>NC_058194.1:16415855-17040855 GCF_907165205.1 Coccinella septempunctata | reverse complement strand
CTCTCAGTGTCTATAATTCGAAATATAAACAGGCTGTTTATAAAGTTGGGTGTTTTTATTGTTTTTTCACAGAAGGCAGAACTCATCAAGATAAAGAGTTACACCAAAAATTACCGATAGAAAACTCCGAAGGTAAAGAAGTTGAAAACTCTTCAATCAAATAGATCCTTATAGAATTTATTGGGCTATTTCTTTCTCCGACGTACTTGAAAGAGGTTAAAACAAAGGTGAATAAGATCCAACCACAGTCTAATACGACGAAAATTCAACATCCAGAAATAATGACCATTGTTATTGCATGTGTTAGAAAGTTATACGAAAAAATGAGAAAATAAGTGACAAGATTGAAGACTACCAAAAACTAGGTCAACGGGGCGGAACTGAAAAATCCAAGCTCTTTTAACATGCTTGGGATGAAGACCATACTATTAGATGGGTTGAAGTTCCATATTTCATTTCAAATTTTTTTGTTCGAGTAAATAATCTGAATGCATTAGCGATTTTACCTATTGAATCTGAATCAATCTGAGGAATTAACTGACAAATTCTCTGGATCTATCATGTACCTACATATCTCTCAGAGTTTTAACGAGCTGATGAAGCTCATCTCCTAAATGGATGATGTGGATATGTTCACTTCATTTCGTATAATTTTTTCACTTCGTTAATTAACCATTTAATGAGGACCTTTGGGAATCTTGTTTTACAGGGCTTCATGCACGATTTATGCGCTTACGCGGTGGGGAATATAAAAATTGAAAAATGTTGTGAAGTAAAAACTAATACGGATATTTATCATTTTCCAGATATCAATCAATGACAATGGAGAGCCACCTCTGACCTCTACTACCAGAGTTGTTGTTAAAGTTGAAGACATCAACGATAATACTCCTGAATTCGAACAGATTTCTTATAATGTCCAGATACCAGCAAGTGCAAATTTCAATCAACCCATGTTTCAAGTGAGTATATTTTCATTCTGTTAACAGATTGTAAATATTGATTAATCCTAAGAAAGTTTGTTTTTCGAAAGATGATGGAGAGTTTGGGATTGTTTGAATTGTGTTTGGTAGAATATATTTTAATGTAAAAATATTCTGGTTGCTATGGCCATTTTGCGGTGAGTGCTTGGTGATTGGATTTTCTCTGTAATGGGCTTAAACAGTAGATTAGCTTTATACTTATAGATTTCATGTACCGAATGAAAAGTTATTCAATATCAGAGATTTGTTTTTTCTTCGGTTATTCTGATGAGAAGAAATGTCTATTCGAAGACTGAACAACTTTCAAAGTAGAATGGAATTTTGGAAAATTTCTCGGGATTCGTAATTCGAAAAAATCAAATACATACATGGCACACACATGACAAAGGCGATTCATAATTTTCAGATATCACACATCTGAGTGAAGTGTCAGTTATTATTATGCATCGCTTTAGTCATGTATGTGCCATGTCAGTGTTACGCTAATTTGGTGGGCTCTCTGCCTGAGTATACAAAACATAAGAGTAAACTATGAATTACATTTACTCCAGTAACTTTATACATCACAGCATACGTCAAATCCGGTAGTTCTGATTCTTTGCAGACTTATTTAGGATATTGGCCTAATGAATAATCCAAGTTTGTGACCTCAAGCGCCGAACGCAAATTTGTCAAAAATTGAAAACCGAGAAATAATGGTTACTCAACTCAACTGCTAAGGAAGGTTATAGTACCTACACGAAGAAGAAAAAGATGTAGACCAAAGAAAACTTTGGGAGTGACAAGGGCCATGAGCTCGACAGACTTGAGTCAGGGTCAATGGGATGATACGAAGAGGTGGAGAGAAGGCATCGGACAACGTCGCACGACGCTATGAACCCGAACATATACAGGGTGAGGCTTTGACCCGTATAAATATTAACAGATCAAAAGAGATCAAAAGAAATACTTTTTCTTTCACCATTTTTTCCGAATCGGTTCAATTCATAACATACAAGCTGTTGAAAAACAATGAAAAAATGTTACTTTTAGTTCTATCTCACTATCGGTTTTATCGAATGGAATGAATTTCGGAATAAGTTTTTTCATTAAATCGATTAATCTTTTTCGGACACAAGATATCACCCACATGTTCCAGTTTTCTTATTATGACCATTACGTACCAAAAAAATACCAAAACTTCAAAGAACCCAACTATTGAAACTAAATGGACACTATCTAATGTATATTTGAACGTTTTGTGAAATAAAAATATTCTTCATATTTTCTTATATAGGGTTTTCAACAAGAACTTTGTTTTGTAAATCAAAATAAAACAAATCAGATGACAATGATTAAAATTTTTACTTTATTCAGAAAAGGATGGTTTGGCAATTATGAATGGAAAATGATATCTTATAAATGTCCACCACGACCACGGTTACAGCGGTGTTAAATCGCACGATCTAGCTAGCCCTTTTACGGCTGAATTTCGTGAAATTATGCGATCAGGAAATTTGGTTTGCAATAAATCCATTGTTTCGGTAGATATGTGACTTGTGGCACCGTCTTGTTGAAACCACTTATTTGTGATATCCATATCTTCAACATCATCATACCATCAATAGGCCAAAATTTAGTTGTTAACATCTCTCGATTATGTTGACCGATCTGTAAATCTTTTACAGATCCACCATTTTCATAGTGAATTTTTATTATTTTGAAACGATTTTTGAGTGGAATGGAATTCATTGTAACAATTGCCCAAGTTTCTACTATAGATATGTCGAAAACCAAATGTCAAAACTTTCATGTAGTTCCGGTGGGGCCATAGTGAAAAACAAAGTTCTTGTTGAAAAACCCTATATAATAACTCTTTTCAAATGATATACTGCATACTATATTTGTTACAGATTTATCTAGTTATTGTGAAACTTATTTTGCTTTTCAGGAGTAGCACAGCTCATTATAAAACTTAAATGGCTATATCATTTTATCAGGACCGAATGGGAAAAAATGAAAAAAGGTTTTTCTTTTGGAAAAAACACGGTAGATTTTTGAGGTCAAAAAAAAAAATTTTTTTCTACACCATTTTTTCCGATTCTGCCCTGATAAAAAGATATAACCATTTTAAGTTTTCATGATGAGCTGTGCTACTTCTGAAAAAACAATATTACCTTCATATTTATAATAAGTAGCCAAATCTGTGACACTACACATCTGTGGATCTTTTAAACACAGTTGTATTCAGCCAAAGTACAAAATTTTTTTAAATTTCACAGATATTCTTTAATTTTTTTTACATCAAATTACTCGAAAACGGCACATTATACGAGAAAATATGAAGTACACTTTCATTTTACAAAACGTTCAAATATAACTTAGTTGCAAGAAGTGGGTTCTTTGAAATTTTTGTACTTTTATGGTACGTAATGGTCATACTGAGAAAACTGGAAGGCGTGGGTGATATCTTGTGTTCGAAAGGGAGATTCATCAAATAAAGGAAAAACTATATTCTGAAATTCATTTCATTTGATGAAACCGTTTGTGAGATAGAACTTTAAATAACATTTTTCAGCCGATTTGGCAAAAATGATAAAGGAAAAAAGTTTTTCTTTCGACATCAAGAATCTACGGTTTAAATATTTGTAGGTACGAGTCAAAGACTAACCCTGTATAAATATTTCGGGACCTTTCAAGCCTAAAAAGCACTAAAATTTCTAATACTTAGCAAAACTGAATTAATTGACAGTGCGTGGAAACAACGCACACGAAAAAAGAAATTAAACAAAAAATTCCATTTCTCAATCGTCGGTAGACCTAATCCGATAGACCTATTCTGTGCTCGAATAGAACGTAGTGTTTTGCTCTATTTATTTGATAAACTCTATCCGGATGATCACGGAGAGATACGCAGGTGTGGATGACAAAATTTGCGATTGCACAATTCAATAATCCGAACGACAGTGACAGTAATCATTATTGATAGACGGACATTACCGGAAGGACAGACTGCTGAAAAGCACACGTGAACGGGACCCAAACTGAATAAACAGTTGACGATCGCCGCCGGACTCGACAACTGTGATCACTCAGAAAGTAAACAGGGATTAGGTTCGTATGAACAATTACCCACATATTGGATTTTCTAATTGGGTGGCTGTGTTAGGAAAAACAACACTGGACACGCTTCGAATTCGTCCTGATGAAAATGGAAATTTAAAAATAGAGCACTTTTTAGCAGGATATATTACATACCCTAAATAAACATGATACTTTTGGAAATTGGCTAAATGACCAAAAACTGGTTTAGTCGTATCTAGTACCTTTTTATATATATTGTGATTCAGCTTGTGCTTGTTAAAGAACTGTTTTTGTGCTCCGAGCACTTCTTAAAACCAAATCCTAGAATCGCCATCATACTAGTTATAGTGATACTGATAGTCATGGGAGTGGAAAAGCAAGTGCTACAACAAGATCACAAGATCGGCTAATAAGATGAACTACACGACGAAGACTCGATATTAAACATAGATTTCAAGGTGTTTGTAACAGAAAGAACCTTCTTCAAGCCAGCAGATTTCACTAGTAGAATCTGTATTTTGTTCATTTCCCTACAATGTTATCGCTGCTAAAGCAGCCTTACTTACTTTGCCATTTCAGGCAAGTTTACCGTATTCAAACACCGAACAAATTCTTTCTTCTTGCCCTTCGGTTGATTCATGATCGTCCACAGAATCTTCATGTGCTGGTACTTGCAGGGAGCAATAATCAAGTATCCTATAATTCTGCGTCAGATGTAATGACATTTAACAATATCAAAAAAGCATATAGGAAAAAAAAAGGCATTTACGTACTGATCTCCGAACAAAAAGTCGACTATTTATGAAGACAAGTACCTTTCGTCCGCAGACACTTTTCGTCCGCAAACACTTTTTGTCCGGCTACTCGTCCCTAACCGATATCAGATAAATTTTTTGAATATAGAATTTGATAAAAACATAAGTGCTTGTGATGATAACTGTCCTTTGATGTTGTCCAATTTATTTTTTACAAAATCGGCTAGATTTTACCAGCGAATTAGGTACGTGGTCTGAATGTTAGTGTTAATATAAATCAAGAATGAAGGTAAAAAAAATTGTCTATATTGTCCTGCTAGCTCGACTTTAATTGGCAGTTTTTCGTCCTTGGTACATAAATAACTAAGGTAGGTGCGGGTAATAAGGCCTGTCGGTTACTAGGGCCTAAGCAACAGAAATCCAATAAATAATAGGCTTGTTCGTAGAGTGGTTCACACGTTCACAACGGTTGTGAACTGTACGGAGCTAGCGCAAATGGATTTTCGCTGCCCTAAAATGGAATTGCGCTTGCTCTGTACAGTTCACAACCGTTGCAAACCACTCTACGAACAAACCTAATGTTCGCCGGCGTCCAAAATCTCAGTCGTAGGTAGCAAGCATTCATAGATGTACCCTCAAAGTGGCCATGACACGTTTTATCTGACAGAGGTGTCGGAACGGTATGGCATGAGCAATGAGTATTGCGTTAGCTAGTCAGAGGATGATACAGTTGATTTGAAGTGTCCTGAAGGCTGTTGCACATGGAAATCTGATATTATTTTTGGAAGTTGAACTAATGCATAATTATTATCAAATAATTGTCTCAGTCCCCCCATTGACAAGGTTTTTGAAAATGTTCTACTCTGTTTTTCCTTACAGCATTTTTTGTCTTCATTTCAGAGTATTTGATATTCAAGTTTGATCAACAATAACATTTATTGATTGCAGTTCATAGTTTTCAGATAATTCCAAATCATACTTATAACCCGTCCCTTATTTATTTCATTGACTAGATACTGTAATATTAATTTCTGAATGAGTTCAAGGAAAATTGTTTGATAGGTAGAGTAAGAAACAGGTTAAGATCAGGTTTTGTCAATTAGGGCCCAGAATTCTCACTGATCTGGAGGAACCCTTAGTTGAAATTTATGAACAAGTGTGGTGCACTAAAGCAAATAATCCTTGATAATAGCGCTACCCATATGTTGAATTCTGATTCTTTTTGTGCTACACATATTTCGCATAGCAGATAAAATGGTCAATACATATATATGTGTGTGTATATATTTCCAAACAGAATTCCTGTGAATGCGAAATGTAATGAAGCGTGCAGTAGATAGTGAAAAAATAAAATATTTTTATCATGGATATAAATTTTTACATCATAAGTTTGGTTGTGAACATTATCAACCGAATATGTTCCATTTTTCAAACGTTTATCATTCCGTGGGTTGATAAATATTCCGGCCATTATCTCACGTTGCCTAGCGCAGGGATAAAACCAATACGGAACGGTGAAGAGATAGGCAATTGTTGGTGGAACATCACTGAATCCACCCTTCATACGAACAGTCACACGACAATCGCAAGTACATGTTCCAGATATATGTCTATGTTTTGTTAACGTCCCTCTGCTGAACGGTTATCGGTGCACGATAAATTTTCCTCGCTAATATGGCCGACACAAAGCCATTTACGTCACTACGACGATAATAATGGCCGTGCTTCAATATGGTAAATTATTTACATGCTGCGAATGGTATTATTGTTCCGTGCCAGCTAATGAATAGGAGAGCACGATAACTTCTTCTATTGAACTCAAGATGGCTCTGATAAGGACGTCGAATATGGAAAAATAAATGAGGGCCTTAGCGACCCACTCCAGGATAATTTATGTGGACGCAATCTGGATTCGAATAATCGGCAAAAATTGCTCTGTTGGTTCCATATTTACGATTTCTATTTTCGGAGCCGAAAAGAAGGCTGCTGCTGAACTGCTTTTAAAGCGAATAAAATACGTCATTTCTCATTCGTGCACAATCCCCCATTTGTGTTTTTTTTTTGATAATGCAGAGTGGAAATCTGGATTCGATTCGAATCCATATGCATTATGGATCTGGCTAATATCACATCATATACCTACACTGCTCAAGAATTGATAGGTATAACTTTTTCCTGGCTGTTCATAAATTGTCTGGAACATTTCTTATACATGTGTTCTTTTATGAAAAAAAAACTGGGATAATTGAATAGGCCAGGCCCATTAGGGTTTGGGTTCCTCAAAATTGCTAACAAGCTGTAAATGGTTTTGAACTCCAAGGGCATCTCAAATATCAGTAAAGTGAATTTTTGTTTTCTTACAATTTTCACTCAGAAGAGAGTATCTGTCGAAAAAGTTTTCCTAACTTCACTGCATCCTTTTAATCTGGACGGTCGCCTTCTTCCTGGCTGTGTGCGTCTGTCACTCTTCAACAAGGGTGACAAACTGTGCCCTAATAATTACCGTCCTATATACTTAACTTCCGTCGCTTCGAAGGTATGCGAACGTTTGATAGCAGCAGATATGACCAAATTCTTGCTGGAAAAAGCATTCTTCCCGATACACAACATGGATTTTTGCCCGGTCGCTCTGTCAGTACCAACTTGCTTCAGAGTATGAACCAATGGACCAAGGTTCTCGATAGCGGTATATCCACTGATATAATTTACCTCGACTCTGCAAATTCCTTTTGCTTTCCAAGCTTTTGAGCACTTTGGAATCAGAGGATTGTTGCGGTGGATTGAGGCTTTTCTCCGTAAGGGTATCAAACAGCTTCTCCTTGCCTAGACCTGTGACTAGCGGTGTGTCCCAGGAGGCAGTTCTGGGTTCTCTTCTCTTCTTGGTCTACACAGCCGATTTACCCCGAAGTTTGAGATCACCTTGTTTCCAATTTGCGGACGACGTAAAGATTTTTAACAATCCCATCTCTAACTACGAACTGCTCCAAGAGGACCTAAATATTCTCTCCGACTGGTCCAGGAATTGGTTGATTCCACTAAACCTTGGAAAGTGTGTAGTTCTTCACATTGGCAAGCAAAGCCAATTTGATGTCCTGGGTGGACATCAGCTAGCTACGACAGAGTCACATGAGGATTGACCATCACACCTGACTTGAGCTGGTCTTCTCCTATAAAGAAGGTAACATACAGGGCAAGGAGCCTAGTGTTTATGATCTCGAAGTGTTTCCAAGGTTGTTCTCACACTCTCTGTTGTAGCTTATACAAGACTCATATAAGACCAAGCCTCGAATTTGCTATTCCTGCCTGGTGCCCTCTCCTAAAGGCTGACATGGAGCAGCTGTAGGTGGTACAGCGTTGGATTACTCGCATTATGTTCCCATCCGTCCTGTATATGAAGAGAGACTCTGTATCTTCGGTATAACCTCATTTCAGGATCGCCGACTGAGAGGTGATCTCATATTCATTTTTCGGACAATCAATACCTAATATGACTGCTGTCAATATCATGTGTATTCAACGATGTTTTTTATACTTACTGAACGATTTTAGGAGCACTTCCACCTCAGTTCAATAAAGCATACTTGCCAGGTTGTATTTCGCTTCGGAAAGGGCCTTCTGAAACAGTTGCAGCCGAATGTTGTTCAGTATTTTGTTGCTGGCACCTGAGCAGATATCCGCAATGCATTGTGTGTGAGCAGACGGTCTGCTCAGGTGACATCAGCTTTTACTCTTCTTTGATGAAATCTCCTTACCATTGGCACCCTGCATGATAATGTCTGGCTAGTTCGGCTTGAATCTTCAAAATTCTTGTATTTACCGGCGCCTATTATTCATCTGAACTTTTTCTTGTTCATGACTAATTTTGGTATACCTACTTGAATTGTCAATGTTAGGAGTTTTCTTAATTTCCTCCTCTTTTTTTCCTATTTTCTAATGAATAACCACTGATATATCTATGGGAGATGATTCCCCAACATATGGGTCCTCGAACAACTGAAGAACAGGAGACCCTCTCCCGTTCAAAAGCAAGGTTTGGGATATTTTTAATTTCAATACTGAATGTTCATACCCGAACAAATATTTCTTCGACCTTTCCATTCTTCTTACCCATAAAACCTCTGCTATAAGATAGAAATTCCAATCTCAACAAATTCGACGACCCTTGCGATCAAGTTAGTTATTTCCAGCCCTAAACTTCTATTTTACGTGAATCATCAAACTTTTGAAGTGGTTTTCTATAATGAGATTATTCATTCGGATGCTATCACCTCAAAGCATCAGATCTCGCTGAAAGTTTTCTCCTCCATCTCTTGGAGCAAAGGAAATTGAAATTTCCTTTGTATTTTACATTCAGTGTGAAAACCTTCATGATTTGTCCCAAGCAAATTCTCCTCTTTGAATTGCTCGAGAGCATAGGCTTATGGTATTTACTGAAATTCAATAGCTACAGGTACTGAAATCTCGTTGTTTTTGATAACGTCACAGTGTAAAGAATTCGGGGTTTTGAAATGTAATCACAGTCGCTTAATAGACTATCAGTGAAATTCCTTGCAAGTTTCTTGATTCATCAACTCCATTGAACAATGGTTCTGAATAAAGAAGCCTTGAAATGAAAGACCACGTCCAACAACATCACTATTTTGTACACTTGAATTTGAAATTATTCAATTTGGAATAAATAATATGAAAAAATGAACAACCCTTACAGGAACAAGATATTATTTTCCAAGGAAAAGTGTGGATGAGACCCGGGATTAGAGTTCTTGAAACCAGGTAAATAAGTATCCACTGTCTGCTTATACTCACAATACAATGTTTCCAAAGTGTTATTCACGCTCATGATTTTATTTAACTCATCAAACTTCGATAATTCAATGAACGGTTGAAACAGGTCGACTTTCACGTGATGCCACAAAGATAAATAGCTTATGAATTAGTTGCAACACCTAAAAGCGTTCTGTACCCTATTCTGTCTGACTATATTCATCTAGTTGTTTCCGTTGTCGGTTAGAACATTGCTCCTCGCACAATGGGAATACGCCCTCTCCTACTTAATTAACGTCTCGCCAATTTTCGTGAATTATTTTAATTTGCCTCGAGCTTTATTGCCTTTAGGCTTAACAGTACGGGTATGAAGTGCCTCTAGAAACTTTCATAGCGCGAACGCTGTAGAGCGAATAAATACAACATCGGAATTTCATCTCATATACATTCTACAATGAGATTCGAACTTTTTGCATGCTGAATGTGATCCAGTCAATCAAAATTCCTCTGATCAATTACATTTTCAAAAAATTGATAAAGGCGAATTCTCTATTTGCTGTTGTTACGTAGGGGATGAGCATATGATGCAGACACATAGTATCCATCAATATAGGATATGGTTTGAAATAAAATATGTGAAGAATATAAAGTGACAAAAGGCCTTAAACAGGCTTGCTGCTTATCATCAACTCTGTTCAATTTACATCCAACAAACTTTAGAAAACTGGAGAAGAAAGTGCTCAAAAAGTGAAATAGAGATTCCTGCTTGACAACGTTTAATGTATTTTTTTATTGACAGTAACAGAGTATTGTTTTTTGTTTTTCCATGTGAATAAATGGAAATATTTTCCAATGATTTTTGGCTTATTCTCAAAAGAGGCTCATCTGCATTGCGCCATTCTTCCGATTACCATATTTTTCAAATTTCTAGAGTTTGAAAATCAAAAATTACAATACTATTTTAGACCGTACCATACAATTCAAGTTTTTTGAAAACAGTCATAATCCAACTAATTTACTTATAAATTTATCGAAAAGCTTTGACATCTGCGTTCAATACCTTGAAATTATAATACCCTCGTAATCTTTCACAAACAAACTTCGCAAAGTCGAAGAAAGTTGGGGAAATCCTACAAATGAACTTGGTATTCCTATTCGAGTCGATTCAGGGGATTTCGAAAGAATTTGACTAGAGCTTAATTCGTTTACTAGTTCTTCATCTTCGAAGATGTTGCTATTTATATTTGAAGATTTGTGTGAAATGGATAAGGTGAAAGCACAAAAACTTCGAATACATAGAAACTCAAACAGAAAATTCAAAAGACATCATAATGGAGTACACATCAGGAGAGCCAAATCTAGTCAGAATTTAGTGATGGATGATATGAGAGTTATCAGGAACCAATAATTGCATACCAGGATTTAAACAATTCTCTGCCCAATTAAGAGAAAATGTTACTCGCACCAAGTAGGTATCTAAGGGGCTGGCGCTTGAATATACAGGGCAAGCAACAAATGTTTACCATTGTTAGGCTCCAGCTCGAGTGTTTTTCAAGGAGAAATACTTGCAATCGAAAGATGCGTGGATATAAATTTGGAAGAAACTATCAAGGATGTGATATAGCGATCCATTATGATAGTCAAGCCGCTATCAAAGCACCGAACTCTTATGTCATCGACTCAAAGCAGACATGGAAGAGCCGAAGGAATCTGAATGAAGAAGGCAAGAACAACAAGGTCTCCTTATTCTGGAATCCAGGTCACTCTGGAATCAAAGGAAACAAGGAAGCCAACACTTTCACCAAAAAGGGATCACAAACGCCACTTACTGACCCAGAGACTTTCTGTAGTATAGAAAAATGCACCTTTAGGAAAGAGTTTCTGGAGAAGAAAGAACCAAAAGACAAACACTTTGAAGGAATCTTCCAGAAATTGATCATTCCAAGGGATTCCTCCGGAATTCTCAAACCTCAAGATCTAAGAAATATTTGGATCTGAGCAAGAATAAGTTGTTGTCGCCTCAGAGAGCATATGATGAAAATGAGGTAATCATTAACTGACAAGTGTAGAATTTGTGGGGAAGAGGAGGAAACTTCTGTTCACCTGGTTAAAGAATGCCTCACCATTGCAAGCATGCGTAAGGAATGTCTCGCAGTAGAAAATTATAGGAGGAATGAGATCTTAGACTCCTTGAAGCCCTCTCAGATACTGACGTTCCTTGGAACTCTGGAGCTGGAGGGCGGGCTGTAGAGCTGTAGAGGAAGCTGAGAACAGCTCTGATGGGGGGCACAGTAGACCTTAAGGTCGCAGTGATATGTAACCATCTTATCACACTATGTACTATGAAGTAGTCATCTATTCATACTTATCACGACAATTCAACGGTCTGTACAAAAAAAGGATTATGCTCTTTTAAAAAATGATGAATTTCTTAGATTTTACTCTGAAAGTCTTATATATACATACCTAAAATCCAAAATGAACAAAATCTTTCTTCATTTGGTTTTTGTGGAAATCGTCAATCACTATCCCTCCTTCGCTAGACGTCGAAAATATTAACATTTTATAATTGGTGCTGATACATTAAGGCCCGGTACTTTCACCTTCGAATAAATTTTATTCAACGAATAATGACGTACCAACATTCGATCTATGACAAATAAACTCTTCTAATTAAGTTTCAATGACAGATTTATTCGATGAATAACACTATCTGAAAGTGAAAAGACTGCATTTTTACTAATCTTACGAATAAGACTTAATAAATGCGAATAAATTTATTTATTCGCACGTGAAAGTACCGGGCCTTCATGAAAAATAGCGATGAAAAATGTTTGAAACAAAAATTTATACAATGGAAATAGGTCGTGAAGAAGAAGTTATTAGGGAGTTGAAGTGTGCACAATACGTTAGCCTGAACGTAAACGTTAACGTGAGAAATAACGTCAGATATAACGTTTACGGGTTGTGATGAAATTTGAGTTGAAGTGCTGCCATCATGAAACGTCAGACGTTAAACATAACCTATCAATTTGATTTTGCTGTCGTTTCGCGTGAACTCTCTTTTATCTAATATTGAGCTTCGACAGCTGGAATAACATTTGGAATATTGATGTTCTAATGATTTATATGCCTAATAAAGAGAATTTTCAGCTTGGAAGTATTTTATTATCAATGAAATGTTCAAGTGTTAGAGACATGAGAATTGCAGTGTAGATTCAGCCATTTCCTTGTGTACTGAATATCTGATAACAAAGTAATTTAACTTAATCCTTTTGATAACTTTCAAATCACTGCTGATTTCCTATAATTTTCGTTCATTATGAGAAAATACCAGAGATATATCTCTGGAAAATACACAGGAAATGTAAACAATGACAGTTTGAGGTTATCGAGAATTGCATTGAACAATCAAAATTCGGCCATTCGCAAGTCATCGGTGCTACTCGTTTAACGTTCGGTTAACGTACGTCGATGTTTAAGGTATACGTGGGAGACCGCTAGTTTACGTAGGCCGTAAAGCTGACGCTAACGTTAACGTTAAAAACGGACGAATGAGCATGCGTAGATGTCACTTATAACGTTAACGTTTACGTTCATGGCTGCACTTCAACTCTCTTTTAACTAATATATCGACGCGTAGGGTAACCTCGAGAGGAGTCAACTACCATATATTCAAAGACTAAAAGCAAAACAACATTCCGAACAAAATACCTTATGTTATCCTCAACACAGTGAAATGTTGTATGCAGTTCTACAACTACTCGCAGTTACGATAAACAAGCTCAGTGTAAGATAATAGAATGTTGTTCCATCCGAGAAACTGTATCATTATTTCGGAGCCTATTTATTAACTAGCATTCAAACCAACGTTGCGGTCCATGCTAACCAACAAAAGGATTTACTGGAACAACAGATGCTCAACTTGTTTGTTCAGTCTCTGCATAAATGGAGGATTATTTTATTTCGTTCCGCGAAAATTCCATCAATGGAATAATGAATTCGTTCTGGAAAGAATTAGACGAAAATATTCAATAGTTAAAGTGCCTATACGCGCACCGGCGTACTGCAGTCCAGGACTGTCAATTTGGACTGAAACTCCAGAAAAGTGTAGTGCAGTTGAACCGAAAGTCTACGTTTTCTGCAGTCCTGGACTGCAGTTTGCCGGTTCGTTCATAGGCATTTTTATTACGTACATTAATTATAGTTCTATAATCTACTTAGCCGATATCTATTTGAGTTAACGCCATGTTTATATAAAAATCTAAAAATATCAATATTCTGAAAATTTATAAAGGCGAATTAATGCCACCCAGGAGAAAAGGGGAGTAAAATTGTGTATTCTTCATTATTTTTGCCAGGTACGGTTCTAGTCCATTCTCACAAGGGATTCAGGTTCTGTATTCCTGACTTCGGAAGACCTAAAAATAATGCAAGAAGCAATGTCTCCTAGAAAAATTCTAGTAGTGAGGAATTTTTCTCAATTAACTACAAAAAGTGAATCTTACTCAAACATTTCGAACTAAAAATATATCTAACGATCAGTTGCAGAAAAGTCCGTTAAAATTGAATTACCCATTGAAAATTTAATACTCTATTATTCCCTCCTGAAATGATTGTTTCAAATTTTAATGGGACATTAAATCCTTATAGACGTTCCTGCAACTGGGCCTACGTCTTATAAATTTTCGTCTTCTTAAATCTTTCTTCTTCTTATTATCTTTCGGATACTTATGGGGGTTACCATCCACCATTCAAATTCGTGCGTGTTTCTGTTAGGAGTTACTGAGATATTTATGATTGTTGTCGGAATCTGATGTTGCTAATCTACCGAAGACTTAGATTATTTTACAAAAATTGCTAACGCAAATTTTTTTCCTATTGTAAATGGTTACTAAGGAAGTCTTCAAAAAGTTTGAGGCTCCTAATGCTTGGTTATAATATATATACTTATGTATAGCAACTTTTTTGTGATACAATGATGGGTCAGTGTGGCTTAATGTAATTTCTAAGCATTGGAGAATGGTTTCATTCGTTCTGCGTACATAATTCGTTAGGTTTGAGTCCAACCTCATAACATAGTGACTCCTGACATTTTTTCTATCTATCTGAAAAAACTCAGCATCGCCAATGACCTGCTCTGCAGACTCTGCTTAGAGGAGCATATCCTCTGTGACTGCCTGACGGCAGACAGGGTCAGACTAGGAGTATTTGGTTCTCCAAAGATGGTCCTAGAGGAACTGAAGAATCACTCCCTTTCCGACATCATCTCCTTTTTGAGTAGGATGAGACTGGACGGAGAGATCTAGCTCTACGAGCTTGCGTGTGTGCTACAATAGACCGCTTGGTCGCAGTGGCAGGTTTGGTTTATCCGTCCAACACAACCAGCAATCAGTATTCAGTAAATTTAACATGAGTTTAGGGAAACACCTCAGTAAAAAAATCGTGTCTGCTGTGAGTAGTGTAGTGATGACAAATTTGTTGACAGAATGAACTCTGAAGCTTTTCTTTTCCATTGATAAAAAAATTTCATTGTCGTCTCTTCATCTCGTAATTATACATATATCTGAAACAAAATATCACAACATTTATACAAGAAAATATGAGGAATACTTTCATTTTACAAAACATTCAAATATTCATTGAATAGGGTCCAACTTAGTTTCAAGAGTTAGGTTCTTTGATTTTTTGGTATTTTTATGGTACGTAATGGACATAATGAGAAAACTGGAAAACGTGACTGATGTCTTGTGATCGAAAACGATTAATCGAATAAATGAAAAACCATATTCCGAAATTCATTACATTCGATAAAACCGTTTGTGAGATTAAACTGAAAATGACATTTTTCAACAGCCTGTATCTTTCGAACAAAGACGATTCGGAAAAAATGGTAGAGGAAAAAAGTGTTTCTTTTGACCTGAAGAATCTAATATTAAAGTATTTATACGATACAAAGACTCACCCTGTATTTGTAAATTATTCAGTTTATGTTCGCTTATTGTGATTTAATAATGATCAATTACGAAGTAGTAGCTGCTGAACCAATTCAACATTATTCTGATTTCTTGTTGAATGATGTTGCTCCACGAACGAACTGTATAAAAACTTGATTAACATATGAGACTGAACGCCGAATTTCCTGAAAATTCTAATCGAAGATCAAGACATTCAAACAATCGCTCGAATTTTGCGTCTTTGTCGATTGTGCCAAACTTGAACCCAACCGCAATTCGTACCTTTCCTTCCTACATTGAACATTCTGTTATCGATGCAGAACGATGGTGCAGACGAGTTTGAGGGGGCAGATTTCGCCAACGACGACGATTTGTGGGAAACGTTCGGCCCTGCTGATCTGGCGGGTTTAGAGCGCATAACGCGGGTAAGACTCTCCTTTATTCCGCATCCATTCTTTTGCTCGATCAGTAATTAACCATTTTCATTGTTTGACTTACTGCATGGTTTTTTCATTTTTGTTTGTCGCTGCACGGAGATGAATCGAGTTTTTCAGATTAATGAGGGTGGAATTGCATGCTCCCATTGCTGCATGAACCAACTCTTTTATTCGAAACTGAATGATTGTTAGCATGCTTGGGAAAAGTTATATGAATAAAATTTTTCATATGTTCCGACTGATATGTACAGGTGGGCAAAATCGGTGATAGCTGAACTACAACTTTTTTACCCAACGAAATAGGGGAAAATGAATGTACCATTTATGCCATCAACTACATTCCTCTATCTTCTTTTGTTATCGAGTTATAAGCCAAAATTTAAATTTAGGCGATTTAACCTTTGGTCATTATCTCCGCTTCTGTTTGTGCTAGGATGTTGAAATGGAAACATTATACAGACACTTTTTTGATAGCAATCCAGTGGCGTACTATGATTTTTTCCAACAGGTATATTTCTGGAGGTATAACATAAAGTTATATTTTTCCTCAAGGAAACAGTCGCTTAGGATGTCCTAAGTAGAATCACCATTTCTTTCCCGTTTCAGAAATATATATTACATTATACATCGCCCTCATATTCGTTCAGATATCATGAAGAATATAGTTTGTATGTGAATTTTAAATGATCGAGTAGGCTGAATCACAGAATAATATGTCTCTACCTCTACGCATGTTTAATTATTATTTTGCGTTTGAATACTTTATTCAATCCTCCATATATGTTAAAATGTTTTATTTTGGCGCATAAGTATAATAGGGTAGCAAGTGATGCATATTTCCATCTTTATCCCGAACGTAATCAACCGAATGTTGGTAATTTCAAACAGTTGCCAAATAAGTTAGCTGTGTTTGGTTCTTTCAAAAGCCACGTTCAAGGAAATATTCGTTCAGATATTATGAAATATACAGTTTGTTTCTATGTTAAATTTAAAATGAAAGGTATTATGTAAGCTGAGTTATAGATAGGGATCAAACCATAGAGAATTGAATAAAGTATACAATATTCAATATACAATATACAAACTATATTTTTCATAATATCTGAACGAATCTGAAAGCGATGTATGATGTATGATATATTTCTGAAACGGGAAAAAAATGGCGGTTCATTCTAGGTCATTTTAAACGACTGTTCCTATAAGGAAAAATACAACTTAATGTTATACCTCAGCAAATATACCTGTTGGAAAAAATCATAGTACGCCACTGGATTGCTATAAAAGAAGTGTCTGTATAATGTTTTTATTTCAACATCCTAGCACAAAGCGGAACGGAAATAATGATCAAAGTTGAAATCGCCCAAATTTAAATTTTGTCTTATAACTCGAGTTGGAAAACACAGGCCCAAGGCCTATGATATGTGGAAGAAGAAGAAGAAGAACTCGAAAACAAAAGAAGATAGAGGAATGCAGTTGATGGCATTATTACTTTCTCGAAAAAAGACGAAACGCATGGGACATTCCTTTTCCTCTATCTCGTTGGGTTGAAAAGTTGTAGTTCATCAATTTTACCCACCCTGTACAGGTGAGCAAAATTGGTGATACCTGAACTACAACTTTTTAACCCAACGAGATAGAGGAAAAGGAATGGCACATTACGGTCGTCTTTTTTCGAGAAACTAATAATGCCATCAACTGCATTACTCTATCTTCTTTTGTTTTCGAGTTATAGGCCAAAATTGAAATTTTGGCGATTTCAACTTTGGTCATTATCTTCGTTTCTGTTTGTGCTAAGATGTTGAAACGAAAACAATCCAGTGGCGTATTATGATTTTTTCCAACAGGTTTATTTGCTGAGGTTTTCTGTTTTTTCATATGAAAATAGTAGTTTAAGATCGCCATTTTTTTCACGTTTCAGAAATACGGTCTTTCTTAGTCATTTTAAACTAGGATTTTTTCCATAAGAAAAAACACATCTTTATGTTATAGCTCAGCAAATATGACTGTTCGGAAAATCCATGGTACGCCACTGAATTGCTATTAAAAAAGTGTCTCTAAAATGATTTCATTTAAAACAACAAAATAGCACAAACAGAAACGGAGATAATGACAAACCTTGAAATTTAAATTTTGGCCTTTAACTCTGAAACAAAAGAAAATAGAGGAATGCAGATGATGGCATTATTAGTTTCTCGAAAAATGACGACCGTAATGCGCCGTGCATTTTCCTCTATTTCGTTGAGTTAAAAAGTTGTAATTCAGGTATCACCAATTGTGTCCACCCTGTACAATATTGTGTACCAAATTAGGATTCAAATTGAAAGAAGTATTCAGTGAATCATTTATTGGGTATAAGCCAATTCCTTGCCATACTATTCCGGAACCCCGAACCATTCCCATATTTTCAAAAATTTTCCTAGAAAGGTTTAAACAAGGTGATATTGATTTTGTTGATTTCTTCATCCACACATAACTTTCGAACCGTCCTATACATCTTAATGATATTATGAACGGACAACTAGTTTATACTGACAAAGTAACTGAATTTGTTCAGGTCAGGCCTAAGGAAAACTGAGAAATAAGATTCAACCCAAAAAAACACTCTGATTATGATATTCAAAAAATAAGAAAAAACTAAAGGGAACAAAGTGCCCACATGCAATTTTAATACTCAATAAACCTAGTCAAATCTGTATTTTCAGAATATAATTTTCCCGATTTAGTTCAATCTTCAGCTTCTTATCAGGCCCTTATTTTCTGGGTCACAAACATGAAATACAACGAATTATAAGAATTGTACTTGGAATAATATGCGGTAATTTCAAAAGTAAATACCTAATTTTGTCACTGAAAATGATAACATTTATTTATTAAATATCAAACCTCTGCTTGCGTAGTGTTTCCAGTTTGTGTCCCGAAAAATTCAATTAATTTGGTGAAATTAATAAATACCGAATAAAATTTTTTTGAAATTTTGTTTTCCATATTGACTGAATTTTCAGATTTGCCCAAATTAATTTAGTACTTTAAAATCACATGCCGAAGTAACACAAATACTTTGTCCCCTTTAATTTTGTCTCCTTTTTTCAAATATCAAATTTTAGGAATTCGGATATACAGTGTTTTCTTGGGTTGAATATTATTCATCAATTTTTCCTAGTCTGGACCTGAAGAAAATTCAGTTACTACGTCAGTATGAACAAGTTGGAACCTAGAATAAACGTACCAAATATATCATCAATAAATATATAGGGTGGTTCAAAACTTATGAGTAGATGAAGAAATTGATAAAATCAATAAAACAAGCTGTATCTTGATTATAGGTTATGCTGACTCACCTTGTATATGAGAAGAACGTCTGGTCTCAAATAGCTCTTTCATCTCAAAATCAGAAAGATATCAGAAAAGTTCGAATATTTTAATGTTTTCCTAAATAATGTACTTGCTATTAAACTTTTCGAATATTTGATTTTGTAAGTATAGAATATACAGAAATTCACATGGTCTGAATTATTCGAATTACCTAGGATTAAATCGTCAAACTCTCAGCCTGTACAAGAAAATAAAGATTTTGTGAAACGTTCACCAATCATTTAATTGATTATTCTTCCAAAATGAAAAATTCTAGAAATATAAAATATCATAAAAGGTAAATTCACCAATTGGAGTCCTCCAAAACTGTAGAGTTTTTTTGTATCTTTTCTAACTGTAGCTAGTAAATATGAATTATTCTACCCAAAAATTTCCTGTACATTCCAAATGTAACAACAAGTTACGTTAATTTGTATGTCAACATTCCAAATGGAGAACATCGATATTTCCAACAATATCGAAATTCTAACATTTTCATACCATACCTAAAATGCACTAATACATGAATGAAATAATAAATGGTGAAATTGCACCCCGTGGAAACAAACATATACACTTTGTGAAGCACTGGTCTTTATCATTTTGACGCATTAATTGGTACAATATACGGTCATGTTTTCCCGACCAGATAATTATGTAATTCTGAAGCATCTGTCGAATTACATCAATAATAATTCTGCATGTGGCATATATTTTCGGTGGGAAATTGCATCAAAATTGTGCCCGGTCTGTTTGTAGTATTCCCTGTTAGTGATTATAAATCCGAATTTCCATAATTTAATAGAATTCAGCAATCTACATACATTCGGGTTGCATTGGACAGAAACCGAATTTATTAGGTAGCTCCCATTGTTATAGGTTTCGAACTGAGATGTATGTCTTCCTGGCGCAGAAGATGGAATATCGATTGTTTCCAGATTTATGTCTTCCCAGAAGGAATAATTCCCGGGAAGAAGGCCTCCCGACCATATTCTAATTTTCCCACACTAAGCGAAATTTGGAGGTGAAGGTTCGCCGAATGAAGGATTCGGTTCGGCGCTTCATTTTCTAGGTCTCGAGGTTCTCGTTGTCAGCTATTATTTAACGGTGTATTTCACTATATTCTCCTTCTGGTTTCGAACGAAAACGGATGTTTCTTTCTGCTCAACTCTAGATCTCAAAGTATATCCGGGAATTAAGGGAGAATGTTTCAGAGAATGGCATGTTGATAGCGCCTATACTCCATTCACTTTTATTTTAGCACTCGGTTGGCCATGGAAATTACAAAGGTATTGTACGAAAATGTGGGGTTATGACGCTTATCAAATCATTTTTGAGTTTTAAAACAGCGCCTTTTTCTCCGTTCTACTTGAAAATCTCAGTAATTACGTATTTTATCATAAAATATGAAGTCGAAAATAATGTGACAGACATACATGTAATTGACGTTTATACAAACTGATTGAACGCATACCTATAGTTATTTGCATGGAGTTATTTGCATCAGTTTTTAAATATATTTATTTTTGATATGGGAGAAAATTGAATTATTTACACATATGTAATATGCAGTAGCTTGAGGAGAGTTAATGTTGGTTAATTTCGTTGGCTAAAGATTGATGACGTTACATCAGTTGTAGATTTCAAAAAAATCAATCCGAAGATGAAATGCATTTGATGCAGTTGGCGGGAGTGGGTATCTCTCGAAGGAATTAACGGATAATTACAAGAATGTTAAATTTTTCAACAAAAATTCATCTTGCATCATTGAATGTTCAAATAATTAAAGGAAGTTTCAAGTCGAGAGGAACATCACCTCTAAACAAAAATTTCACATGAATTAACAATTAACAGGACAACTGGCTCGTATTTATGACTGTATATTCTTGATACTTTAATATAATAATAATTATATATTCATTGATCCCTTAGGACATTTACAATGTATAAGGCAAGTCAAATGAAAAAAGGAAAAATAAATTTTCTGGAATTTATTCTACGATAACATTAATCGAGAATCCTGTAGTAACTTTTAGCATTCGTTCACCCAAGAATAAAATTCTCAAATGCCACCACTTTTTTGGATCTCCCAATAGAAGGCAATTTTTGTCATCCTCTTCATTTACAATCTTTCTGATTGTGTAATTATTCAGTTGAAGTATAAGTCGGTTATATTAAGATAAAACATATATATATATACATATAAATAATAAATTTATTTACATTAAATATGTTCGCTACCTTCTGATATATTGTAGATATTAGAATATCAAGTTTACCTACTATTTGAATGAGAGCACATGAATTCTAAATGGCACTTCCTGAAACCCTATATTCTCTCTTTTTCAATCACTTTCGACATTTCTGTAATATTAATTGATATTAGTTGTTGCAACGACGTTATGACATTAATCACATTTCATGGCCAAGCGAGTGCTACAATAAAAGTGAATGGGGTACAAGTGTAGGTGGAAGGAATATTCGAAACAAATAGGCATAAAAAAGAGTAGGCTTTCAAAACAACCTAAAAAAAGTAAAATTAAATGTAGATAAGATGCGGCAGGGCCGCCGACGAGTTTCAAAGTTTATTTGCTCGGGCAGGAAGGTATGGAAGGTCTCTTTGCGTTCCTTAGAGACTGTGGTTTTCATTCGATACCGTGATTTGGACTGAAATGCATCGGAGCTTTGCCGTTTGTTACCGATCTGTCACGTTTTGTCACCATTTCGAGTGACGTTTCTTTCTCCTCTGCAAACTAAATCAAAACTATACAGGGTATCCCAGCGGCAGTGACATTAGAAGTTTATGGATAAATAATAATTCGATCTCTTCCAAATTTTGTGTGAAGATATAAGTCATTCAGAACTCCATTTTTGAAATATTTCCAAATAGGTACCAATGACTTCCCGTTGTACCGGAAATGGCACCAAATTTCTTATTTCAAATGGAACATTTTCGGATGTGTCTTTGAAATCCACATCTATTTTATGTACATTTCCCTATAGGCATCTTGAGCCGTTTTCGAGTTTTTCTGAGAATTTCATAAAAGCGCAACGCACAATCTCAGATCTGTTTTTTGTGCTAGTTATAAAGAGAACATGACTTTTTTATAAACAGGAATATCAAATGAGAGTCTCAAAGTTGGAATACAAAAAATGCCAGAAATCGATTTTTTTGTAATGTAGATTTTGGTTATCTGTTTCCCGTTCTTAAGTTCAAAGAATAAATAATTCAAATAAAGCTCTTTCGGGAAATCTCACTGATGTGTTCTTCATACGTTTCCTCAAATATCTAGGTAGTTATTAATTACTGACCTGAATAAGATTTTTATAATTTTCTCTCATAGATATTCTTAGTGGTTGTTTAGAAAGCCGTTGTATATACAATTCCTGTCTGAACATTCTCTGAATTATAAGACGACTTTCCTCAAATTATTTTTTTGACATTTGACTTCTACCTGCATTACCACATTGTTCGTATTTTGACAATATTATCGCCTAGTCAGAAGAAAAGCATAAATAGAATCCGAACAAAGCTCTTTTTTGGTTTTCGCAAATGAAATATGTTTTTCGCCTACTGTGGTTACCTACTTCTGATATAAATAAAGACCGGCATAACTAAAATGAATTAGTATTGCACGGAAATTGATCATTTACTGATGTAATCACTTAAAACATATTATGCAATTTCAAAAATCCAGAGCATTGTATCACAAGTGTATTTGTGTCTACAATAATTTTTATATTATTCAAACACCATTTAGAAATTATGACATGACGGAAAAATATACCTACTCATCTGAGTTTGGGCCTTGTTTAATTTTTGTGGCCACATTTCTGATAACAAAACATACTCAGAATCGGATTTTTTTTTATAAATAAGTATAGCTGCTCTAACAGATGCTTTTTTTGTTGGGATCTAGTTTTCTCAAGAGAATCTATTGAAAATGATCGAATTGAGCTCCTCATTAGAGCGTTATTGTCTATTGCGTCTATGAATCTTTGAATGAAAATAATTGACAGTTGTTTCTACATGTAGGAAAATCTGTGATATTCTTAATTATATGCTTGGTTTCCGAATTTTTCTCTTGTATAAACCCCATTCATCCATCAGTTATAATGCTTTTCGTTAAACATCAGGTATTTAGATATGCACCATCCTTATAAATGCATTCGTTAGGTAGGAAAATATTACACCCTAGCACAGCTTTGCCATATAGTGGTGCTTTGCGAGTTCCTAGACTTCATTCCAAATTCCTGTACATATTAGTGGAAATATTAAATTTCACTCTATCTTCTCTAGGTATTAGCCTTCGACAGAGATGAAGGACCAAATGCATTGCTCCATTACAGCATCAAGTCAGGCAAGGGAAAATCCAAATTCAAGATCGACAATTCTACTGGGATGGTATACGCTCAGAAGGGATTCGAGCCAGGCCAGGTCTACGAGCTGAATGTGAGTATTTTCAAATTTTGATAAACAACCTCATTTTACCCTAATGATCGTTTGCACCGTTTCAGGATTAAATTTTCAGAACACGGTCATTTCAGAGAAATTCTATGCTTATATGGTTCTGAAGGGTTGAATGAAGTATAGCATTCTTTCTGACGCACTCACTCGTCTAGCTATACATATCAAAGGAAATAAAATATTTCCAAATCACACATATGAATCATTTCAACTGAAAAATGTGTTCTTATGATGAGTAACGCTCACGTTTCCTTTCTAACAAGAAAAGAGGGCTGAATGTTTTTCAGTCTCCATTAAAATAACTTTTTTTATCTTTATTTATACTTCAAACTGAATAATAAGATCAAGATGGCCTTTTAGACTATATAATGAAGTTTTTTATGTGACTAAACATGAATTGCACTAATTTGCCACCAGCTGAAAAAAAAACACTTTCACCATATCTTCAATCGTTCTAAAAATAAAGTTGATGCAAACGTGACATTACGTTTAATCAGTATTTATAAGCTCCATTCGATTCGAAATATCTTACTTGTGTCGTTTTTGATATTCTCTTTCAATATAAAAAAGGTTATTAAGTTCAAACCATTGGTTGCTTTGAATGGGTGAATTTAGGGACAGAACAAGATAACAAATGGTCATTTCTAGCACACAACTTCACACAAATTTACTGTATTATCTATTTACCAAAAGGGTAGTTGGCCCATATCTGTACGAAGGCGAAGGTGAGAAATCAATCTTGTGCACAGGTGGTACATTTCTTAAATAGGCATAAGCTTGAAACGAAAGCTGATTTCTGGTTATCAAGAACACAAGAGATGAAAATTCTGCTCAAACTGAAAAAGTACCGAAATCCAAAGCAAAGGAAAATTATACCTATAAATACATACCAACATTGGGATAAAAACTCCATACATCACGTTGGATATGAATTGGTGAACTCAATTTCTGTATACTAGTACTTTTTACTCAATGAAATTGAATCGTTGTAGTTGAACCCTTTAAAATGTTCAGCTCCTCAATTTTCAACTCAATCAATGGATATTATAATTTGAACAACTGCAAATCTATGTCAACATGAAAAAATCGGAAAATATAAATCACAATTCAAAATTTTTTCTTGAAACTTTCTACTTAAATTGGGCATCGAAAAGTATACCTACTTTATTTCGTTTTTGTGGGACTACTCTGTGTCATTAAAAAAAACATTGGTATGAAAAGTGAAAAAAAAATTAATTCTGTAGATTTGAGGGGTTACCGAAATAAAATAGTATAGAGACAATTTCTGACCTATTTTTTAAAAATTTGAAAAATTTTCTTTCACAATATAATCAGAAATTTTTTGCCCATAGTTACCCAATCAGTTCGAATATATAAATACCAGGGTAGTTTTTCTTTATTTCAGCAAATTAATCCAAAAATATTACCCTTACATTCGTGTTGTTTATTTTGTTTATGGTTCGATAAATGGTACTAGATTAGTGTAGGTCAACAAGAATGAAACTCCAAAGCTTTGCATAAGTAAATTATTGAGCCAAAGACAACATATAGGTACATATATTTTCCGAATTTTGATTCAAAATTTCCTCAGGCCAATTTGGAATCAAATTACTTAAATCAATATAAAACTAGATTAGAATTCAATTTTTAGGATATATTCAAATGTATATTGAATATTGGGAAAAAGAATTAACATTCTCGGAAAAACCGGAAATGGTCCGAAATTATCTCTACTGTTTAGTTTTAAAAACCAGTCGAATCTGAGCGAGAATCAGAACAGTTTTTTTAACAACGGTTTTTTCTTGATTAATACCTTCGTTCGTGGAAAATACTAACATACCGATACATCACTTATAGCTTGCGTGGAACATACTGTACATTGTATTGAATAATCGATTTATAGGAGTCTAGTTTATCGACCTTCGAAAAATATATATTTTCGGGAAAATGTGAGCATCCAAATATTAATTCTACCCTCTTAAAATATGAAGGTTTCCAATTGTGTTGCTGGCATTTTATTTCAGGATTCATATCGATATTTAGGGCCATAAAACATACATAGATAATTCCAACAATGATAGCTGAACAATAAATTCATTTTAATGTTTTCTCCCATTTTTATTTCGGTTTTGCGATGTGGCATAGCATATATTCGACGTAGAAAGAAAAAATCATGGAAATATGCGTATCAAGCTTGTACACGTATTATAAATCACGTTTGTTGGAACGCAACTAATTCATGTTTTATTTTTATGACACAAATTTGAAATAATTAAATACTTTTCGCTTCGGCCTTTCGCTGGTTCAAAAATAAAACAAAACGAATATTTTTGATGTTTGTGAATGTGTCATGCGATGATTAGCTGTGTATCTGAAACTGTTTTATATTAAAGCGCCGACTGCAGGAATTAATAGCAATATTTTATAAAATGGAATATCATGTATAGCGTTGGAATTCATTCAAAGCTCGGAAAAGCTCATTTATATTTATAAGAATTTCATCCATATAAATTAATTCTCGATAGCGATAGAACTTGATGTATTTCCGTTCAAACATTTTTTCTGCAAGACAAATCGTTTTTGGTATGATATATTGTACAATTTTATGTGTTTATGTTCAAAACCGATGGAAAAATTTAATTTTTATGAGTATTCCAAAAATTCTTATTGAAAAGGATATGCGATCGGTAGTAACCTGAAATTTACACTAAATTGAATTTTATTTCTGACCCTTTTTGTAACTGAGGGAAATTTCTTACGGACCGTAGAGACCCCTGGAGGTTTCTTTCATTATTCATCAGTTATATAAAATTCAGTAGGAGACTTTCCACGACTTCAGAAATGACAACCCGAAATACTTCTCGCTCTATATATAGGGTGAGTCTTTGACTCGTACAAATATCTAACAGTAGATACTCGACGTCGAAATAAACACTTTTTCCTTTACCATTTTTTCCGAATCGGTTCGTTTTAAAAAGTACAAGCTGTTGAAAAACACAAATTTATTTTTGTTCTATCTCACAAACAGTTCTATAGAAGGAAATGAATTTCGGAATATAGTTTTTCATTTATTTGATGAATCTCTTTCAAACACAAGATTTCACCCTCGTCTTCCAGTTATCTCATTATTACCATTACGTACCATAAAAATACCAAAAATTCAAAGACTTCAACTCTTGAAACTAAGTTGAACGCTGTCTAATGAGTATTTGAACGTTTTGTGGAATTAAAGGATTCTTCATATCGTCGTTAAAACCCGAAAAATGTGTAACTCCATTTTAGTTGATTTGACAGGAGAGGCATAAAACTTTTTATTATTACCCATACTCCCTTAATATTTACCTTTGTTTTCACAGCAAAGCAGCACTATTTTTCCACTACTTCTTATACTTCATTCAAATTTATTTTAGCAGTCAGTTGGCCATGAAATAATTTTCTCAAGTTTTTGTAACTAGAACGAAGTTAGGTTGGCACTCATGAAATGTCGTTAATGTCATAACGCCGTTGCCACAACTAATATAAATTTTTATTACGAAAATGCCGAAAGTGATTGAAAAAAGAGACAGGGTTTCAGGAAGTGCTATTTAGAATTCAGGTCCGCTCATTCAAATAGTTATACCCTGATATTCTAAAATCCACAATACGTCAGACGGTAGCGAACATATTCAATGTAAGAGAATTTATATAATGTTTCATTTGAATCTAAACGAATTATATTTCAGCTGAATATTTCCACAATCAGAAAGATTGTGAATGGAGACTATGACAAAGAATTTCCTTCTATTGGGAGACCAAAAAAGTGGTGGCATTTGAGAATTTTATGAGTGAATTAATACGAAAAGTTACAGGATTTTCGATGAATGTCATCGTAGAATAAGTTCCCGAAAATTTATTTTTCTATTTTTTATTCGACTTGTCCTATACGTTGTAAATGTCTTAAGGTACCAATAAATACCTAATTATTATTATTATATCAATGCATTAAGATGAACAGCCACAAATACACGCCAGTTGTCCTGCTAATTGTTTATTCATGTGAAATTTTTGTTCAAAGGATTTTTGATTAATGTCATCATAGAATGAGTTCCGAAAATGGATTTTTCTATTTTTCATTTGACTTGTCCTATACATTGTAAATGTCTTAAATAATTCCAATAAATACCTATACATATTGATGCAAGATGATCTTTGTTGAAGAATTTAACATTCTTGTAATTATCTGTTAATTCCTTCGAGATATGCCCATTGCCAACCACTGCATCATATGGATTTCATCTTCGGGATAATATTTTTGAAATCTACAAATGATGTAAGCCAAAGAAGATAACGAACATTAACTCTCCTCAAGCTAGTGCATATAATGATATTATACTGATCTCTTGTATTTTCCATGCAAAATACTGGATTTGGTATGCCTTCAATCAGTTTGTATAAACTCCAATTATGTTCGTCACATATTTTCCGAAGAGATTCGACATAGTGATAAAATACGTAATAACAGAAACTTTTACGTAGAACGGGCAACATAGCGTTGATTTAAAACCCAAAAATGTTTTGACAAGCTTCATAACCCCACATTTTCGTACTATACAGAGTGAAATGTGTCAAATTTCCATGGCCAACCGACTGCTAAAATAAAAGTGAATGAAGTATATGTTATCCACTGATGTGATGTGGATATATGCACTGACGCCGTGCTAGTGTAAGGGAGGTACACGTATTTCTTTTAAACAATTTCAAGCACGGAGATACACATTATTCTATTTTGCGCGGGAAAAATATTTAACTGTTCGATGGAACAACACAAATTTCTGAGCATATAGATGTTGAAAACCGCTAAGGGATGGCATCAAAATCTCTTTTTTGATTAAATTGGGAGTTACACATTTTTCGGGTTTTAACGACGATATATTCTCGTATAATGCGCCGTGTTCGAAAAAGATTTATCAAATAAATGAAAACCTATAATCCGAAATTCATTTCATTCGATAAAACCGTTTGGGGGATATAACTAAAAATAACATTTTTTATGGTTTTTCAATAGTATGTATATTTTATATCGAGCCAATTCGGAAAAAATGGTGAAGAAGAAAGTGTTTCTTTTGACCTCAAGAATTTAGTGTTGAAATATCTGTACGAGTCAAAGAATCACCCTATATACAGAGTGTTTCAATGGTAAATGAACATACAATAACCTGAACTAGAGCTACCCTAGGCGAGTCCAAAAAACCCATATTAGATAGGTCTAATCAATTCCATAACCGAGATACAGGGTGCTTCATGTATTCACCTAAAATTTGAATTTCTCATAACTTTTGAACCAACCAGTATAGTCGGTTGATATTGATGACAGAACAAATTGTCTTAGAACATTGTAACCAAAATAAGCAAAGAAAACATTTCTCACTTCGCTTTCCCTAGAGTTTCACTTGATCAAAATGACGTGCGGGACAATGAAATCTACTGAATCTCACTGAAAATTTTCTGCTCCTTTCAAATATCTCCATCAAATCCAAAAATTTCGATATACAAGGTGTTGAATACCAGCTTGGAAGTTGTCCCATATTTTTCAATTACGGACCTGGAATTTTTTGGAAATTTGAAGGTGAATCTATCGACCTGTGCAAGTGAATCATATATTCCAAATATCAACCGACTATACTGGTTGGTTCAAAAGTTATGAGAAATTGAAATTTCCGGTGAATACATCTCGGTTCTGGAATTGATTAGACCTATCATATATGGATTTTTGGACTCGCCTAGGGTAGCTCTAGCTGAGGTTACTATATGTTCATTTACCAATGAAACACCCTGTAGACCATTTTCAAAGAAGACGATTGGCTGGTGCGAATTTTCCAAGAATTTTCCATATGTTCATGGAATTATTATTTAACATATCCAACATAAATTAATGCCATTCATCTTTTTCGAAAACAAATTCAATTTTTTAATTTTTTTCAGATCAGAGCATCAGATAGTGGCAATGTTTCTCGGCATAGCACGTGCAAAGTTACCATCACTGTTATTCCCGTACCGACAAAATCCAAAAATCCTCCAGTGATCAAACGACCAGCACCAGTTAAATTAACGGAAGGTGATGAAATAGGATTTTTAGTTTCCCTCATATCTGCTACAGATCCGGATAATGACACCCTGTGGTATGATATCGTTGGTAAGTTAATTAATCTTTTCTCAACTCCCTACTTTTCAGTCTGTCACCGTAAAGAAATTTTATACAAATTTTCATTTTCATCATAACGATCACAATACACTGAGCCACTTGGAAAAAAACTGAATACTGAATTCAAAATAGATTATGGAACGATTTCATTCAAAATCGATATGTTGGGGTTTTCGGTTTAAATGATCATATCAAGAAAAAATTATGAATAAATCTTGAAATACTTTTCCATTCCGCGAATTTTTTTCTAATAACCGCCGTTCTAAAACTATATGGTTCTTTCTACATTCATAGTTTTCTAACACCAAACCTACCTAGTCATCAACATTTTTGTGTGGAGACTGCGACACCTAACGAAATACTTCATAAGATTTGAATTCAAGAACTAGGGGCGCACGTGAAGAATATTCAACGACAACGATCTTACAGTCTATTGAAGTCACTAATAATTTCAATACAGTTTTTCTCTAGTTTCTACACACATTAGTCTTGCTTGTACAGGGTGGGCAAAATTCGTTGTCTACTGGGGGGATCTCGAGAACTATAGCAGCTAGAACAACACGGACGGCACATTCTCTTTTTTCTTGACTTATCCAAAACTGAAAACAGATCCAGCCTAACGTTCATAGATTTTGAGTTATGAACGAAAATTGAGAAATTGTCATTTTTAATGAAGCTGAATAACTCGCTTATTTGAACTCGTATTCGAAATCTGTTGTTACATTCTACAGGCACTTTTTTATGAGGAATTCGAATATGATATCAATGAATTTTTTGATCCAGTCATTTTCGAGATACGACAGGATTTCTAATTTTTCAAATATAAACTATAGTTGAAAGTTCTTGCATCTTGCTGCAAGTTATTCAGCTTCATTGAAAATGACAATTTTCGTTCATAACTCAAAATGTATGACCGTTAGGCTGGATCTGTTTTCAGATTTGGAATAGTAAGGAAAAAAGAGAATGTGTCATCCGTTTTCTTCTAGCTGCTATAGTTCTCGAGATCCCTTCAGTAGACAACGAATATTGCCCAGCCTGTATATCGACCAAATACAGAAAGAAATATTTTAAAATCCAAGTTTTACTGAAGAAAATAAAGTCACAATTCTTGAATCGTGTACCGAATGTAGACTTTGTGAAAACTCATTTTTCTTGAGGATTTTGAAGGCATTTTCTTGTTTGTGTGTGATTTCTTCCACAATGATATATGAATATCATTAGCTCAATAGTTGATGCATTTTTTAAATGGACACATTTATATGTTTCTCTAAAAGAAATACATACAAATTTATAAAATAACAACCATCGAGGAGGTTAAATGGTTATATAATTTCTGTACATATCATACATCAGATTACGAATCGTTGTTTGGTCAAAGTTATCGAAATCAACAACGGCATTTGTAATTCATTTTTCATATAGTCTGAATGAGTTCTTCGTCAACATTCACCTTAGAAGTAAGAAGTAATATGGCAAGCAATCCATTAACTTATTTCCAGCGAATAACTTAAAGAAATAAGTAATGAAACTTATAGACATTTACAACTTATAGTGAGTTATGAAATAATTGATATTTGATACTTACAGCTTCAGGACACACAAATAGCCCCAAATTATCATTCTCATCATTAACAAATAAATTCATTAAGGCCACTATCATAGATTTCGAGCCTTATGAGTTCGCCACGGAACTTTTCAATTTGAAACTTGGTAGTTCTGAAGAGAACGTATTGTGAAAATCCAATGAAATGAGTATAACAGACGAGAATTAATCCGATTAATCGAAATAATCAGCAAAATCTAAAGTTTGTGGTGTTAACCTAACTCTTTAGCCAAAACGATTGAAATGAACATAGCAGAGTGCTGAAAATATAACTGTCAGAAATTGATCGAATATTATATCCAGCATATTTATATAGCCCGGCAAAAAACTATGATAATGGTGGTTCGGATTCAATTTTTTTTAATAAATGACTGACAAAATCCAAAGATTCGTTTAAGTGCAACACACTGTAGACTATACAAGCTCCGCATACACCTCTAGAATATGTAATTCGAGAAATGCTTTACTGAGGTCCAAGGCACTGATGCATGAGTTATTGATAGTTGTCACATGAAGCCAAATAGCTATAATTGTGAATTACAATCAATACTATCCTGATTCTCCTAGATTCCTAAGATATATGAGGTTGGAGTAACTCAGTGTCACCGATGACTCGAGGTGATATTGATATAGCTTCCGGAACATCGGTATCGGATTTACAATAGGTTTTTTTCGAGCAAGTTCGTGAAATCTTCTGTATACATTCGTATGAAAATTCGAAATGAGAGCTTCATCTTGAGCGCAACTTTTTAACTCGATTTATTTTGTCAAATACTCTTCCATCTTCATGATATTTTCATCAACTCAGCTAATATTCTTCTACAAGATTCATTTCTCTTAAATATTTCATTAATGATTCTAACTACTATTTCTACATGTCAAATCGCCGAACGTCTTTTCAATTTCTAACACCTTCTTGATATTCTCATCGACTCGCAGCTAATTATTCTTCCATAAAATACATTTTTCTTAAATATTTCATTAATGATGGCACGGCTTCTATTTGTCAAATCGCCGAACTCTTTTCGAGACTGAGTTGAAAAAAAAACCACAACCTCATCTCCACTATTACAGAAATAACCATAAACTCTACTAGTTAATCAACAAAACGCTGCAATGAAAATTCCTCAATCCCATCCTTGAGTAACTTTGTAACACGAAAACAGCAATTACTGTGATACTTTCCACCAGCCAATCTATTTTCTTTCATAGGAAAACCCATCATCTACTACAATTTCTATTTTCCCAGCACTTTTTATTGGCCCATTATGAATTTATGCGACAATACTCTTCGACACGATATTTCAATTTGTCCTTGAACGCTGTGTCTGAGGAAATTGATTCTTAAATGTGCAAGAAAATGAACGAACGAGATTTCTCATTTGTCTGCCTTCCTTTCACATAGATAATGAAATTACAGGTTCGTTACCTTGTAAGCTCTAGTAGCCTTGCAGAAAGCTTTCTGAAATTTTGCATGAAAAATGGTCTGGAGGAACTTTTCTTTCTGGAAACACTGATAATTGAGAAACAAACCATTTTTCACAATACAGCAAGCTAATTTTTTATGCTTGGTTCCGTTAGTGGTGGGATAATGAACAAGTTGGGTCAAGTTCATCAAAAACCTAAAATGAATTGATGTAGTTCTCATAGTCTTCTATTTCACTTTCTTCTATTGAAAAAATAAAAATAAGTAGAGTTAGTAAAGAAAGAAACAAATTGCTTCATCACATAATCAATGTCTGCTTCATTAGTAGCTTTGTTGATAAAAACAAAATAATTTGCAGATTTATATCATTTCTTATTATTGTTAGTCACAAAATGATGAAACTTAATTCATTCCACATAATCAGCGAACATGAGATCAAATTATTTTTTGATAATGCTTTGAGTGATGAGCTTTTGAGTAATCTGGTTTGAGACTTCGTGAGAGGAAAATGAAACTTCAAAATGATATGTACAGCATCCACATTATCATAATGAATATTCTACCGACGAACAGTCTTTTCAGATGTCGAGAACTATAGCAGTTAGAACAGAACGGATGACACATTCTCAAGCTCTTTTTTCCTGAGTAATCCAAATCTGAAAACAGAACCGGCCAATCATTTCTAGATTTTGATTCATGAAGAAATATTGAGAAACTGCCATTATCAATAATGCTGAAGTAGAAATAGATGCATAGGAAAAGTGATTCGACAATCGGTAATTCCGATCACAGAGAAATAATGAAACGAATAAAATAATAAAATAATGAAACGGATGAATAAAATAGTGAAACGGAAAGCAGAAAGAACTTCATTTTTTTCCTGAAATAAGTGGGTAAATAGTTACATATGATACATTTTTGAAATTAGCAAAAAATTTGCAACAATATGAGAGAACTATATAGTTTACATTTGAAAAATCAGAATCTTGAAAATGACCCGATCGAAAAATTTAATAAAATCATCTTCGAATCACTCATAAAAAAGTGCTTGAACAATGTCATACCATTGAGGTTAAATTTTCAAAGGTCATACTGATTTTCTAGTACGATAGTTTGGGAGCGTCGTGAGAATCTAGTGGATTTTGAAGATACGATGGTTGAAAGAAAAAAAGATTCAATAATGTTTGCACTTTCAGCGGCGGGGAAAGCGTCTGCAAGTTTTCAAATTTAAAAAAAATATCGACAGGTGTTACATACTCGGGCGTGTCAGTGGCTCTGATTATAAATTCATAAATTCAATCTGACAGTTTGCGTGGTGGGGCTGGACGTACGGAAGATTTGAAAATGGTTACTTGTACATACTCGAACGTGTCAGATTTTCATACAGATGATAAATCTCGGTGACAGGCATGTTGATCCGAGTGTTGACCCATTGATCTAACACTAACCAGGATGGGTTTTTTTAACCTGGCAGTTTAAAGACGAAAACAAGGAATTTTTTGAAATATCTCGCTTCCTGTACCTCTAATTGTATCTGTTTCATTATGAAAGTTATTATGCATACCCTCTACCGTCTTTGAGCTAAAGGTTATAAGGGCGAGGAGCTCAGCCACACATGGGAAAGTCCAAGGTCAAGGTAGAAACTCAGTCTAAAGTATATTCATCGCCATATGTCTCAAAAACGTTCAAACGTAGAAAAAATTGCTACGAACAAAATTTGTAGAAAATGTTATCTCTACAACTTTTATGATGAATGCGAAAACAATTTGAAGCCCAGCAGAGGAGGGAATTCAAAAAAACTGATTTTTGTGACCTTTATGGTTTTCATTGTTTCGCCTTGTTGAAACTGTCAGATTATATTTTTCAGTTTTTCTTGAATCATTAGCTTCAAATTGAAAAAAAAAGCCACCGCGCTCGAGAATGTACACGTGACGTTTTTTTTTTGAAACTTTGGCGCCCTCCCAAACTTTTGGTCACGCTTAAATTGTAAGATTAAGAGAATATATGCTTTTCAAAATGTGAATAATCACATATATCTTAATCTGACACGCTCGAGTATATGTACAGGGTGGGCAAAATTCGTTGTCTACTGAGGGGATCTCGAGAACTATAGCAGCTAGAAGAAAACGGATTATACATTCTAGAGCATTTTTTTCATGACTAATCCTAATCTGAAAACAGAATCAGCCTATCATTTTCAGATTTCGAGTTATAAACAAAAATTTACATTTTGACGATTTCGAAAAGTTCTCATAAATTTTTGCCTCTGAAGATACAGATCTGAAACTTGAATTTTCTTAGGCACTTTCATACGTAGAATCTCTTGACAAAAGATTTTCTCCCAATTCAAAAATCCAATCCAAAAATATCAAATTCAAAGAAAGTTAGCATTTAAAAAAATTAAAGTTTACCTAATGATTCGAAATGAGAAAATATTTTGAGGTCGTCTATAGAAGGTTCAAGTTTCAGATTTGTAACTTCAAAGACAAAAAAGTTATGAGAACTTTTCGGAATCGTCAAAATATAAATTTTTGTTTATAACTCGAAATCTACAAATGATAGGTCGATTCTGTTTTCAGATTTGGATAAGTCATTAAAAAAGAGCTAGAAAATGTATCATCTGCTATAGTTCTCGAGATCCTCTCAGTAGACAACGAATTTTGTCCATCCTGTACAATGATCGTATTTTTTTACTATTCTGGCAAGCTGTCCTAGACTTTCCCCCCTATATACAAGTCTAATTTTTGGTAGAGATACTCTACGGGGTCCAAAGGATCTCCCCTTATATTAATCTGACAGGCTCGAGTAACTCACGAATTTCCCTCTTGCGCTCTCCAAGTACGAGATGAAACAAGCGAGGAATACAGCATTAGTGAAAATGGCAATTTCTCAATTTTAGTCATAGATAACTCAAAATGTAGAAATGATAGGCCGATTCTGTTTTCAGATTTGGATTAGTTACGAAATGTGTCATCCGTTTTCTTCTAGCTCTTATAGTTCTCGAGATGCCCTCAGTAGACAACGAATTTTGTCCACCCTGTAAAAAAAATAATTGATATACTGAATTTATTCCAAGTTAGAGAGTTGCACTGTATTGATCAAGCTTAGAGGCAACTTGAGAATTCTTTATCATCATAAGAATGTGACTGTTCAAAAGAAAACAATATATTTGTTTCATGTTGTAAATCTTATTAATAAAGCCTCTGCGAACCCCGACACGGGGCACGTCGCTGATAGGTAATTGTTATTAATAGTCGAACGAACCCCTTTATTCGGAAGCAACCGAAAATTTCCATGCCAGGCCTGACGCCACCACTAATCCGCTCATTGTCTTTCCAGGTGGAGATCCGAGAAACGAATTCTTCATCGGACGTGACCTGGGGAACGTCCTGCTGGCGCGTAAATTAGATCACGAGGTGCAGGACCGCTACACCCTCAACGTCAGCGTGAGCGATTCAGTGAATACGGTTTACGAACTGCTGAACGTATCCGTAATTGATATAAACGACCATAGACCGGAATTTTCGGAAAACCTGTACCAGGTCGACATCTCGGAGGCGGTACCTGCGAGCACGGAGATCCTGAGATTGAAAGCCAGCGACGAGGATGCGGGCAGTAAGCTCATCTTCAGCCTGTACTCGGCGAGGAATTCGATTTCCTTGCAAACCTTCAAGATCGACTCGATAACCGGAGTGATATATCTCGCCTCCAACTTGGACAGGTGGGTTGTTTGCTTTTCATTATTGAAAAGTGCGTTTCTGTGTTCTTAAGTTTTTCGCCAAGGATGATTGTTATGGGACGCAATTTTTCAGGAATTGGAAATAACGCTCGTCTTGCGAGCTGATCTGAAATGGTTTCCTGGATTATTATTTTTCACGGATATCCTTTGCTTTTTTCGTGTTTCGCACGAATTTATTTCGTAATCCCGTCCCTTCAGGTGACGATATTCTCAAACGATTTTTCAATCCCAAGCTTCCACCACGTTGAAGCATGAAATTCAATATAACATTGTTATTTACTAAAGTGACATAGGGAACAAAACAGCCATTATGATAAAAAGGAATTTCTAGGAGTATACTTGTTGAAGTCAGTATAAAAAAAAGAAAGTGCGCGATAATAATTTTCGTTCTCTTGTTTCAATCTTTAATTCGTTTATGATGCCTAAATTGAGAAGACGAGAAAAATTTCAACAGCTTGGATAGTTTGATAGGGGTCGAATAGTGGCCTTAGATAAGCCTTTAGAGAAATAGAAGTAGTAGTGGATCGTTGTCTTGTATGAAATCAAAAATGCCGTACACGGAGCTGGAGGTACAGGACATGTCAGAATAACCCCTCTTCAAGATCGCCGCCATGATCTTTTTCTCAACAGCCACAAGGTCAATTATGGACCAATGTTTTGCAGAACATAACAGGCCAATCACAATGTGAATGTTAATCGCCGAATCAGAAGTTCGACTTACTCCATACCTCCCTCACCTTACCTGACCGACTGGCTTGGTGCAGAGAACGGCTGAACTGCTACCAAACATTTTCTGTTTGTGATGAATACAGATTCCGTTTAGGAAAGCATGAAGGCCGTGCGAGGGTGAGAAGGCAGCGTGGTGAAAGACAGGATCCTCAGTCTCATTGTGTAAAACTTTCGAAGTTATGGTATGGGGGTTATTGTATATGGAAGATATTTTTCATCAGATACAACATTACCGCCGTTTACTACTGAGTCCCTGGTCATTCAGGCATCGAATGAAACGAAAATGCCAACTTATTCTCAGGAAGAGAACCACCTTTCTGTGGTATAGGAAAATGTACCCATACGAAAGATTTTTTGGAGAAGAAAGAACCGAAACAGAAACACTTTGGAGAAACCTTCCAGGAATGGATCATTCCAAAAAGTGTTAAGCCTCCTCACTGGCTTCCTAGCAGGATATTGTCGCCTGAGAAAGCACATGATGAGAATCAGCCTATCAGAAACTGACGAGTGTAGATTCTGTACACCTGGTTAGAGAATGTCATGCCATTACCTTCGCCAAGAATGTCTTGGATAGGACAGTTTTAGCCTCCTTGAAGCCCTCTCTGATACTGAAGTTCATTGGAGCTCTGAAGCTGCAGGGCGAGCTGCAGATTCTCAAAACAGCTCTGTTGAGGGCGGAGGACACACAAATAGGTCGCAGTAGAATGTAACCCCCAACCCCTTCACCAAACTATAAACTATAACTATAAACTACATCTGGGAGGTGATAAAATCTCCTTGTTCTGCCTTGTATTCGAAAGCTGTTCAACCTACTTCTCCAACAAGATCATGCACAAGTCGATTTGTTGCTCTGGCCCCCTATATCTCTCGATCATTCAACCACAGAACACGTCTAGGACATTATTCTCTCTCTTCACATCATCCTCCACAAACTCTAGCAATACTTGGACATAAGGTTTGAGTTAGTTGGGATAGATACCCCAAGAGAAAATCAACCATTTTGTTAGAAGTATGCCTTGACGTGTTTCTGAGACGTCGTGCAGGTCCAACACATTATTAATTTTTTCCTTCTTTCCTACAGTTAGATTTTTCGAAAATTTTATTCTAGTGTTGTGATAAAGTCATTCTGTTTTCTCTGTCATTTTGTATATGTATGATACTATGTATGTGTAACAAAATACTACGTAATATACAGAAATATCAAAGCAGAATTATTGTCCCACATAGAGTCAGTCATAATTTCTCTAAAACTTATAGTGAGCAAACTTGAAATAAACAAAAAGGTTGAAGTCACCTTATTGATTGATTGATTGATATCTTCTCGAGGTCGAAGGTCATTTTTTTTCATTATTAATGGCTAACCTACGTGTATTGAATAAGACAAAATCTCTTTACGATTTTACAGGGAGTCCTTGGCTGAGCATCTGCTGACAGTTATGGTACGTGACGGCGGAACACCAGCCAAAAGAAATTTCGCCAGAGTACGAGTGGTTGTACACGACCATAACGACCACGCGCCACACTTCTCTGAACAAATTCTTGTAGGTAAAGTGTTCGAATCCGCCCCAATAGGTAGTGTTGTATTGAGAGCCCTAGCAGCAGACCACGACAAGGGAGAGAATGCCAGAATTACTTACTCCATCGTTTCTGGCAACATTGGAAACATGTTCAACATACACCCTGACCTTGGCACCATCACAGTTGCTAGAGAACTTGATATGACATCCGTCAATGAGTACATGCTTCGCATTAAAGCAACAGACCATGGTCAGCCTTCCTTATCTTCTACTGTTCCTGCGCATATATTACTAACCATGGCGGATAATGCTCCTCCTAGGTTCTCCCGTAAAGACATTGCAGCAGAAATATATGAGGACCAACCCCTTGAAAGTTACGTTGCCCATTTGACCGCCAGAAGTACGTCTTCTCTGCAATACGAAATATTGGAGGGTAACACAGGTGGCGCCTTCTTGATAAGTCCAAGTACTGGTGTGATCACTACACAGGCTTATCTCGATTATGAAAGTGTGAAATTGTATAACCTGACAATCATCGCTACTAACATGGTAAGTTTCACCTTTCTTTGAATAATTTGAAAAAAATTCAATGTACATAGTATACTAAGCACCAATGATTTACTTTTTCTACTCTGAAGGTCAATTTTGATAGAGTACAATAAGTGAGTAAACGGAGGTGAGTCTTTGACTATACCATTCTTTTCAATTTGGCTCGGATGAAAAAATACAGGCTGTTGAATATCCATAAAAAAAATTAACTATGAGATATGTGGCTGGCTGTCTTCATCTTCACATTCCAGTTTGTTGTCTCGGAGATTCAGTTTGTTATTCTTAAGGGAATTCTGTTATCGTTATAGTGTTCTTTGTTTGGCCACGTTTGAACGTTCAGATTCAATTCATTTATTCATATGAACATACGGTTATGTTTGAATCTGAAACTCTTGTATGAAATGAAATAAACAACGGTAATAAATGATAACCTAGTGGAGATCAGCATCAGAACTAATTAATATGGGTGGTTGCAAGCTGAATTCGTTTTCAATATCTAAAATAATCAAGGGAAGGAAATTCAATATTTATCGCCAACGAAACTGAGGCAACTCATTTATTGCGTTTTAAATACTTACCGAATGGAATGGAAAAAGTGACTTTATGCTCTTATTTTCTAATATAGAAACTCATTTCGAAGGTTGAAATGCTATGATCAATCCTTGGAAGAACGTCACTGTCAGCTTTCCAGGGTTGGCCTAACTCATTATGAAAACTCAAGATGGCTATATATTTTTATTTAAGGTGCATCGAAAAAAATAGTGAGGGAAAAAAGTGTTTCTTTCGACTTCTAGAATCTAATGGTAAAATACAGGGTGAGTCTTTGACACGTACAAAAATTTTAATAGTAGATTCTTGAGCTCAAGAGAACATTTTTTCCGATTCGGCTCTGATACAAAGATATAGCCATTTTCAGTTTTCATAATGGGCTGTGCCACCCCTGGAAAGACAAAATTGCCTTCAGAATAACTAGCTAAATCTGTGACACTACATATCTGTGGATCAAACAGAAATTCAGCCAAACTACCCGATGTTTCAAATTCCACAGATGCTTTTTAATTTTTTAACATCAAATTACTCGAAAAAGGCGCATTATACGAGAAAATTTTGATGAAATATTCATTAAATAGCCTCCAACTCAGTTTCAAGAGTGGAGTTCTTTGAATTTTTGGTATTTTTATGGTACGTTATGGTCATAATGAGAAGTGTGATATAATAATAATAATAATAATAAAGGTCTTTATTCAATTTCATGAATTAGAAATAACCAATCAAATACAAAATGAGGCAAAAAGAAATTGAAAAGGAGATCCAGCACGCGTCATCCAGCGCACTGTTCAATCTAACCCATTGATTCATTGCCTCTAATTGAGGAAAAAAAAATAATGTACCTAGCAACATACAGCTCATTACAATTATTGAAAATAAAAACAGTAGTGAAATCACGCAAACGTAAAAAAAACAATATCTAGTGAAACAATTCTTACATACATCAATCCGTGAATACAGTGTTTTTTAGAACCAAAAGCTTGCTAAATACCAAGGCTCGTAGACGATTCAGATTGCGAACCGCCCTGTCTTCAGTAGATAAATTAATGACTTGAATTCGAAAAAAATTAATGAAATAAATGGAAAACTATATTACGAAATTCCTTTCATTCGATAAAACTGTTTGTGAGAACATTTTTTTTAGGTTTTTCAACAGCCTGTATTTTTGAAACCGTGCCGATTCGGAAAAAATGGTAAGGGACAAAAGTGTTTCTTTTGACCTCAAGATTCTACTGTTAAAATATTTGTACGAGTCAAAGACTCGCCCTGTATATGTACAAGTCAAAGACTCACCTTGTCAATACAACAGTCTTTACTAAAGAGAGAACCATTCAAATATGCATTTCTTTACTATGGACCAGAAGACGTTTCTATAATAAGTCTATGTAATTGGTCTCTTTTGACGAAAGTCTTTGAGTTTTGGGGGTTGTTTTCGAGTTATGACTTCTACATAGAATAGCTTTCTGAGAGATGTTTCCCTTTCAGGCTTCCGCTTCCGCCAGCTGCAACGTCATAATACACATACTGGACAAGAACGACAATGCACCGCAATTTGTGCAGGCGAACTATTCAGGTGTTATCAGCGAATCGGCCGCAATCAGCTCGCTCATTCTCACCAGAACCAGCGAGCCCTTAGTTATCAAGGCCACAGACGCGGACTCCGAAATTAACGCCCTGCTTCATTACGACATCGTCGAAATACTGCCGAGGCGCTATTTCCAAATCGATTCCAACACCGGAGCAATCAGGACGATAAAATTATTGGATTACGAAACACACCCGAGATTTTCGTTCCACGTTCAAGTGTCAGATCTGGGTAATCCGAAGCTCTCCTCCGAGACCATGGCTAGGGTAGACATCGAGGTCACGGACGTGAACGACTCCCCGCCGAGATTCGTACAATCGGTCTACAATGTCACCCTCCTCCTGCCCACCTACAAGGGTGTGTCGGTATTGCAAGTGAACGCGACCGATCCCGACAGTCCGGAGATCTCGAAACTGAGGTACGACATAATAGAAGGCAACAAAATTGGCGTGTTCGGAATCGATTCCACGACCGGACACGTCGTTGTCCTGCAGCCGAACAACATGAAACCCCTGTACGTGCTGCACGTTCGCGTGTCCGACGGCAAGTTCTCGAAGGTCGCGAAGGTCTTCGTGAAGGTCGAGGAATCGGATAGCTCCGGCCTGACGTTCCAGAAGCAGCTGTACGAGGGTTCTATCATCGAGAACTCCACGAAAATAACCAACGTTTGCGTGGTCAACGTTCTGGGGACGGCCTTGAACGAGCACGTCGAGTTCCGTATATTGAATCCCACCGACATGTTTTCGATAGGGTATACTTCCGGCGTGATCCGGACCACCGGAAAACGCTTCGATCGGGAAGTTCAGGATAGCTACGAGCTTATTGTGGAGGCCAGGAGCCCGAACGCAAATAAGGAAAAACCGAGGGTTGCCCATGTGATAGTTAAAGTTGCGATTGTGGACATAAACGATAACTGCCCGATGTTTGTGAACTTGCCGTATTATGCAGTTGTGTCTGTGGACGACAAGAAGGGAAGCGTCATAACGAAGGTCCACGCCATCGATCTCGATGCGGCGGAGAATGGGGAGGTCAGATACGAGCTCATCAAGGGTCACGGTGAGCTGTTCAAGGTTCAACGGGAAAGTGGAGATATCGAAATTAAGCAGAGTCTGGAGGGTCATAACAAGGAGTACGAACTGGTGATCGCCGCTTATGACAAGGGTGAGTTCACTTAATCCAACATAATACGAATTACAGAGAATGCCTCTTTTTATCTGTAATTTATTCTCATTTCAAAATATGTTTTACCTCCATCTGTCCCTTGGTTTAAACTAATCTAAAAAATTAGTTGGGAAATTTTTTTATTAATTTTTAATGGAAAAATCCTTAAAAAATTACTCGGATCACTCACATCCAGAGATTGCAGCAATCATATCTCATTGAATGAATTCTATATGTGCATTATTTATCTATTAAGATGATCCCAAAACTTAGAAATAATCAATATTTCATTGCAAGGTGTGTATGAATAGCGAAAAAATTCAAGGGCAGATTTTTTGTCGAAAAATATTGTGCTGATAAGCAATTTTCATGTTTTTTTTAGAAACTAAGAAACTGACACAAATAAAATTAAGCAGACGGTCTATGAGAGCAAAAAGACAATAAATTTTTTTTTATGGTTTTCCTCAATATTGTCAGCATAATATCCGTTCATTAGGTTTTAAGTTCGAAGATAGTTTTAGTGTATACGACTCATTTCTTCTTCCTCATCTTAATTTAAGCTTAAGGCTTGTAATTCCGACCTTGAATCTGCGGATTATTGCGCATCACGCTTCGTACATGTTGATAATATATTTCTCAAAAACCGTAACTTTTAGCAAGAAGTCGCAAGAGACCTCATTTGTTCAAAATGATTCAAGCTATCAAAAAATTCTACTCGTATAATCAATAAAAAAAAATTATTGCCAAAAATTTTTTAGGGGTGGCTCTTTCCACTTTCATTTGTAACCTTTGATTGGTGAAATATCTTAATGCATCAAACTTCACGAATTACTAAAAAAATAAGCGTTCAGACATCGCTTCGCTGTGTAGAAATTCCGATAGTGCTTAAGAGTGTTACTTAGTTTGCACCGGTTCTTTTAGAACAAAATGCGCAATCTGCGGAACAGAGTTTTACTGTAGAATTTGCGCCAGTACCTTTAGTTGGGGAGCCCAAGAGGGATTTACTCGAGCGTGTCAAATTAACATGAGGGGAGATAACTTGGACCCTGTAGAGTATCTCTACCAAAAATTAGACCTGTATCAATATAGAGGGAATTGTCTAGGACATCCTGTCAGAAACCATTTCATGTAGCCGTAGCTACGTGCTTTATCAAAGTTTCAAAACCTGAATATCACATGGTATCTGCATATTATGAAATTCCTCCTCTCCAGAGGAACATTCACGGCTCTGTATATATAGGGTGAATTGTCTAGATCTCCTGGGCTTCAAATTGTTTTCGCATTCATGATAAAAGTTTTAGAGCATAACATTTTCTACGAATTAGAAACATTAGACTGGGTTACTACATTGATCTTGGTCTTTCGCATGTGTGACTAAGCTCTTATTGCCCTTTGAGTCTAAAGCGGTTAGAATTATGTAAATTGCTTCAGATAAAAGTTGTATAGAATTTTATTATCTACAACTTTCATAATGAATAAAGAAACGATTAGAGGTACATGAAGGGAGATATTTAAAAAATGCCTTTTTATCATCTTCAAACTGTCAGATTAAGAAAACCACTCTGATTAGTGTCTGATTAATGGGTCAACCCGTCTGCAACACCGAGGTTAACCTTGCAACATAGATACAAGGAATGGAAAATAAATATTTGTTGTTGTCCAAAGACTGGAGTGAGATAGTTGCTTAGTGTCGCCAATAACAATTGAGATAGTTGAATCTGACATCATTATATAAATTTATTTATTTGACGCCACTGCCCTAGTGTCGCGCTAGACAGAGAAGCATCGAATGTTTGTACCACAACAAATACATTCATAGCACGTCAATGTCCATTCCGTGTATTTATGTTCTAAGAGATTAACTATCTGTATGAATTTTTTTTTATTATTTTCGGCTCTTCCGTTCAGCCAGCCCTACCAAGCAAACTGTCAGATTTACATGAATTTATTATCAGAGACAAGGGCATATGCAGTATATTAATCTGACACGCTCGAGTATGTACTGACGATTTTTTTTTACATCTCTGGAAACCTGCAGATGCTTTCCCTACCGCTGAATGTGTATACATCATAAAACCTTTTCTTCTTTTTACCACCTAATCTTCAAAAACCACGACGCTTGAGTAAATCCCGATTTAGCATCATCGGCTACTCAACTATTTGTTAGAAGAGTTTCTTTATTAGACCCATCATATGAGTTAGTTAATAGTAACAGCGATCTTAATATTCGGACAACCTGTATGCATTCAACTTCATAATACAACAAATGATACACCGAGCATTAAACCTCTTTCCTCATTCCTTTAGGCATTTTACAAACGACATTGTCGTTTCTGGTGTCAACTTTTTTGAATTTTACGTGTCCTGTCTTTTATCACTGAATTGAAGCTAGTCAGAAAAAAATTTTGAATCTGCAAAAAGTTTGCAGAATTCAAGCTAGGCATCGACATTCATTCAGATGTTGCTCTTTTTAATTCAAGAAACTTATGGTGGTATGAGCAATCAAATACAAGAAATCAAAGTGCATGATGATAATCTACATGACAGGTTTTTCACTCTCCATAAATTTTCCTCTCATCTTTTATAGGTATAACGCCATGCAGAACAGAAGTCACTGTTCACGTAAAGGTGATAGATCGCTCTATGCCCGTATTCAAGAAGCAATTCTACTCAGAAAGTATACCTGAAAATGTGGAACTGCACTCACCGTTATCCCTCTCGATAGTGGCGGAATCCCCATTATCAAGAAAACTCATCTACAGCATCGTCAAAGGCAACGATTTGGAAGAGTTCGCGCTTGATTTCAATACAGGTAAGTGCTCAATGTTGGCCAAGTTAAGATTTTCTCGCATTTCGTGCTCCGTTTGTGCTATATCACGATCATTCCAAAAAACGAGCTGAATAAAATTCGAGCATAGCGCTCACCTTCAACCTTTACATTTAGCAGGCGAATTCAGGATGAAAATAAGAACGCTCCCCATCTATAAATGAAAATTAATCATTGAAATTAACCCGAATGTACATCAATGTCGAATTTCGAATGTATGTCCATTGGTTTGTTGCGCAGGTTTTCGACTTTTGTGTATGATGAGCTACTTGTTTCAACGAATATTTATTAAGCAATTTCAGTCCAAGAGTGTTCTGAACCACACGATTGAAAAGAGAGTAATGGGAGATAGAGAACACCAAGGAAATCACGAAAAAAAATTATATGTACATGTATTATCTAGGGGTTCTAGATTCTGATTTACAGTGTGTTTCTCAAATTTGAATGGAAATTAAAACCACTCTTATCTCCTACATAAAATCAACGACCTTTCCGGAATTTGGAATGAAAATAGCTTTCATGAGGTTCCAGAAAACTGCAATCAAATATCATTTGGTTTGCAGGACCGTATCACATAAATTGGTACATTTCTTAAAAGTTCACGAAATCAACCTGTACAGGGTGGGCAAATTTCGATGTTTTAGCACTACAGCTTTTAAACTAGTGGAGATAGACAAAATCTGATACCCCGTTCTCTTTTTCTGAGAAACTAACAAGAGTAGTAGTCATTTTTGGCCACCTTCTTTTGTTTTCGAGTTATAAGAGAAAATTGGAAAAATGGCGTATTCGAAATAAATTTATATCTCCGCTAATACTCATGATAGAGCTCTGAAATTAAAACATTATACAGGCACTTTTTTAAATAGAATCCAGTGGCGTGCTTGCCTTTTAAGCAGGATTTTTCATTACGAAGGTATGACCCAAAGTTATGTTTTTTTAAATGGGAACACTAGATTTTTGTGCAATTTTTTGAAAGCTTAATTTTTACTGATTTCAAAAATATAAAACATCATATGGTTTGTATCAATATAAAAATGATGGATGAAATGGTCCAAAACCTTTTTTCCCAATATTTCTATGGTTTCAACTTTTGACGAGCACAGAAAAATGGAGCTTCCTATAACAAGAGCAGTCTCCTTCCGGCAATGTCATTCTTTCTATGGTTTTTTCCAATTTTCACAAAATGTGGATCTTGGAGAAATTGAGTAAGAAGCATAGAAATGAAAGGACTAATAGAAGGAGACTGTGGTAATAATAATATGATAAGATTTCCTATTTTCATCAAAAGTTGAAACCATAGCAATATTGGGAAAAAAGGTTTTTGACCATTTTTTATTATTTAAATTGATGCAAACCATATGATGTTATATATTTTTGAAATCAGTAAAAATTAAGCTTTCAAAAAATTGCACAGAAATCTAGTGTTTCCATTTAAAAAAAACATAACTTTGCGTCATAGCTTCGTAAATAAAAATCCTGCTTAAAAGGCAAGCACGCTACTGGATTCTATTTAAAAAAGTGCCTGTATAATGTTTTAATTTCAGAGCTCTATCATGAGTATTAGCGGAGATATAAATTTATTTCGAAATTGCCATTTTTCCAATTTTCGCTTATAACTCGAAAACAAAAGAAGCTGGCCAAAAATGACTACTACTCTTGTTAGTTTCTCAGAAAAAGAGAATGAGAATGAGGTATCTCTCCTCTCGTCTCCTATCGTCTATCTCCTCTGGTTTAAAAGCTGTAGTGCTAAAACATCGAAATTTGTCCACCCTGTATAATGGATTTTATAATTTCTTCGATATCTGCGTGAACTGTAAGATTCACTTACCTATTCAATTCGCCAAATAATATTCCCTGGCACCATCTAGGTGGCTGAGGACTGATTTTTTTTCTTGATATATAATTGAATTCAGTTTCTATTCAGATTTGAAAAACACCCTGTAAATCAGAATCTACCACTCCTAGATAATACATATAGGGGTTTTTCATGATCCTCTAGGTGTTCTCTATCTCACGTTAAAAGGTTTCCCATCTTATCCGGTAGACTCCCCTAACAAAACAATAATGTAGGTCTGCAGATCAGTCAAAAAGATAAAGGAAATGCGCAAAATGAGCAATGTTACTATTTCGGCAACTTTATATTTTAAGTCTTGGACTTCTACAAATATTTGAAAGGAGGATTCTTCATTAAAAAACTTTTTGTATATGATAAAGATTTGAAACATTTAATACGTTTTTATTCTAAACAGAGTGGTCCAGATGTGGGGATTTCATCGACTGTTCAAGAGGTATTTTTGCAAGTATATACTGGAGTGATTAGCAGAAAACTAATTCTTCCCCAAGTTTGAATGTGAAAAAGGATTTCATTCGACTAATTAGTGTTTTATCAAATATCCTCCTACTAAACAGAGAGACACGGGTATACCTGACATTCATGCTGAAGAATGCGAAAATTGTACTCGGCGTGGAATTTTCGGTTGCTCCTCACAATTTAATTGGTTTATATAAATTCGAGTTCTTTGAAGATGCTAACTTTATCGAGGGAAGCCCGTCTGGGACGGAAAAATCTATTCGACGAAGTTGTGAAACTCCTTGAGAAGTTTCTTGTTCTCAAGCATCGACATTGAATGGAATACTTTGTTAAGGCTCTTTTTGAGTAGCTCCGAATCTCCGACATACTTTTGTCTATAATCATTAAAATGGGTTATTTAAGCACAACTTCTCCCATTAATATTGGAAACTCAGAAGTTGTATTCCATTATCAATTGATTATATGTATTTCTAAGAGCTTACTTTTTTCTGTCGAATACTTTTTCTACGCTAGTTGTGATAGTGACAAAAATATTTTATTTGGAAAAACTATATCAAATTGTAGAAAGGGACGCTTCATCTTTTTCTAATCAAATTCCAAATAAAAATCTTGATCACCAGAAATAACTTTGTCCAAAATGGAATAGCGAGAACTGACCATTAAATCTCAAACGAATGCTTTCTGAGCTTCTTTGTTCCAACATTTCAGGCAGCGAAACTTACTGAAAATGGCGGGGCTAATTAATGCAACAATATTTGGTCACAGATTTTCGAGACAAAAGTAGGAGACAACCCCTTTTCTTGATTTTAGTCTGGAAGCCCTCTAATTCGGATTAATAGCGCTCTGAATTACACCCTTATGAATAGTCTTTTCATTTTATCTCAGCATCCGGTATACGGAATTCACTGAATTTGGTACACAGAAGTTTTATGATATGCGAAATCTCATAGTGCTACCTACCCTCTTAAGAAACTTTTTACTGGACCATAAAGTCTTTGGAACCATTAAATATTAAGAGGATTCTACACCGTTTAAGTGGTCAGTTTAAAAAGTGAAAATGATTATCTTACGTCAGAAACCACTAATTTATATTTGGTTTCCATTATACTTCAATTCAATCAGATCGTCATCTCGGAAAGTCAGAAAAATTTTTATTCGTCAAACGAAAAAAAATTTATTTTTTTTTATTGAAGAACAAATATTCATTCATGTCATTGACTTTCCGAGGTGAAATTATCTCTTCTATGAATTTGAACATGAAAAAATTTCTCGAAAAGTCTCGCCATTGGCTACAATTCTTATCCTGGTAAAAAAAAATTCGTCTTTTCGACGAAAGTGGAAACTATTGTAATATTCTTAACTTCTACTTATCGTTCAAGTGTTCCAGAAACACCCCACATTCTGGTAGTTTTTTCCCCTTTACTCCTTTTACGGATCGCGAGAAAGTCCCGTTGTATAAACTCCTCTTAACAGCGTATTTGAATTCCATGAAAATTTTTAAAGCATTAGAAATTCAATTGTTTTTGTCCCTAGAAATTTTTTCATGAAAAGCAAGATTTTTAAAGTAAATAAAAAATGTGATTGAACCCATTTCGAGATTCGTATGGAATTCTACTCATGTCACAGGTGGTCAATCACATTTTCAGATTTTCCTGAGGAATCTTGAGTTTCATTAAAAAATCGAGAAAGACGAGAAAATTCTCCAACGTAATGGCTAACGGTTTAACAATTTTCAAGTAATTTGAATTCGCGATTGATGTTTAGTAATTCCGAAGACATGAACCTGTAAAATGTCTTGAGGAGGTCAATCGCCAAAATACACTGCGCAAAAAAATTGACGCACATTATGAAAATCTCAAATTTATTCTACAACTGAAGGTGTTCTTCTCAATGATAATTATTTTTATCAGAATTATGCATGCATATGTTATCCACGTTCAACGGTTTTCTTCAATACAGATGTTTTTTCCCAGCAGGAATAAAAAAAGATGATATTATCAGATTTCGAATGTATTGGCTCCATTCTAAAATCAGTTGTTCTCGATCAATTCTATAGTCTATCCAAATCCGAGAGGCCAGCGTAAACATACTGACTAACGCGTGATATTATTTAAGGTACTCCTCTTATTGGTCAAAGCTTCAGGAAAGTCCATGTTTGCAGGTGGGAGTAATGCAGAACCGCATTACGTTTGATTCATTGATTGTATGCGAATTGTTGTGCAGAACTGCAGAGATCATTCATTGCTTTTTCTTTCGTAAATTGGTTTATAGTTGTAGCAAGTTATTCAAGTTACAAGCATTTAAGATAATGTCAAGTACTGATACTGCTGAGGAATCGCGTGTTGACTTAAGTCCTCCAAAAAAGAGACGTCTGAAACGACACTTCAGTGCCGAGATAAAAGATATGATTTTGAATACTTATAAAATTGAGATTATTCAAAATGCAGGAATGTGTTTAAAGGACGTAGAACTCCGAGTTGCTGAGAGACTTGGCATTGGAGCTCGAAGTGTTAGGAGAATTATTTCCGAATACATAAATTCCGGTGTTCTATCACAGCCGGCAACAAATCAAAATCGGACCACCAAATGGGAGTCCTTATCAGATTTCGATAAAAATGTAATACGGCGAAAAGTTCACGAGTTTTTCTTCAGAAATGAACACCCGACTATAGAGAAAGTATTAAAAATAGTTAATGAAGACTCGAACCTGCCAAATTTTAAGAAGAGTACCTTCTCTATAATATTGAAAAAACTTAATTTCAAATATGGACGTCGCAAACTGAACAGTTTTTAATGAACCGTGACGACATTAAATGTTGGAGAAGAAACTATCTCACGAAAATTAGGACCTTCCGTGATGAAAACAGGAAGATTTACTGCTTGGATGAAACTTGGGTAAATGCCGGTCATACTAAATCCAAAGTGTGGACCGATAAAACAGTTACATCTTCTCGGCAAGCGTTACTTGCTGGATTATCTACTGGATTAAAAATCCGTCTGGGTAGGTCTTGAATTTTGAGTTTAACCCTCGGTTTCATAAAGCTTGATCAGAGAATCAACGATCGATTGACGGATGAACGTCAATTAGTTTTCAGTCGATAAGTTGGTCATAAGCATTCTGAATATCATTCTTGCACCAAATAATTATCTATACACCCCCATTTGATGATTCTCAACTGCTACTCCTCCAATATATTCGGAAATATGAAAGTTTCAATGATTTCCTTCGGGAAATCGAATGCCAAATCGTTGATCGAGCAATCAAAGTTTTGTGAAACTTGATGTAAGTACCTTTTAGGTGGAAAACAATTTCAACATTCTTTTTCAAATGAAGTGAATATATTTTTCCAGGCAAAGGGCAAAGAATTATAGTGTGTCATATTGGCAGTGACACTGATTTTTTAACTGGAGGACTCTGGACTTTCCAATCCAAAAAAACTGGTGACTACCATGAAGAAATGGATGGTCAGTCCTTCGAAAAGTGGTCGAGGGTATACTTCCTAAATTGGAGGAAAATTCTATAGTAGTTTTAGATAATGCTCCTTACAATTCAAGGAAAATGGAAAAAATTCCTAATTCACAATTCAGAAAGAGTGATATCCAACAATGGTTGAGGGAGAAAAATATTGATTTCACCCCTGACCTCATAAAAGCGCAATAGTTGCAGATAGTCAGGCAGAACAAAGAAAACTTTGAAAAATACATCGTGGATGAAACCGCAAAGGCCCAAAATATTACTGTACTTAGATTACCGCCCTACCACTGCGAACTGAACCCTATTGAATTGATTTGGGCCGATGTCAAGAATTTTGTGACAAATAAAAACACCACATTTAAAATGGCTGACGTCCAAAATCTTTTTCAAGAGGCTCTCTCACGGGTTACTTCCGAAAGATGGAGAAAGTGCGTGAAACATGTCAAACAAAAAGTTGAGGTAGACATGTGGAAACTGGATAATATTATGGATGATATAACAGTCATCGTCAACTTAGAGGAAAGTTCTGCATCTTCTGACGACACTACGGGGTAGTCACTTTTACAAAAAAAATATTGTTACACATTTATATACATAGTATTTATTAAAGTGAGAACTTTAGATTAATTGTTCATTACTGAGACTCGTAGATAAGCATACATATTTTTCACCGGAACTGGAACACTCAAAAAGTTTTAAAATATAACGCTCTCGGAATTCAATTTATTAGTACACCTCTGCGTTATCACGTTCTTGACGCGTGATCATTGCATGCTGTAATGTTTACCGCTGGCCTCTTGGATTTGGATATACTATAGTGATCAATAGTTTTTCGTTCCTTTGATTTTCTACACTCGATCGCTATGCAACGCGAAACACGCAATTTGACACAAAAGGAATGTGCCCAAGCGGTAGTTTTGCGAGAAGAAGGGTGGACATACACAAGAATTTCAGAAAGGTTTGGAGTTTCCCATACAAGTGTATCCAGAATGTTGCAGCGATTCAGGGAGACAGGTATGAATGTCTGAAGACCAGACGTTACTTGAGAGTTTCTTCGTTGAGACAACGGTTTGCAACCGCTCGCCTCCTTCAAATTCAGCTTGAGCAAACTCTTGAGGTGCAAATTAGCACTCAGACAATAAGAAATCGTTTCAGACCTAGTGGTCGTTGATAATGGAGCTATGAATGCTGATAAGTATATAAGGAACATTCTTGAAGAGCATGTAGTGCCATTTGCCCCATACATTGGTGAAAATTTCATTTTTATGGACGATAATGCCAGACCCCATCGTGCGCGCATCGTTCAGGGGAACCTTGAAGAGGTTGAAGTCTCTCGAATGGAATGGCCAGTAAGAAGTCCAGATCTCAATCCGATTGAGCAGGTTTGGGACAACCCCAATAGAAGGCTGAGAAGTTCAGAAAATCATCCAGCTACTTTTAATGACTTAGGAATTCAACTCGGAGAAATCTGGGAAGGATTAGTTCAAACATTTTAAGATCACCCATTTGGAGTATGAACCGTCGTTGCCGAGCTGTAATTAACGCAAGGGGTGGAAATACCAAGTATTAAATCACTTATCAGCATTTCAGTATTTTGAAAATTGTTCAGTTCTCTTCTTTCACATAAGATTCGGTGAAATCCTGAATTTTTCTTCCATTTAATGTGTCTTGTTTCGTTCAAAACCTTCCCGAGAGAACATAAAAAATAAGTTATAAAGTCAATGTAGAGTTAACTTTCATTAAAATTGAGATTTTCAGAATGTGCGTTAATTTTTTTGCGCAGTGTAGATAGCGATAAGATTTCGCATATCATAAAACTCCACTTGTACCATATTCAGTGATTTTCGTATGACCTGCTCTTAGTTTAAGGGAGGGGAATGTTTCCAGGGGCGAAATTCGGGGGTCCGTAACACCGAAAGAGGGGGCCACCTGCAAAAAATCAAAGTTATGTTAGTTATGGATCGCCTAATTTTGTCTCGAGAATCTGTGACCACATTTTGTTGCGGGACATTCTGTGTATGGCAAAGTCCTGACCTAACCTAAGGAATTCTTCTATATACTAACTATTTTGTTGTGTAATATAATTTTCATGAATATGCAGCTGCAACACCTGAGTACATCCCCTAATTTTGTTATGATTAGTCTTTTGAATGGCCTTCCACCTGGAAATTAATCGATGGGCTCATTCACGCCAGGATAGAAACCACAGTCTTCTAAAGGAAGGCTGTGATAGAAACAAAGATTCATCTCCATTTTTTTTTTTTGGAAAATGAATGCCCCAGTAAATTCTTCATTTAAGCATCGCGGCTGAGTCGACTGTCTGTCGTTCTTTTCATTTTTATTTATGACTCTTTTTACGAGCGCCGTGATCTACGCGTTGTCGTAACTGTTGTTTAACGACTTCTTGGCTTCTGGGCTGGAAGAGTCAAGTCGGTAAATATCAGAATATTTGGTTGAGCTTGAGATGACGGAAGATTATTTTTAATCGATGACACTGCCGTAAACGCTCTTTCTTGCAAGACAAATGCGATTTCTTGGTGGTCCTTCAACTCCAGCAGGTTTTGGGCACATATATGCAGGGTTGAGCTTAAGTCTGGGATAAAATCACTATTTATTCGATCAATAACTTAAAATTAGACACCCGTCAAATGATTTTCAATTACCCTCATTTCAACCCAGATAGAAGTTTCTTGAAAAAATATAAAATTAATAGTTTCAATCAAGCGTTGATTCTCCGATCAAGCTTTGTGTAATCATGGGTCAATTATCCTTTCGGTGAACAAATGAAATTTTCCCAATAAATGAGAGTGTTTCGAATTCTGTTGAAGAATGTTTTCCATTTCGTTTTTTTTTTATTAGCTTTACACAACGTAGTTTTTGTATCAGCATACCTGTACCATTACGAATTGGAAATATTTCAAGGTATGAAGATTCAATCCAAATCACCTGAATCAAATGTCCCTCCTAGCTGTCTGATGAGTTGAATGTTATGTTTGAAAATTTTCAAATTATAACTTTTGTCCAGTACCTACTTCGAAACTATCCGGCCTATTATTTTTTAATTTGGCAAAAAGTGTAGGTACTATTTATAGAACCCACTGAATTTTGTCAAATAAACGGGAACTGGAAGAAACATTTATCCGATAAAATTTAGTACGGTAAATTCTATACAATTTTCTACCAAATATGGTAATATCAGGTCTAATAGTTTGAACTGGACAAAAATAATTAAAAATTATCGAACAAATCACATGTAATTCAGACCAAAGATTCATGTCATCTATGTGGTTCGGGTTAAATCTTCATATTTTGATGTCAGGATTTAGTGAATGAAATATTTTCTACTAGTAATGACATGTATACTATCCTCATTATCAAGTTATTTTTTGATCCTGTTGCCAAATACTCCACTTGATAGTAATTCTAGTCGGTTTATCTCTAGAGGCATGAAATGAACTAAATTTATCCACACTCAAACTCGTGAAGCTCAACCTCAAATAATATAAGGATTGAGTCTTGTAAACGGAGAAGTGACAATAAGTAGGTGCCTCGAAAAATATTCGCTTATTCTGTAAGGAAATAACAAAGCAGTTGCCTAATTCCAAATTCAGGAAGGGACCATTCCTAGTTATAACCTTCCGAAATGGTTTGCATGTGAAATAATTATGGATCTCTACTAAGACTATTAACAGATAAGAAGTGCTTAACATGGAAACGTCCGAATTCTCCTCGTTTTGGTTTTGGTCTGAAATAACACGAGTAGTAACAATTGTTTAGATTGACTCACGTTTGCATTATAAGTAATCTTAGTAGATAATATTTGTCCTGAGTGTCCATTAGGCAAATATTTGAACCTACTTATAAGCATTTTATATGAACATCACGATTATATAGTTTTCCTTTTCACAGCTCCCGACAGTAACAATGGCCCCTGTGAGTATTTTGCACTTCCTTTCGTCGAGAGTTTTCAGGTTTGGATCTGCAATCGTGATTTTTTTTTCAGTTTTTTAATTATTAATATGTATATTATTCCCATGTTCAATTTCCTATTAATCGATCATCATCAAACGATGCCAATTCAAACCTTAAAATATCTCTAATAAATGTTGAATCACTATTCATTATCACAAGGTACACAGCTTGTTGGTCTATTCATAATTGCACGTTGAAGCTCCATTAATTACTGTAGAAACTAACCCCGCTCTGCATGCTTAATCATCTATAATCTGGTTGTGAATAATCAATTCTATGATTCAATTACGTACGCACACTAGAAATTATTTGATTCAATAATAGATAGAAATATCAGAATGCAACAGTACGGATTCGTACGGATGTAATCTACTCTGCGGAAATAGACGAATTTTTAATGGTCAAGTTATATGATCTCATCTCAATTGGCTGACTCATAATAATATGCAGTCTATCATAATTGGTGTTTTGAGATTTTTTTGTTCGAGGAAGATTATGTAATGAATGATATTCCAGAATTTTTTTTTTTGGTCGATCCGAACGAAATATAATTGCATGAGTTACTAGCCATTCTGTGCTGAATAAAGTCAAACCCGAGATCAAACCGCGTCTCATTCGAATGACACTGTTTGATTTTAAAATCACCCAACGCTTATCTAAGCGTTGAAGTAAAACAATAAAAAGATGATACCGTTTTCCTATATCTATTTCGAAAACTTTTTTGGTCGGTTACGATAATACGAGTACCAACAGGCTAAAGGGTTTCAAAGGACTATAAAAAAAATGGTATGAATTGGATAAATACGGTCTTATTTATACGAATAAGTAGGAAATATAGTTTTTGACTTCTTTGTACTCAAGTCCTGAATTTTCGAATTGCCTTCGAATTGAGTTGAATTGCCAGAAGAAAAACCCACTTATTTTCATAGATATGCATGAGTTATTTTGTTCTGATACTCGTAATTAGTTCACTGGATTGTTCTGGATTTTCAACAAACGAAACGAGATTGGAAGGACTGAAAATTCTCGAAAAGATACTCATCATTTAAAAATGTGTGGGTACCCGAGATAAGACGAGAAAGCTTATTTTTAAACAATATTATATCCTCCTGTGCCCTTCCAGCGATGAATACAAAAAAATATGGGGGAGGTATTGTTCCAATAAAAGAAGCACGATGTCAACCTGTCCTCACGAATGCCCCCTACACATTCTCGGCTCAGAAAAGAAAAGCACAGATAGTCCCAAATGCAATTATTTCTGCCGCGAAGAAGGGAATATATTTATATCTCCCCTTTTTTATTCCATTGTGATAACCAGCAATTCCCTTTTTCACCTCTTGAAATATTTCGTTGTTTGGAACGTTAACTAATGTTTTTGGTTTCTTCCTAAGGTGTTCTAGCCGAACGAACCAATTCTTCCACAGTTTGTATTGATGAATGAAGGAGAAAAAATATGAATTGTTCTAGAACACTAGAGTCAAAAATAACATTGTGGAAAGAATATAACTTTTTATTTTCATTGAAAAACCTTTCCTGCTCTTCTCGAACTTGTTTTCCTCAAGATGTGTAAGTTTTCGAGTTTTATGGCTAAAAACTAACTATAAATTCATTCTTCGAAAAGGAATGTACAAAGTCTCCGAATTTTACGTTCACAGATTTCAGGGAGTGATTCTAGAGGTCAAAAGTCAAAATATAAAGAAAACTTCATATATTTGATCCCGTTGAATCCTTATTATATTATTATTATTATTAACCTTATTATACTCTTGATTGATTGATTGATTGATTATTAAAATCTTAAGGAATTGTTGCAACATACAATCACACCATTTGCTTCTTCCGAACACGTACGGAATCAATTGTCTCAGAATCAGGTATAGGTACTGTATACTTCGTTCACTTTTATTTTAGCACTCGGTTGGCTATGGAAATTTGACACATTCAACTCTCTATAGTACGAAAATGTGGGGTTATGACGCTTGTCAAAATATTTTTGTCCGTTTTACGTAAAAGTCTCAGCAATTACGTATTTTATCACAATGTCGAATCACTTCGGAAAATATGAAGTCAAACATATGTCACGCAAATATTTGACGTTTATACAAATTGATTTAAGGCATACCAAATCTAGTTATTTGCATGGAAAATCAGAGGTCAGTTTTTAAATATATTTATTTTTGTTATGGAGGAAGATTGAATTATTGGCATTACATTAGCTTGAGGAGAGTAAAATAAAATTCTCAAATGCCACCACTTTTTTGGGTCTTCCAATAGGAGAAAATTCTTTGTCATCCTTTCTTTCTGATTGTGAAAACATTCAAACTCAAATATAAGTCTCAGGTGTTTCCTAATTGAATGTCAATACTTAAAGGGGGTGATTTTTGGGCCCATTTTAAGAAAGAAACTTTATATGAACATATGTCCTAAACCTCTTACCTTTTGAGATACAGGGTAGTAAAGTTTTCAATATATATTTATCAATATCTACAATACCACTTCAAATATTTTAATGAAACTTCTCATATATGTATACTATGAATCAAGAGGCATTTTTTAATGTATCACTTTTTTCTTAATTTCCACCAGTGGTGTTCGTATGTAATTTGACCTACCTATTTGATGGTACGCCACAGATTTTTCCTGAAATAAAAATTATTTTTGAAATTCCCAATCATTTCTTACCAAAGTTGATCACTTGACTTTTTTCAATCCGATTCACGGTTTCCGCTTAAAAAAATAGAAACCGTTTCTCTGCATGATCATAACAATATCCTTAATACATACATATGACAATATCAGCATGCAGAGACATACGTAGATTAAATTTTTTTAGATGAAACCCGTGCGTCGGACTAAAAAAATTCAAGAGATCAAATTTGCTCATAGTTAAATACAGTCAGTGGCGTGCCACTGACTGTCTAAATAATACCATCTTGTATCTCAAAAGGTAAGACGTTTAGAACATATGTTCATATAAAGTTTTTTTCTTAAAATGGACCCAAAAATCACACCCATTAATATTGACATTCAATTAGGAAACACCCTGTATATTTTAGATATTAGAATATCAGGTTTACATACTTAGTATTTGAATGAGTGGACCTGTACTCTAAATAGCATTTGCTGAAACCCTGTCTTCTCTCTTTTTCAATCACTATCGGCATTTTTGTAATACTTATTAATTGATATTAGTTATGGCAACGGTGCAATGACATTATCAACATTTCATGAGTGCCAACCTTACTCCGTTCTAGTTACAAAAACTTGAAAAAATTGTTTCATGGTCAACTGAGTGCTAAAATGAATGTGAATTTAGTATACGTCACTCTAGGCATTCGAGCGAGACCGTCATACACTCTGAACCTAATGTTCTCTATGGTTTACAATAGAGTGAATCAAAATAATGTGATTGTTTTCAACCAGTAGACCTTTAAACTCGTGAAAACCTACGTATGTTCCCGATAAACTTACTCTTTTCTTATAGGTGTCATTTCTGTTGTTGATGAACTGGACTACGAACAGCAGAATCAGTATGAACTTATCATCAGAGCAACAGACTCCGTATCGGGAGTTTATGCAGAAGTTCCCGTATCTATCGCAATTCAGGATGTTAACGATTGTCCACCCGAATTCGTTCAAGAAAGTTACAACGTGTCTGTTCCAGAAACCACTCAGTTCGGTTATCCTATTCTCACAGTTCTCGCCAAAGATAACGACACTGGTATAAATCAGAAAGTTATGTATTCGATACAGAGAGACGGCAGCAATTCTTCAGACTTCTTTTATATCGACGAAAATGAGGGGACCATCTATCTGAAACAGTCTTTGGATCATGAGGAAGCTAGTTCGCATCATTTTGTGGTTGTGGCTACGGACCAAGGAAATCCCAGCTTATCGTCCACGGCTCACGTATGGCTAACTGGTAAGTTGAACTGCTAATAAGATTGAGTTTGTGTATAAGGAAACAAGAATCATGTAATGTTCGTATCGTTGATGAGTAGTTTCTTTTAGAAGTACATAACCAAACATTCATCCATTCTAGTAAAATTGCGTCTCAATATAATTCATCAACCTATATTAGTTGGGGAGCCGACGTTCCTAATTCGGGATTTACTCGAGCGTCGTGGAGACCTAGTGGATTTTGAAGATTAGATGGTAGAAAGAAAAATAGGTTATATAATGTATATGCACTTTCAACGGTGGGGAAAGCGTCTGCAGGTTATCAAGGATCGTAAGGTGTCAGATTGAGATACTGTATATGCCCTACTGTTCTCTGATAATAAATTCTAAGTTAATCTGACAGTTTGCGTGGTGAGGCTGGGCGGAAGAGTTAAAAATGTTAAAAAGAAAAATTTGTTCGGGCGTGTCTGATTTTTAGAGGATATGTTAATTGTTCCCAAAGAAAGCTACATTTCAAGGGATTGACAATTCGGACGTAACGCAAGGTCACGTCACAGCGTTGAAAAAGTTAAAAAAATCGTTACTTGTACAGGGTGGGCAGAATTCGCGATACCTGAACTTCAACTTTCCCTACGAGATAGAGAAAAATTAATGTACCATTCATGTCGTCTTCTTTCGAGAAACTAATATTGCCATCAACTGCATTCCTCTATCTTCTTTTGTTTTTGAGTTATAGGCCAAAATTTTAATTTGGGCGATTTCAACTTTGGTCATTATCTCCGTTTCTGTTTGTGCTAGGATGTTGAAGTGAAGACACAATCCAGACATTTTTTTGATAGCAATGCAGTGGCGTACTATGATTTTTTTCCAACAGGTATATTTGCTGAGCTATAACATAAAGATGTATTTTATCTTATGAACACAGTAGTTTAAAATGACTTAGAAAGTATCGCAATTTTTTTACCGTTTCAGAAATATATTATGCATCACCCTCAGCCTTTCTAAGTCATTTCAAACTACTGTTTTCATTAGAAAAAATACATCTTTATGTTATAGCTCAGCAAATATACCTGTTGGAAAAAATCATAGTATGCCACTGGATTGCTATAAAAAAAATGAAAGATAATGTTTTCATTTCGACATCCTACCTTAAACAGAAACGGAGATAATGACCAAAGTTGAAATTTTAATTTGGATCTATAACTCGAAAACAAAAAAAGGTAGAGTGATACAGTTGATGGCATTATTAGTTTCTCGAAAAGAGACGACCGTAATGTGTCATTTTCCTCTATCTCGTTGGGTTGAAAAAGGTGTAATTCAGGTATCACCAATTTTGCCCAGCCTGTACATACCCGAGAGTGTCAGACTCTCATAAAGATGGTTAATCTCGATATTGCAGATCTGACACTAATCAGTGGGGGTTTTCTTAATCTGACAGTTTCTGAACCTATAATCGTTTCTATATTCATTATGAAAGTTGTAGAAGATGAAATTCTATACTTTGTCTGAAGCAATTTTTCATACCCTCAACCGTTTTCGAGCAAGAGGGTGATACGTGCGAGGAGCTTACCCATGGCACACATGCGAAAGCCCAAGGCCAAAACCAATTTTTATAGTTTCGGCTTGCTTCAATTAAGGATAATTAGCTTCAAATTAAAAACAAAGTCACCGCGCTCGTGAATGTACACTTGATGTTTTATTTGCAAGTTTGGCGCCCTCTCACACATTTTAGTCACGCTTAAATTGTCAGATTAAGAGAATATATACGTTCCAACATATACTTAACCACATATTTCTTAATCTGACATGCTAGAATATTTACCATGATCGTTTTTTTTATATTCTGACGATCTATCCTAGACAGTTTACTCTATCTACAGGTCTAATTTTTGGTATATGTACTCTACAGAGCCGAAGTTTTTTCTTTTTGCCAGCTTTTTCCCTATAAAACGGAAAATAAGGGGTTCATACACACATATACTATTAATAATTCTCGAAATCCGAGAAAGGCTCCCACACAGCTTAATCCTTTCGATATCTAAGATATCTAGGGTAAGTGAATGTTCCCTACAGAGGAGGTACCTCATAACATGCAGGTATCATGAAACTTTGATAAAGCACCAGTTGCTGTTTCGGCGACATGAAATGGTTTACCAGAACCTCATGCATATTTTTTCCAGTGACGGACATCAACGATAATCCTCCAAAATTCGAGCAAACCTCCTACTCCAGTGGATTGTCGATTAACGCAAAAAGGGACCAATTTGTTACTATAGTTAAAGCTAGTGATCCAGATTCAGTTGACCAAGACAATCTTCGCTACACTCTCGTGTCTGGGAATGACCAGCAGACCTTCAGCATGAACCCTAATACAGGCATTATCACTTTGACTAATCTGGCAAATTTTGGGAACCAACCAATAGTAACATTGAACGTATCTGTATCAGACGGGGTTTACAACAGTTTTGCAAGGGTTAAAATCGAGATTTTGTCGGCCAATATGCATACTCCAGAATTCAAAGATATTATCCTGGACGTCGATGTTCCAGAGAATATGCCTGCAGGTTATTTAGTGGCAGTTGTGAAGGCAACCGACAAAGATACTGGAGCGTTCGGGACAATCCTATATTCGATACACTCCGAGCTTCTCAGTGTAAAGTTCAGCATCGATAAGAATAATGGAAGAATAACAACAAGAAAAAGGTTAGACAGGGAGGAGCAAAAGGTTTACGAAATACCAATAATGGCTACCGATGGTGGCGGAAAATCTGGATTTTTCACTGTGAGAGTTAGAGTTACCGATGAAAATGATAATGCTCCAAAGTTTGTACTGAAAGAATACAAAGCAAGTATATACTTCAACCACAGTACAACCGTTCCTATAATACGAGTTAAAGCGCTAGATTTAGATCAAGGTGCTTCTGCTGAAATAGAATATTCCATATATGAGGAAAAAACCTCAGAAGTCATGGACATCTTTAAGGTGAACCCAACAAGTGGAGACTTATACCTAGCCACGATATCTCCAAAATCAGGTAAGTCAAAGAACTTGACGAAAAGTTCAAATAGGTGACCACTTCATTTTTAGCCGGTCAAGTTTTTCAATTCTTTATAAGAGCAAAGGATAAAGGTAAACCTGAGAAACATTCAGATGTTCCTGTCAATATTCTAATTATGGGATTGAATGATCGTCTACCAATATTCGAAAGAAGCGATGCCAAGTTTTTCCTATCAGAAAATTCGGCAACAGGTAAATATTGAAATGAGTTGCAGCGAAAATCAAATATTGTTTTGACTGTTTTTTTACTTCAGGTACTATAATAACGAAACTCAAAATGTTGTCTAATGTAACAGTAACATTCAAAATTCTCTCTGACAATGACGAAAATCCCCAATTTATGGTTGACAATGATGGGCAAATCTCCTTAGCCAGGCCATTAAATTTCGAAACTCAAAATTCTCACTCCATTGGGGTCATAGCTTTAACCGATTCAAGTCCACCAATATCTGCATTGACTGAAGTAACTCTTCAAGTGTTAGATGAGAATGATCATGCTCCTCAGTTTGAAAGTAGCACTTATATTTTATACTTGGCAGAGAATACTGAAGAGGGTAGCTCAATAATGAAAGGTGAGTACTTAGATCAAAGTGGTGACATATATATTATGACGTATGATACCATTTTCAGTAACAGCACATGATGAAGATCAAGGGAGCAACGGGGAAGTGAGATACGCTTTAACTTCAGAATCTGGAGAAATGATTAATATTTTCGCAATAGATCCTCATACGGGATGGATTACAACAATGGTAGAGTTTGACAAAGAAGTGAGATCAGAATACAAGTTCCATGTGACGGCAACTGACAATGGCACTCCAAAACAGTCAGCTCGATCAAATGTTATCATTCGGCTGAAGGACTACAATGACAGCCCTACGCTTTACAAGAAACCACTTTACGAAGCGTCAATACGAGAGAATGCTCTGCCTGGCACAGTTCTTCTCACTTTAGAGACCACAGATGCCGATGTCGATCTGTCGACCAAAGTTGAATTTTATATCACTTCCGGAGACCCTAGTTCCCAATTCCAGATTCGTCAAACTGGGGAGTTATTCGTTGCTAAAAAGTTGGACAGAGAAACCACCCCTAGCTATGATTTGGAAGTTCTAGTCACTGATGGTTTGTTCTCGGATGTCACTAGAATCGCAATTACAGTCCTAGATGTTAATGGTGGGTATAAAACTGATTGAATAATGAGATTTTGACAAGGGATTTCTTATGGTTTCATCAATTTATTATCTATTTTACAGATAACCCACCATACTGTTTGAGGTATAGGTACCGTCAAGTACTTTCTGAAGGAATATTACCAGGATCTTTCGTCCTTTCCATCTTAGCGACTGATATGGATGGCCCAGAGAACTCCAAGTTACGATACATTCTAACTGGGGAAGGCTCTGATAACTTTGTACTTGATAAAGAAATGGGACACCTCAAAACATTGACAACATTGGACAGAGAAAATAGGTCGAAATATATCCTGACTGCACATGTGCATGATAAAGATCATCCGTCCTGGGAATGCACATCACAAATCGAACTGATGATATCTGATCTAAATGACAATTTCCCCCTATTTACTGTACCAAACTATTCCGTAGCACTTCCTGAAGATGTTGAGGTTGGAACATTGGTAACTAAAGTACATGCCACGGATGCAGATATTGGTATTAACAGGAAAATAAGATACGCTTTTATTGATTCTTTCAACAACCATTTCAAAATGGAATCGGACAGTGGTATAGTCACTTTAGCAAAGCCACTAGATAGAGAGTTGAGGGCAATGTATAACCTAACAGTACAGGCAGTAGATCAAGGCTCCCCACAATTATCAAGTGTTACAACATTGGTAGTTAACGTACAAGATATCAACGATAATCCTCCGGAATTCTCCAATAAATACTATTTCGCCACTGTACCAGAGATAGATGCAGTTGGTACCGAAGTAGTTCGAGTTTTAGCCACTTCCAAAGACACTGGTGTGAATGCTGATGTCTATTATAGCATCATTGGAGGCAATGAACATAAGAAATTTTCTATTCCCAATAATAGAAGTGGAGTCATTGCAATAGCTGAAATGCTCGACTACGAAAGAGCTAAAGATTATTTCCTAACAATCCAAGCTGTTGATGGTGGTGAACCTCCATTGAGTAATGTTGCAACTGTAAACATAAGTATCATCGATTGCAATGATAATGCTCCAGTTTTCAACCAGATTTCTTACAATGCCCAGATAAAAGAAGATGCTCAAGTAGGCGAAGTTGTGGTACAGGTATGTATGCAGAAATTTATTGAAAGTTTTTTTTACCTCTTTTGAATTTTCCAGGTATTAGCTACAGATTTAGATAGTGACAAGAATGGTAGGGTAACTTATTCTATCATTGGCGGAGACACCCATGAACAATTCGCCATAGATGCTGATACAGGCCTCATCTCAATAGCGGACAGTCTAGATCGGGAGAAAAATGCAAACTATTCCCTGGATATCCTCGCAAGAGATAATGGACTACCCACACTCTCAAGACAAACGGTTGTCTATATAGACATACTCGATGCCAATGACAATCCACCGCTTTTCTCACAGGCTAATTACACAGCTGTTGTGCAAGAAGATAAGCCAATTGGCCATAAAATATTGAAATTCGAAATAACTGATATAGATATCCCACCAAATACTGTTCCTTATACGTTCGACTTCAGAAGTGGCAATGAGGAGAACATATTCAGATTGCAGGATTCGCACTTACTTACAGCCACCAAATTCAATCATAAGATTCGGGAAAGATATCTGTTACAAGTGAGAGTTTTTGACAACGGTAGTCCGCCTCTTTACTCAGATGCATGGGTTGTTGTCAAAGTTATAGAAGAATCGCAGTATCCGCCCATTATAACTCCCTTGGAAGTGAATATTAACTCTTTTCTTGATGAATATCCTGGTGGTATTATAGGAAAAGTACATGCTATTGATCAAGACAATTATGATACTTTGACCTACTTTTTATCACCGACCATCGGATTATCATATCCGGCCCATGAACTGTTCGAAATAAATCGTACAGATGGGACCCTGACTGCTTTACCAAGGTTAGACGTAGGGGAATACAGATTGAACGTTTCTGTAACAGATGGAAAATTCTTCAGTCATACGATCGTTAAGATAAATGTAGAAATAATTTCCGACGACATGTTAGAAAATTCGGTAGCTATAAGATTTCGATCAGTTTCGCCTGAATCTTTCATACTGAGCCATAAGAAAGGATTTGTAAGAGTGGTAAGAAGTGCCATAAACTGTCGGCTGAAAGACGTTGTCATCATCAGCGTGCAACCGTCAGATGATGAGGATTTCAGGAGCAAACGACAAGTCAGTCGGGACTTGGATGTTCTTTTCACCGTGAGAAAACCGGATGGTTCATATTTCAGCTCGGATAATATCAGGAAAGCCCTGAGCGATAACTTGGAGGAGCTCGAGGAAAGTACGAAGTTGATCGTAGAGGAGATAATAAGACTTAAATGCAGCAATACTTACTGCGTCTACGGAGTTTGTCAGGATCATTATATCCTAAAGCCGACTGAAATAGAACCAGTGGCCACAGATGTTATAAGCTTTGTATCGCCGAGGCACCAGCAGAAGTTCGAATGTAACTGCAAAGAAGGCTATGGTGGCGAAAGGTGTAACTCCATAGTAAACGAATGTGCTAAAGAACCTTGTCCACCTTATAAAATATGTGTTCCTGATGCTTCAGATATCGGTTTCACTTGTCAGTGTCCGGAAGGTTACGCTGGGAAGAACTGTGATGTCGACATTTCAGAGTGTCACAATCAAAACTGTTACGTTGCTAGAAATCCGATATCTTTCTCTGGGAAAAGCTACTCGCAATACCACATCATCAACAAGAAATCTATTGAAGATCAATTGAGCCTCAGTTTGAGGATACGGACAGTGCAGCCAACAGGAAATTTGATGTATTCGGCTGGAAAAGTTGATTACAACATTTTGGAGGTAATTTTCAATACTATCCACTCAATTTTGTGTTTCTTTCATTTGCATTTTAGCCATTTATTTATTTTAACTGTGCGTATTGTAATTTCCAGGTTATCAATGGAATAGTCCAATATCGCTTCGAATTGGGAAGTGGGGAAGGAATGGTTCGTGTAACAACAATTTATATTTCGGATGGAAAATGGCATGAAGTGAAACTCGAAAGAGAAAAAAATAGTGCTAGAATTACTATAGATGGTATACATTCAGCTCAGGGTTCTGCGCCTGGAAGCAGCGATGTACTTAACCTACAGAACGATGAGCTTTATCTAGGTGCAGAAGTTCACCTACATCCGTCAATTCTTGGCTTCGAAGATATTCAGAGGGGATTCACTGGGTGCATGGATGACATAAGGATTTCCAGGATATCCGTTCCCTTACACAAATCTGGCGATAACTCCATAGCTGTTCTGAAAAGGTTCGCGAACGTCGAATTCAGTTGTGACGCGGGTGTTGTTCTGCAGCCTCCTGGACCTTGTGGCTCCCAGCCTTGCTTGAACGGTGGAACTTGCGTTGAAACTTTGAACGGTTTCGAATGCGAATGTCATACGCGGTTCTCCGGCGCCCTCTGTGATATTGACGCTGATCCTTGCGTTTCCGCGCCTTGCCTTTACGGTGGAAAATGTATGATTAGCGCTGTCGGTGACTACACTTGCGAATGTGCTCACGGTTTATCTGGAAAAAGATGCGAATATGGTAGATTCTGTACACCCAACCCTTGCAAGCATATGGGAGTTTGCGAAGAAGGCGACAAGGGTCCGCTTTGTAAATGCCGAGCATACGCTGGAGAGCTGTGTGAATTCGACCTGAACGAATGCGAGTCGAACCCATGTCAAAATGGAGCAACATGTATAAACGAAATTGGGTCTTTCCGATGTAGCTGTTTGCCGAACACTACTGGAATATACTGCGGTCAACTTTTGTCTGGCGGGTCGTTGTTCCATTTCAATTTTACCCGGGAGGAACTCATCGGAATATTCGGCGGAATCCTCATCATCTTCATGATAATTGTCATCATAATATGCGTATCCTGCAGGCAGTTTCACGTGAAGAGATCGCGCAGAAAACGGAACATGATCAATAACGAAAATCTGAAAGATCACATAGTGCTGAACTCGACCAGGCCTCATGAGTTGACAGAGTTCAAACGAGGTTCCAAACTGAGTAATTTGGAAGTTAATCAGAGAGAAATACCGTTGTGTTCACAGAGGCCCGTGTCGTACACTCCTAGCTCCAACGACCCGATTTATAATACGAACACAGCCCTAGTTCTTAACAATTTGGATACTCTGAGGAGCTACGGCTCAGCTGGGGATGAACTGGAGACGGTACCGCCCGATTACGTTCGAAATTTGAACAGAAAAACCATCAGCAACACTGCCAGCAATCACTGTGATTCCGAAAAAGCCAAATGGGCTGATCAGATGCATCTTTCGTCAACGTTGAACGACAAAACAAAAATAAAAAATGGTGAGTATTGAACAATCGTTACAGTAGAATTTAGAATTTCATCGCAAATCAGAAAAGATAAATAGACATAGAGGCTGATTTCTTGATAAAAAATGTAAAGCTGAATTTTTGGATATGGCTTTGTTTCTGAAATATTATCAAACTTTCTGTATGTCATCAATTTTCAACTCATAACATTAAAATACTAAAATAATTGAGTCAAAAAATACCACCATTGGCATAGGAGCTTACTTAAAAAGTAAGGGAATCGTATTTATACTACATTTTATAAACAAATCTTGTTCTGTCACCAGATGCCTGTCAGCTCACTCATTTATTGGCGTAGGCTCCCTGTAATTTATGAAATTCAATGTTTCGCATACAGAAACTTTGATGTACAATAACTCGGAAACGAAGCCTCATCCGTAAAAAAATTCTTTAACGTTTTATCAAGGATATCAGTCTATGTAAGACCCTTAATTTTTCACCTTGAGTTTTGAATCACCCTGCATGATAATTATCGCATCAAATGATGGATAATGACCAACCTAACTTCTCAATATGATAAGAAGAATTAATTCAAATGCATACCACCCGCTGATATGAATATCAACAAGTTTTACGACCTGCATCGAACTAGGCAATTTGTCACCGTCAGGACAACGAAAGGGAGTACGTTCCACCAACACTTAGAATTGACAGACCCTAATTAAATACTAGTAGTAACTTCTGAGTACTATCAACTACTCGAGCGCCATCTAGTATGCAACGATATCCGGTTCTCCCTTTCGCTCTCCTAGCGGTGACAAATTGGCTAGTTCGATTCAGATCGTAACATATCTTGTTAATGTTCATATCAGCGAGTGTTATGCATCGAAATTAATTCTTATTATTGTATTCGTTGCCTCCCTGTAAGGGCGCTATTTCAATACTTCTCAATTTATTAAAACGTTATAGACTAGCTAAAGTTAATGCATCTAAACTGAGAAAGCAAAATTTTACATAAAAAATGCCTTATGAACTACTTCGCATCAAATCCTTTTAAATTCATTATAATTATTTATAACTGCATATTTCAATGAAACTTTCAATTTGCAGAATATAAGGTATCGAGCCCTGTTAATTGTGATCCTCCAAACCGACTCTATGGAGGTAGGGGTAGCAACATCAATACAATGAAATCAAACGGACCTATCTGTCCCTCCGAAGATGATCAGCGATCTGTTGGAAGTAAGTTTTTGTAGCTCACCAAGTAGTGAGAGCGATATCGAGATTTTGAAATCACTGCCGTGAACCGTGACTGTTATTTGTTTACTTCAGTGATTTTCAAGCGTGACATTTTGAAAACCTGTTAGGAAAATAATTATTTCATGATGAATCGGTACTGCGATTTCTGCGAAATACTCATTAAATTCGTGTTTATGTATTCAATACCATTTCAAGTTATAGAAATATCTGATTTTTTTCCCATACTTGCCCGGCTTTTTCTGCATTCACTTTGGTCTTTTCAATTAGATAGGAGCTTGAAGTCATTCACTTGTTGACCGATGGTAATTGTCGTAGAACTAGATGACTAACTAAAAGTAGTGTATCCTCATTAACAGCTTCATTCATTCTAATAGGCTATCATTGGGATTGTTCAGATTGGGCCAGACATAGCCAGACGCTGCCTAACATAACCGAAGTTCCGGGCAGTGAGATCCCGGATTCTTCGAGCTTTCATAGTAACGAAAGTAACGAATCTCGCTGTCATCATTCCTCGGTGATGGGGCCGCATGATTACCATCGTGGAATTGGTACGTTGAATGAAGACATAGAGTCTGAGTATCTACAAGATAGCGATGCAGATCATCGTACTAACCTCAACGTACTCGACAGTGGAAATGAGGATTATCCTTTCACCACAGGTAAATTCAGCAGAATTGTACACGATGGTTTCAGTAGGTAACCATACCATTTCATTTTAATCATATCATATACGTTTATCGAGGTGAGATGCAAATTGCTACGGCTCATACATGACCAGTGGTTCATCTGCATTTTCACGCACACTTTTAAGTTTCGAATCACTTTCCCGCACTAATGTGGTGGTTGATACAACATCGAAATTTTGTACGATATCAACCCAGTAACATTTAAAACTGTAATTTTGGATGGGAATAATGGAAGATTAAAATTTTAATGGAACATTAAAACGGACTTTCACGCAACTGGGCTACAGTGGTCGACAACCTGAGAAGAACAGGATTTTGACGCTTAGGGTTGTCAGCCACTTAGCAATGGATGACGAATATGTTGTATAATATTTTTTTTTACTCTGCTGAAAACTCAGCTTTCTCACACTCTGAAATGTTGTTGATTGTGACTATATGTCCTTAAAATAGTAGCAACTACCTTGATTATCACAATTAAATGAAATTTGAAAACACTGCTCGAATTTTTATTCAGATGACTTGCTCAATGCCGATTATAATTGACCTCTTATTCACTAATAACCCAGCCCAAAATTAAATTGATACTGGATAGTTCTTATGTACCACGAAACCTCTTTCTAGAAACGTAAATTAAGGGTGAAAATGATGTTAGAGTTGAAAAGTCCAAAATTCTCAAGTTAATCAAGATTCTAGGAGCTGAAAGGTGTATCTACTATGTATAACAATTTTTTTCAATTTTGGACACCTTTGATCTTTGATCCTGACGAAATATTTCCAAAAAAAAGCAGCCTCTTCGATGTTTACGTATTTTCCTATTTTCCTTCAATTCAGGATGGATTAGTGAATATGAGTTATATTGGGCGTCGTGTAATATATTTGGAAATACATTTAATCCTCTTTGCAAGAGTGCCTTCGAATTTTCATTCAAATTGCAAATTAAAGAAGTTATGGTCCGGAAAATTTTCAGTATGAGAAAAAAGAGGATTTTTAGCCCAGTACGAAGAAATATTATATAACAAATAAAATTGTAGCAATTTAGTTGTACAATAAACTCCTAGACAGTGTTGAGCGTCTGACTAGATGTAAATTGTGTTTTACAGATAAAAATCCAGTATGCACAATAGGAAAGTTTATTTCGCTATGGCTCCAAATATTCTCATTCAGGGTGTTCGGGTTCAACTTCAAAATATTTTACTACACAATTGCATTTCTAATGAAAAAAAGATTCAATGTATCTCAAGAAAGAGTTACCCTGAATAAAATTTTTGGAGGGGATTGCATTATGGTCTATTTGCTGGGATTGTATTATATTTTTTCCGCTACATAGGTACATCTGCTTCTTATTATTATTAAGCCAAAAATGGGGTGAAGGAACAATTTTGCTTCAGTGGTATATAATATCACGGTTTTTACCCGAAATTTTTTATTATAGAGATGAAATGGTTCATTTTATTTTATCTATAACTATTACTTCTCTTATTTATTTCGGGGTCAATGGCTTAACCCTTTAGGGATTATTGATGTATTTGAAGTGATATCGAGATCACCCTCCACCCCTTGTATAGGTTGCTCCAGATTATTATGCATAAAACAATAATAAGACAGGAAATCCCTCGTAACCCGAGAGTAGTAAAAAGAGTTGTAAATTATAATTTTGGGGCTGTGAATTAAAACAACTGGTTGTTTTTGATATTATGTTACCCAATATAAAGGGTGAGTCTTTGACTCCCTACAAATATTTCAACAGTAGATTCTTGAGGTCCAAAGAAACACTTTTTTCTTTTATCATCTCACACTACTTGTAATTCAAAATATCTATATTAGAATTTTGATTATGAGAGTAATATATCATTAATTTGCACAGATATAAAACGCATTTATATTCAGAATTTTTTTTCGAGGGATCATTTCATTTATTTATGAATGATTTGTTAAGGAAATTTTCATCAAAAAATTGATTCTGGAATCTTTCTAGTTTGGAGAGAAACTCATTTGTAGATTCGAAGACATTTTTCACCAGTAAGTCGATATTATAGGTTGCATTCGTTGTGAACTAATTATTTAATATTTTGTATATCCTTCTTGCATATATTTGAGTTTTGTTTTCATTATATTAGTAGTATAACAATCCACTAACGCTTGCGAATTATTTTCATGCAGTGCCTTTAATTGTTAAGCCAAGTAAGTATTTACTCTAGGTTCTAGCATGATCTACTGTGTACTATGAAATTATAATATGACATTGTAGTTAGAATTATTATTTCATTATTCAACAATTGAGCGTAAGTCGCGGAAACCTGAGCAGCATTTCTATCGCAACTCGAGTTTTCTCTAACCTTGGAATGTATTCCCCAAGCTTTTTATTTTCTGTTTTCAGTTATATTACGCAGTCATCAATATTTCTGGGTACATTATAATTTTTGGTCGAATAGATGATATATCAAAACTCGTTTCCTGAAATTAGAGATTGTGGAGAATCATTGGAGTAGAAATGTAATCCACTACTATGTTTTTAAGAAAAACTTATGAGCATGTAAAACAACACACAGTACACACCTAAACAATTGCGAAGTACAAATAGCGTTTTTAGTTTATTTTACAAAATGTCTAACAGCATCACCAATAAATTGCCTGCGTGAGAACTTTTTATTGATCCAAATAACACCTCAGGTTCGTTCGAATTTCTCATGGAATATTCTTTCAGCAGATAGCTACATACGTCATCCGAACTCATATTTACCTGCCCATGGATACAACATACCTAGTGAACCTGAAGTTGAAGGCTTACATAGTCCTGGTGCTGAATCTGACGATGTTGAACCGTACGGTTTCCCTAGTATAAGAAATAGAAGAAAAATGTGCGACTACGACTCAAACTCTGTGATCACAACCTTAGGTAAGAAGAAATCAAATTTTGTAGGTACTCGCGTATTTGTAGTCCAAGTCTCCATGATGTGGGGACAACCTGAGACAAAGTTTCGCGGCCCTATATTGATACTATAATCATCATTTTCACTTGAAATAGCTAATTCATTATTTTTATCCCCAGAAGAAAGAAATTCATTACTCGGAGGAGGTTTTGGAAGTGGTAGTGACTTATCGACCAATGTTTGTGAAATAGAAGATTCTGAATGCGAGGGAGAGCACAAGCCTTTGAATTATCACTCAAGTGTTCAACAGACTTCAGTTTGACACGTGCTGATGCCAGACTACGGATTAACCTCCCGTCATTCTGGATAGCGACGAGAAGTAGTACTTGTACCCATGGACTATATTTAATTCGAATGACGTGCCTAGCTATGAAAGCTGATTTTTGAATCGAACAATTCTCCAAAAAAATTCACTACGATCTTCTACATAGTGAAATCGGAAATAATTTTATCATATACTTAGCATATCATAAACAGTTCATTTGGATTCAGAAGAAAAAACATTGAAGTATTTTTTTATATAACGAGAGAGATAATGATTTATATAACTTCTGTTTCATTTTTTTGATTATTTATTTATGTGTGTTGAGTGAGCCTTCCCTCAGTATCAATAAGTTTTAATTTGCTTCGGAATTGAAGCCAAAGGAACAATCAACACGTATGTTTAATATTGTGCAGCTCAGAATATTTTAATATTTTCCAATTTCTGTAATTAATGCTCCTCGATTTTCTCGAATAATTTGGATAAAGTTTTTATCTCTAACTGTTGAATGTGTTCATAAATAGGTTCTCCTGCATATAGGATTAAAATGTGCCTAACAAATTGAATTTATGGAGGTAGCTAATTGCGGCAGCTCTTAAATATATGTTACAGTAGAATTTTCGACCACCAAACCAGTCATTGTATTCATCCTTCGAATCAAATCGAAATCGTTGCACTATATGCATTTACATAACCTGATGTAGTATATGTTTGTGCGCAGAACTGATGTTACTATTCCAGATAATTCCATTCCAACCAATATGTATGTATTTTAATTGATGTCGTTGATTTTACTGTAAAATGTAATCTATAGCATTAAGTTCCAGTTAATTCGATGCAAGTGATATGTAATTCTTAAGTTTCATATTTTCAGACTTACATTGTATTGTAATTTGACATTGTTTAGTATCAAATTGCCATTGATAGGTGACCATTGATTTATTGCCATTAAAGTCTAGATTATGTAATTTTTTAAATAAATGATAAATCTTGCATTTTTGAATTATTTACTTCTTCAGAATTCCCATAGCATAATATTATAGTTAATATTTGCATCAGCGGTATCAATCTTGAACCGATTATAAAGCAGTTCTATTAGGTATAGGCAAACGTGAATTTATGTATAGAGATGTCCAAATTAATTAACAAACATAATTTCAACGTAAAAGGTGAAGTTTCAAGCATTGGTTTTACATAAAAAGTTCACAATATGCGAAACATAATTTCCACGTTCGTATATATGCTTGCACGGTAACTCCAAACGTAAATTTCCAAATCTGGTGATATTTTTAGGGTATTTGAGCTGAAAAATTATTTTCATTTCCAACCATATCTACTTTGACATTCACGAAAATTCCGTCAATATCGAAAACAATTTCAATTGAAATATATTTTTTTACGAGCTTGCGGGTTCAACCATTTTTCCGCACGCATTTCAAGTCGCAAAGAGTCGCTTTTCTAGGTTATATTCCAGTTCTGTTGAAACTACAGAAGTTATTGCAGATCTTTTGTGATCAGATTGTGATATATATTAAGCTGGTCTGGACCTACTGGGATAAGTGGGATGTCAATTATTCTTTAATTATACTGCAGTTGTATATCACCACTAAAGGATAAATAATATTGGCTGAACAACAGAAATTGTTATGGTGCAAAAAAAGTTTAGGTCCTTCACAGAACCCTTATTTAATTCTGTTCACGTTCTTATATTGAAACAATTGAAAAAAAAATATATTTCCAAAAATATTTTTATTGTTTCAACGATTTTTTTTCACATTAGAATTCAACCATTGTACAACGGAATCTAAATGCTTCTTTTTCCATTCTATCCTCAGTTTTATTTTGTTCACTGTTTCTTGCATAATTCCTGCGATCATCTCTAGGTCATCTTGATGTATTTTGTAAAATTGCGTGAGCTGAAATCGAGACAACAATTATTCAGAGGAATCGCATATTGAAATGTATCGAATTTTCAATCAACTTACATCTTCTAAATCCACCTCTGTTGCTAAATTGGAGAGAAAATCGTTGATGATAGTCTTCAAAACGAAAAATATATCCTTGTACTGCTCAAATATTTCATTCCAGTTCATTCTCAGAAACGGAAATCCAGTTCTCAGACCAACTGGGTGATTCAGGGACTTCCATACCAGCGGCACATTTTCCAATGATATATTTCCCGTTAGAGATAAATGCAGATATCTTGAAAAAAAAAATTATTTTATACTTGATTCTATACACAGCGTAGGTAAATATATTTTTTCATTTCTTCAGTAATGTAATAGCAGAGCTCTTCACACGTTAAACATATAAGGGAAAAGAATATGCATAGCTTGTAGAATACCAGAAAATATGGGGTGTTTGTCCAATGAACTCATACCCGAAACCGCTTATAAAGGATGCTACTGCTGCTAGGTTTTCAATGCGCCATCTAGACTTTTCTGTACAGGGTGGGCAAAATTGGTGATACCTGAACCACTACTTTTTAACCCAACGAGATAGAGAAAAATGAATGTACCATTCGTCTTTTTTCGAGAAACCATTAATGCCATCAACTGCATTCCTCTATCTTCTTTTGTTTTTGAGTTATTAGGTCAAAATTCAAATTTGGGCGATTTCAACTGTGGTCATTATCTCCGTTTCTCTTAGTTTCTGTGCTAGGATGTTGAAATGAAGACATTATACGGACACTTTTTTGATAGCAATTCAGTGGCGTACTATGATCTTTCCCTACGGGTTTATTTGCTGAGCTTTAACATAAAGTTGTGTTTTTTCTTATGAAAACAGTAGGTACTTTAAAATGACTTAGAAAGAATCGCCATTTTTTTACCGTTTCAGAAATATATTATACATCACCCTCAGTCTTTCTAAGTCATTTTAAACTACTGTTTTCATAAGAAAAAATTCATCTTTAAGTTATAGTTCAGCTATAATATACCTGTTATAAAAAATCATAGTACGCCACTGGATTGCTATAAAAAAAGTGTCTTCATTTCAACATTCTAGCTTAAACAGAAACGGAGATAATGACCAAAGTTGAAATTTTAATTTTGACCTATAACTCGAAAACAAAAGAAGATAGAGTAAAACAGTTGATGGCATCATTAGTTTCTCGAAAAAAGACGACCGAAATGTGCCATGCATTTACCTCTATCTCGTTGGGTTGAAAAAGTTGTAATTCAGGTATCACCAATTTTGCCCACCCTGTACATATTTTTCAAGTTGATACACATGGAAGGAATCTCTTTGCAGTTTTTTCTTGAAAAGAGGTAATCTCCACTCTCGACATATTAGCTGATATGATTTCTTTAGTAGGTATTGCGACAGATGATGCATATGGTAAATATGTTACCACAAATTATGCAAAACTTTTGCAGCAAAAGTAAAAGAGTTGTATTATTGTATTCAGCAAACAAAAAAATTGATACTGACGACAAAAAATTAGAATTACTGTAGAAAATGAAAAAATCTTCGTCTACATTTTTTCTCGCAACAATTAAAACATCCATAGAGGGTGTTCAATAATGATGATCAAAAATGCAGAAGGCGATCTTGTCTGAAAACACTAAATTATTTCATTGAGGAACATGGTGTCACATATGCACTTTTCTGTGACTCACATTGTCGTCGATAAAATAAAAACGACAAAAGAGTCCTTCTTAAAATTTCCCCAACCTCTCGTCAGATGCAAATTTGAATCTGAAAACCTGCAAGTTTTTGCAATATTCACGTGATAAACACACACTGTTGCAAGAAAAAGGAGCCTGAGAGAGTAGAACAGTGACGTATATTCCGGACATGGATAATATTTTGATAGTTTTCTTATATTAAGCTACCCTCATGCTTATAACCTTACTTTTCTGTTTACGTCCATTTTAACTTAAAGCTTCCTCTAGTGAAATTTTTAGTAGGGTTAAATAAAGATTTAAAATTAAAGGGACTTTATTTTCGATAATGAAATGTTCAGAATAATGAAAGTAAATGAAAATATCGAGAAGAAATATTCTTAACTTTACAATTCCATCAGAGAAAAAGTGAGAAAAGTTCCTTTTTTCGACAACTCATATCTCAGAAGGGATACATATTTTACCCCATATTTCCTCACGAAATATGTGATCGGACAAGGAATGCCTCCTGCATTTCTGCTCCATTTAGAAAATACACCCTGGAGAGATGGCAATAACTTTGATTCGATATCGAGAATGTATATTGTTAACTTGTTTAATCTATTCCCTGTTATAGTTGGGAGACGATAATTTTTAGTCTTTAGAATATTATAAGATCAAATGTGGAGTGTAGAGACACTCATTTAATTTTATAATATTCCAAGCATGCTAGTATTTTACAGGCACATTTTAATGGTTCTACACCCCTCAAAAGCCGTTTCAGACATGAGACCACTGGTACTCTGTCGTTCTTCTATACCTGACGGAAATATTGCTCGACATTTCCTATCATCTTGATTTTTAGTTTAAAAACTCACTTATTTATCAGCCAAGGATCATGTGTGCAACCAAGCGATAAATATATAACATTCAGATCTTCCGGTGAAATATTTGGATTGTAGGTCCTATCCCATAAAAAGTACCATTCCTTTCTACTTCCTTTTTCAATAGCCATACATTGTACAATTTTACGATAGTCTCTGTGAATTCTTTAAACAAAATTTATTGAATCAAGTTCTACTGATTTTGCTATATCTGTACAACTTACGGATTGTTGAGGTCAGGATCATTCTGTTCCATCCATCTCTTCAGCTGAGTTTTCGCCCAATCGATACAAGGTTCGTAGTACAGGTGGCAGGCCAAATTGATTATTTCCAACCTGAGAAACTTGTCGTTAATCGATTCTTTTTGTCTGGGTGATGTGCCCAAGATATTGAACCGTCGAGCGATCAAATTGATCAAAAATGTGTGATATATCCCGGAATATTCATGGTAGTCCATGATCGTCTTGATGTATTTCAAATTGTTCAGAGCAGGATACCAGGCTACATATGCAGATTCGTTGTATTTGAGGAAATTTGTCAACTCGAATGGTATACTATAGTCCAAATTGCCCATCTTCGCTTGCTCGAAAGAATCGTCCAATAATTGTGCTCGATTAGACAATGGTATTTTATGATGATCCTCCTCTAATTGTTCTCTCAGCAATTTCCAGTTTTCATCATCATAGTTCACTCTATAAAAACCTAAAAGTCAAATTAGTTCTGCTAGAAAGACTAGAATAATCAAAGAACTCCTTGAGGACATATACAGAGTGTTCCAAATTAAGTCGACACCATTACCAACTCCGTTATTATTGATGCTACGAATTCGCTTAAATGGGCAAACTAGTAAACTAGTAGCATTTTTAACTGCCTTCTCGATGCCGTAAACAAAACAAAAATTGACCCTCACGTTTTCAAAATATTCCATCCAAAGGTATTTTCTAAATGAAACACCCTTTATTTTATCATGCATTTCGATTCGTTTCAATATTATCAGCAGCGAAGCTCAAATCATCTTCCTAAAGTTGAAAATGAGCGACTTATGTGGAAATATTTATTTCGTTCACAAGTGCAAAAAATTTCTTTGTTTTGACGAACAAAACCTCATGATCGCCCAAACACCCAATTTCGGTATTTATACGAATGACAATATTTCCACATAAGTCCCTCATTTTGAACTTTAGGAAGAAATGTGATAGAGCTTTGTTGTTGAGGATTTTATTACGAATCGATATGCATGATAAAATATAGGATGTTCCATTTAAAAAAATATCATTTTATGAAGTATTTTGAAAACGCGACTGTCAATATTTGTTTTGTTTTCAGCATCGAGAAGACCATTAAAAATGCTAGTAGTTCGCCCATTTAACCGAATTCGTAGCATAAATAATAACGTAGTTGGCAATGGTGCCGACTTAATTTCGAACAGCCTGTATATTTGGAAATTTAGGTACTCTCACTAACCATTATGGAGATGTACCTTAGTCTCGTTACATGGAATGATTTAAGTGCAATTTTCTCTATTTATAATTTACATACAGAGTGATTAAAAACGAAAAGGAAATCCAGAATCTGAAGACTTCACATCATATATGACGATTAAGCTGAGCTGCCTTATACAATGTTGCTTATGTTGCAGGGTGTCGAACTTTTTTTACAAGAATTGAAAAAGTCAAGTGGTGCGAAAGTAAGGCAGACTGAAAAATAGTGAACAAAATAGACGCACCTCAAATTTATCGAACACTTCAGTCTATCTATTCAAAAAACAAAATTATCGGCACAAAAAAAAAGAAAAAATCAGTGCATTAAATGTACAACCAATGAAAGAGAGAAGAAATAACAGAAGAAACCAGGAAAAGACCACAGACGAAGAGATGAAAGCGATGAACAAACAAATATCCAAAGGCGTAAGAAAAGACATTAGAAAATACAAAAGAGAAAAGATTGAACAGACTATAGAGAATTATTAGATGAAATTAAATAAAAGTGTTGCGTGAGATACTGACGACAAAAAAGAAGAAATACATGATCTAGAAACAAACAACAAATAGAAATTATATACTAAAGATTTTGGAGGAAATCTATCACACACTATATAAAAGCAGTCAACAGGAAAACGAAGAGTACGAGTAACATTTAAACCAAGGATCGCACTGATCGCAGGAAATAGCTGATATCACCATAGGAGAGATAGAACTGCCCTCGAAGAAATCAAAAAACAGCAGATCACCAGGTGAAGACTATATAATATCGGATGCAACCAAAATAGGTGGCCAGAGTTTACATGAAACATTAAGAGACCTTTTTAACCTCTGCCTATTCAATAGCAGATTCCCAAGAAATGGCATGACAGTCCTCGAGAATGCTTTTAAAAAGATTAATTAGGCTAAAAAGGACGCACAAAATGATGGAGGAGGAACAATGGACAAAGCTATTGCTGGAGTGGAGATCGTGAGCAGACAAAAGAGAATTAGAGGAGGACTGCCTACTTGTCGTACGGACGACAGCACAAAACTGAAGAGAGTAGAATAGCAAGAGACCTATGTCACACAGTGGAGGCAGAGGTTTGTATGGTGATAATGAATGACTCGAATAGACCACAAAACTTCACAGCACAATGGGGACATACGTCCATTTCGAGAATGAGAAAAGCTTGTTTACCTTTTCTCCGAATATTGACAAGAATCCAAGAGTCCTCCGAAGCATTGGTATCTACTGTTTTGGATTTCTCATTGTTCAACCAAACCCTCGCGACTTCTGTGCTATTCTTCTTGATATACGTGATAGGGACAAACCAAGTCCTTGTTCCATTTTCGTCACCAAATCTATTCTGTGTTATGGTATACACTCCAGATTCATTTCCCTTTTTAGTTACAAAAATACAGGGATATCCGGGCTGTTTCGTCCAACTGTCCATAATAATTTTAAGGTTCTGTTCATTCCACAATGTTTGATTGCTGCCTTCGATATCGGATGCTTTCACAATTTCCGCCCATAGTTCATCTTGACCAGCCGACTTATAAGAACTGAAAGTCGAAAGTGATCAATTTCAATTGGTCCAAGGGAAACATTTTTGATCATTTGATTCAGAAAAAGTAAAAAGAAACACATTTTTACATTGAATATGCGATAAAACCTTGATAATAAATAATGAAATTCGTTTTCATTAACTAATTTCCGGGACATCGGAAATCAAGATACCAATGTCAAACGAATTATCTTCTAAAAATGACATATACCACTTACAAAATACGCAAATAATTTCGGATGGCTCCTTCAAAAACAGGCTGAGTCACAGTATTGTTCAGCATTCTCAACAAGCTACTTCCTTTCTCGTAGATTAGGGAGTCGGTAATTTGTTCAATTTGTTCATTATCGACTATTTTCGTTCGGAGACTTGAGGAAGAATTCAAACTGTCTTCGAAAAGAGACGTCTCTATTTCCATTAAGGGGATATTATTGTAGGTGTCCCAATCAGGTTTCAACTGAAAATAAAAAGAAACGCTATCGACGTTCAGTGCAGAATAAAATTTTTAGGTCAAGCCATTCAATGTTCTTCCTTAAGATATTGAAAACGATCTTTCGTTATTTCCTTAAATTAGATGGACTAGTCCTTTATCATCCGATTAATAATCCATACCTTGTTTATTAATTTTATACGATGGGGTAATTGCGGACGCGGGGTAAGAGCGGACATAGGGATATCTACTAGATCCTTCTCCATGCGCTAAATATCATGACCAAGTTATCTAGTTTATCAAGCTTCTTTAGTGTGAAGAAAATATTACTACCGGTGATCGTTCTTAGTTTTCAAGATAAGTCATTTCAAAAAATTGTTTAACTTGTGATCTAATTTTGAGAATTTTTTATTTTGCTTCTGGTGTTTATCGAAAGAGTGATGTCGAATAGTAAATAATTTCTATCGATTGTTTTGTTTCAATAGAGGTGATGCTCAAATAACATTCAACAAAATCTTGTATTGTATACTAGTCTCAAATTTTTGTTTTATTATTTTTGAAATGCCATGTGGGGTAATTGCGAACAAGGCAATCATCCCAGATATGGTGAATAAAAATCAATGATAATTATTGTTTGTTACAGATGTTTCGAAAATGTATATGAAAGACGTAGAAAAATAATTTTCCCAACAGAAAAACTAATTTTGCCTTTTCTGCTAACTACTATTTCATAGACTTAGAATGTTTGTAAAATGCGGTAATTGGGTACACGAGAACTGTTCAGGTGGAACATCGTCCGAAAAAGGTTTTATCTGTGCTTTCTGCAATTAATATTTACCTCAATTGAGTAAATGCGTGAGTACACTAGGCTGTTTCCAACTAACCCAACACTCGTCCGCTTTTACCCCAAATTATTCGGGTTAAATACGGACAGAAAGGGTTTTGTATTTCTTGAAAAAAACAATTTTGTTCATTAATCCCGTGAAATTATAAATAATGATTCTAAAGTTGATTAACCAAAGATTAATAAATTAATAAAATCAGACGGATAAGTTTTTATCTACAAGTGTTAAACTTCATTTTCCTTCAGCGTCCGCAATTTCCCCATCGTCCCCTATACAGTACAAAATTAGTTACGAAAAAATTTAAGAGTTGATTGACTGACGAAAATAGTGTGGGACTTTCTCTAAGATCGGTCAGATGTATGGGAACAAGAATGCTAGAGTTTTAATTACTAGGTGAAATTAAGGCATAAGTTCAAAATATAATTTCATTCTATATGACTCAAGCTACGTATTTGTTGATATTTTTCCCCAGAGCAGTCACTTTTAGCAAGAAATTACAAAAGACCTAATTTGTTCAAAATGAATCAAAATATGGAAAATTAATTTTTAATGGCATTTTATGAATAAGGAAAAGAGTTTCTTGTAAAAATATTTGAAAGGTGGCTACTTCTACCCCTTGCAATTATAGAGGAACACAAACAAAAAAATTTTTTTAGCTTCTAGCAGTCCTCTCAGTTTAATTCCCGTCAGTTTTCTGGTTTCAAAGGAAAAAATTAGAATTTCTTTTCAGGAGCCGTCTTTAGGGAGCTGCACCTCTCTAATTAGGGGCTGCTCGAAAAAAAAATTCATATGGAAGATCCATGCCATTTTTTGGCAAGTTATGCCCCCTTAAATTTTTTCGTAATTATTAATTTACAACTTCTATATCGGCCGCATGATTAATTAGTTTAAAGGGAGAACGCACCTAAAATACTAAAAATACGAAAAATTCAATATTTTTTAGATGAGTAGATACCATTTGTATAATGAAACAATAAAATATATATCAATGAATGTGTTGCTTTGTCTTTATTCTCGACAAGTTCTGAACGTCAAAAAATAACAAATATCATTAAATTATTTTCTTATTAAGCCGAATATTCCATTTTAGGTATAACCTGTTTTTCATAATTTTGTTCTTGATATTTTTCGGTTAATTTCACAATGTAAATACTATTATGGGTATGAAATTCACTTGTTGTGTTCCTTTGGTCAAATAATAAATAATATAACTCTTCAAAGATATAAAATATGAACAATTACATATTTAATGTTGGCCCTTTCATATCTAAGTACAACTGCAGTTTTAACTTCCATAGTTTCATTTGCATCTAAAATCACTACTAGTGTCGGAATTTCTTCAATACAACTCAAGTGCCAATTAACAGCTGCCCGATAAACATCCAATAACAGTACAAAATTAATTAACTGAGAAGAAAATTACTCACATCTTTTTCGATTTGTGCAGACAAGAGCATTGCAAATCCTTCTTTCAACCACAACTCCGACCACCATCTTATAGAAACTAGATTACCCATCCACTGTTTTATTATATTCTTACACAACACGTTGAATATTTGCGGTTTGACTAGTACACTTTCCTTACTTGGGTCAAAAAGAAGAGAGGATTTCCTGTAAAAAATTATTCGAAATAAGATACTAGACGAATAATATTCTCAATTTCAAATTCTCTCACCTGAAAGATATCAATCCCCAATTCTCTGTAGCAGCCTGTGCCAAATTCGGCACTGCTAGTAAATCCAGTTTAGGCAGAGGATATTTTATTCCGAAGTATTTTTCCAAATAATCTATAATAGCTGCAGCAGATTTCAGTGCGAAGTCACCTTTCGACAAATCGCTTATTGGTCCCCAGATTTTGACGATTGAATTTGGACATGTTGAATTACATTTCAGTGGTACAAAATCGCTTATGGTAAAAGCAAGCGAACACGTTGACATGGGTGGTGTTCTCTCGAAATGATCCCATACCCATTCAGGATCATTTTCCCTGAAAAAATTCGACAGATTTTCTTTTCCATCGTTACGTACACTCCAATATTGTAAGCGTCTCGCTAGATTTGATGAAGCGGCATTACACTAGAAGGGCTCCTCTAAGAATTTTTACGATTTTTATGCCCTCGTTTTGTACTAATTTTGCTTCGTTTTGCTCACCACTCAGTTCATTTTGCTCACCTATATACAATGAGCTATAGACAATTCAAAGTGCCCTGCTGGTGTAATATTACACTAGCAGGGCACCTCAACAGAAGCTAGGGCAAGAAAAAAAATTTTTTTCTTCTCCAAAAACCCGTAAGTGTAAGTGTAAATGAGCAAAACGAACAGACTGATGAGCAAAACGGAGCAAAACGAGGGCTTTCGATCGAAACATCTGTTGAGATGCCCTGCTAGTGTAATACTTATTACTTTTGATTTATCTATATCTCGGTAACGGTAAGTGGTGGAAAAAACTAATTGCAGATTTGAAAAGAACAAAACGCAGACATCCCACAAGTTATAGTAGCTGCTGGTGTAATAGATAGATAGATAGATAGATATATATTTATTTTGTTCGAAGTACATTCTCTCACACCAGCAGGGCACTTTAAATTGTCTATAGCTCATTGTATATAGGTGAGCAGAATAAACGAGGGCATAAAAATCGTGAAAATTCATTGAAGTGCCCTGCTATTGTAATGCCGCTATTTGAGCGCTATATTCTAATATCCCTGACGGCTAAATTAAACATCTGCGATCGGAAAAATTATCGAACATATACAGGGAGAATCATTAAAAAGAAGCTGGTACTTTCATATTTATTTCTGCTTGTTTGTTGAAATGAAAAAAAGTAGTTGAAAATTATCTCTATACCATTCTGTTTTGAAAACTAGTCGTATTTTTTAAAAAACAGTTTTTCCCAATAACTTTGTTTCTTTTCGATTGTTTTTCCGATAGCATATTTATTTTGAGAAGATCGTGAAATTTTATCACTTTGTAATTTCGTCATTTCGGCCAATGAATAAATTACAAAATTATTTCTGCAAAAAAGTATTGTAGAAATGAAAATCTAGAGAAAAAAAAACATAATTTGGAACCTTCTCGAAGTTATTACTACAAGGATTCGATTTATTTATTAGAAGTAACAAATATACCTAATAGGAAGAAATAAGCAGGGATGGTCTAGTCTTTAAAGAATTCAATTATTTGAACTAAATTCACTTACCTTTTGTTCAAAAAGTATCTACTACTTATTTAAAAAATATAAAACATCATGATGCAAACAAAATTTAGTTCCATTCTAACTATGCTGTGCACAACGCATTCAAGTTTGTCTAAATAGTTGTGAAAAGATAATTGTATTTTATGAAGTTTACCTTGATCTTTTTTCCGAGAAAAAAATATATTTTGGTGTTTACACAAAATGAACGAAAAATCAATACAAGATATACTAACATTTTTTCTGTCATTTTTAAAGGTGTGTTCGCTAAAGTTGTCATGTTCTTTCTTCTTGCTATACTAAGATCGAAGGTTGCTTTGAAGTGGGGTTCATCGAAGCACGGAAATAGTCTTCTTGCATGAATAGGCTCAAAGTCAGTTGTAACGAGCCATCTGAAAAACAAATGTGAAAATGTACAATCCATATTTATTTATTTATTCATCGATCACAGATACGAGACCTAAATCTACATAAGTAAATGTAACACATTCCAATATTCAAAACATGAAATTAAACCAAAAAAGCAACAAAATTACATAATATCAGAAAGATAAATAAAATACAGAATGAATGAGATTGAATCAAGTTATTGCTAAGTCTATTATCAAGTTTTTTTTGGGATAAGTGAAACAAATTGGGTTTACTAAACCTATCTGCCGCGCTTATCAATTTCAACAATGAAGAGTTTTGAGAACAAGGAGTATTTCTGAAAGGCTCCTGAAATAATCCAGCACTCCTCCAGGCTCACCATTGGTACACTCAATGAAAATATCTCAAGTAATCATGGTGGCAAATTATGCTATTCTTAACATGAGCCTAAATGCATCCCAATTCTGGTTTTTCGACTATTTATTCAGGATTAAAGATTACAGGCTTTTCTTCTAATTTTTTATGAAATTCAAGGTGGCTCCTCTATTTGTTAGCACAAAAAGTATCTCCATGTAGTTTGATATAAGACAGGATCTGAGATAATATTTTGACAATGATTAATGTGTTCTGCTTTCTGTTAACTCGTCTTCTTTCTTCAAATGCTAAGATATATGAATTCATCGCAATAGCAGCCAGAAGGAAAACAACGTTGACAGAGTGTCAAAAAACTCTTAGCGACTGTTGAAATTTTTCGGTCAAAATCAAGTTTCATCACTGCAATAAATCATCATTTTCAATTGTCACATTAGAGTTACATAAGGAAACTTATCCTACTAAACTTTAATGTTTATTCTAACCACCATATTTTTCGATCATTTCCTTTGCTATAAATCCATTCAGGGAGGTATTTATGTCAAGCTCATTGTAAATATAATGATTTAATTCAATTGTGAAAATTGTTTTTCCTACAACTGGTTTCCATCTTAGAATCTGCGAATATCAAGATTGCCTGACAATGGTAATAATCAACGAACGATTTTTTCGTGTGAACTGAATGAAATTAGAATTTTTCGAGTGTAAAAACTTACCTAGATTCGCCTTCAGTCGTGTTATAAGATGTTCTATAGAGTCCAATTAAATTATCTGATATTTTCCCAGAGAACTCGATATCTATCGTATAATTCTTATTAACTTGCATGTTGTCCTTCAATTTTATTTTCAATTTAGCATTTTCCTTATCTTTTTGTATTTCGTTGACGCCAATTTCGATACCGTCAGAACGTAATACATTTTCTATATGCTTAGCCTGCTTAACAGCAGTCTTGAATGATATTCCTTCCTGATCAAATTGTTCTTCAGTACCCAAAAAATCGGTGCTGATGCTCGTGTCAAGATTATTTTCCTCTGGCTCAGTTTTCTCAAGCTGAGTTGTCATTCGAACTATTATTTTGTTCGTCACATTCACATTATACCAATTCAAGAAAATGGTATCTGTTTCTTCTCTACATAAAACGGTTATCTGGACATGTCCTGTGTATGAAAAATTTTTGGGGCCATCGGGGTCTATTACAGGATGGACAATCAACTTATAATGTATGGGCGACAAGTTTTTAGGCAATCTTATATCTTTTTCGATCTTATTTTCTAACTCTTCCTTCAATATTTCCTCAATGTCATTGTCTTCTTCTTGTATCTGAAAAAAAAATTATTCCATCTGTAGTAGAATTCAACTTCTGAATTGAAGTTAAATTTTGGAAAGAATATCAATAGTAAGTACATCAATTCGAATCACTTAGTAATATACTTTTAGACTATGAAGAAAAACATTTTCAATGTCCAAGTTTAGAGTGGAAAATTCCTTTAACTTCATTTGTGAGTTTTACTGAGCATTTAGAATCTGAGATCCTTATTTTAATCATCCCTTTTAGCGATACCAGAATTTTAAGAGTTATCATCAACCAGAGTTTTAAATTTCATTCATTCATACTCATACCATTCTATTTGATGCCATCTCATATTTATTAGTGCTCTACAACACTCTAAATATTTACAGTCGTATATAATGATAACTCTCGTTTTTAAATTATTTCAAAGAAAATATATTGTTTGAATATACCAGAAGTTGAATACTACATTTTTTTCGGTGTACACCAAAAATTAAAAAGTATTTAGGTTGCCGCAAGAAAAGTATAGCTAGTCACAGAAGTGTGAATGAAATCTGCTTCAATTGTCTGAATATAAAAACAAAGAATATTCAAATACTACGACAACTTTTCAGTCATTTATTGATATCTTCCGTCCACTATTTTTGTTATCCTTATAATAAGTATACCCTAATTGTTCACCGTTGATAGCACTGACTCATCATTATTACTAATATTGTCGACAATACCCACACTGTGAAAGACTTCTATTTCGAACAGAGTGGAAAATTAATTTTTTTCGAAAGGATTTAGTTATCTCAATAGAGATAAAATCTTTTGTGAAGTAGTATTGCGAAAAAAAATCATTTCTGTGATATCCTGAATGACTTCGTATTCCAGATAAATATGAATCATTCCTATTGAGAAAGAGGTTTTTTGTTTTCGAATAATATCCAGATAACATTTGGCATGAATCGATTGAATTTCTCTGGGCTTGAGGTATTCGAACCCTTTTTTTAGGCCCTTGTTCTGCCTAGAAAAACACATAATAACTAAGTAGAGATCATCTGCGATGGTGCAGGAATAAGTGGAGGGAAAAAAGTGAATGTTGATAACTTCTACTCTTTAAAAAAAAGTTAAATATTGAACTTTGTGCAGGAATGTCCCTTTTAGAAAGTGGTGGAGGATAAATGATTTTTCAGCTAACTCGTCTAAAGCCTTTTCCATAGAGAGAAATTTTTAAAGGGTTCTTGTTTATTTATTCTTCAAATACTCCCCCCAAATTCAAATTCACAAAATGGGTATTCCTGCCTATCACCATTAAATATCATACCTAGATGAATAAATCTTGTACAGGGTGTTCTCGTTTAAGTCTGACAGAAGCCTAGGAATATTTGTTGAATTAATTGTTTTCTATTAATTCTCTGAATCCAACCGTTTTTAAGGAAAACGACCTGAATGACTGGAAAACAATGAAAATATCACAAGTTGAAGATTTCCTTTCAGTTAATTATTTAGGGATGTTCATTAAACATTATGTAAAAGTGGAGTAGGCGGAGGACCGTATAACCGAAATAATGAAAAACTCTCAACTTGTACGTAATTTTAATGAAATACCTCTTGATCATTCAAATGGAACGTCGAAAAGATGACATCCCATATCTCAGTAGGGGTGCATATTTGACCCCATTTTGCATCACGAAAAGTGATCAATGTTGATAATTTTATTGACAAGGAATCACTTCCTGCATTTTTCCTCATCTTTAATAAAGACCCTGTATAATTTTGAAGCTACTATTCGAGCTTATTACGTTTAGGTGGTTATGCAGGTATCGGCAGCAATGAAATTTATCATTCCATTAAGAAGAGCCAGAAAATTAATTATTGAAAGGACTGTTATGACGTCCCAACCTAGTAATCAATTTTTTGCAGATTCTAATTATTGAATCCGTTTCAAAACAGATCCTCAATTATTTTATTCTGAAAACATTGGCAATAAAATCGATATTAAGAGGATTTCACAGTATATTTGTTAGGTATACCTAAGTACCTTACATATTTCTAAAACTTCCATTTCCTTCTTTATTGCATTGCAGTTTCCTAGTAATTCGAAAATCGAATTGGTTCTCGTATTAATGCGTTGTCAAATAAATTAGAACTTTTTTAGCGGAACCTTAATAACTATTATTATTTGAAGAAAACAATGGATAATAAAAACTGAACTGTATTTGTCGCAATTTTACTCAACATGAATACCATAAAAGAAAGAGAATTATATCGTTTCATCCGAAGGTGGACCAAAATAAAATGATGCCTGTCTGCCTCTTATAGAGGCTGATCAAAAATAAAAAACTGAACATTGCAAGTATAAGGAATAAGCCATAAAAGCTTCATCCAATGTATGTAATAATGATGAATGTTGATAAAAATGACCAGTTATGCACACAAGCTTCTTTAATGATGTTAGCCCATTTTTCGCAATTTTCGAGGAAAATTGGATTTCTCTTTCTCCCATGTATCGTGCGAATGTCTTACAATAGTATCGAAATTTCTGATAACTCGTTTTCGGATCCGGAAGTTTTGAAAATAATTTGGGTATACCTATACAAAAGTCCTTTTGATTGAGGATTATAATCCTTTTTGTTGAAGTTGTGAGTGTTAAATGTCAATTTTCAAAAAGATCAAACTAGGTATGCATGATTTTGAGTCGAAAGCTATATAAATATATGTTTAGTTTGATTTGATTTGCAGGATCAAGGATGATAAAATTTATTCCAGGAATTATTAATATTTGTACTAGGTAATAAACGTAGCTCTTTAATTAAAATAGTTTTACATACTATCTAAGTTCTTTCATTTTTCATTGCAATGAAAATTTCAAAAATCTATATCTATATGATTACAAAATTCATTTTCGAAATATGTTATACGGCTATATATCTCATTTTCTCACTCGAAGACATGTCATCGTATCCAAATGTAAAAATTACCCTAGAAATCTTTCTCTATAACAGAAAACCCAAGGAAAATTAATTTTGGTTTTGAAATAGCGTAGATGCATATTTTTCATTTAAAAAAGACATATCCTATAAAGGCCAATTTTTAAGCATTTCATTCCTATGAAAAAAAATCCATCAATGACCAAATCATTTTCAGCAAAAAAGATATATCTCATTCTGGCATTTCGGGTTGTTTTTTAAAAAACTACTTTCCAACCCTCGCTTAGGGTGCATAACGAACTTCACAATTACGTAATACGTAAAAAGATGGGTAATTTAAAATAAAAGTTGACCTTTTCGAGCTATGTAATAAATAATGAAGATATGAATTTCGTGCTCCCTCTGTATATCAAGCAAGTATATCGAGAATCAGTGACATCCCAATTATTAATGGGTAGTATTTTCAGATTTTCACTTGCTGGGAATATATTGAAGTGTTTAGGACCGCCACAAATGCAATAAAGAGAAACGCGCTGAAACCAAACAAATGAAATCCAACTGTTGTAGTATGTGGTAATCTGATCGAATGTATTTGTTAATTATTATTCACTTTACTCTTGGCTCTCCTCCTCTTTCTCTTCTCAATGCCACACTTTTTCATCCTGACTGTAAACTATTCCGTCATAAAATTTCCCCAAATAACCTCGTCCAGAAGAAAAGAGAGAAAATTGAAGGCAAAGCAAAGTACATCTCAGGTAACTGATGAATAATTCATAACACTGATTCCTCAATGAGCGAAGATTATCATAATATGAGTAATTATAAAAGAATGTGCTCAATTATTCTCTTGTCAGTAAATATGTTATGCATAAGAGAATATAAGGCTAGAAATAAAGAACACAAATATTCCTTAAGAATTCACTACTACATGCAAGTATGCGTCGTAGGTTTCAATTATGTTATAATATACCAATTAATACTATCGAATATGTTATGAATATCTATAGTGATATTGAAATATTTCAATTTGTCAAAATATTATATTTTATTTTGGCTATTTCTTTTTTCTCCGAATCATAACTCTTCATATACAGGGTGTTCCTAAATTGGAGGTACAAACGAAGAGGGGCGATTCCTTAAGTGATTCAAAAAAAAATCGCAAAGGTTTCGTTTTCGAGATACAAGCTAACTTACAATGAATTTATTTATCACAGCTTACTAACTGATTTTTAAAACAATTTGGATTTTTCTGAGGATTTCGAGAAAATCTTTCTAAATGTTTTCCTCGAAATCGGTAGCAGATACGACCAAACAGCAAGGGACCATAAGGTTTAGTATAACAACAAAGTTTTTCTTTACGTTTATAACACTATATATACATTTACCTGTGATTCGTATTGTTTCATTATTTTTATACAGGGTGATTCAAAACTCGAGGCGAAAAATTAAGGGACTCCACTCAGAATAGGCAAAACATGCTATTGCCCTTATTCTGCGTTGCCAAGCATGTATCGATGCTATTGGAGGCATTTTTATTTTTGAACATAATACAACAATTTTATTTAATTTTTTCTGTATTTCTATCAGCTATTAAATTTTAAAATTGATGACATGCAGAAATTTTGAACACTCATATGTCGGAAACAAGACAATATCCAAAAATTTTATTTTACTTTTTTTATCAAGAATAGCACCCTGTATACGTTCCTCAATTTTTCGCCTCGAGTTCTGAATCACCCTGTATATCAACTTTTGGAATTGAAGATGCGATATAAATTTCAACCTCCCCAATATTCGTAGGTGCAGTTTTGAGATATGTAGGTTAGATAACCAAAAATTCAGAGATTTTTATATTTTGTGACAGCGGCCTCTCGTTTAGATTCTTAATAATTTGTATGCTATGATTATTTGCTCCTGTTGAATTATCTTCATGTTATGAACCCATTTGATTTAAAAAAAAAAAATTTAGTCGCCGAGAAGAGAGAAATTTGCAGTCTTCAAAATAAATAAATCCAAATAAGGAAGAAAATCTGCTATTACTTCGTGTCGTTATCAGAAACCATTTACTTGTAATCAATGTGTAACGTCATTGAGTAAGTATTCAATCGATACTTAATGCGTAATAAGGCAATGAATCAATTTCACTTTTTTATCTTGAATATTTGAAGAAAATAATGAAGGAAGCCTTCATTTGTTAAATTGCAAGTAATTCAAGGTTATCGATCGGAATATGACAACCTATTTCTGGTAAAAATAGCTCTAATATTTCAAATGATATAGAGAATTGGCGTTATGTAGACTATTGAATTGAAGAAAAAGTATACCTTGAAGATTCAATAATTTGTCCGCATACCTCTAATTTTTCATCATTTAAATTTATCACAGACATGAGACTTTCTTTTAATAATTTATTTTTCTCTCGGCGTTATTTCTTTTGAATTATACAGCGCACCCTGTTTTGTTTTGAACAGCCTTGTTTTTAGGTTTAGGTCATCGAAAATAGAATAAGAATGGTTTCCAAGCTCCTGTCTCGAATTTTTCTTGATTCAAGATATAGAGAGAGACTTATTGAAAAATACTTAAATCTTAATTACGTACATAATTTCCACCAAGGTAGTTTTAATGGATCTTCATCAAGTATCGGCCATATGCATTCAAGATTTGTAGCATTTACTGGTCTATTTCTTTTATATGGGATAAAATAAACCAATAAAATAGAAGTCGCCCAATACACATCATATACTAAAAATTTTCCATCAGCAATTATTTCACGTTCAACGTCAACAAGATATAACGAGTTCAGCATGCAAGCAAAGGATGTTTAAAATATATGTATACTGTCGCAAAGATATAATCAATAATGTTTAGTTACACTAACAAAATTTCATCAAAATTCAATGTTTCAGCCTTCCTAATAATTATTTTTGCATGTATGGTATGGTATATCGTAACAAGTTGCGATACCGAGATACTAATGAGAAACGGCTAACCATTAAAAAGTTACGAGTTCAGGCGTTATCGCTGAAACTCACTACAAAATAACAAGGTGAATTCAAAATGTCAAGCGGAAAATGATGGAAGATAAATGGGGATGATAGAACCAGAACAAGAAACTAGCAAGGTGAAATACTAAAACTGTATTATATCGACCAGTACTTCTAAAAAGTGCTAGAGATGAAAAATAATTGTATTGAGAAATATATAGTATTTGTCCAATGAATTTGTGCACGAAACCGTTTATTGGAAGAGCTACAACTTCAAGAAAGGACCTTTTGAATTGGTTTTTCCAAAATATCTTTTATGACTTAAAAATGGTTATTTTTTAGATGTCCAGAATATCTTTTTTCAAAATGAAGCTTTAAGAAATACAATTCCAATTTCAAAAAAATTTGATAATAAAAAAGAAGTAACTCAATAATAAACAACAATATTAAACTGGTTTCGAGAGTTATTCAGAAAAAATCGATGTTATCCATTCATAATTTTTAATGATTGCAACACTGTCAATAATTGATTCAAAGCATAAGTTCATAGGACAAACACTACATATTTCTTGGTATTTTATCACCCCTGGCATTGTGGATGGCACATTTTTTCTGATATTCTATGATCCCTAGAAATCTTACTAGTCATTTTTAATCCACTTTTTATATTTGAGTACAGTTTTCAGCTCAATTTTATCACTTAGAATGTCGAAGATATTGAGGGGGTTAGAGAGGGTGTCATGGATTATGCATGATCATGATCTGCTAATGCCGACAACCGAGAAACTTAGATTTATCAATTCAAAATTTCCCAACTATAAGTATACGAGAGATTTGTCATGAAATTAGTTTTTCGCGTTTCGTTTATATCCTGACATTTTCTGATTGTGAAAAAGATACGTATCGAAATTCACAGAGGATCTTCTTGGACGCTATTCAAATATTTTCGAAGGATTCTCATAAATGACAAATAGACGAATGGACTTTTCAAAATCATGTGAAATCAATCCAACCTATACAATATTTGCCTTCCTCATGAGTAGATTCAAATTTTAATTTCATATCAAATTCAATGGAATTTTATATTTTTCACTTGAGTACCTACGTGAAATTGGAATATAAAATAGAAAACTGAACCCAAAACAATCACTTACCTGTATGATCTTCCTGTTAGGTCCGTAATAATACATGAAAACTATCACAAAAATCAGAGTGAAAATGGCTAAGGCCACAAGGGCCAGAGCCTTCTTAGTGGTCACAAACCATCCAACAGCTTCTGTGTCCCCTTTCAAGAACTGTGTCGGGTTTGAGTTCATGTAATTAGCGGAGTTAACCATGATTCAATTCATCAACTCACTTGTCATTATTCTACCTGGAGTCATTCTGACGAGAAAAATCACCTGAAGACAGATGGGTATTCGCAGCAAACAAAGTGATAATAATTATTGGGATACCTGGTCACATGGTACATTAGAATATGTGGAATCACTTGTATATTTACGTAACGAATTAGTTCCGCTGGTTTGGAACCGACAGTTGAAAATAATCAGGATAATACACTAGCAACTTTTAAGGACAGAATAGAGCTCATAACATTGTGGTTAATTGTTATAGTTGCAAAACTACACGCACAAGGCACTCCCCTTCATTTTGTTGGTACCACGCAGGAAACGGCCGTTTGGCTGGAGATTTTCTTCGTCGTCTAGCACAAATATCGTCGCATTTAATCAAACTCAAAATTCGCGAGATCCAAGGACTTATTTAATTATAATGAGGCAAAATTATTGTTCGCAGAATGACGGTACACTTGCAATTATCGGTGTATTTGTTGTAAGCAGTACAATGGAAAAAGCATTGGGTAGAATTTATAACTCATTGAGGAATTTCTTTGTACAGCGGTTATTCCATTGGTTCAAAAATAATAACAATAGAATTAATCGAAAAGATAAATTGAAATGAAACATAGATAATTCGATAACTACATATTTTATTTCATAAGTAGACATGTCACTACTAATAATAATCAACCATTTAAAATTAAATGTTCATAACGTCCCTATATACAGGGTGAATTTGCCCTAAAGAAGGAGAGGAAAAATAAAATAAACATTCACACCTGAAAGCTCTAGACCTAAACCATAAATTACTTTTTCAAAATTCTGTTTTCTAACATTTCGGGATGTACCATAAGGACATTTTTCATTTCAGCAGCATGCCTATTTTTGAATTCCACATTTGATTAAATTCTCTTGAAAAATGGATCTGTTTTGTAATCTTCGATCTTTTAGAAGATACTGTCATTTTAAGGAGAAATTTACGGCTATAATTGACGATTTGTTTCTCAATGACTATTACACTTGAAAAAGTGATAAGTGAAGGGCCTTTAAGGAATGCTGTTTATTCAAATAATCATCAACATCTTTCACAATTATGAGCATAATATATACTCAGCTAGCAGATGAGAGAAAAGATGTTGTCTAAATCAGAATTTTATTTTTGAGCAATGGTAACATGTGGACTGAAGCGTTAATACATTATTTATAAATAAATTTGTTTTTGGCTTGACTTCTATCCCATTAAGGATCACAAACAATTTAAGGTTATTTTTAAATCGGAGAAAACTCCTTCTCAGGCAACTTATTGAGTACAAGGAGTGTAACAGATTTTTGTATACTTTTGGGAAGATTGCTATATATTAGGCAAGTGGCAATGAAAAATATACCTAATAATAATCTAACATAAACAACGCATAATACGAAAGAACCGGCACAAAAAAAATTCATTTAAATGAACCTTCATTTTGAAAAGATCGTCTTAATTCTCAGGGTTTCATCATAATCTACATCACTTTCTCGTGTGTTGTGCATCGATTTTCCCAAACTTTTGCGATTTGATTTGGTTCATGATGACCTTGTAACTTCCAATCTGAAATTGCTCCAGTGGCCCTTTTAGACACCGAAATATCAGTACAATCGGAGCCTACTCTTTATTTAAATAACAAAGTGATGAATTTTTTCATGAATTTTTCAAATTTCTCGAGCTTTATCTCCATTATTTTTTTTTTTTTTGATTGTTGGTGACGTCCATGTTATAAACATTTTTTCAGGTGTGAAGAAAATTGAATTGAAATCAAAACGAGAATTACTCAGACAATTATTTTAATAAAATTGACGATATTCTATCCGATGAGACGAGCCTTGAGAAAGAATCGCAACTGATTCGAAACTTTAGCAATGTATTAAAAGGATAATGAATTAAAATTTGTCCAAATTCCTGCAATAGTTATTTTATAATTTTTATCTCCATTTTTTATAACCGTGATTTATACATGTAGATGAATGATAAAGTTCGTCTCCACAGCTTGTCTCGAACATTTTTTCTAGGAACACTTTCAAACAGAAATTCAGAAACTGAATGTAACTTATATAAGATTGCAACCTGTGGCTAGTGTTTCTGAACTATGATCCATAAACTACATAAACTGAACTTCCGCTCTTTCTGTCGGCACTTTTGATGATTTTATTTTATTACCCTTCCTTGTTGTTTGTACTGTTGGCAGACGAAGAAGATGGTCTATCTTCTAGGACCACTTTTTGTTGACAGGCATTAGCCTCCTCTTTCCCAAGCAAGAAAAATCAATTTTGCTCTGTATCCAGATGCAAATGGTTGAGTGGTCGTGGCAGAAATTATACCTGAAACTAGCCGCCAGTCGAATAATCGACTGGGGGCTATAGGCTATAAGTTGACCTATTAAAATTTTAACAGTTTACTATTTCTTTTCATCAGATTTATCGTAGTATTCTTTTGATCATAATTTTCTCATCACTTAATGATTTCTTCTGATCAGGTTTTGCTCTTCATTTCTTGATATAATATGAATATCTAAACAAACAATTTTGGATTGTTTGAAATATCCGAAAAACTTTAAGATATTGGCTTTTTTCTTAGCAGATCTTGCTGCCTTTATGACGTAGTAGTTATTCACAAACCGGTAGTACTAATTTAACACTTATTCGCTTCGCTTGTACTTTAATAAGATAATAGGGACTTATTGTCGGTCCACTGAAGGATTCGTCAAAGCTTCATCAAATATGAGGAGACAATTTAAATATATTTGTTGTAATGCAAATCTGAATTAGTAACGTTCCATGAGCTACACAGTATACACCTTTTCTTATAGCGTTATGTGATCGTGACTTTAGGTGATAAATACTAAGTAAGTGACCATTTTTAAGGCGAAATCGTTTCTTCCAACTAGGAGTTAGTTTAGATTTTTTCAATTTGGAAATTATGCTGTCCACCAATGAATTCCACCATTTCACGAAAACGAGTATTGATGACACTTTAACAGTGCTTTCAATCTGAAAAAACAAAAATAAGATATTCTAATACTATAGTAATAACAAACACCACCAGAGTTTCTTGGGTAGCTGCCGTATAGAAAGCTCACATATTATAATGAGCATCAATAATCTATTGCATACGTCATAATTTTTTCATCCAGCACGTCACAAGTCCTTCATATGTATAGTATGAAATCATAATTAGATTTCAAATAAATGTCTTAAATTAGTTGGTTTTGGAGATATATTGCACATTGAAAAATATATCGATCCAACACAACTGAATTGAAATTGGGTAGAAATAGTTGCAGAGTACCGATACAAAGATGCTATGAACAAAAACTATTCGTTAAATATCACTCAAAAAAGCTGCAGAACATTACGCCAAATAGATACAACAACAAACATCCCAAGCCTCCCTACTAGGTTTTTTAATGGCAAACCAGTTAATTGAAAGACATTTAAACCGCCTTACCAAATATTACTTTGATAATATTTCTAAACACAATTAAGTTTCTCCTGAGATTTGTATTAGATAAAAATTTTAACGTCTGAAATACTATCTAAATATTTTGAATTAGAATAAATCGCCAAAATCAATATTAATTCTGACTATTTTGAGTTAACCAATCGAGTTGTCTTCTGACAAGAAGTCTAAAAGTAAATAATAAAACCTCTAAATACAAGTTTTGGGATAAAAATAAGGATACTTATATAAACATATATTCTGTATTCATTAAATACACATTTTTTATTATCAATTTACATACACATTTTCTTGACTGCTTGCACAATTTAACATTTTGAACACTAAGTTTTCTATCGAGATTCTAATCATATAAATAAAAATCAGTCCCATCTCTTAAATATCCTTTTCAAAATATTCAGTTTGATGCGTCGGATGATTTTTGAAGGTATTTCGAGAGAAACTTATTTCTTTGTAAATATCACCATCAATCTTAATTCTCAGGAGGTTAATATCTTTTCCATAAATATTTTCTCCACCTTTCTCTCGTTTCAGCATTGATAACAACATAAAAAATGAATAAAATGAAACCTTGCAAGGTTCCGGTTATACAGAAGAAATAAAGTAGAACTTTTTTAAATGTACTCTCCTTGACAAATTCTGCTAAAATAGCAAACAACCAAGGTATTCCTAACACTGAAAACAATAGCACAGCTAGGTATAATTGTAAAATACTAAATTTGGTTTCTACAGTCGATTCCACCTTCTTGGTAGTCACATTGTACATAACGATGAAAAACACAACTAAATTAGAAATCATTACAATTGAAACTGGAAATATAACCGCAGTATACAAAGGTAAACCATGCACATAGCAAATGGTTGATTTCGAGTAACCATCAGGACTGAATAAAAGAGTTAACGCAACAGGAACAATAGCAAATCCCCAACCGAAAAACATAGATTTCAAAATCAAATGCTTAGGAGCTACACCAAAAACCTTGACGAATCGCCTATATTGTAACAATGCGTAGATCAGCATCCAGCAGAACTTGCTTAGAAGTGTATAGTGTAGTAAACAACCTACTAATTTGCATTGACTCTCACTACCAATGTTTGTTGCTCCTGAGAATTGTAAGAATATTATTTCCAAAAGTATAGCAGTGGATAAATTTAAGAGGATCTTGGTACCATCTTTTTCCCGCCATTGGCTGAAGATAATCGCAGTGAGGTAAATGCCTAAAATACCTATTACAGAGAGCACTCCCCCAATGATAGTTATGATATTCAAATAATAGTAAGTTTCGTCATTATCTATTAAGAAATCTGTGACTTCTTCAAATCCTTCTTCTACCCGTATAGGTTCACTAACGATCAGTAAGGCAAAGTGCGTTAAATGAGAAAAGTTACAAATATGCAGATCCGAATTGTTTAAGAAATTTCCTGCATAGGAACCTCCGAATGAGGACCACTCGCCTCTCTTCCTTTGTAGACCTTGTCCTAAATCCCAAAATCCGCAACTTCCCTCACCATTAACTGATGATCTCATCAGAATTGGAATTGGCTCTTCCAAATACGATCCATATCCTGGAATTGTTACACTGACAACTTTACTGGCAGCCTTATGTTGATTACTTAAGAACAAGGAATCTTCATAGAATATGGTGAAAATTATTTGTATGTCTTCCACATTAACTGCGTCTTCTTCGATTGATTTGATAACTTCCTCGGGTACACTAACAGCCAAGTCAACTTCTTCTTGGAAACCTAACTTTATGTCATGTATTGTTTCATTTCGATATAAATAAGATAGTTTCAACTCGTTCAAGGATGAATTCGAATTTCCAATCAGATATATTCCACTTACGTTGGTTTTGAATGGATACACGGATCTAATAAGGATGTTGTCTGCTGAAAAAATAAATGATTCATCTTTCGTATGTTTGTTGGAGGATTGGTCATCCAATAACAATAGTAGAGTATCTGTAGCATTGAACAATATTTGGGATGAGCTCAGAGAAGACTTGTTCTCCTTAGATAGATTATTAATGATGCTAAAGATGTTATTTATGCTATCGAGATTTTCGTCGTTTTCCAGATTTACTTTTTTGATCAACTCGCTGTAAAAGTAGATGTCAAGGTACGATAGTGGATGGTCGTATGTTATTGAGGTGAAATTGTCAACTAAATCGTTGGAGATATTCGTGTATAGACTTTCATGCAAATATTTAGTTAAATCGGGTACTTGTATCCTATCTGAACATTTTCCAGTTGGATCGGACCATGAAGCGCCTATGATGAAATTTCCTTCACATATCCGGGATACAGGAATTCCGTTATCTTGGTAGCAAAGCTGCCTTGGTATTCTTCTTTCCCAGATTCTTGTTAGATCCCAATGCAATTCGCTTGAAGTTTCTCTTGTATCAGTAGTTTCCGGTAAACAGAATTCTACTGGAGATAAATCCAAGACATCCACATAATCTGGCAATTTCAGTAGTTTTTTTTCTACATCCCTATACTCGTATGAAATATCTCTAGGCTTTTTGAAAGTTAAATGGAGTGAAACATCTGCTATTTGAGGCTCGAATCTAAAAATTCTCATGAATCTTACTTCAGCGTCTATTAGTTCATGAATATAGGAAGATAATTTTTTCTGAAAAGAATCCCTACGTATTTTCCCATGATCCGTATCAAAATGATCCTTTACCCTTCTGATTCGCAATCTGAGTGCAAATTCATTGCCCCCTCTTTCTTTGTAGGCTAATACAACATTTGATTTCAATTTCATTAAGTTTAAGGCATATGCTTCGCACCAGTACTCTCCGATGTATTTCTCTAATTTGACGTCATAAATTTCAAAATGCTTCGATTCTCGTTTCATTCGGTTCCTGTGGATATCCGCCGTCCTTAGGGGATCGAATCCAGCGTTGGTTAAGCAAATCAACGGATATTTTTTCGACGGTGACAGTCCATCAGGATTTTCGATCATCAGGGTGAGTTTTCTTTTTTTCTGATCGAAATTCATTACTAATTTTGGTTTTGGATTCTGGCTCTTCTCCAAAGCACCTACTTCTATTATTGAGCAATTCGTATTATTGTTCGTGTATCCATAGAAATTATGAGTAATGACCGTATTGAATTTACTTTCTGTAGGTTTTATATCGTCTTTAACTCGGCAGATATCATTGCCTACTAATTTAGCTAGCATATCGCGTCGTATTAATGTCTCTACCCCAGCGAGCTTATTGTTGCTATCGTCCACAACTTTACAAAAACATTTTTCATTGCCTAATTCAGACTGAATACAATCTTTTGGACAGAGATGGAATCTAAGATCGTAGGGTAATATAGCATATCGTGTAGCGTTACAATGCATTCCTCTTTCCCATTTCCCACTGTTCACCATATAACAGCAATTAACAGCTTCTGAATTCCTCCTTACTTCAGCATTCTCGTTACAGATAGTGATATTTTTGTTATTCAGGGAACTGAATAAGTTATTGGATTTACTGACTGAATTTCTGGTGAGATACTTCTCATATCCGATGATGCATAATCCGTTATATTCATAAAATTCATCTGGACAGAGAACATTCGTGGATATCCTGTCGCAAATAGGTGGAATTTCTGGTATCCAGGTGCCATTGGAACATAATCTCTTGATGGGTTTTCCGTCTTCATCTAGACAACTTGGACTCGAGAATATGATAGGATCATCCGATAGGTGGTTGTCTTCCCAAAGAACGGTTTCGTTGGAGTTTCGAATAGTGGAGTATTCTTCGTGACAGTACTGCAAAATAAAAATGTATTAAGTGACGAAGCTATCGATGAATAGGAAAATATGATCTACTATGCTAAGGATTGTTCTTATGGCTTCTGAATTGAAATTCTAGATAGGTGAACAGATAAAAACCGTTGAAATGGACTAGTGGAAATCTGAATTGAGAAGTGCACTGCAACAGAACGTGCTGTCAACTGGGTGTTGCATAACATCCCAAACAGAGTACTTCGACTTAGTTATCCGACCCTGATGAAAGCTAACAGATCAAAAACCGGTCTGCCTCCTACTCTTTCCATCGACGACAGCACGTTTTGTTGCAGTTCACTCTAATTTTAATTTTCACTTGTCTATTTTCTTGATTTGAATTCTCATGGAAATAAACCTTTTCTATGGAGAATAAATATCTACAATTTCCTAGGATTCATGAAATATCCTGATTTTCTTGGTAATAAGTACTATAATATACAGTCTATGTTTGCTAAGTTCAGTAATATTCAGTATATCATTATTATTATTATTCTGAATCTCCAAGGTACCAAAATAGCACCTCTCAGAAGCTCTTGAAAGAGCTTGCGCCAGTTTGGAAAACCACTATTTGTTTCTTACTCCCGTAAATGTGGCAGAACCAACTTCGAATTCGAGATTTATTTTCTAGCTATAATTTTGTTCTAACTAATAACTTATTATCGTAGTGTATAATTTTTTTTGGTCTATAATTTTTGGAGTCATGGTATACTCTGATGACTTATCGTTAAGCTCATAAGCTGGTAGAACTCAACAATTAATCGAATTTTATCAAGAATATGTTCACCTCATAATTAGATAATACTCGCTGCAAGAATTATTGATATCCAATAAAATAGTTACTGGATTCTCATGAATAATTATTTAAAGAAAGTCAAGTGGAACAAATGAAAATCAACTGAAACATGCCGTCATTATTTTTTTTGGAATCAGAACTCTTTCCAATTCACCTCCTTCCGATAATTGTTTATGGGAGCCTAGAGACTGTATGGTATGATAACAAAAAGTATCGTTACATGCCTGTCCTTTGAAGATGGCCATCAACGGCAGAATTATGTGAAGAAACGCTGAACAATAAAATAGAAAAACATTGTTTGTTTCCCTAGCAACTACCTAGTCTGCATAAGGAAAATTATTCCTAATTTTTCATTACAATTTTCATCCTAAATAGGTGTTGTTTATTTTTTAGTGTGAAGAAATGGGTTGGAAAAATTGTGAGATGTTGAAAAATGATGATATAGCAATTCTAAGTTAATTTCCAAAATGATAAGGGTTTCTATTAAAGCATCAAACTACAGTTTAAGTCGAGTGTTTAAAGGATTCATGAATTATTATCAAGATTATTTTCCACGGGGTCAACCATAACAAAAAAATAATAATTTCATCCATTCAAAATGAAATTCCATTTCGACTTTCGATCATACTTCCGTTTACAGGTGGTGCACGAAATACCTAAGCAAATTTGGGGTTTCTTCGAATTATCAACTAATGTATCCCTTGGGCTGGATTGCATGATAAATTTGTAATGATTTGTTGGCTTAAAAGCTCTAAAAATGATGACATGCATTCTATTTCCGGGATACTTGAAATAATGAGGAGAGCAGGCGACACAAGCGTTCGTGTAGGTAAGAAAAAACCTGAATAAGAGCTTCAGTTTACCGAATGAAATGAGCTTATGTTTTATTCAAGAACTTCCTAGATAGATTGGTTTCGAATAAGAATATTTTGATACAAGTAATTATGGAAGCGAATCACTACAATTTTCATTATGGAGAGAAAGAAATTATGCAATGCCCATATTATAAGCTAATATAATAGAGAAATACTTGTTCGAGAAAAACTAAAATCCACATTATTTCATTCATAATTTTCAAATTCTAATATTAAGTATGAAGAATTAAATGCTCCACATTTTTATAATAAGTGCTCACGCCATAATCAGATTTCCTAGAAAATATACTGAAAAATCAAAAATATAATTTTGAGGCCACATTTTTGGCCACCACCTCCCTCGAGGAAAAAAGCTTGGAATCATCTTATTAGCTAATCTGATTAGCTGATGAAGACATAAAATCCTTATTTATATATTTTTCATATTTTGATATCTATATTTTTTAATATTTTAGTCAACTCTACGTAAAAAGAAGGGGTTTTTTGAAATTAAAATTTTCAGAATTATGGTGGAAAAACTTTAAATAAGAGTAAATAGCCATTACGAACCACAGAAGGAATCTAAACTACGATAAATAAATGAATTGTTTATGGATTCCAAATAATTTCAACAATTTTTTTTTTATTATACAGGGTATTTCATGAGTCGTTGCCATAGCCTAATGGTGAATGCGGGTCATCCAGGCCTCTCAGACAACTTGCTTGTTTTGTAACCCAAGGCTATTAATTTCGGAAATACGGGGTGAACATTGGCCTAAATTTGAGATCGCTATAACTATGGAATGCAAGGTCCGATTTCAATCAAATTTTATGGGTTTTTTCACTTCAGATAGCCCTTTCGAACGGATCATGAAATATCAATATTTTCAAGGCAGTACTCCTAATAATTTGATTTTTCTTTCAAACTCCAAAATCTATATTTTTTTTTTATATCCCTTAGAGAAATTTCGTTATTGCCATGAAAAACTTCATGAGTTATTTTAAGGAATTCAATTTTCACTTTGCATGGCACACTTGTCACAAGAGAATAGGACGAATTCATTTTTCATGTAATTTTTCTCGAAATCCGCCCCTTTTTTTTTTGGTGATATTATTTATTGCGCTCTGTCGAAATCCTGAATTTTTTAAAATTCTGTTCAACTATTTTCCATTTAAAACCCTCAGTTCCCACTGAGGGTGCGTGAAGAAGTGTTCAGAAGTATACATAATTGAGAAATGAATTCTTTCGGAATTACATTTCGAATTTAGATTCAAATGAAGTAAACCCGCTTAAAAAATAGGTACGTTAGTGAATTCGAACACTCAGTGGCTGCATAAGGTTTGAAATCAAAAAGAGTTGAACAGAATTTATAATAATTCAAAATCTGTGCAAAAAACCATAAATTTTATCACCAAAGGAATAGAAAAAGGACCGTATTCCAAAAAAATCACAAAAAAGATGAGTTCGTCCGGTTTATTCTCTTTTGATAAGTGTGCCATGCAGAGTGAAAATTGAATTCCTAAGAATAAATTATGTAGTTTTTCATGGCAATATCGAAATTTCTGTAAGGGATGTAAAAAATATAGATTTTGGAGTTTGATAGAAAAATGTTATCCTGAGTACTTCCCTGAAAATATTGATATTTCATAAGCCGTTTCAAAGAGCTTTCTGAAGAACATCCTATATAATGCATGAAAAGTCAAAATCATTCAGCGTAACATTCGGACAGAGGTGACATACTTATCGGAATTGCTGTTTTCCCTGATTTTTTTACAAAATCGACTGAAATAATAAAAAATATAGGTTGTAACTTGAAAACCGGGAGGTTTGCTGGATTCAATTTGTCCAACTTGATGATTTTGTCATCAGCATCCTGTACATTTCAAGAATAGCAAAATTGAAAATCGTAAACAAAATTTGTAGAAAACCTCCCCAGATGGAATGTTCAAAAATTGTGACTTCTCTTTGTCACCATTTTTTTCATAATAATCATAATAACCCATAAACCGTTGAGTTTTACCCAAGGTATGGTGCACTGTTGAATGGCCATAAAGTTAGGTATCTAAAGATGGAAAGATATATTGCATGGGTGTGCCATTTGAAATAAGAAGGAACTAGGCTATTTCCGGTATATTAGCGGAAGTTGCAAAGGTTTGATAATATTTTAGGGAGAAAGTTCATTGTAGAAAAGCCAACTATGAAAAGTTTCACTACATGAGTTCGATCAGTTTTCCATAATGATAGGCCGTAGCGCTGAATCAGCCTATTTTATCAACCTAAGGTCTCTAGGCGGAACGTATAATTAGCTAAGGGATGAAAAAGACTTGATTCCCGTGGTTTATACTTTATTATGGGCTTTAGGTCTAGAAAAACTGAACATCAAGGTCAATATTCTAGCTCAGGAGTTGGTTACTCAATTAATTTTATAATTTCTCTCCATGCCCCGTTTATTTTTCTTCAATTTTTTACCTCATTCATTAGTAAAATGGAATTTAATTTTTCTCGTACTGTTATCAAAATCTTCCAGCTTACTCTCAGTGAGATATTTTTCGGAGCAATTTTTCTGTTGATAAATACTTCCACAATGTTGATGTCTGGTATAATACTAAACATGAATGGGTCTGAATTCCTGAACTGTTGGTGTTTTAGCTGAAAAATTCAGCGTGCAATGTGTTCTTCCGGCGGAATGAGAAAATATGATGACGAACAATGATTTTACGGACAATCAGGAGTAAAAATTCAATTTCAGTTGTGAACCAGATTTTTTTTTTCCCGAATTAAACTTCCAGGATGTATCTTAATATTAAAAAAATAAAAAAATGAATTCCGAATATAGCACTGACTCAATGGAATGTCGTTTATTCGCTATTTCATGGTCGAGTTGAATCTTCATCATGACTTCATTCCCACGTTCTAATACCACGTATAATCACGTCAGCTTCCTTAACCTGCCGCAATGACACCTTGTTTCAACAATTAATTAAACCAAAAACTAATTAAAGAGACAATACAAACATCACTCACCTTTCTGGCATCACTAAGTGGTACCACGTACAGAATCAAATGTATACTGACACAGCATAATAGGAAACATTTCAATAAAATTTGTACAGCACCTAGCTGTACCGTATGAACGAATAAGCAAAACATCATAGTACTCATTTCCATTACGCGCAATGAATAGTAATATCTCTTTGTTTACAGATTATAATTGCTCTGTGCAAATATGACTAAGTTCTGAAATATCACTTATTGACGACACGTTCCTCTCCATGGACAAATGGGCACGTTGATGTTAAGGGCTCATCGAGGCTATTTGAGCCGAATCCGCGAGTGACATTCTTCGGGAAACAAGTAATAGACTGCGGAAAGGTCAGCTGGAGCTCCCTTGTCTCACCTACCCCTCTTGCGTTAGTGAACGCGGTCTCCGGGTAGATAAAAGTGAAGCTCTTCCTTTCCTTCGTAATTGGAGGAGCCAGTCAATAAAATGACAGGAGGGTGTATACACCTTTACACTGGTTTACTTTGATTAGGACCGGAAACTTCACGAACTTGGGCTTATCGCGTGAAGGGAAGATATGCCGTAAGAATTCGTAGAAGATAATTTCGAGAAAATGTCGATTTATTATTGAACTGATTCCTACCAAGACGTAGCAGGGCCACAAATTTTTTTTTAAATATTTTTCGCTTAATTTCCACTTTGAAGTCGGAGTTTCCGAGATTGAAGTCGAAAATTATTAATCCTACTTTGCACTGCTAATCTTATTTAGTTCCGACCTTTTACGGTGTTCTATATGACGTTCCCGAAATACTGGTTGCTTTTCTAAAAAAATATTCACATTCTTTTAACACTAGGTATTCCCATTTTATGATAAATAGATGATCATATAGACAGTGTGCTTTTTGATATTATTTGAGTTTTTTTATCATATCATAACAATGATATGATGACAACTTTTTACCGTGTGTTCCATAACGACATGAATCATTTTTTAGTTAGGCATATTCCTGATAGTTCATGAAAAAACCTGTACAGTGCATCCCAAATTCATTGACCCCTAAGGGAATTTCTTCAACTGTGGGAGATATAAAATTTCAAGTTGGAAATTTATGCGCTACTATTTTTTGAGTGCTTTCAGATTTTTAATACATACCTATAAGTTAAACTTTGTAAATCACAGGGTCATTTTGAAATAATTTTTTTTTTTAGGGATACTCTGTATCTCGAGAACCTCTTATGATATTTTAAAGATGAAAACTGTCTTTGATAGATATTTCTAAACTATCTTTTCGACACACAACTCAAACTTATTATTTTATTTATTATTATTGAATATATTTTTTTGATAGGACCCTATATTTTATTTCACCATTATATTGCACCTTTCTTTCTGATTGAAATAACATATAACAATGGATATCTAAGAATAGTTTTGATAATTAAAATTTGAAATGTTTCATAATTATCCAACTTTGAAATATTCTGGAACAAAGGAGATTACGGACTTCTGTCAAAGTTATAATTTTAATAATTGTCGAAGCACCTTTGATTGACAGGTAAATCGACTTCAAAGTAAAAAATACAAATTTTAATTATCAAAACTATTTTTAGACAAAAATTTATTTATTTCAATAAGAAAAGAATTACACAATTTAATGGTGTTATAAAATGTAATGTCTCATTAAAAAAACCACAAGTTCGAGTTATAACTCGAAAACGATAGCACAAAAATTTTTTTAGTGCATGTCAATGAATTCTACGTGGAAATATCTATCAAAGATTGTTTTCATCTTGACAATTTCATGAGAGATTTTCGAGATACACACTACACAGTATCCATGAAAATGCAATAATTTCAAAATGACCCTGTAACTTCCAAAGTTCAACATATATCGAAAAACTGTAAGAACTTTTAAATTCTTCATGAAAAAGTAGCCCAGAAATTTCTGACTAAAAATTTTATAACTCCGACGGTTGCAGAAATACCTTTAGTGGACAGGGAATTTGGGATGCACTTCTTTTAGATTTCTTACATAAGCTAAGCACGTGGTTATTTAAGAATTATTGAAATTAATGTATTTTATTGTAAAAAAATTGTGATTGGGTACATGTTTTTTGAGGAATTAGTGACTCATGGTTGTAGAAATGGAGTGGCCAGGTTGGGCAGATGCTGAAATCGGCTAAATTTACGGACAAGTAACAAAAATCAATATAGAGCTCCCCAGGTCCCTTAAAAAACTACCTATGCCAATGTAAGGATTTTATGTGTACAGAATGCGCATAAGGAAGAACCATATAAAGCTTCTTTGTAATTACCTCTTCATCGAAGGAAACAAAAGATCACCCAAGAACCATATGTAGGTACATAATATTCCTTATCGATTTTAATACTATCCTGTACCTACATATGGAAAACTATACATACTGTATATCGTATATCGAGAAATGACCGAACTGTCACAGAACAGGCTGTTAAGATTTTCATAACGTTGATATGATTTCATGATGGAAGGTGAGTTGAATAATATCAAAGAACATCCTCTAATGTGCGAACACACAATATGAATGAGTTGCAGTATTCATTGAAAAAGAAACCTTGTTGGTAAACTTGAAAAACATTGTAATACTTGTTGTTTGAAATTTTCGCCAGTACAAAATAGATTTATTTTAGGTCTAGTATATGTACGAGTGTTTTTGCGAACTGAAATTTTCATTTTTGAAGTAACAATGAATGGAGTTATTTTTAAAAAATTTACGAAATAGCGCTATTCGAAATATCATAAATCCTCAGTAAAATCATAGAATATTACCCTCATTTAACTTCGAGAGTAACGTAGTAGTCTGGGAAGTAATCTTTTCCTTGAATAGTAACAGAAAATGATTCTAACAAGACTAAAATGACTAATGAGTAGGTACGGAAAAATGGGTTGAAAACTTGTAAAATGTCTTCCCCACATGCCAAATTAAGAAACTAAGCTTATCGTTGTTCGCAACATTGCAGTTGCGTGCGGAAAAGTATTACTTTCAAAATGCTGTTCTATAGAAACAACGTCAAAAGATTTAATGAGGAATGAAGCAGCTACAGTTTCCAAAGTGAACCAGATGAAATGTAGGATTAGGCCGAAGAAAGAAGAATCACTTTCATGAAAAACAAAAAATTGTTGTTACTCCTCATATTGTTAAGAAATATAGATATTTATTTTAATCTACAGGTCCGGTAATACACCCAATAAGTGTTGAGTGGATAAGCAGGTATATCAGTGAAACCAATCAATAAAAAAGGAAAATTGTCATCTCAAGGAAAAAATCAGAACTCTTTCCATCATTAATCTTTTGAGTGGAGCTCAAATATAACGGATTCAGTTAGAATGAAAATGGATCATCGAGCGAATATACCCTAATGGCTGTCGAAATCAATTTTTTATCCTTATCCATTCCTAACTTACCTACCATTCGAAGGGAATTTTCTGTCGAACTTATCGATCTAACCAGAAATAGAACTAACACATTTACTCGATGTGATTTCGATGTATTATCTGGAAAAGTTGAAACCTGTTCTTAATGAATATAACATATCTAAAGATTCCGCTTGGGATATTGAGGAAATTATGTGGTAGGAAAGCGAACTTTTTCAGTAATTTATTTAGAGACAAAGTTCTGTATTGGGCGGAATGTATTACAGAAGTTTATCGAAATGAATATGAACCGGTCATATTATAATTTTCCGCAAGACGTGAAACAAATTGGAAAAGAATCGAGGTCGAACTCAGGAACTTTATGACTTTAGCCTTGCGGCTTTCAGACTCCTCTACAAACAGATGTACATGAAGTTTTTCAAAATTCCAGATATCAAAAGGATTAAGCTCTGTAGGAGCCCTTTCGGGGCTCATGGTGGTGGTCTGTGCAGGGTGCTTCTTAGCTCCCTGACGTCGATAACATTGTGTCTCCTGCTCGGCTCTTTTTTGTTTTGTTTATTGTTTCGTTACAGCGAACCCATCAAAATTTATATAGAGAGTCATAAGAAACTACAATAATAAGATAAAATTTCATAAAGTTTAAAGCTAGACAAACATCGAACAAAAAATGCATGTGAGTAAAACAGTAGACATTTATACACAATGGACAAACATTTCAATAGATTGGATCTGAATCTTGAAGTATTCTTCAACGGTGTAGTAGAATTTCTGAACAAGCTGTCTCTTGAATAAATGCCGTATTTTTTTGCTTCTCATAGAGAATGATACTCATCAGGCAATGCATTATGAATTTTTATTGCAAGGTGATTCATACTCAGTTGTGTTGCTGGCAGTCTATAGGATACGGAATGATGAACCTGTTCGCATCTCTGGTATCATGAGTATGATTGAAATTGTTCTTGACTTAAATCCTCCTTGTGGGTATGGACAAAACTGACGCAAGCGGTAATGTAGAGAGAGGTCAGAGTAAGAATATATTCTTGCCTGAACAATCGCTTGAAGCTCTCTGTTCTCTTAGCACCACATAATATTCGGACGGTATATTTCTGCTTGGTGAAGATACTGTTTATACCGTGCTTGTGACCCCAGTTCAATATACCGTATGAGAGAGCTAAATGGAAAACTGCAAAGTATGTCATTTTTGCAGCCTGTTGCCCAGGTATCTGCCTAATTCTCCTCAAAACGAAAATTGCCCTCCATAACCACTTGCTCAGTTCAATTATATGGTAGTTGAACTTCAGATCTGATTGTATTTTTTAGGTTCTCTAGCTCTTATTTCAGGAGATCTTGCTGAGAAAATTATTGACTGGGTTTTTTCTGGATTGATTTTCGTTTTATTTGTGCTGAACCATTGGTGGGCTGCAACCACTTTTGCTTTGTCATTATTCTCCAGTTCTTCACTATTTGGTATCTGTTCACTTTTTCACTGTACTGATGTGGGCCGAAAGCTCAGAGGGTTATGTCCGTTAAATTTCTTCTATCATTTCAAAGTGTTCCTTCATTATCCTACGTTTTATAAGAGATATTTATTATAAAAATAAAGACATGTGCAGTATACCAATTTTTATAATGCTTAATTATCAACCCGAACGTAATCACCAATTATCTGACTATGGTAATGGTATTGAAATATGGGTCAATAAATTATACGATAAATATTGTTGTTCCTAAAAGAAGTTTAAATTTCCATGTAAATTTGAAATCTTCAGTCAGAGATGTCCTCTCTACAATCTGAAAAAATCCAAGAATGACGTATTTTAAGTGAAATATACCGTACATTTCCACTCTATGATACTAACGACCGGTTTCATAATCAAACCTAAAGTCGCTTTAATTTTAAAGCTTCCTTTAACCCTACTAAAAATGACAGTAAAGGAAGCTTTAAGCTTAAAGTGACTTTAAACTTGATTATGAAACCGAACGTAATAATATCTACATATATTACATCCTTTAATGATTACCTACTCATCTTTAACTTTGAAATTGAGTGATCGTCTCTTATAACAAATTTCGACAATCACTATCACTTGGAGAGGATGTTGCATGTTATTCACACAAAAAAATATCAAACTTGTTGGGTATTTATATAATTTTGAATTTTTCCCTCAGCATTTTGGCTAGTATTCACCAGGCGTTTCATGGATTTTCTTGTTTTTTCGCAGAAAGTTTCATTTTCAAACGTCATTCGGATTTTCTGGTGCAAGTAGTATTACTAATAAGAAAAATGTTGTCCGGTCAAAAAGAAGAGGATTCCTGAAGATGGTTGAAAAATGACAAAAATCCCAACAATAACAGAAAATGTGGGAACTAAAACTATAAGAATAAGAATAAGAATTTAATTACATCCCTTCAGACATGAACCATACATGTATAAGACAAGCCAATTAAACAATCCGCAATGGATGGAAAACAAAAACAAAAGAGAAAAAAAAAACATTTCAGAACCAAATCTACTTATCAACTCAACTTACATTCTAAGAATTCTCTATAACTGTCAAAAGAGTTCACCAACAGAAGGTTTTTAACCTCTTATTTGAAAAGACTATGGTCACGTATTTTTAGTCTTTCTGGCAAATGATAATATAGTTTAATGCCAATATACACAGGGGGCGACTCAAAATTTGATGTACAGTCCCTGGCCATATTATTAGACGCATTGATTCGATGCAAAATCTCAATATTGAATTATTAAATTGAATGTATATGTTACATATAATTCATCTGTAAATGGTTATATATTATATCATATTCAATAAAAAATATTGATTTATTGATGATTAAACATGAAATTCTAATATTTTGCTGAGCCACCCTGTGTAGCTATGAGAGCTTCATACTATCAATGCAGAATTGTCCGGTTTGCTGCATTCGAGGATGATGATTTCATATGTGGATTATCGAAATAACGTCCAAACCTGCAGAATGCAAGACGTCCACTGGAAGACATAGTACTGATTCATACTCAAGTACTAATACTACAACATCAAAAATAAATGCCAAATAGTACAATTTAATGAGAGTCGTAGATGAAACTAACATTCTGTGGAAATGAAATTCAAATATTCTGCTTTTTCCTCGAGCAATACCAGTAAATATAAAAAAAATCCTCAGTGCGTCTAATAAACTGGCCAGGGACTGTACTGTAACTTTGATATACTAGAGTTTTCTGATAATCATATTCATGGAATCGGAGCATTTTTGAGACAATCAATGTTCTTTTTTTAGCAAACAATAAGGAATTCAATAAGAAAACCACACAGAAAACTCAATATTCTACGTTCAGTAAACTAACAGATTAACAAAAAATGTGGGCACTTTCAGTTTGAAAGAGGATCCTTTGTATAACTCATGAACATATGATCTATGAAGATTTAACAAAACTAGAAACTATACTGAATGTTGAGAATTTTTTCATCGATGTATAGGTAAAATAAGAATATTTATGAAAATGTAAATTTCGAAGTGGTAGATCACCTGCTCTGTACCTACTTTTCAGGTTTCCGCTTTTCTAGTATTCTCATTATGGTGAATTTAAAAGGTGGAAATAAACAAGATTTTTATTTTCCTTACATTGCATTAGACAAGTTGAATTCAAGTACTGCCATCGAATAAAATTCGGAGATTTCATGAAAAACTTTTTACAGATATTCCAAGATGTTTCTTGAGAGAATTGAAGTGACTTCCTTAATTTTAATTTACTGTGTGAGTATAAAAAATTAATATCAGCCGTAATACTCTAATATTTAGAAATTCAATTAGGTATTTTATTCCAGGGTGTAGTTGGGGCTTTACACAGGAGGAGTATAGACTTAATTCAAGCACATGGTCTGATATCTGATTCAAGACTGCCCTTGGACATAACACCAGTCAGTTACGACCTCGAATTGATAGCAACGCCAGAGAATGAAAAGTTCTTCGGAAAAGTGAAGATCGTGGCAACATGGGTGGAAGAAACGAAAAAAATCCACCTTCATGCTGATGAAAAGTTCGAAATACTTGAAGCGAAAATTACCCATATTGGTAACGATGATAAGTGAGTAAAAATTTCAGTTCGTTCAACTAAAGAATCCGGAAAAGTATTAGGAAAATGCCAGCTACCATGGGTGTAGCCAGGATTTTTTTCTGGGGGACTGACAAGCTCAATGAAGTGATATGCTTGCTTGCTCGAAAATTTACTCGATTTCAGTACCTGGGCTGGGATGGGGACACCGATAATTCTGGGATAGTTGTGTCCACCCTGGCTCCTACCTATCTACACCAATGTCGGCTACTAAATCGTGTAGTTATTAGCAAAGATTATAGAGTTTTTGAAAAGGGAAAGGGACGCTTATCGGAAAGAAGGAATGTGAAGTATTTAGTTGAATTCTTGAATATTTATAACGAACAGAATCACTTTTTTGGTAAATGAAAGGGTTCTTCCTCTTCATTGATAAAAGAATATAAAATGATAGGTGCTTGTAGTTGTCATTACTTTCATATCTTTTTTTGGATGAGAATTTTTAAATATTCAGAATACCTCAATCTATTTCATAAAATTGAATTCCATGCATGTGTTCCTTTGCAACGACATCACATATCTTATAACAGGAGTATTAAAACTATATTGAGCTCTATAATTATTCCATTATTCCGCTATCGTACATACTAAACTGCTCATTATCTATTCTTCCAAAGTTTTCTCTGCAGGGTACGGCAAATAAAGAAAAATAGCGAATCAATATATTCGTAAAACACTCCAATCATTTGCTTTTTTATACTTACGGGACAATACGCGTACTGATTTGATCAATTAAATCTCCATCTCTCTTTCTAATCGATATACCTTTGCAAGGTTTTCACAATTCAGAACTATTGGGTCTAAAGGCATGAAGTGAAATTTACTTCTTTGGTGATATTTATTGAGACATCCAGAAGATAATGAGTTTACAACGCATAATATATTTTCTCGATTTTTCAGCCTCCCACGAATTGCGAAATATTTATCTTCAATGGCTTAAGTGGCCAAATGTTTTCCATATTTCATTCTGAACAAAATGAGCACCAAAATTAGGAATCAAATTTTCAATGAAAGTACTTTTTAGCTTTCATTTTCAAAAACACTTTACATATTCAACTTAGATCTGTTATTTCCAACATCTTCCCACATATTCCTACTCTCAATATTCCAAATAAGGTGCTTATAGTACTTGGCGCTTGGCTACTCACCATCGATAAGAATATAGACAAACCAATATGAATTCGAAGACAAATGAACACGTGCTGATCTCACTGTTATATAAATATAAATAAAATACCGCCAGACCAATCCGGTGGAATATATATATAGTATAAGCCTTATACCGTATACCATTGAGTATTAATACTCAATGCTTATACTGGAATGTATAACACCGTGATCCACTGAAGATTTCTTTTCGCGTTTGTGAAATATCAGGCCGAATATTTGAGAGTTGGTAGAAATGCCTGTAGATTTTTAATATTCAGAATGAGGAATATCCTGAAACTTCCACGTTAAATACAAATCTTCCGCTTCTGCATCTAAAACAGTTGCAACGAAGTGTAATATCTATACCATAATAGAAATCTTAAACTTTCAGCCCCAACAAGAAAATGTAATTTTTCAATTGAAATACCAGATGGCCAAAGAGCTGGTTTCAGCTTTGTTCGAATATTGAATTGATGCAGCCGATACTTGATGAAAATTCATAATTGAACTTGAAATTATAATATGCATATACCATTGGTACGTAATGACATAATTGCAATTTCAGAAAATATCATTAGAAGGATTTGTGAAAGATGGTACCCGATTTTTAACTCAATTTCATTGAATAAATTCAAATTGTTCGTGAGGAAAAGTGTGGAAAAACATTCCGTTTCATTTTGGTTGATTTGTCGCTCCTAATATTGGCATAGGTTTCATTTAGAGATATGCAAATAATGAGAATAATGAGAAAAAAAAAATAGTCGACTACTTAGTACTGCCTAGAATTCTGCAGGATCCTTCTATCCCTATGTACTCTACGAGAGACTTTTTTTGATATAATGTGGTATCAGTAATCAAGCACCTTGAATGTTTTTTCAATGTACAAAATGCTCATTTTATTTTTTCATTAAATAACTGAATTTTCCAGGAATAATTCATCATCCACTGCTTTCACTCCCGTCAGAATTGGGGTAGAACGAGCAGTTGTTCGAAGGGGAAGTCCCGATCTGACAATTTTCCTGGAAAAACCTGTGAAGCAAGGGAGCCAATGTGAGATAGAAATAAGCTTCACTAAGAATCTGCCCAACACTACAACAGACGCAATATTCCACAGCAGTTATGTCGATTCCCGTACTAAAGATAACCAATGGTTCATTTCAACCTATCTTAGACCAAATTTGGCTAGAAAACTATTTCCTTGCTTTGACGAACCAGCTTTCAAAGCCCCATTCACTATTCATGTAGCCCGACAAAAGGAGATGACTTCAATTTCTAATATGCCCTTGGATAGGACAGAAGATATGTGAGTATAATATTACGCAATAGGCGATAGAATAAAAAATGAGAAGAATATCATCACCTACTTTGTACTAATACCGATAGGTCTCTTTGAACAATCATTTATTTTTTTCCCTAAATAGTAACTTCAAGTTCATAAATCGACTAAAATGTATCTAACGTCCAGTTTCATAGTCAAATTTAAAGTCACTTTAAGCTTAAAGCTTCCTTTACTGTCATTTTCAGTAGGGTTAAAGGAAGCTTTAAAGTTAAAGCGGCTTTAGGTTTGATTATGAAACCGTGATATCCACTATGGTTTAATGGTTATTTAAATATACAGGGTGTTCCTAAATTGGAGGTACAAACGTGATATTTTTTCTGGAACAATAGCCCCTGTTTTCCTGAAAAACTGTTTCTTTGGTGAGCCACTGTCAATTTGAAGAATGTAAAAAGAATCTTTGTTATTAATTAAATTTTATGGTCTCTTGTAGTTTTGTCGTATTTGATACCGAATTCGAGAAAAAAATTTTGAACCATTCTCACGAAATCCTCAGAAAAATCCAAATTGTCATAGAAATTCAGCTAGTAAGCTGTAGTGAACAAATTCATTGGTAGTTTTGACACATCAATATAAACTCGGTATTTCTAATAATAAAGTGTTTTCACAACTTTTTTGAAAACCAAAAAATTACATCCTATATCTCGGAAACGAAACGTTTGCGATCCCATGTTCATGGGCCTTTTTTTAATCTCTCCTCTCCGTTTGTACTTTCAATTTAGGAACACCATGTATTTTCAACAGGATTGCTCTCTATCTGCTGGGCCTATAATGAAGTAAAACATATTTTACTCACACTCAAAAAGTTACTTTGTCCTTGAAAATAAAGACACAATATTCCTCCTGAATATTTTCTTCAAATCTTTATCCGCCTGTGCTGTAGTGAAAATATGTCTAATTATTCCAAAAAGAGTGGCGACCATCTTTTCATTTTGATTTTTATCGAAAATAACGACCATTGAATAATGGACTATGAATCACAAATGATTAATGAATATTTTATAGAAAATAAGTCAATAATGATTCATTAATCACAAGTGATATATAAATGTCATAATGCTCTTGGATATGCATAGATTACGATCACTTTGTGCATCGATGGTCGATAACTATTATTTTCTATAAAGCATGATGTGATAAGTTGAAGATTCAAGTTTTACTCGTTGAAATTTATCGTGCCAGTGTTTCACACTAGTAAGAGGAATTCTGAGAAATCACAACCCAAAAACATTCCTCTATTGATCTACCCGAAATAAACCTTTAAAATTATGTTATTCATAACTGCCACTTACTTAAATTCCAAACAACTAAGTACTAAGTAGGTATATAGATTGAAATGTCAGACCAAAGTTGTTGCGAAAATATAATCGCTCATAGCCTGAGCAGTTACAGTACAACTCTCGTATACCTCCAAGAATCCACAATTCTGGGAGACCATTCAGAAAATCAATCCGTTTATCACATATAGTGATCTGATAATGTTGTGGAATTTCAGGAAAGAAAAGCCTGGTTGGGTATGGGATCATTTCAAGCAAACACCACCAATGTCAACATTCTCTGTTGCAGTCGTAGTTTCAAATTTTGCATCTATATCAGCAAATCAATCTAAGGGTAAGAAATTATAAAAAATTCATAAATTTTATCTAACAAGGTGATTAATTATGGGTTCCGCACCCCTTCAACTTAGTGACCCTGCTGAACAAGTAAAATATTATTATTCAAAATGACATCAGAAACAGATTTTTCCGAAAAGGTGAATCTACCTAAAAGGTAAATCTACCAAAATAGGTAGAACTGTGGGCTCACTAGTAATAACTAACACAAATAATTTCTTTCTGAAATGAGAAAATATTGTGACATGTTCTTCAATTTTGTCAAACAATATGCATTTAGCGATAGTGATGAGTATTGTGATTGTCTTTCCTGATTCGTTTCCATTATAATATTTATTATTCCTTCCTTCTCTAGTTATTCAATCAACACTCAACTAGCACTTCCTTCTTTTATTTATTATTTCAGTGTAATAGTTGCCGTTTCTATTCCTTTATGTCAATATCTTTCCATGCGACCAAAAATATTCAGAATTTTCGAAAAATCGAATAAAAAAAGAAGAATTGCGCATTTGATATGAAAAAGTAGGATCTCAGTCAGGCTTTCTGAAGCACACTGCATAGAGAAATTTGAATCCATTTTGTATCATGAAACATTTTTTTCCCTCACAGTGGCACAAAAAGTGGTTGATGGAAAAGGATATTATAATCACCTTGTATTTTATATCTTATACGAATTGAAGTACTGCAGCTCTTGATAGACCATTGAATTGAATTTCCAAATCATGAGTATCCATGCCTATATGTTAAAACAACAGGTATCCCTTAAAATAATTCGACCGAAGTTGATTAACGAAATATCCTTATATAAGGCAATATCGTTTAAAATATTAAAAGGTGCTCCATTATTTGCTAAGTAATGAAAAAGCCTATTCACGTATATTCCTCTTGAACGTTCTAGGGAATATCATAGAACGTTTCATAGATTATTTGTTAATGTATAATCTCTACATATTAAGCTTCACAGTTCTTCAACCACCGTGGTGATGGCTTTATTATTCCCTGGTTTTTGATAATGGCTTACATGAATACAGAGTGTGAATGAATAGTTGTAAAAAATATGAGTGGTATAATTCCTCATCAAAAATAGTGTGAGCAAACATTTTATGGGAATGAGAATTAGACAGTAAAAAAAAATTTTGTGATGTAATTGCAAGGCGTAGAAAGAGCCACCTTACATTTATTTCGCAAGCATTTTTTTCATTCATATTATTTAATTCAAAAATTTATATTTGATAGCTTGATTCATTTTGAATAAATAGGGCATCTTGTGATTTCTAGCTAAAAAGGGCGGTTTTTGAGAAGGAAATAATTTATCAAAAGATAGATTGGTAGGTAGCATGAGTCGTATGAGTTGGAATTATTATGATTATGACTTTAGTCTTGCGGCTTTCACACTCCCATCCAGAGAAACATTCACTTATCCCAGATATCAAACGGATTAAGCCCTTTCATTTATTTCAGTTTTCTGGGGTCTAGGAAAAAAATAAAAAATGGCTCTTCAGGTAACATTGGGCTCCTAAAATAAATTTTATATAAAAGACCCACACAATTGTTTTGGTAAAGAATCAACACGTAAATTTTTAGGAACCCAAAACTATTCATTACACCTTGTATATGTTGAGAATTCGATGACATAATACTTAAAAATTCAATATTTTTTTCAGACCTCGATATAAGAGTGTGGGCGAGGCCAGACTTTATGCCATCATTGTTGAATGTAACTGATAAAGTAGAAAAAATCATCAGAGTATTGGAAGATTTCTGGAAAATAAAATTTCCGCTTCCCAAACTGGACATTGTTGCCCTTCCGAATTTCCAAGTCAATCGACCCGCAGATAGTTGGGGGCTTCTTTCATACAAGTAAGAAATTTAAGCAAATACAGTTATGCAATTTTTCCTCATATTTGTGGTGAGTTTGGTAGTTACTTCCAAGTAGCGAAGTATTACTTGCAAAATTATGAAGAAAAAAACAGTTAGGTTAGGTTAGGTAAACTAATCTTGTTATGAGTAAAAATATGTTTGCCCATTCTGTTGGCGAGTTCGTCCCTCAAGAAGAAATAGTATGAGCACAAAATGATAAACAAAAATTATCAATTAGTTTTGAATTTTTAGAATGAATCCAGTAGTTTCGACCAATTTTTATAATTATATATTTTTTTTCTCCCTATATATAAACGAGTGTACCTATGTCGTAGCATAAAATTTGTCGAACAATGATAAGCGCAAGATTGAGTCAATGCTTGTTATGATTTGAAGATATTTTAGTTTGGGGTAAAAAGTAATAATATTCCAGAAACTTAAAAGCCTTCAAGCCTCATGAGAAACGCTTGTTATTCAATTAAAAATAGACTAGTAACAAATGTTATATCGTCGTTCGGTTTGCAGGGAGAGTGAGCTAACTAGCAAGGGTTCATGGAATCTGGCACATGAGATTAGCTATCAGTGGCTTGGAAATCTTGCTACTCCCTACTGGTGGAGTGATGCTCATATCAATACTGCTTTGGTCCGATTCCTTACAGCATATACCGTCCTCAAGGTAAAATTTTTTAAATTATATTTCACTTTCTCAAAGATTGTTGAATGCTTTTCGATATGGACAGCTATGTTTCATAGGTATTACAGTTGTAAAGACCATATCAACAGGTTAATTTTTCTCTTCGTCAAGCTCATTGAAAAATTCCAAGAAATTCTGCGATCCTCATTAGTTGAGAACAATAACATACTTCTTACACGAGAACACTCAAATCTCTTAATTTCTAACTGCGCCTGATATACGTATGATGACATCAAGCTGCAAATAATATGTGTCATATAGAGCTTCAGAGCAGCAAAAAGATTTTTTGTATCATAATACTCTTCTTGTTCACTTCCAATAATCATAAGCTTACCGGAAAAAGAAAAACTACTAACGCAGGATTGCGGATTAGAAGAGAATTTACAGTGACTTGTGTATTTGTATGTGAATAATAAATTCTACATCGAATGTGGAAAAATAAATAGGTCAAAAATAGTTACCAAATTTTTCGATTTAATATGAAATGAATGGCTCTTACAACCGCTAAAACCTAGGTCAGTATACACTTCCAATAATATGATCTGAAGAGAACTTCACCAGTGTAAGGAATTCGACATATGTACAAATTAGGGAATGTGGAAGAGCATCCTCGCTTATCTCCAAACTGTCCTATTCTTGCCATAATATTATATTCAGATAATTAACACTGATAAACAAAACTAAATCGTTGGAAAATATACTAAAATACCGAAATTTTTCATTGTCTGAAAGTTCAAAAAGAATCTTGTTCCAGATTGATAACGTGGATGCTGGTAATAATTGGCCAATGACAATGCTCTATTCTATTTATTATGAATTCAGCAAGAGATATCCCCATGGAAAGAGTACTGTAATCAAGCAAGATTCGACATCGGCAAAAATTGAGTTGGTATTCAGGATGTTGAATTACACTTTGGGCGAGCAAACTTTCAAAGAAGGATTGCAGAAATTCATGAAAGATAGGTAATTCTCTCTGCAGAATACTAATGTGAAATGTTTCTCTCGGTGATATTGTATCCATCAGATTTATCTGTAATATTTATGATAAAGGACAAAAAGGACCACCCGATCACAATGAACTCACGAAAAGGTATTTTCCACAGGGTATATTAGTTTACTTTGAACCTCATCAAATGAGATGATCACTCTGACCAGCTCTTTGTCCAATTCCCGAGTTAGTACGTCTTAAGACCGGAAATCAACCTATTCCTAACCCTCTAACTATGAAACAACGTAGAGGAGGCATTGAGTTATTTTTTCTTGTTATTCCCTACGTTCACAAGCAATACGATTAATATTTCGCTGTTATAAATATTGCAATGTAACTATTGTTATTGTATTGTATTATTCTTGCCTATTCCACTCATGTTTTGTACATCAAGGTGTGACAAGTAGAAAACTCAACAATATCACCACCTTAGAGCCTATAGCTAGATCAGAAATGGCGAAAGCGCTCACGTGACGCCAGGAGCATTCATACGCTTCTAATTCTTAACTAACTCAGTCATCTATACAGAGCGTAAATGAGTAGGTAGTTGCGAAAAAATTCGAAATTTTATTGCTCTTCTTCTTCTATTTGTTAGTTTATGTATCTGGTTGGCACCATCGCATTACAGATATATCCAGTCTCATACCAAATAGAGATTTAGCTTGTTATTCTATAGGGAATTTTGTTGTAATTGTAATGTTCTGTGTTTGAACGTTTGAGCATTCACAGAAAATAACGTTTATTCAGATGAAAATGGAATGTTTTAAATGTGTTATGTTTGAAGCTGGTAACTCTTGTACGAAATGAAGTAAGCAACGAGAATAAAAGTTTGCATACTGGAGATGAATGTATGTACAGGGTGGGCAAAATTCGTTGTCTACTGAAGGGATCTCGAGAACTATAGCAGCTAGAAGAAAACGGATGACACATTCTCGAGCTCTTTTTTGCTGACTATTCCAAATATGAAAACATATCCAGCCTAACGGTCATAGATTTTGAGTTATGAACGAAAATTGAGAAATTGTCATTTTCAATGAAGCTGAATAACTCGCTTATTTGAACTCGTATTCGAAATCTGTTGTTACATTCTACAGGCACTTCATTATGAGGAATTTGAATATGATATTGTTAAATTTTTTGATACATCAGTCATTTTCGAGATACGACAGGGATTTCTGATTTTTCAAATTTAAACTATAGTTGAAAGTTCTTTCATCTTGCAGCAATTTTTTTGCTGATTTCAAAAATGTATCACATGTCGCTTATTCAACAGTCGGTGATTTCTATCACAGAAAATTGAGTTCACATAGGATTATGTGGAGTTCACGAACCATAATGCATTTTTAACGGTCGCTACGGTTACGCCAGCCTACTGAAAATTCAACAGTGAATCGAAAAGCAGGAAAAAGTATTGAATTTTTTTTTATTATATTCATGTGAATAGCGACATATGGTACATTTTTGAAATCAGCACAAAAATTGTAGCAAGATGAAAGAACTTTCAACTATAGTTTACATTTGAAAAATCAGAAATCCTTGTAGTATCTCGAAAATGACTGGATCAAAAAATTTATTGATATCATATTAAATTCCTCATAAAAAGTGCCTGTAGAATGTAACAACTGATTTCGAATACGAGTTCAAATAAGAGAGTTATTCAGCTTCATTGACAATGACAATGACAATTTCTCAATTTTCGTTCATAACGCAAAATCTATGAACGTTAGGCTGGATCTGTTTTCAGTTTTGGATTAGTCAAGTAAAAAGACCTCGAGAATGTGTCGTCCGTTTTCTTCTAGCTGCTATGGTTCTCGAGATCCCTTCAGTAGACAACGAATTTTGCAACCCTGTACAAGTCAAATACTCACCGTGTATATAGAGTGAGTCTCTGACTTGTAAATGTATCATTTTTACCTTCATTCTATGTTCCGATACATTTAACATTTAACCATTTTGAGTTGTCACCCATGGAAATACGAAATTCCCTTCAGAATAACAACATGAACCTATGACACTACATATCTGTGAACAAACTAGAATTGAGCCAAAGGAATCAATTTTCCAAATGTCACAAATATTTTTCATTCTGGAATATTAAATATATGTCGAAAAATCACCTTGTATATTTGAATTCTAATTTTCGCTCTACCTAAATAACAAATCAAATATTTCGACTAAAATATAGAGAAAAAGGAAACTTTTTTTAACACCCTGTATACGAATGAGTCAGTCATATTGGATTTTTGAACTATTGTACTTACTACTCGAACTTTTTTTATACAGGCAATACAAAAACTTTTTCGGAGATGACATATGGAATGCATTAACAGAGCAGGCGAAAATTTGCAAGAAACTTGATGATGATGTTTCCGTTAATGATATCGCTGCATCTTGGATTACAAAAGACAGATTACCGGTTGTTGATGTTGCCAGGAATTACGATGGGAAGTCTGCAGTACTTAGACAGGTAAATTTGAAATAAATTTATTACTTCCATTAATCAAATTCTTTTTGTTACAATAGAAGTGATAGTCCGAGAGCTGGCAGGAAAAACAACTACCTCATAAGTTACCAAAGGTTTGTTTTGTCACTTTGGTTCATTTTAATAATGTTAACTTGAAACCGTCCGTCTGCCGTTCGTGAGTGGTCGCCTTATTGGATAAAAAAATTGAAAAGATGTGAAAAAATCGATTAGAACTTTCCAATTATTACCAAGATGAATGTTGTGTCAAAATGGTCTAGGATCTTAAATGAATTGAAATCGTAAGCGTCTGCCAACAGGAGTGGTCGCTATTTTGAAACAGACGCTGTCAAATACAGGGTGGTCCAGATCGTAACCCAGAAATTTTAACCACGTATTCTACATCAAAAATGAGCCCTAGTTTGACAGAAATGTTTCCTCTCCGAGATACGAGGTGTTGAAATTATAGAAAAAAAAAATGTTTTTTATTAATAACTTTCACACTGCTTGAAATATTTTTATGAAATTTGAGACATAGGTTTTGAGCGTCAAGGAGCATTTTTTGCATAATATCATTTCCTTTCTATTCTACCAGTGACGTCCGTACTGCAGCGAGCATCATTTTCAGATAAAAAAATGATACGCCACTGGTTTTCCCGACATTTGGCGATTTCTTCATGCAAGAGAATGTGTTTTATTTTTTTATCCGGAAACGGTGCCTCGTACAGCAAAAAGACAAGAGACCGAATTTGCTCCAAATTGAATAAGGATTTGAAAAGTAATTTTTATTGTCGGAAAAACCAGTGGCTTATCATTTTTTTATCTGAAAATATTCAGTCTCGCTGCAGTACGGACGTCACTGGTAGAATAGAAAGGAAATGATATTATGCAAAAAGTGCTCCTTGACGCTCAAAACCTATGTCTCAAATTTCATAGAAATATTTCAAGCAGTGTGAAAGTTATTAATAAAAAACATTTTTTTTTTCTATAATTTCCACACCGCGTATCTCGGAGAGGAAACATTTCTCGACATATGTTTATATGACAAACTAGGGCTTATTTTTGATGTAGAATACGTGGTTAAAATTTCTGGGTTACGATCTGGACCACCCTGTATTTAACAGCGTCTGTTTCGAAATAGCGACCACCCCTGTTGGCAGACGCTTACGATTTCAATTCAGTTAAGATCTTAGACCATTTTGACACAACATTCATCTTGGTAATAATTGGAAATTTCTAATCAATTTTTTCACATCTTTTCAATTTTTTTTATCCAATAAGGCGACCACTCACGAACGGCAGATGGACGGTCTCAAGTTAACATTATTAAAATGAACCAAAGTGCTAAACCAAACCTTTGGTAACTTTGAGGTAGTTGTTTTTGCTGCCAGCTCTCGGACTATGAGTAATTGTCTTCGTGACTCCTCTAGTCCACTCAACAAGTTTTCGATTTTCAGAAACTTTTCCTCAGAGAAAGACCCCACGATGTGCCAGACCAAGATAAGTTCGTCTGGTGGGTGCCTATTGTTCTTTTAACACAGAGTAATCTAGATTTCTCAGACTCAAAACCGAAGCTCTGGATGAAAATGGAGAAAGAAGTGAAAATGGATAATGTAGCTAATCCAGATGAGTTCATCATAATAAATCCAGAAGAAATTGGTAAGAACAAAATGTAAATATTTCGAAAGAAATCACTGACACATCTTTGGCATGCTTTTCATTTTATGCAAATTCTAGGTCCTTTCCCTGTCAACTATGACGAAAGGAATTGGAATATGTTGGCGCGGTTTCTACAGACTGACGGCAGAACGAAGATACCTGTCAACACAAGAGCGAAACTTATTCATGATGCATGGAATTTAGCATATGCTGGTGATCTTAGCTTTGCAACGGCGCTCAACATGACTTTGTTCCTGAAGAATGAAAGAGAGAGTCTAGCTTGGGATCCTGTTTTCACTTTTATAGATCACATTGGCAGACATATTGAAAGTCCTGGTATTCAAGAGAAATTTCAGGTAATAGTTCTGGCCTGTCGAACGTAGAGAGGCAGGAAATTGAAGGCTATGACTGACCCGAATGAAAAACGTTTTTTTTTAACATTTCGAAACTCATAATAAACAGGATATCTAAGTGTAACCTAAGGATTAGATTTTTATTCACAATCATTATAATCGGATGATTAATGGAAAATGTGGCTAGTTACGGTTCTAATCTTTTACATAGCAACACATTTCCCTCCGCTGGACGCAAAAGTAATTCTTCGTTCACTTAGCAACATTTTTCCCTCCGGCACAGAGCTTTTCGATGATCCTATGTCAGTCAAAATATTACGTTGTTTTTGTACGTTTGAAAGAAAATAATATCGACTAAAATATTGTTCAGGTGAAATATTACTAAAATATCGTTGGCTATTATATATTTTGTTTTCATATTACAAAATTCAGGGTGATTTCAGACCAATTAACCATCGGGCCATAGAGAACCATAAGAGGGAAAGAAATGGGCACTCAAATATCTCTTATGCCTAAATGTTTCTGTGAAACTTACTTACTCACTTTCGAAACTGTTGAATCGATTTTGATGATATTTAGCAAGTTTGAGACACTTAAAATAATACAAAAACGAAAATCGAGGAGAATACAGGATCGCACCAGATAATTAATGGATATTTTCAAATGACCCCTTACATTGGGGTAAGATCGTGCAGGCCATCTTCTAGGACCACCCCTATCCACCGGTTTGGGTAATCTGAACCGAAACAATTACTTACTTCTACTGGAAAACTCCCTTTTGGCTTTTTGAGTGTCTCAAAGACAATAAGCTTCCGAAATATCATCAGAATCGACTCGACAGTATAGGAACTATAGGGGTTTGAATATTCTAGGAGTTTCAGGAAACACACAGAATCTCAGAAATTCATAAACATAGGAGATGCTCGAATGCCCATTTCTGACAACTCATATATGGTCCTCTATCACCCCAATTGGTAGCAAAAAATGCACAAAATTTCAATTTTTGTAGGCTCTTGATTCAACTCATTGTTCGTATAAGTGTTATCCGTAGAAAATGTATTTCGAGATTGTTTTTCACATATTGGTAAATGAACTAAAGGGAAGAAACGAAGGATAAAATATAACTTACCAACCAAATAATGTATATGACAGACATAAGTAAGAAAACGAATAGTTCGCTTGTATTCTTCATAGTATGGAATTGAGTTTTGTCTCACTTAATAATAATGCATACATTTTCGCGACACCTTCCCAATACCACTAAACAACTAGTTTATCCAAAATATTAGCATCTGCATAAAATACACAATTTTCATTTTTATCATGTTTTATCGTGGTTTTATCGTGTATATGTGTGGGAGCATTTAAATCAGCTGTCTTCTCTGAATGGGTAATGTAACCACTCGAGAATGACTAATTTTCCTACTAGGTACTCGGTGAACAAAGGTACAACCACTTTCATGACGATAATTCCAAAAATTTTTTTGAACAAGTTTCGGATTACATGAAAACTAAACCTCCATCAGAAGTTTGGAAGGAAAATTAGGATCGGTGTTAGGATTCCATCGTTATTTGTCCACGAATATATTATTGTTGGGTGTTTGACCTAGGACAAAGGTGCGTTAACTATTTGCCATAGGTAATGAATTTCCGAAGTTTCAGCCAAAAATCGTCTGAAACAATTGTTTTTGACTCATTGATAACGAATCCATAGGCAAATTTAGTTCCGTCCGTCCGTTCTTTTGTCAATACTTCAATATCCGAAAATATAAAACTTACAACTTGAAATTTCCAGGAAGTTCAGAGTTTGTTGTAATACAAAACTTAAAATTGTTTATTACGAATGATCAAGTATTGGCAACATCGAGATAAAGAGGATTGAATTGATGATTGATGTGACCGATACTCAACTCTATATGAAACACTATGGGTGTTTCGCTATCACTAGTAGCTTCTAGAGAAGATCATCATATTCAGCTGCATATGAGCTTTGAGTCAATGATTATAATCTTTGCTTTGAGTATTTATACTCAATGGTATGAGCACGTAGTTTGCTAGTTGAGCGCAAGCCCAAGAATCCATACTTATTAAACGACTATCGCCCAGCTGAAGGAAAGTCCGTAAAAATTTGTTTCATTAAAATTTTAAACCTTCATCATTCCAATAAAAAATGACAGTTCAAATTTTAATGCGGCATCAAATCTTAATGTAGGTACATTTCTGCAACTGGGCCTGAATCAAAGGAAATCAAGGGGTAGTCTCCGTATTTTGCATCGATTCTATCAGATGAATGATTTTCACTCGAAATAATAGGACAGATTGTAAATATATCTACGGCTATTATCGATCGTTTTCAAAGATAGAAGATAGAAAAAAAGATAGGGAAGTAATTGTTATTGAAGATGAAGACTATTTGTCAAGGCGTGATTGGTCAATTGAAGATTCCAATAAATATAACAAAATACAAGATAAAATTGAATAGGTATATGATAGGTGAAAACTCTGATGATCTAGATACAGCAATATAAAAAGGGAAACTGCAATATTGGGGCCGATTCTTGTCATCGACAATATACATCATTACTTTATTTCAGGCTGTTTTGGCTCTGCCCGCCTCGGTATGATTTCTGTAGAACTTATTGTCATTGAGTACCTATATTTTGGTCAGTAATCAAATTTCATGAGAAAATGATAAAATTTCATGCATTGCCAGTGCCTTCGGTATCTCTAGATTGTGAACAAGTCTGTTCTAATCATGTTAAAGATTGTATAGAACTTTTAACAATTATTCCACTGATAATGAGTTGACACATGATTCATAGGTGAACAATTATAAGTACGAAATATGAGTTATGATTTCATATTTTGACCGATTTAACAATATTGAATGCATATACCTAATACATTGTTTATTGTTTAGAGATAACTCCAAGTTTCAGATCAAGAAGTCTTGTTTAAGAAGTTAAAATGATCGAGAGAATATTTTGATTTGAGATATTCTTTCAACTCATTTTACCATCTTATGAATCTGCGATCAATTTTTCATATATTCAAATTTCCAGTCTTACATCAGAAATCTCCTTACTCCACTATACAAGGACCTGGATGAGCCTTCTGATGATGAGAACGAGTCGAAAGCACATCTTCGATCCTCATGTGAAGTTTTCCTCTGTGGCGCTGGATACAAGCCCTGTATTGAAGAAGCCCAAGCCGCTTATAAGAAATGGATGGAAATGGACAACCCTGATGAAGGCAACCCGTAGGTGAACCCAATAACTTTTGACTACTATCACTCAAAGTATTAATATAAATAGCAATCGTCGAGAAAAAGTAGATGCTGTTCACGTTTTAGGTCTAATATGATCGAGTAAGAGCATCACATCTCATACCTCGACGAAAATTGAATGAATTGCCAAATTCACTAGAACGAAACCATGGTCATTGTTCAGCATCTGCTGCTCTCGAGGAAATGGTATTCCTGTTAATACTTTGAGTAATCGTAGTTTTATAGTTCGGTGTATATGGTTTAATTATCGGCGAGTGTTATGCATAAGGGGCTTGCAATTAATCTCATTTTCGTCGTGGTATGAGTTGTGTTGCTCTGACGAGATCAAATTAGAACAAAACCATGGTCAGGATTTATTCTTTCTCGACAAGATGGTATTTCTGTTAATATTTTAGTGATGGTAGTTGTTAGTCCGATTTAGATCGTAACATTTGTTGATTGTCGGCAGATTTTATTCATCTGAATTAATTTCGTTTATGATTCACCTGCTTTATTACTCATGAAGGCGTTAACTATTGATAATATTCTTATTGATTCAATAATAATGCAATTCAATAATAAATCAAAATAGCTCTTTATATAGGTATGACCAATGCATTAATTTTTTTCAGAATTGCTAACAAGTACCTCTGCCCAGTTTTCAAATGGGGAACTTGGGATGAATGGTACTTCGGTTTCCAGCGAGTACTGAAATTTCCAGCTGACAGAAAACAAAGTGAAAGGACCTACCTCTTGAAAACGTTGGCAGGATGTCCAAACGACCCTTCCACCATCGAAAAGTTCCTCAACTTCACAGTTTTAACTCAAGATGAACATTTTAAAGATAACGATCTCTATCTGATCTACAATATGTTGACCGGTAACCCAAAAGGATATTCAACACTCTTCGAATTCTTGAGGGAGAATTTTGATAAGATCAAGAAGAGGTAAGAGATTATACTATATTACATTATAAATTATATATAATTATGTCCATGAGACCAACGAAACCAGATTTTAATAAGTGTCTCATAATGGTCTTTTCGTCTCGTCTCGAGTCATGTGCTAGGGTCTCATAAAAGTGTCGTCTATTTGGGAACAGAATATTTATTATGACACAGAAGCTATAAATATTTTTATGGTTCATTTTTCCGATAAACCTTCGAAAAGAATAAGTTGGAACCTGTATATACAAATATACATTTCAAATAGATGCTAACTTTACGAACTAATTTTACTTACACAATGCAACTTTTACTTTGCAGATTCGAAGCCAAACCTCATCTGTGGAACAGCCTTGTAACTTCAGCAACGACAGTCTTCAAGACCCAAGAAGGTATGGATAAAATTTCTAAATTGTATGAAGAAAGGAAAGGTGATTTTGGAACAGCTGACTTCGTGATAGAAAAAGCTATGAAGGACATCAAAGAGGAAGTTGCTTGGAGTAATGATAATTTACCCGTTATCGAAAACTGGCTGGATAATTATCTGAAAGAAACTAAAGCTAAGTCCGTCAAGTGATCATCTCCCTCTGATTCTTACAATTTTGCGATTGAGTCAAGCATTGTACTATCTTAAATAAAAGCTATTAAATATAAGAAATCATGTAAATAGGAAATGACAAAATAAATTACCTTAGAAAAAGTATTGGTTATTTGTACCCCAACATGTTGCTGTTATAACATAATTAAACTATATCAATCTTAATATATACAGGGTGTGATTCATGATCATGTCCACTGTACCTTTGTGATTTCTGGACCTATTCTAGATTCACAAAAAGATTTTGGAATCGTTTTCAAGAAAAATTTCATACAATTCTACAAAAATAAAAGATTCCCAAAAAAATAATTAAAGAGCAGTAGTAGCATATATGTATAGCCATAGAAAGGGCCGGCAAAACGGCCACCCGGCCGGGGCGGCAAATTCTAGGGTGGCAAATCAGTACAGTGGCAAATCAGTACAGTACAAAGCAGTACAAATTTTTTGACACTAAAATTATTATTCTTCTCCAAAATCCGAAAAACGTCTGTTATTTAAGTGAAATCGAAAAGACGCCAAGATTATTGGGCTTCTATTTGAGCTTGGTCAATCAAACAATTCATATTTGTTGCTACTTAATGAAGTACCGAATAAAAATGCTCTTCAGCCAGAAACAAGGGGAATACCGCCAGATGGAAAAAATTGAAAGATGCCTCATTCTGCTCATAAATGAGTATCCCAGTGAGTGAGCCTGTGAAATGTGTGGCCACTTATACTGACTCTTTTTTTAGGAGTTTTGTCTCATTAAGCTAGTCGGTCTCTTTGATAAACGTCATCGACTCTTTAGTTTTTGAGACGACTTCTATAGGCGCGTACTCACTGGCGAGCAGCAACAGCAACCGACCATAAAAATCCCATAAAATTTGACGACCTTCCTCGTTCGTCGCAGACTTCTAAGCGATCCGAGAGTTGTCAGTCTTCGCCACTCTCAAAGAAAAGTAAAACTGTGCTTCGCAACGAAGAACGGGACGTACTCACTAGTGCAACATGCAACGTCGTTAAATTTTATGGCCGTTGCTGTTGCTGCTCGCCAGTGATTACGCGCCTGAAGATATTACAGAAATGACTCTCTTCTCTGTTCAGTTGATTGTTTGATTTACTATGAATAGATTACCAAGAAAATCTCAAGTATTTACCGAGCCCTCTAAGCATTTATTGCTATAATGTTTTATTTTTTATGACTTTTCCATTGAATGGTTCTTCCTTGAAGAATAAAGGATTTCTTAGGTAAGAGATTATGGGCGATGATGTTTTTGATTTCAATACAATCTAGTCAGTCTCCAAACATTGAATTTTTTGTAAAGTTGATTAAACAACCTAAATTTAAAAAAAAATTGTAATAGTTCCTGTAATCTGTTTATGTAGATATCGATATAAGTTTGTTCTAGCCACATAGTCATCCATGTATTGATGTTTTTTTGATTTCTTTTATCATTGTAGCCTGAGGAGCGAAATATAACGCCGAAACGTCGCTCTAGGAATCCAAAGTGTTTTCATCCAGTTCCTTAAACCGAGAAGTTATCAATTACTAAATGATTTTTATTTTCATTTTGTCAATTACATTTACAATTTAGAAAGTTTTGAAGAAATTTTTGGGACGGGTTTGAAATACTCTAGAAACAAAAACTATTGAAAAAACTTTTCATAATATAAGGTATATCGTGTTTATAAGTAATGAGGGTTTATCTAATTGGTACATATTTCTTTGTCTTTGGAGTAAAGAATTTCAAAATGAATCATATTGATGGTGAGTTTCATAATGCCATAATATTCTTCAAAACCCGTGTTATAGAATTAAACGTCGCATGAATTTTTTATTGATTGTCTCACAAACATTTGGTTAAAAATTGTTGAAGTAGTTAAAATTGTAAAGATACCTACCTAATCGAAATTGGAGGCTGATTATTCAACGTTCTTGATTCACTTGTTAATAGCCATTGTGCAGATATTTTTATTGTATTCCGGCGTAGTAGAAATACAGAGTGAGCCTTTGAAAAATAAAGAGCGATTCTGTAGGTCGACAAAACCGAATTATATTAAAACGCTCTTCGATTTTTGATTGCAGGGGATAACATCTGAGATCAAATTCAAAACCACATCGCTTCAACCCTGAGTGTTATAACCTCAACCCCTATATTTCGAATAGTCTAGGGAAGATTGGAAAAGTGATACCTAATTCGAAAGGCCTTTCTATTTTGTGCTCTGCATAATTTTTCTCATTCAAGCCATTCATTTTCGAAATATTCACATGAATCATTGATTTTCCCTTCAAACGTGCTTTGTAAGTCAATCGAATTTTTACTCATTTATACTACAATTTCGCACCTGTTATTTTCGAAAAATAGAGGAATTATTTAAATTTTTACTGCCAATTAATAAACTATTTTTGCATTAATTGTTATTGTTGATAAAAGAAACAAAACAGTTATATTTTTATGTCTAGTGTAGTTAACGCTTATCGTCGACACCATAGAATGAAATAGTAAAAATTTGATTGATTCACATAGCATATTCAATTAAATAAATGACCAATTTCGTACAGAATTCTAACTTGAATATCTCAAAAACGAACTCAGAATAGAAATGCCTTTCAAATTAGGTATCATTCACTCCATCTCCCCTATTCAAAACATAGGAGTTGGGGTTGTAACACTAAGGGTTGAAGCGATACGGTTTTGAAAAATTCAGTTCTGCTGAGGAAGAGATGATTATTATCTGTGATGATATGATACGACGCTCTCTGTAAATACCTACTGTATAGATGAAATTTATTTATATGAAGTTGATGAAAACTGCCAGACCTATCACAACTAATGGAACAACCAATCATTATCTCAGATAATATCCACCTATAGATATTAGCGACTTCATCATCAGCATATATTTTGCAGTGGCCTAGATGAGGTTAGTCTAGCTATTGACTTTTGTTTTGATAAAGTGAGATTTTGCAATGATGGTTTCATTTGAAATTTTCGATTTTGCCACTAAATTTGTTCAGAAAAAATGATGCTTCTCTATTTGCACCTATTTATACAACAATTTATAATTTTGTTCATCTTGCTGATGTTATACTCTCGACAAACGTCGTTTTTCCGGTTGATATATCAAGATTATTTTTTCATTGAAGACGTATCATCTGAAGGGGTGTTACCCCTTGAAAACTACTCTTTGTGAATCCGAATACTCACTGAAGCAAATTCGAATAAATAATGAGGTGAGTTAAACGCCGATGGTAAAATAATGTTTTGAATACACTATGCTACCCCTTTCGTGAATTATGTTAGAGAAATCGATTATTGTAAGGCCTTTTTCAAGGGTTTTTAGCACCCTTAAGGAACAGTTTCGAACAAAGACCACTTATTCCTGGGAATACTATTCGCCATTTCCTATTCGCCTTGTATAACTGACCTGATAATGTTTTGGCACCTTTTATCAGAAATATTCATCCTGAATCCTTGACCCACTTTTCATTGAATGAGGCAAATTATAACATGAGCTCATCCTCAATCGGATCAAGAAATTTTCTTATCCGTTCCAAAGTTTTTTCGTAATATTATCTGTGAGTCGTTATTGTAATCTTGGAGATTCAAAAACATCATCGTTAATGTTGTTAAAACTACATCGTTTAACTGAACTGATTCCATTCTTCGGAGAAATTTTCTCATATCTACAAAAAAATTTTGACGTCGTCCAACGAAACGAGTGGTATAGCTTCATCGTCAACTAGCCATCGCCTCTACTTTACGCTAATTTTAAAACTGCCAATTTGGCTGTTGTTATAATTACCACAGTTACATAATCCATTACTTACGGCCAAAGTTTAATCGTGTTCGAATCCAAGGTTGGAGAAATGGTTAAATGGAACGTCCACATATAGTTCCTTACTTGATAACATTTAACTGACAAAAAAATCACAATGGAATTATGCAACAGTCGTTTATTATGGAAATATGCCAATAAACTCATAACAAAAGTATGAGCTCTATTCATAATTATATGGAAGAGAAATAAGTGGGTAATTCTTATAATTTCATATTTTCTAGCCCCAAAATGAGTTTTAATAATTTTAAGTAGCCAAATTAGGTCTTGTTTTCATTTAATATTCCCTGATTTCATGAAGAACTGTGTTGAATGTTTATACGGAATGCTAAAATGAAAATAAGGAACTCAAACTCTTCATGGAATACCTCCATTTAAATTTCCATGTCTCATCTGAATCTTCAACAGGTAGAGTGAAAATTTCAGTATACAGAGTGAGGCAGTGGATAAAAAAATGTGTTCAATATAATGAATGTTTCACATACTCTCATTTATAGTGGAATCAATGAAAAAGCTCGTGGAATGTTCCTGCTGAAAACAACTATATCCAATTTTTCGATGCAAGTGCTAATACTGTGTTCTTCATTTTCTCCCTGTGGTCATCTCCTATCAGATCTTCTCTTGTCCAGTCAGTTAACTCAAAATGGTCGAGGGTATTGGTAACTTTTCCTCTCTGAGAATAAATGATTTTCAGCATTATCAAAACGTGGTACACCTCATCTGGAGCCACTGCGTTCAACTCCTTATTGAAGTTATCCCAAGAATATGGCTCCATATCGATTTTGAAATATTTCAACGTATCGATGAAAGAGGCATAATATATTTTGATGAAATAATCTATATTTTCTTCTAAAATTGCGTTTTGTACACTCGTGAAGAGGAAAAAAATCAAATCTCTGATTGGTGAACTATAATTTGTCAACTGGAAGTCTAGTATTTTACTTTTGGTTGTTACACCATTAGAGTCTCTGAGGACCATAATATTCGATGTCCATATATCGCAATGGGATATGGTCCCGTAGTGCTTGCTCGGTGCTGGTCGTATAATATACGGGTTTGCAGCAAAATGATCTACAACTTTCTGCATTCTGTCCCAATAGGGTTTTAGCTCTTCACTCTGCATCGCAGCTTTCATTATGGAATTGTGGAACACGTCAATCACCTCTGGACCAAGTTGTTCGGGTCCTCTATGCTGAACCAATCCAGGCATCACTTTCTCCTCGAAGACTTCTGGCCTCAGTATCCTCAAGGCAATTGGTACAGCGTGAAATCTGGCTAAGTCTTGTAATACTACTGTAGCACCTTGCAAATCGAAACCGACAATTCTGTCCATAGTATTGTAACCTTGCTCTCTTAAATTCTCGAACAGGAGAACCGCATTACTATCAACGATATCATCGTTTCCGTGTAAATTGAAGCGCGAGCCAAAACATTCCGGAAAACAGGTGAGCAACTTTTCCTCGGGAAAATTGAATTCTTTCTGAAACTCAATGAGGGTCGGTATGGTGACGGTGTATGCGAAACTTTCCTTTTTAAACGTAACTTGAACGTCAAAGGCTTTCTGAAGGAGTTCACTCACTGGTATTTGTTTCGCCACCAAGTTCAAAGTTTTTTGCACGCCGTTAATTTTAACGACCATGTCCAGTTTTAGGATGATACTCCCGTAATGTTCTCCGGGTCCCGTCAGGATTTTCGCATTTTTCTCCAGGATTTCCACATTGCTTTTGAAATGTTTCGAGAGAAGCTCGGATACTTTGACTAACTCGAATTTCGTCATTTTATGTGGCACAGTTGTGTTTATTTTCGATCAGCTAAAATTATCTCGCATCGATTGTACTCACGAAAACACTGCCGAAACTATTCACTTTATGACGCTTTGCCAGCGCGAGCCGTTCGAATGAGTACCATGTGATTTCGCTAGTGGGGTATCCGAATTGCAGTTGGAGCTTATCTTTCAATTGGTATTGAATTGGATGATTATCAATTTGAATTGAATAATAGAAGCCGGAACAGTAAAGGGTTCAACTTAGGAGTAAATTGTGGTCAAGACGATAATTAAACGTTCTACGTTCTCTTCCCAACTATGAGGAATACTCGACCTGAGACTATTTTTAGTCGGACTTGAATTCATACTATGAATGAAATAAAATGGAAATCCCATGAACTTTTGCAGGAATTTTCCTTTTGCTAATTATTTCTTCTATCAGGTGTTTCAGGATATGGGAGTTTCATATGAATTCTTTCTTAAAAACTGATTGGACTCATCTTCTTCTTTGACATTTTCAGTCTTAATAATTTGAAGAAAACATTTTGAAACAATTTCCATCTTCCATTTATGCATAAGACCTCTCAATAATAGCACTGTTTAAGGTACACGAAATTAGCTGTTAATGAACCCTTTTATTGGTTAATTTCCTATTAATGCATTATTGTCATGGGTAATCGAACATAGAAGTATCCAGCAGCTTCCCAAATAATTATTTTATTTGTATGTCGCATTGATTTTCGTAGTACCTAGCGGGTGAATTGAGAAGAGATGAATTGTGGAGGTTGCGAAAAAATTATGATGGTTAGAGAGTAATCAATATATATGTACTACAACTACAGCTTCCACCAGTTCCACACATTCTTTCAGATATTATAGGGAGTGATATCAATGTGATTTACTCAAAATGTCACAACTCGGATATGTTCTCTATGGAACATATTTTCGATCGTTCGCATAAATATCAACATTCCGATATGAACATTAAAAATTTATAAGGTGTCAAATTTGACTAGGTATCGATAGAAAATTTTTGCAATCAAGAATTGACATTCAATTCAAAATGTGGTCGACGGAAAAATCTTTTAATCAACTCGTTTATTAATTGAACGATTAATGATCTCGAACATTAACGTGCTCGCTTGGCTCGCACGTTAAAATATCTCAATCATTAATCGCTTTCATTAATAACCTAGTTGATTAAATAACTATTTCGATTCATGAACCATCATCCCCACCACCACACCCCTGACCGTAACTATTGGAAATTCCTTCTCCTTACCACGTTTTTCCTCAACTACTGCAGTGACTTTCTTGTGGAATGTATGGATAGTGTCCCAAACAACTCTTCACAAACCTTTTAGGGCTTTCACTCCCAATCTCTGAAACAAAATCAATTAAAAATGAAATCAACGATTTGCTCCTGCGTAAATTCTTGCACTAATTTGTCAGGAGCAAATTAACTAGAAAAAATTGTTGCCTGACAATGAACTCAAAATAAATAACGGTAATTTCAAAATTAAATGAATCAACGTTTCTGTGCAGTCTCTGTTTCTGTGTGTTGACAATTAATGTCAGACAAAAAGCGACAATTCCAGAAGATTTTCAAAAGTAGATTTTTTCGTCTGATGAAGGAGTCTGATATAGACTCCGAAACGTTACGAAGAATTATAATTTCAACGTTATTTATTTTGAGTTCATTGTCAGGCAACAATTTTTTCTAGTTAATTTGCTCCTGACAAATTAGTGCAAGCATTTACGCAGGAGCAAATCGTTGATTTCATTTTTAATTGATTTTGTTTCAGAGATTGGGAGTGAAAGCCCTAAAAGGTTTGTGAAGAGATGCAAAATCCTCCCAAAATAAATTTCAATCGATATCCCAAACAACTGTTTTCATTTTACTAGAGGTCTACTGTATCTTCTTTATTGCTATCACCAAGCTTTGGGCAAATAACTTTGCCTTCTTCAGGGCTCCCAAATTGAATTTAGTTGAGGACAGATGTCCTGCGAAAAAAAATAAAATGCACACTTACTGCAATTATGAGGTTGACATTATCGAGGAAATAAAATCATGGTTTTCAGAAATCAATCATTGTTGAAGTGCCTACCTACTCCATTTAGGATTCTCGTTTATTCACACGTTTCATATTTCGAAGAAGTTTCATTGAATTTCCACATTGGTCGATTTCTTAGAACGATTATTGTAATTTTATTTCCTGACAATGGCAATGTCAATATCATAATTGCAGTAGGTGTTGAGTATTCTTTTCTTATAGAGCATATTATGTCATGTCCTCACCTAATATTCATTTTAGAGCCCTGTAGAAAGCACACTTGTTCGCCGAAAGTTTGGTGATAGCAACAAAGAAAAAACAGTAAACATCTTATTTTTCTTGACCGAATAGCCGATACACATATACTAGAGGACGGTCGATTAAACTGCTAACGTAGTAGTAGGTTCATGGGACTGTAGCCCCAATAAATTTCTTGCCTTCTTTGTGGTCTTCATCTGGAGTCTATTACCTCCTATTCCACAACCGTATCAATTCAGCATCACGAGCATTCTGGAAGCTAAAGGACAGAGTGTTTCAAAATCACGACCTCAATCTGAAGACCAATACAGCTGTTTACAAAGCAGCGGTCCTCCCAACGCTTCTTTACCTAAGCGAAAGCTGGACTCCCTACAGGCTCCAAATAAAACAGCTTGAACAAAGGCAACAACGTCATCTAAGACAAGTAATGCACATCAGATGGTTCCACAAAGTTTCGAATGCAGAAGTCTTGCAACGCGCGAGTTTGTATAACAATTGAGACTCAAGTAACGACGGCACGACTCAGATGGAGCGGCCACATTCTGAGGATGCTAGACACAAGACTCTCCAAAATAGCTTTGTATGGCGAATTCACAGAGGGAGCCCGGAAACCAGGAGGCCAGTACAAGCGGTTCAAGGATATACTACATCAATCCCTAAAATCAGTTAATGCCAACCATAACTGGGAACAACTAGCGTTAGACAGGTCACAGTAGAGGTCTTTGGTACACACTTATAAAGGAGACTCAAAAAGGATACAGCGGCGGCCAGATCTGGTTGGTGACTATCCATGCCCGGAGTGTGGAAGGATCTGTAGATCACGGTTGGGTCTCCTCAGTCACAGGAGGGGACACAGTCGCAATTAGCCCTAAGAAATTATAAGTCTTTTCCGCACCGTTTTTTTTTGTTTTTTGTTGTCTTTTTGCAGATTCATTCCCGGTAACGGGATACAGGAATGATGATGAATTACCTGCTCACTCTTGGAAATGAGAAAGATCTGTTATTTAGATTCAACCTTTCTTTCTTGAGATAGGATATAGATGTGCAAAGCCAATTTTTATCAATATACATCATACAATTGTTGTGGACGTTTATTTTCCAGGTCACAGAGAATATTTTTGCAGCCATCAGTATATTTGTTTTTCCTTCCCACCCTCCGGGCCATGTTGTCGTACACATTAGTCAACTTCATCGAACTGGTTCAGGACACCCAAAAACATCCATGTCCACGGCGGGATTCGAACCCGCCACCTCCAGCCGTCAGTATTAGGTACATAAGATGATAAAATTGAGATTGGGAAAATGTGAAAATATTTAGGTCAAGAATTCGTTCGTTATCAGATGATAAGGAACATGAATCCATTTTGGTTGTTCCGGAAATTTTGAAAACAGAAATAGGTCAGAGATCGTCATGGTCATTGATTTCGATATTCGAGTGCTAATAAATCCATAGTACCATTGAATATTATAATATTTATTCAATTAGATTACTCAAGAAATATTTAAAAAAAATAGTAGAGATAAATATCTCCATCAGAAGTTTTAATCTTCCGTTGATGTAATGTAGATATTTTTTCTTGTGTTGTGAAAACATTCTCCCAAAAGCAAAAATTCAATTAATTAAAAGAAAAAAATTTTTCTTTAAATTGAAATAACAATCTACTGAAGAGGATCACAGTGAAAATGTCCAATCTATAAAAAAAAAGCGTTCAAATAAAGGTAAGTACACAAAATAGAAGGTTGAAAAGAAAAATCCTGAGTTAGGAATTGTTGTGAAAAAAGAGAAAAAAGCGAAAACTTCCATAAAGGTATGATTCAGTTATATCTCTTCGTGAGCTTCTCATATCTATCTCGTAAGTGTTTCCAACCTCGTTTTAACTGTTCGTTCTGCACGTTGTCAATCCATCATCACGTGAAAATGCACTTCACATACTATTATCCCAACGAAAAACAGAGTATTGTCTGTTCAACATTTTAGAAAGTTCGATAGTTTTGCATACACAGTTCACATCTTCAACAAATCTTTACTCTCTATTCAAATCTAATGTAATACAAGAAAGTCTAACGCCCAACGACGAACGTTGAACATTCCAACTGTGCAGTAACTTTATATCAAATAGGGCACTTTTGAATTGCAGAATTATTGATACTTAAACTGTATATCAAATAATATATTTTAAAATGCGAAATTATCGATACAGACACTATACAGGGTGGGCAAAATTGGTGATACCTGAAGTACAACTTTTTCAACCAAACTAGAATGAGGAAAATGCATGCCACTTTACGATTGTTTTTTTTCGAGAAAATAATAATGCCATCAACTGCATTCCACTTCTTCTTTTCGAGTTATGGGTCAAAATTAAAATTTCAACTTTCGTCATTACCTCCGTTTCTGGACACTTTTTTGATATCAATCCAGTGGCGAACTATGATTTTTTCCAACAGCTATAATTGTTGAGCTAAGTTGTGTTTTTTCTTATGAAAACAATAGTTTGAAATGACTGCATGAGAAATACTGAGAGCGATGTATGATTCATTTCTGAAACGGTAAGAAAATGGAGGATTTTCTTAGTCCTTTTAAACTAATGTTTCGCTAAGAAAAAACACAACTTTATGTTATAGCTCAGCAAATAAACCTGTAAAAAAAAATCATAGTACGCCACTGGATTGTCATCAAAAAAGTGTCTGTATAATGTTTTCATTTCAACATCCTAGCACAAACAGGAACGGAGATAATGACCAAAGTTGAAATCGCCCAAATTTAAATTTGGGCCTATAAGGCCCGGCGCAAATAGAAACGCAGGTTGGTGAGGTGACGCAGGGTGACGCAGATTTTTCCTGCGATGCACGTACTATCTGACAAGTCACTGTCATGCTTTATTTGCGCGGTCTTGGTATTTCCAAAAACTCACGCTGCGTCACCTCACTAACCTGCGTTTCTATTTGCGCCGGGCCTGATAGTTGAGTTATATAACTCAAAAACAGAAGAAGATGAAGGAATGCAGTTGATGCCATTATTAGTTTCTCAAAAAAAAAAAGACGACATGAATGGCATATTCATTTTCCTCTATCTCGTTTGGTTAAAAATTTGTAGTTCAGGTATCACCAATTTTGCCCAGCTTGTACAGTAGGCACAGTACCTTTATATCAAATACTGCATTATCAAAATGCAGAATTATCAATACAGAAAGTGTGCAGTAAGTGTTTATCATAAATGTATTGCATTTTTTCAATGCAAAATTATCTTAACAAAAACTGTGCAGTAACTGTAGATATACCTAATACTGCAGTTTGCAGTTCAGTACAACAATTTCTTCGCTGCATTAAGGTCGGACTCGTTTTTCAGTATCTGTACAGTTGCTGTACGTTGTGTTTCAACGCCACAGAATTCATATTTCAAGAGGAAAGACGATGGAAACATTCGAGGGACGTCCTGCGCGCACTTTCTGAATACTACTTTTGAGTTATGCTGTCACTGAGTGGAACGGCATTCAATATTTGAAGGCAATCCTTCTGCTAAATGTGAAAATAATGAATTTTTATCCAGGAAATTTTTTATAGCGCTTGCTTTCTTAACTCTACATGACTGTATATTTGTTAAAGCGAATCATACTAAATGTTTGAATCCTTTTAACAAAATTTTCCACGATTTACAACGATACCAAAAAACCAACTAGAAATAAGCACATGGATGAGCCAGTTTTCATTATCCTACTTACTGAAATTCATTTCAATTCGAGGTCGTAGCAATAAGGAAATTTCGAATTTATCACTACATTTTCCACAGGATGCTACACAATATTTTTTGCATTATTCCACTGATAACGGTATCGTTCAATAATGCTGAACGTCATGCAAATTCTTTCATATTCGAGTTACCATAATTAAAATAATCGACTAAAAAAGCGTCAAGGCTGTCTTTTCTAATTTGCCTAGTAATCTCTTCGATCAAAATGGAGAAAAGGTTTTCATTATTCATTCATTCTTTTCTGAATCTCGTCACCGAGAATAAATCTACAAATAGACTAAAAAACCAGACTATCGCTGCGATAAAACTTATAAATTCTTAGGGATACTTGCGACTGTGTGCCCTCCTGTGATCAGGTGATCTACAGATCCTTCCACACTCTGGGCATGGATAGTCACCAACCAGATCTGGCCTTCCTTATATTCACAACATTTCATCATCGATGCAGCAACAGGAAGTAGAAACCTTCACAAAAGAATCATCACTACTCTATAATCTGTAATCATGTCTACCATAACAATCAAATTCGTGAAATATAAATGAATCAAAGGTTGTTCTCTACCCTCCCCTCTATAAAACTATCTTACAGTTCTTACACTAATGTTCTAATAAGACCGAAACGCCTCTTGTTTTGTTCCTCAATACTCATAATTAAATGGAACTTTTTTATTGTATAGATTCCTTACATATTGTCGGGCACTGGAAGAAGTCAATGATCTGGAATGTTTCCGATCTCCATTAACAAAAAAGACATCTCATTGTTATACTAAGATTATAGTTTACTCATTGACATTGATACTAAAATCTGAGAGAATCAATGTTAACTCATTGTCAAAGATTGCGATGTAACAGTTTATGATGAGTTTATAAAGCTTGTAATATAAAATATGGCAAAAAATACGAAACCCCTATTGAAATATGGCAATCTTTCGACAACTCGTCAGTTCAACCATCACGTTGGTGTTAAAATAAAATTATAAAAGGGAAAATGAATCGAAATCAACTGTCGCAATTATTTTATTTAAAAATCGAAAAGACAAATTCATTCAGTTCATGCAGCCTAAAACCAGAAAACAATTTAAAATAAGTTTCGACAATTCTCCTGAGTAGAATATAAAGAATCTCCATAACAACATATAAAAAATTACAAAAATCTACGTCTTGCGAGAAATACACTGAATATAATCACTTTTTCCTCTTACACAATGCTATCTATTGAAATACATACTTAAACTTATCTAGATAAATAAAACAAATAACATAATTTACGAATAATTTACAAATCAAAAATAACACAGTCAAGAGCAATTCATAGAGGAACTTATCCTATTCAATCGGGATTGCCCATGGATGTATTCTGTGACCATAGTGGATTGCATATAATTCGTCTCGGAATTTTCTAAATACTGGGTAGGTGTGCTCCATGGTAGGTATTTGGATGAGTTCTCCCTTATAGTCAATGGAGGATATTGGACTTATTATGCATGCTGTGCCACTTCCAAACATTTCTAGAAGCTGCGAATATAAAGTTTTCATCTGTTAATTATCTGGAGTAACTTTTTTAGTAATTTTCTATTTTTGGACAAATTATCTTTAAGGGGTATTTATATTCAACTAAAAAGAACTGATGGTCTGAAATCATCTTAAATGATATTCCAATAAAAATATAAACACCTGAGTAACGTCGCATTATGGTTGAACTATAACTGGTAACGAATTATTGAAAACGGAATGTACAGGGTGTTTTTTCAAACTGCAAAATCATAATGTTCTACACTGAAAATTTCATCAAAATTGATCAAGCCATACCAAAATTATGAATAGTAGAAAAATCAGGCGAATCGCACAAATCACCATGTAGACTTTCAATGGAGGCCCCCCCAACTATAAACCAAACATTGTTCAGAAATTATCTTGACTAGTATAAACTCCATCTAAAATCTGATGGTCTCCCTGTATAATTCTGATTGAGGAATCTGATTAATCTCAATGAAATGATTCAGACCATTTCAAAATGGGACATCAATCTAACTAACAATATAAAAGTAACAAAGATCAAATTCAAGAGACTTTTGACGAGTACCGTAAGCATATAAATATAAAATCGACTTCGTATATAAAAGAACAATGATTTTATTTCTTCTTACCCTGTTCTGTTTGTTCAATCGTATTATATCCTTCATTGTTAATATTTTCTCCTCCACACGAATGTCCTTGTATTGAAGACCCAAGTCAAGGATTGACCTTCTAGTTACTCCGGGAAGAATGAGTCCATTCAGAGGTGGAGTAGCTAGAACTTTGTCTGAAAATTCAAAAAACTGAATTGAAATAATTCTGTCCTAGATAATGATCCCAATGAAAGATACAGAAAATAATTAACTACCATAATTATACCTCGGGAAATCCATACACTTTGTGTTCAAAACTCAAAAATGTACTTCTAATTCAATGAAACTTATGTATTTTCTTGTCATCAACCCGAATGAGAGCATGAAGCAAACATTTTCACTTTTCTTAACTGATCAATTTGGATATTTGGATTAACAAAGTTCAGATCAACTAGTAACCCAAGAAGGTGGTATGGGATACCTGTCAGGATGCAAATCATCCAAAATATTATCACTTCCTCATAACGACAAACATGATCAATATAAGTACAGTAACGAAAAACTGTTTTATACGTTATGGTCATTATGGGTCATTGTACTGATCTGCAAAGTTATATAAATATCACCCCATACGTTTTTATTATATTGAGTTGGTTCCATACTTCACCTCAATTCAATATAGATTTAAACGTAGTTGAAGTATAATTACTTGATTCGAATTGATAAAAAAGTGTTTTTGGTTTTGTTACTATGTGGAAATATAATTTTTTGTTTGAGGTTTTTCTTTTCTCATTATTTTTTGATGAATTTATATAATTAATTCTAATTGTTTCCAATCTATAATCAACTTCATTTACATATCACAAGTTCAAAGCGTGATTCATAAATTATCAGAATGTCCTGTCGAAATTCAGCAAACTGGATTTCATGATTAAATAGTGACAAAGCAATAAATACAAATTGTTATTGATTCAACTGGGTCATATTATGCGTCAGAAAAATTAGGAAATCTATTTCTTTAAATTCGAATATCTTCAAATTATTTATAAACAAATTATCAGAAAAATCAAAAATCTCTGTCCCTTACGTGAATATTTATCTACTAGTAGTTGGCTAATAGTTATTAGCCATACTTTCTTAATGAACAGAAGTAAAATTTCGAAGGTTTGAATTTTGATTATTATCTATCAGTTTTATAATCAAATTTAGTCCTTCGCAGTTCTTCAGTAGGACTTAAGGAAGCTTCTAAACTAAAGGGAGTTAGATTATGAAATAGGCGTTAACTTTTTGAAATATAATGACTTGATACAAGTTTCATGGATTGCGAATAGACATGAATAAGAAGTTATTACGTTTTCTGTTTTCGTTTTGTGCGCGAAATATATTCTCTAATGAAGTCGAATTGTGATAATGAGTGAAAATTTATTTATACCTCCATTTGCGTCGATGTAAAAAACGAAAACGTTCATTGTTCCAACTTCTGTGACGCATTCATCGGCGCCATAAAGCCATAACACTTGTTGCCTGCCCCTTGCTGCTGCTTTCTTTTGAACCCTGATAGTTGGACCATAATTTGATCCAATTTTGCTATCTCCGCAGCCACCTGGCCATGCTCTTGTGTATCTAGGGTCTGCAAGTAGTGAAATACCCTCTTCTTTGGCATCGAAGTATGATCCAACAGGGCAGAGAATCGTATACAGAAGGGCTGATTCAGAGTGTGCGACACCAAGTGATCCCTAAGAAGAGCATCGTCATAAAAAATGTAATATCAGAAAATTGATGCTTTTCTATTCAATACTATAAAAATCTATATGGCCTATTATACTACAATAACAGTAATCTCATCTACCTCTTCGTTATTATGGAGATTATCAGAATAGCTTGAAAATTATGATTTCAAAATAATTCCATCCGCACATTCGTAGTTGGAAAATTCCCATCGCCATAATTATAAATTAAGAGGAGTATCTATGAAGCTGCTCGTAGAGATGAATGTTTTTACACATCATAAATGAAATTACTTGGAAAATATTCTCCAATTAAAATATATTCTAATGAAATGAGTAGTGGAGTATATTCCAAGTTTCTTCCACTCACAAATAATTCGAATAAAACCAGAAGATAACAAAAACGCTCAATGTGTATTTCTAAAAATAAAACTCGAGAAAAAGAAATTTGAAAATAGAGAATGAATACACTACAAAAATAAATGCTATATAGATGTTGACCTTTTGATTGGCATTACCGTATCCACCTTATTTTTTTTTTTTTTCATTTAAAAAGATGATTTCTCATGTAGAGAAATATAATGAGTAAACGAAAATCAGAAGAAAATTTAATATTGAGTTGAATTTACTAGAAATAAATGTTTCGCAAATGCGGACTGTTAGAATACCCAGATGAACAGATTATATTATGGTGCAACTGTTTCGATAAATAACTCAACTATTTATCTCATATTTGTTATTTTGTACATGATCTCGGTTAGCAACAAAGACATTTCGTTACTTCAGAGTAATATCCATAATCCAGAAATTTCATAATTCGAATTATTTTTCTCGTCTCTCATTGATAAAAATTATTTTCTGGAGTTCATCCATAAGTAAATCTTTTTTCCTCAGTACCTAATCTTATCCAGAAAATTTAAGTGGAGCATCGGCAATTTAGTCTCGAAAATAACAATTGAACAATGATAAGGACTCACATCAATGCCGATAAACGTAGGTCTTATGTATAAACTAGCCCCTTCTTGGTGTGGAACCCACTCCTGATCGACTTGCACCAACCTTCTCACACATTTTATCAATTCTTCACCATAAAATGTTGGCAAACCTGAGCAAAGTGCCGAAGCATTCATTCTGTCCATATTCAGGTCTGGCCTGAACAATCTTATTTTACCATCTACTCCTCTGTAGGCTTTCATTCCTTCGAATAGCTGAAAAATATGAAATTAAACAATCAGTTACCTACTGTACTAGCGTTTTTTAACAAAGTTTGATCACCACTGTCTATAGAGCACTTTAGGTTGTTGTGATTCAATCAACGTATATAACAAAATAAAAAAAAAGAAAGAAGTAAAAAATAGAAGAGTTAATGGAGAAGATTCTAACTTTATAAAATATTTGAAATGTGTGGTTCCGCATTAGGAATAAACTCGAGGTTCGGCACCTCCGAAAATCACATCCAGTATGATCCTATGTTCAAGTTAGAATATGCGCTAGTTTTCAATATTACATCCCATTTTGAAAATATGCCACACTTAAATTGAACAATATAAAAAGAATTTTAATGACTCGTGACAGAAACGAAAAATTCTCTGCTTTGAAACAAAAAATCTCTGAAGACGGCTGGACAATACTGGCCGAAACGTTGAAGAAAATAATGAAAAATGATGGAAATTATTTCACTCCTTTATTTTGTATTTTAGTGAATATCCTGAAAATAGTCTTTACTCACCTCTACTGCATAATGAAGCACTTTAGCAGCTGGGTGAAGAGAAATATTCTCGAATGGTATAATCACTGGTTTTTGCCATCCTCCTAATCGTTCGTGATAAAATATTTTGAGCATATGGTCTGTGAATATTTGTCCGAATTTCAAATCACTTACATCTGGTTTGAGCCTCAACTGATCTGGTTCCGCTAATTTGGTGGTTAGATCATTATACTGCAAAAAATGTCCATTTTAATCAATTAACATCTTATTTCCTTGTGGTAGAATATCTGGTCCTAGTAAAAATCAGATGGTTCAGTTTGTAGTTAAATATTCGTAAAATTCACCACTTAAGAGATATTCATAAAATAACACATTTCTGAAGGCCCGTTTACACGCTCAAGCCATTTTCGCAAACTGGAAGTTTGGGCAAGCCGAATTGAACGTGTGGACAATGAAATACTCTGATTGGGCCTGAAAGAGATCTAGAATGTTGTTCCAGCGTCAGAAGTGTGGAACGAATCCTTGCAAATTTAATAGAGGGCAACATTGAGAGGAAACTGATTATGTCAAAAGGGTAGAGTTTGATTAATCAGCCTGTTTAATCTATTATGTGGATTATTACAATTTTATTCAAATTTCTATTATCCTTTATTGGGAAATGATTTTTTCCTGCACCAGTGGACAAGACACATCACATCGGTTCAGCACTCTGTTTGCTCCTCCCGCCTGGTTTTAACGCCAGCAGAAAATCGTACTCACAACAGAGATGGAACTTGTGCAGGACGGGATAAAACACACAGCAGTTCATCACTCTGTTTTCTGCTCCCCTCTACAGCAGAGGTGGAACTCGGACAGGACAGGGTGGTTTGTAGCTGAGGTTTCAAGTTGGTAGTACGAAATGTTATCCTACCTCTAGATTCGATAGTGTAGAAGTGCTACACTTTTTATGCAAACGAAAGGACCTTCTGAAACGAGCTAAGCACGCTTACTTCCCTATACAGGACGGATCCGCAGCGAAACAGTATAAATACCTTGGATACAGAAATCAACCAAAAAAAATATACAGAATACAGGATAAATCATTAGTAAGAACTGCTACGGAGTGGATAATTAGCACAGAATGATTACTCGATATAGAATCAATAATCGATATACATTGAGTACTCAATACAAAATCACTATTAAATACAAAATGATGGACCAGCCGGCGGGGTGCGGAAAAGGTATGTCCCTCGTGTGCCAAAAATCGGTAAAATTCACGTAGATAAAATGTCTCCATTCTGTCTTACGGGCGAACAAGAACTCTTTCTTCGAATTCGGGATGTTTTTCATGGTGCTACATCAGTTTTCATAACGGAAAAATTGGTAAAAACGATCTGGAATATTTGTGGTGTTCCACGTTTTCTAACTCCTGCATTGGAATAAAAATTATGTGAATTAGAACCGAAAACGAAAAAAAAGTTACTGAATCACTCTAAAGTGAGGATGAATTTCTACCAAAAAATGAAATTTCATTACAAACTTTTCGTGGTTGAAGAATAACCATTATCAAATCATCAGTAATACAACAAAATATTTCAACAGATATTCTCCAACTTGAAAAATAATGAAGCTATTTCTGTGTAAAGCCCGCTTGTAGCAGCCGAGAATTCTCTACCAAATTTTAGTAAGAAAACGGCAGAGATTATTTTGTATGCATCTGAACAGTGAATTCTACCGAAAGTGCGTATGTAACGGTAAAGAATTCACGGCGCATGAATTCCCGAGTAAATTTTCTAGAGAATTCTCGGATGTTGCAAACGGGTTTAAAAAGTTATTGAAACAATCTGAATCAATGTAACTTGCAGAAGCAAACTGCTTATTCTGCCAAAAATTAAAACCTGCGGAAATATTCTCTTTAACTTATGAATGCTAAAACTATTAGAATTCCAAATCTAGAAATGAAAGTTCAGTTCTCTTTTCAGATTTGGATTACTTGAGATCTCGAAAATGTGTCATCCGTTTTCTTCCATCTGCTACAGTTCTCGATATCTCCCCAATAGACAACGGATTTTGCCCACTCTGTACCTTAGTTTCGAGTACCTCACAGTTTCATAAGGATACTCCAGATTAATTGCAGTTTGAGATTCAACAATCTCAGACCGAAATTCCTCTGAAGATATCTACCGCAGTTTTAGGCGAAACATCACCGATAAGGCCACTGAAGTTTCAAATTAAAAAAATTCATACATTTTTCTTAAGTGTAAAGAATAATCATTATAAAATTCGAGATGAATATGGAATACCTGATTCGTAAATTAATATCAAGATAGAATTCAACAATATTCAGGGAACGCGATCTTTTCTAGTATAAATGGACTTATTGAACTACTGTATTCGAGGTAAAATTCCATCAAAAAGACGCAAAATTTTTTTGAACGTAAGCAAAATTTTTCCAATGAAATACAATTGACCATATTTCAGTTGACTTCTTTACCCATGGATCAATGACAAAATATGGTATTTGATATATCCCATTATGATTTAATCGAATATTATTTCCTGAATCGTTGAAGGATATTTCCTTACGGTAAGGATGAAGAAAATAGCGCATAGTACTAGTTTCATGCCCGTTTGCACCGACTTCTTTAGGGTAGGTTTAACCCTAAGCATTCGCCATAGCAATAACTGCAATAGATAAGTATGACTGAACGTAAAGCCTGCCTTAAATAAGTTGGAGCATCAGGTATCCACATATACAGGGTGTATTTAAAGGTGAGGCTTTTTTTAACAAAAGGTAGAACTGGTCAAAATGAAGCGTTTCACCAAAAATCACCTATCCAAAACTCTAAAAGTGACAAAGTTGAAAAAAATAGAAAATGATTACTGAAATAGATCCAATTACGACCCTAGACCGTTTGTTAGCTGAATTATAGCAAAGCAATGGAAAGAACTTATCGAAACAACCATGAGGTTTCGTTTAGGATATTCGCAAGTTCGATATTTACGTTGTAATGAAATTGGAAACTTAAGATTTCCGAATCTTTTTCATTAGTTTTCAGTATCTTACACTATTTTATGAAATGGCTCATTTCGATACCAACTGACAGAAGAGACTTAGGACACAAGTGTGAAAAAAAAGAATATTACTTCAAAATCTCACCAATAAAATTCGTCTAAATTATTCACAAATTTTTTCACAATGGGCATCACAATCTTCTTGTTCGAACATTCCAACAATCGTCGTAAAAGTGGGATGAAATGGGGAAACATCATAATTCAACTAACATAAGCACTTTCGAGAAACTGTCTCGATTTTCTACATTTTTTTTTTCACCCTAAAATGCACGATACAACAATTATTATTCTGTCAAGAGACCTGATGCCTTTAATCCGATGAACTTGGTACTGAACCATTCATTGTCCAGCCATATGTTTTCATTTTGTTTCGTTTTTGCAATGCCGGAGTCACCTTCCACAGTCCCGTACTTGAAATTCAATGAAATTTTGTCAAATTTCTAGGGGTTGTATCTCAACCATCTTGGGATATTTTATATAGACAATTTTTTGAGAAACGATTTATTTTGATGAGTTCTACCTTCCATAAAAAAAGCCTCACCTTTGAAAACACCCTGTATACCACTCAGACAACATCATCGACTTCAGAGCGTTCTCCGATTATCAGACTAGTTCAGCTCAAAATGTGATAAAATAATTAATCTTCAATGCTTATGGAGAATTTCTAGAAGCATAACAGAAGTAACATTCAGATAAACAGCGTTCACTTGAAATCATTTACTCTCATTCATTAACGTAACTTTTATCTTTTCATCTTCATATTCACATTATACCTGACCTCCAAACCTAGAGGTCGAAGAATCGAGATTTCGGCTAGTGAAATTATTTCCTGAATCTGAAAGGGGTAGTCCTTATTCACTCTGTATACCGTTCTGCTGGTAGATATAATTTAGCACTTATGGCTATGCACAAAGACAAATTGTATCTACAAGAAACCAGGAGTAAATATTGAATATACACTGAAATATGTTAGGGTGCAGCTTTTCTGTTTCGTGATTATTGAACTATCATCAGTCTGATTCAATCAATATTCTCCACTTCCAATAGAGAATTAAATAATGAAAATAAATGTTTCATTTGAATTTCTACGAAATTAAAGTTCAATGTTTGCAATTCGTCCTAGAGAATTTCCTCGAAACAAATTAATTTGTATCTCTATTCTCTATTCATACATTCTGTTTTCGTTACGACAATGGAGAATGAACTAATAAAAACAAGTGTTTCATTTGTTATTATTTTAGCTAATTTCTAGGAAGTACTAAGCGACCGGAAATTTTCAATATTTGCAATTCATCTTACAAAGTTCCTCCAAATTTGATCAAGCAATTTCTGTATCAGAGCTACTTTCGAGGCTATGTTCCAGAGTTCTAATGAACTGTTGATGGCTTCAAGGAGCTTTTTCGTCCATAGCATTTTTTGCTTTAGCTAACAATGGCGAAGCATTCAATCATCAGGCGATTTGAAGTTTCATCCCCTTCCCCACAGAAGCTGCAGTTGTCAATTCTCATTAGGTCCTTCATGAGGTGACAACGCTATGTAAGAAATCCAGTAAAGGGGTGTATAGCATATTCTTGCTAAGATCCAGATACTTCTAGATCTCGCAGTGGAGTATTCCAGGTTCCTCCGGAGTACCTAATTCTCTCTCGGTTTTTTTCCTCCTCCTGAAACTCTTGTAGATGCATTTTCTTATATCGCACAACAGTAACGGGAAAGTTGTTTGCGTTTGTTTCTTGGCAAATTTGAAGGCCTCTTCATTTCCTTTGATCGCCGAGTGGCGGGATACCTAGGCTAAATATACTTTCTTATTCTTGCCTAACTTGTTGAGTTTCCTTGGGCACCTCCATCTTAGAATCGCTGACGTGCGAGCTCAGTGATCGCAGCCTGACTCTCAGAAGTCACATTTCTGATATTCTCTTTCCAGGTAAGAGGTAATAATCATTTTAGATAAAAAACACATTAAAGATTCCAGGACACGTAGTACCTAAATTACAGGTAAAATACGAAGAAGAGAATGTTATGTAGACAAGACTAATATGACTGTGGGTTTAGCTACATATATACACTTCACATGCATGTAGAGATGTAGATATGAAAACATATCTTTTGACTGTCACCAAGTGCAATTACCTCATCTCTTTTTCTTCAAAGTGCTTAAGACTATTGGTTTGTCTCAGCGATAGAAGGTAGTAATTATGAATATTGTATCAATCTTTATCTAGTTTGAATGTACCAAATTAGTTCCTTCAATTCGAAATTCTCAATGCTTTCTCTCAAATGCTAAATCGTTTTGTTCATCAAAACCACCAAAATAAGCTTTTAGCTTTTGTCTTGAGATCGAAAAATGTTTCAAGATCTCTTCCTAAGTTACTCATATTTTATCATTTCATTAAAGAACATTTACAGAATTCTTAAGTGACCAAATGAACCAATATTTTCGTGTTGGTTTAGGAAAGTAAAATATTAAAAGGATCATGCTAATACAAATATTCAATAAAATGAGTTCGGAAGTTGCCTTGTTTAAGGTTGCAACACTGAATATATTCTCACCAGTTGCATAGTATTGTATAAAGTTCAACTTGATATTGAAACAGGGGCAATATGAATAAAAGATATGCAACAAAGCATATATTCCTATAGCCACCTTGTACTCGTATATGTATAGAATAAAGGCCAGGCTGCTCGCAATTTGATCAGTAATTTTCAATATTGAGTATTATCATTTGAGGTAAGGTGTCCCAAATTATATATCCTCGGAAACTATATAGAAGAGCAGGAGCAAAAAAGATTATATGTACTCTGTAGTCAAGCTATTTTTCAGAGAAACGAGGAATGTTGAAAAAGTAAAATTTTACATCTAGACGATTTTGAAAACTTCTTTCAACTTTTTATGTTTTCGAAACTAGAAATCCGAAACGCGAATCTTCTAAAGGCAATTTTTTGAGTACATACAAGTAGCATTCTGCAGAAAATTCAGATCTTTGAATTTCTGATTTCATCGAAATCATTGAGGTGAGCTTAGAATTTAATGCATAGAAAAAACTTGCTTAAGAACACCATCTAGGTGATATCTGGTTCCAGCAGAATGAAGCTACAGTCCACATAGCTTGAATTTCATCAGCTGTTTTGAGACAGATGTTTTAAAGGTGACGACTGATCTCACTTAGAAGAAAGGGGTGTCCACCACGCTCACTGGATCTGAGCATCTTTGCCTTTTTTTTCTTTGGCGCTATCTTAAAGATAGGTACTTCAAATATCGTCCTCACTCCTTGCTACAAATCAAGCAGAGAATAACCGAAGAAATCCGGCCAAACCTCTCGCTATATGCCGAAAAGCGGTCAAAAACTTGTTTCCTACTACTTATTCTAATATATAAAACCGTCTTTCTCCAACTTTCACCATTTTTACAGCCCTTTGAAACTAATCAATCGGCTCTGTCGCATCCTGTAGACAGGGTGAGTCTTAGACCCGTACAAATATTTCAACAGTGGATTTTTGAGGTCAAAAGAAACACGTTTTTCTCATACCATTTTTTTTGATTCGGTCCTGATAAAAAGATATAGACATTTTAAATTTTCATAATATGCAGTGCCACCCCTGGAAAAACAAATTTACCTTCAGAAAAACTAGCTGAATCTGTGACACTATGCACATCTGTGGATCTTTTGAACAGAGTTGTATTCAGCCAACGTACCCAATTTTTCAAATTTCACAAATACTTTTCAATTTTTCATAATTCAGAAATTCTCGAAAACGGCACACTGTACCAGAAAATATGAGGAATACTTTTATTTTACAAATCGTTCAAATATTCATTCGATAGCGTTCAACTTAGTTTTAAGAGTTGTGTTCCTTGAATTTTTGGTACTTGTATGGTACGTAATGGTCATAATGAGAAAACTGGGTGATATCTTGTGTTTGAAAAAGATTCATCAAGCCAATGAGAAACTTTATTCCGAAATTCCTTTCATTCAATAAAACCGTTCGTTTTTTTATGATTTTTTAACAACCTGTATCTTATGAACGGAGCCAATTCGGTATAAGAAAAAAGTGTTTCTTTCCACCTCAGAAGTCTACTGTTGAAATATTTGTACGAATCAAAGACTCACCCTGTATAGAGGTTAACATTTGGCGCAAATTTTGTAATAATAACAGTCTTCCAGTATAATCTACCGGTTATTTATGTCAGTTGACATAGATTAAATTTTGCTGGTTGTGTTTTGTGCAAGGACCATTTTAATACATAAATTTTGTACGCACCATTTTTATTCTTGTGAATATGACATTCGAGCATATCGTATTCCACCTAATCCGCATATTTTTAATGATCATTTCGCAAAATTACAGTCCATTATAAAATTATAATGTGTACAAGACATTCCACAATTTGATCATTGTAAGAATTTAATGAAATATTCCAATATGATTAATCAGTTCGAGTATTCATGTTTTGTAACCAAGAAAACAGTAGACAAAAATGAGAAATTCAATAATAGTTTTCATTCAATAACACAAAATTATGTTTCTTAATTCGAAATCTTAAAAGTAGAAAAATTTCTGTAGAATGCCACTGGATTCAACTCAAAAAAGTTTCTGAAGAATATTAACGGTTCAGATCTCTATTCCAGGAACAAAAAATTTATGAGAAATTCTGAAAATCTTGCAATATGTTGGTCAAGCTCGTTATGTTTCCGAGATCCCCTCAGTGGACATTGAAAAGTGTACATCCTGTGCAAGAAAACATTGGTGGTACACGAAAATTGGTGAAATGGCAAATTATTGAATGACTTTTGAGATTCCAACTCACTTTAAAAGTTTCTTGTGAATCTGGCTCTTCATTCCTGTACTCGTCCAAACCATACACTTCCTTCACTTTCAGATGACATGTTCGGACCATTTGCTTCAATTTATGCTGGTGTCTTAGCACCCATCTGCAGAAACACTGAAAAGTAATAATTGTCATGTTGAAAAAAATTGACTTCAAAAAATTTCAAGAATGGGTTCCTTCATTTGTGTTTCCAAACTAACACAATAATTCATTACTTTTTTTCTACACTGAATTAATGCGATTGATGTAAATCATTTAACTACTTTCGAAATTATCCATAAAATTTCAACAAGTCCTTTATTATATACAGAGTGAAAATAATAATTATAAGACGCTTACCCAATCAAAAAATTTTTAATTGGGATTGAGATTCGAAGGATAATTTTGCGTCTAGTGTTCCTGTTAATAATATACCTATATACGCCCCTGTAGTAGGTAAATCAAATCATAAATCCATAATAAATTGTCAAATACAATCATAAATTGAGGTCTGATCAATGAATACAATAATCAAATATCCAAAATTGTATCTACTCCTCCTGGCTCGAAAGAACATAAATCATTCACCTTTTGCCTGGCACTGCAACTAGACAATGAGGTACAAAGTTCAGAACAGTATTTGTATAACCTATGTCATCGCCTTTTCAGATCAAAGCATCAATCCATCGTTTATTTTCTGGAAATTTCTGAATATTCTATTCTCTAATTTTTATTTAGGACAAATACTCTATTTCCGATTCATTGGACCAAGTATTTTGATGAATACTTCAAATATCCGTCAAATAAAAAGGAGAAAAATTGGAAATAAGTTCGTTCATTTGAAATATGACTATGATTGTCTATGGGATAGTCGATGCTGGACTAGTGGACAATTAATCTTAGCACCTAAGAAAGTTTTGATCGAAGCATATTTTTTTATATTCATCAGAATTTCAGATGTGTTCAAAAAAATTCGCTATAGAATCTTGGAGGTTAATAGTGTCAGAACGTGTCGCTTATGGATTAAATTCTCAAACCTTCTTCATTGGGTCAAAAGTAACACTTTTGTGGTTTGCCATTTTTTCCGATTCGGCCTAGATGAAATGATATAGCCATTTTGAGTTTCCATAATGAAAAAAACAAATCAAGTTGAATCTATTACTCTACACATCTGTAGATCTCTTAGAAAGAGTTGCATTCAGCCAAATTACTCAATTTTCCTAATTTCTGAGAAATTTTTTTAGTTTTTAACACAAATTACTTAGGTACTCGAAAACGACGCATTATGATAGAAAATATGAGAAATACTTTTATTTTCCAAAATGGTCAAATATTCATAAATAAGCGTTCAACTTACTTTCAGGAGCTGAATTCTTTGAAGTTCTTGTATTTTTAGGATATGTATGTAATGGTCATAATGAAGAAATTGTAAGATGTGGGTGAAATTTTGTGTTCGGAGAAGATCTATCACAGCAAAGTGATAAGTGCGAAAACCATTTTATTCGAAAAAATCATTTGTGAGATTTAACTCGAAATTTAATTTTTTATGGATTTTAACAGCCTGTTTCTTTTCAACCGAGCTGAATTTGGAAAAATGGTAACGAGAAGAAGTGCTTCTTTTATCCTCAGGAATCTTTCGTTTAAACAATTTCAAAAGTCAAAGACTCACCCTGTATACCAGTGGAATATTTTCCCTATATCTCAAATTCAGACGTGAATTATACAAATTTTTTTTGGAATTCGGAGAGGAATCCAGACATTCAAGATTAAAATCATGTTCTAAGTAAGAATTACCAAAAATTATCCTCAATTTTCTCTATATCTGTTGATTATTCGAAAGGGAAAATGGAACCTCGGTTTTAGGCAGTATATTTGTGGCCCTTATACAACCAAAGAAAATAGCAATATTTCAAATCTAAATCTAATAGATTTTGGGGAATATAAGCATATAGGTACGAATTTCGTAGAGGAAGTAGCAGGGTTTAGGACACAGTTATCCATTATTCATTAAAAATAAGAGATTCTTAAACTTATCCTTGTGAAAGGCCATTGTTTGAATTCTAGAAATTAGTATTATTATCGTTGACAAAATACGAGACACTTTATCTGACAGTATTTTCTAGTTATCGAACCAAGATAGGTATAAAGTTTGAATGTCAAACCATCTTTCCATACAGCATTGTATGCAGCCGACAAAACCGCAAATGCTGTTATTTGACTAAATCAATGAGACCAATGAACCTGGTGGTGCTGAGAAGCTGATCACAGCAAATTTTACTGTTTCTGAAGGCCCCTTAACAATATTGTAGACTCTAGAGCATCTTCTACAGTAGATTCCTATGGCTTTTCAATTTCTAGAATATTATCATAAAAAAATAATAAGACAAGACCTTTTGGTAAAATGTTGGATGATTTCAGAACCAATTCCATCCAAATCCTCATTCATCCATACGGATAGGATTTTACATTCACAGCTGCAGTTGATAAACAGATACAAGTATCTTTGAAATTTCAACCGAATTAGATAGACAGATCAATCAGTCGACAAGCAATCAATTCGGGATTCATTTTGGATGATAACACAAGAGGAGTAGAACATCTCATGAACCCGACTACTCGAATGTAAACGATTGACCTTTTTTGAATTCAATATCATTTCCCATTTTTTATGCGATGTGACATCTTGATAAATTTTGGTTCCACTTCACCATTCATGTCCAACTGCCACAATTATAAACATCGAATAGTTTATGTGTTGTTGTAGCTAATTATCTTTTCAGCCACCTCTCAATCTAAGTTCTCTACATTTTTTGAGATCATTCAATAACGATAACATGCAAATACATATAAATGAATTGGTTGAAACCGCAGGAATACTCCATTCCAGATACTTAGTTTACTACCTTCTGGGTAGTATAATCAATAGTGCATGGTCAGATATAATAATAAGAAATTATTCAGATGCATACCACCCGCCGATATAAATATCAGCGATCTGAACTGAGCTAGACAATTTGCCATCGTCAGGGCCACTAAATGGAGAACGTTCCTCCGAAGAAAAGCAGATGCTGACCATGGTTCGGTCTCATTTGACCTCGTCAGAGCAACATACCTTCTTCTAGTTAGTCAGATATAATATGCTTCAGGAATATAAGGATTGAAAATATATATATTTTACTCAGGAGAAAACAATCATTGCAAAAGTGAAAATTCAAATATCACGAATTAAATAGTGATAATGAAGTTATGCCCTTTCCCATTTCTTATTTTTTTACTCGTACGATAATGTTTTGCAATTGCTACGAATGGATATGTATTATGTATATATATTTTGTTACCTACCATTTGAAATTTTCTTCTCATGTCAGACTTATGGTTTCTTTGGTGGCGCTACATGACTATAAAATTTTTATTAACTATGCCTCAGTATATGGAATTGAGCTTCAATGACAAGATATTCTTCAGCACCACTATTTTAACAAGATGCACAGACATCCAATGAATGGATTCAACACGAATTTCCAGAGAGAGAGGACAAACTGTTCGCGTCAAAATATTTCGATATGTAACTGTATCAAGTAACAGGCCAAGATAACAAAATTTGGATTTTTCTGCAACTTTCGCCTTTCTCGGAAATGATTAATGAGGATTACTTCATCATTACAGTGTCATATTATACGCAAAGGGATTTATATATTTAACTTTTGTTCATGCAAAGCAACTCGTCTTCAATAAAAAAGGGAATTAATTTGTTCCTTAATTAGCTATTTTCCGAAGATGATAATAGAATGAGCTTCCATTTGTTGAGGACGTGTTTCATATTATAAACGAACAATGAAGTTTTGAAAGAATTTTCAGGTAAACTCTGGAATTTCCAAAACTAATATCTATGTATACATATGCATATAATGATTTATATTATTTAATCTGACAAAGTATAGATTACCTACTTTATGAGAAAACTGATTGCTGGCACTCGTTCTCAAGTTTATTTTATCAATTTGGTACTTATGTTAGATCTATTTGCTGTTAAATCTAGGCATATTGGAAGAACTGAAAATAGTGGAATATTAACTCTTCCACATATTCACATCATACAAAAATATTTAGTCTGCAATGTAACCTCATATCACGCAAAAAATTCATTTCATCACTCTTCAGATATATTCTCGGTAAAAATAATAACACAACCGAGCATTTTGTACGTATTGACGTTCAGTAGATAACACACTTTAGGTTTATAACTATTTACTATTATCATCAGAATAGTTGAAAGATGATCAAACTCTTGTTGTAGCTATAAAATATAAGATATTCGAACTTTAAAATTCGAAATGTAGATCTTTAAAATGAAACTATGCTATGTTTTCTTCAAAATGAGCAACTTTCCTCCTTTTTGATTTTTTTTAATAGGGTGCAATCTGATGATGAATTTATGCACACAAGTTTGAAACTCAGTCATTTACTAGAAAATTTTTCCGAAATACGGACATGCCTCGTAGTTTCTCAACAAGGTTGGAAACTTGAAATTAGTAGAATAAAAAATAGTTGATGATTCAAGCTGGAAAAGTACCATTTTTTAATTTTTGGGTCTTTTTCGAAACATCTAAATTTGACTCAAGCTAATAAGTGAAAAAGTTGTGTGCGGAAACACCAAACACATTTAATCTTATACATTTTTTTCTGCTCCGTCCAAATTTGTGAATTCAATTTCGAAATATTGATATGCAGGGTAAAGTTTTGACTAGAAACCTACTCATAGGTTTTTTAGAGGCCGACCTAGAATCAGAGTTTTTTTCTTATGTTGATAGATCGCACCCCTGACAAAGATCAAACGAATCAAATGTCACCAAAAATGTAAAGGCTGGCTCATATCTAAGTGTTATAACTAATCAAAAAAATGGAAATAATCAGTAAATCCGCCTGTATCTTGGTGAGACTTGAGTTATTATTTTGGCATGAATTTGAGGGTCAGGTGGGCTATTTATGCATTTTCAGCATCAATATTATTATTATCCAAATTATGTTTTCATAATATGATCTGACAGATGATAATTAAAATACTCTCCCTTTATTATATCTCCAGAATGATTTGTTCCACTACATTTCATTTTCGTGGCCGATGCATGAATAGGTACAAAACAAGCCTTATCATCGAAGTTAATATTTTTAAATTCTTGGAAAGCGTAAATGCTTGAAACAACAATTAAACTGTTGTTCCGTTTTTCGATAAAGGCATGGAGTATTCATTCTCATTTACAATAATTTATAATATTAATACCCAATTATAAAACGTACCCTTTTCAAGTAATTTCCAATTTTCACTATCACGAATCGTTAAAATGTGCATGGTTCCTTAGAGGTTTTGGACAATGATCTATTCCACTGGGATATTTTCAAAGAAGAGCGACCGAAAGTAGAATACTATTATTTTGCTTCAGATGGCATACCTTGTATTTTATGCCACCATCCAAGGACAATTACCATATTTTTTTAGATCAGATCTGCTTTCCCTACTCCTACATGTAAGGAAATGCGGCCTACTAGGAGCAATGAAAATATCCCCAGGCGAAATACTTCTACCTTGAATCTGAGTAAGACAAGGATATTGAATCAGCTTGATTGAAACCGCTTCGCAAAACTCTCGGATGTAGTGCTAACTATATTGTCATTGGTGAATCTTTGAGACAAAAAGTCATCCATGTGCTATTCTGGAGGATCAAAGTAAAAAGGAGATACGGCCATTGGCCTATATAGACCGCAAGTAAAGATCCCTATGCCTCTGTGACTTAAGACCTCTATCTTACTGCTAGAGGCACAATAAGTCTTCAGTTTTCTAGTGATATTGGAAGGAGGTTAAAGCACTAAGCAACTAGGCAGAGGCAATGAAGTGACTCTCCTATGGTTGGCAGAGCAGTGTAGTATTGGAAAAAATGAAAAAGCTTAAGGAAAAGGTATCAAAGTTTAAACATATCAAACTTGAACCCTTAAGTGGGTTTATGAAATTCCATTATTAGGAAGCTGTGTAAAATAATGAAAAATTTCATCTGCAGGAACGCTCCCTGACTAGTACAGGAAAAAACTGATGCCTTTATCGACCTACATTGGATAGCTCCTGAATCTGTTACGAGCTGAGCTTGAGGTAAATGGTCGAACTGCTGATGAAACACTGTCGGTACAAATATCTCTTGTATGGAGTGGATTGAATAAAAAACCAACTGAACACATAGAATGTGAGTATCTAGAACTGGTAGGATTATGAACCAAACATATGAGAAGCCAGTCTGAATACTCACGAGGCCAAAAGCTCCTGCTCCTTAATAAATAGGGTATCATAACAGAAGAAGAAGAAGATCCAAGTGATAGCCGTTTAGAAAGACTGAGCAAAATCGTGGCGATCCTGATTCATTTATAGGTAATCGTAAATAATAACTTAAAGAATTGTCATGGAATGAGTAAAGACCTATTACTGTCGAACTAGTTTTTATTAGGGTAATTTTTGTACCGAGTGCGTGGCAATGTCGTCACTTCCAATACAAATCTAATAGATTTCCTATTCCCAAGAAATATTTGAGTTATTCAAATTTGGATTCATCCTTTGGATTTTCTTCGGATTGCTTAGAATATATGTGTGATATTTTGAATTATATTGCTTTTAATAATAATAATGAAACAAAAATCCTAAAAATAATGAATAAAAAATTACCATATTTGAGAACTGTTTATTGTAATTCAGTTATGAATAATCTTACCATTGATTTATTGGACCCTAGGATACTCAATGGTCCGAAAAATTACAAATACTATGGTTTTTTATGAATATTGAAAATATTATCGATTGAATTAATGAGGCGCTCATAAACATACAAAATGAAAGGAAATGAATTATCTCCCTAAACAACGCATTGTGATATTTGTCCTATACCTGTGACAAATTTACAGGTTCGAGCCTACAGGAAGGATATTTTCAGGTAATTTTCTGATTATTATTTGTACATTTATCAATAGAGAGTAAGATTAATTTGTAAAACTGTCTATGTTGGTAGACTTTTAGGTGTTCTCACCTGCTAGCGTTCTTATTCTTAAATAAATAAAGTATTCATAAAAATCTTTATACATGATATATCTCTGCCAGAATAAAAGAAAAATAATGAACAATTTCCATGCATAAAAGCATCTTTATCCTTATACTTTTTGAATATGACTTCTCTAATTCGAAGTCGTTTTTTTATCCAGAAAGCTATAAAATATAGCGAAACACGTTTCAACTAAATAATAAATAACATGGGGTCAAGTGGTGTTGAAGTGAGACAGTCAAGAAAGAAATGAAAAACTATTTTTTACCCCGAAGCATGGCATACAACGTCAATAAAATAGTATTACCTTTAACTTTCGTATTCCTGCTGCTCGAATTGTTCGTTAAAAAATAAATATTAATTTCGAAGATGTCTATCTACATAAATATTTTTAGCACGTTGCAAATCATTTGATGCAGAAAAGTAAAAACGAAAATTTGAAATTGACAAAATGTATACTGAAACAAAATTAAAATTGGTCTTTAGTTTAATCTCAGAACATACCTTTTAATATTCGAGAAAATTCCAAATATGACGCGAGATCGTTGCATCTGGACAAACATCAATTCATGAAGAAGAAGAAATTTCTGGATGACCGTATGGAAACATATGTTTATCTATGTTGCTCTAGAAATAGGACTTAATTCACAAAATTGTTAACCAATTTGTGAAGAAAGGATAGGCATAAAAACATTCTTCTGTCATTAAGGAATGGCAACATCATTCTACTCTGTAATCTATGGGCAACATGTTGCCATGGTTTCAAAGCATCATTATTAACAGAACCAGCAGAAATATTCATCCTAAAGGCCACAACTCTCAGAAATTGACTTTGCATTTTCCCAGTGTTGCAAATATACAGGGTGGGTGGTGATTCTTGTACATATATTTCGAGATTCTGGAGGTCAAAATATTTTTCTACCATTTTTTCCGATTCAGCCTAGATAAAAAGAAAACGGCGTATTATGCGAGAAATGCTTTCATTTGCCAAAATGGTCAAATATTCATTAGTGAACTTGCATCTCACTTTTACTTACGAGTTAGGTTTGTTGAATCTTAGCTAATTTTACGTTATGTAATGCTCATAAGGATGAAACTAGAAGATGTAGTTGAAATTTGGTGTTCTGAGATAATTCATCATATAAAAAAAAACGAAAATCATTTCATCGATAAAATCATTTGTGAGATATAACTCAAAATAAATTTTTTTATGGATTTTCAATATCCAGTATATTTGCAACCGAGCCGAATAGGAGAAAATAGTAAAGGAAAAATGTGTTTTTTTATGTCAGGAGTCTTCTGTTAAAATATATGTTCAAATCAAGACTAACATATGATGTATGTCGGTGACCACACCACAGAGGAATACTCTAGAATCCTTCTCACCAATATGTAATAAATTACCTCGAAGGAGTTGATGAAAAACATTGTGCTATTTCTTTTTGTGGATTCAAGTAATATCATGCGACACATATTTTTGAGTATAGTCTTTTAATTCCATACTAATTTAATACTAGTTCCGTTCAGTATTTAAGTACATTGTTTCATTCAGAACTTATAAAAACAAATTTAACACCCCCCTAAACAAATAAATTGTTTTTGTGTCTCGTTATTATTCCACTTGACTTTACAAGATTCATGCCATTTATGGCTATTGGTTCATATTTCTAAAGTTCATTTAATCATCAGAAGTTCTTTCAATTTCTAAGAGTTTGCTGAATTTCAACTCATTTATATTGATGTGAAAATTGATTTTTTCGTAGAATTGTCGAGGTATATCTCAGCCAATTGCATCATTGGTGTTCTAAAAATCTCATCCTTTTTTTAAAGTATGCTCAAAACTTGTCCGGAAAAAACTCAATTTTGGCAAATATTTTAGGTAAACTGCTTTTAAATTGTGTCACCCTGTACATATATGTACCACTAATGTACTGTGGATCATGACGGCCAACAAAATAATATAAATTCATTTGCATCATCCCAATCAACTTTTCGGTGTACCTACAACTTTTAATTCTTTGAAATATTACTCACTTTATTCGATGACAGTCCGGCCATTTAGGATCCTCTACTTATAACACTTCGATATGTACACTTGGTCTTTCTTTTCTTCGACGTCAAGGGAGATCACTATCACACTCAACACCTTTTACTCTATGAGTTCAAACCGGTCAATAGTTTTTCACACAATTCGAATAGTCCACTGAATTCTGTTGTGTATAGTTCAATCAATTCATGAATAATAAGCTATCTAGTTTATTTCAAGTTAATTTATGAAACGGAAATATTTTGAAAGAGAAGAAAATGAAAACAAATCCAACTGACGCAACTTTGTTTAAATCCAAACTGAGATGCCCAATTAATTTTTTTTTGTGATACGATATCGGTTTGCTCAACCGCCTCAGAACACATTACTTGATGTCTCAACACTGATTTTGATAAGAAGATCATGACCTTTCCAAGAGAGCTACGTTGCTACTTTCTGCAAAGTTATGAGGTCTGGGTGTACTTTTCGAAAAAGACTGAAACATAATGACATCAAAATTTTCATTTTACTTGGGTTCTTGTTTTATATTCAGTTCCTCCACCGAAACTTTATAGAATTAATTAAGAAGTCAACTGGATCTTTGGTAAGGGCACCTATTGTTATTTCACGAACATGAGGCGGTTTGACGAAATTGAATGGCCAACTTGGTGCGCCGGACACCATTCATTGTTACTTCATTCATAATTCATGTAGTTTATGCCTAAATGCAAAGTTTTCTTGAAAGCGAGAATTTTGTTTTATCATAATAAAAACTAAAGCCCAAGAGTCGAAATATTGTGCATTTCGCTCTAGCATCACATGATAAAGTCCTGTAGTAGTGTAGTAATCATAACTAAAGACATTGGGAAACTTAAATAATTAGCAATCAGAATTCAATAGAAGCCATACGAGGATATATTGAAAAATAAAATACAAATAAATCTTAGCATACTATAGAACCAAAAAAATTCAATGTCAAAATAATTTATTACTCAACATATTCGCCTCTTAATTGGATACATTTATTACAGCGAACCTGCAACGTCTCTAGACCTTTCAAAAAAGATGTTTCTTCTTGCTCTGCAGACCAGACCTCCACAGCTTTCATTAACCCGTCGTTGGAAGAAAATTTACGATCTTTCAAACTTTTTTTCAGTTGAGGAAAGAGATGATAGTAGGATGGAGCCAAATCTGGTGAATAAGTGGGGTGTTCTAGTAATTGAAACCCTAAGGCGAGCTGTAAAGGGCGCGATGAAAACAGCTCTGTTAGGGGGCACAATAGACCTTAAGGTCGCAGTGAACTGTAACCCCTTCTCACTATATATATACTATATATATATATAATTGAAACCCTAAATCACGAATTTTTGGCATGGCAACATGGGATTTGCCTTTGGATCGCTTTCCGCGTCTCTTCTCTTTAATTTTTTCCCGTAGAGTGGTCAGTAATGTCTGTTGTTCTACCCTTATCCAAAAAATCAATCATGATTACTCCATGGCAATCCCAAAAAACTGAAGCAAGACTTTTCCAGCAGATTTTTGTACTCAAAACTTCTTAGGTCTTGGAGAACCAGAGTGTCGCCATTCCAACGATTGTTGCTTTGTTTCTGGATCGTAGAAATGTACATACCCAAGTCTCATCCATAGTAACAATTTGGTTTAAGAAGTCTACATCGTTCGCACAGATCGAACGCGATGCTTCTAGCCTTGCACGCTTTTGGTCAACATACAAACATTTGGGGATCCATTTTAAAGCAATTCTTCTCATGTCGAAATTGACGTGAACTATATGATGAATGCGTTCGTATAAAATATTCAGTGCTTCAGATATCTGTTTTAGCCCAATTCGACGATCTGATAAAATCATGTCATGTCATCTATATTTTCGGGGACTGACACAGAAACTGGCCTTCCCGATCGGTCATCATCTTCATTGGAAAATTTATTTCTTTTGAAGTTTGCAGTCCAAATTTTCAAGGTCGCATACGAAGGACATTGATCACCAAGGGTATTAAGCATATCTTCGTAAATCTGCTTACCTCTAAACCCTTTTAAATACAGGTACTTGATGATGGCTGGATACTCCAATTTTCTTCTTCTTTCAATTTATTGCGTAACTCTGATTTACTTTGATGAACTCAAACTTCACACTGACACTTCTAATGAGTTATTGTTCGTTGCTATGGTAATGCAATTTTTTTTATTCATGGAACTGGTCTAGGCTAACTAGATATCAAAACATCCTCGTATATTTTAAATGCATCACGAAAATCTCATGAAAAGACAACGTCAACAAAAACAATAGATCTCTGTCCAATAGATGAGTATATCATAACACGGAGTGCAACAAATCTATATATTTTTTATAAATGTATCTCAGAAGGAGAGGTTTTGTAATAACGTCATATAAAACTGAACAACAAATGAAGTGTGACAGCTGAAAAATTGCTATAATTTCATCATTTCTTTGGTGATGCAGTATTTTCATAGTATATAGCACTGACTCAGGGTTTTTTTTTGTCTGAATGCAGGACATTTTGGTTTTTTGACAAAGAATTTGGGAATAGATGATGATGTCAAAAAGTTATTTTTGATGCTGGGTAGATGTTAGTTCAGGCACCTCGTGATTTCTTCACCACTTTTCGGATACTGCTAAAAAAATATCGCTATTTTATGAAATCACCTTTTTTCTTGAAGTTCTAGCTATAACTTCGACATATCTTCGCCGATGTTGGATTTTGTGTGTATAGCACCATCCTTAATCTTTACGTAAGTGACACAGGGTATTTTTTTCAAGTTCTTTTTGCTGCTCAGGGCGTGAACATAGATAATTTTTAGTTTTTCGGTTAAGAATTTAGATATATTTAGAGGTCTTATTGAGTTTTTCTTTATGTTGGGTGTATTTTCCTGAAACATTGCGTTGCAATATAAATAACGCTTTATCGTTAAAGTTTTTGTTATTTTTATATAGCAGATATACCGTCTTAACGGCACCAAGGATATAATTTAATGATCAATTATATTGACGTGTATAAAGAGACATATGATCAAAATTAAACTCAATTTGCATGGAGTACTTCATGATTGATTTTTTGGATAAGGGTAGAACAATAACCGGAGATTACTATTCGACATTACTAACCACTCTACTGGAAAAAGTTGAAGAGAAAAGACGCGGAAAGCTATCCAAAGGTGATTTGTTTTTGCAGGACAACGCCCCTGCACACAAATCTCATGTTGCCATGTAAAAAAGTCGTGATTTAGGGTTTCGATTACAAGAAAACCCCCCTTATTCACCAGATTTGGCTCCATCCGACTATCATCTCTTTCCTCAACTGAAAAAAAGTTTGAAAGGTCGTAAATTTTCTTCCAACGACGGGGTAATGAAAGCTGTGGAGGTCTGGTCTGCAGAGCAAGAAGAAACATCTTTTTTTAAAGGTGTAGAGACGTTGTAGGTTCGCTGTAATAAATGTATCCAATTGAGAGGAGAATATGTTGACAAATAAAATATTTCGACATTGAAATTTTATTTGGTTCTATAGTAGGCTAAGAATTTTTCAATATATCCTCGTAGATGTCCGGAAATTGGCTGAAAGCCTCCTTTCCGTCCCCTATTGAGTCTGGGAAATAATTTCTGATCTCTGATAAATAATGGCCATGTGTCGATAAGCGATAAGCCCATAGCCAAAAACAAAGTGGCTATCCCATTATTATGTTTTCATTGACTTCACCCTTCACCCTATGACGAAAACTATGTCAGAGATTGTTATTGCTAAATGACGAAATATTATTGACCGCTATGTGTAAAACTTTATTTGGAATATTACTTGCGGCAGAGATTGTAATGATTGTTTTGTCCTTTCATCATTCATAACACATCAAAAATATTTTTGGTATGGTGACAGGAATTTCCTGAAATATTTCTCATTGATATTGGGTTTACTATGTCCTCTTACAACTATGTAGTTTCACTGTTGTAGATCGCATAATTATGACATATTAAAAAAAAAATTTGCAGACGAAAGTGAACATAAATGAAATCGCCCTTTGTTCCTGGAAACGATAAGAACTTTATGATTCTGCTCAAATGTCTGAATAATTTTAGTGTAATTGTCTCAAAAAATGATTGGGTCATTAGTCATTAGTTGCTAGTTGCTAGGTACCTATAACTATGATGATTTAGCCTACGTATATTTATTCAAATCTATATTCCGCCTTCAAACTATTTTTTCATTATAATGGAATGATAATTTCTGTTTGCGGTTGAAGGTGAACAATAATCCAGTCATTTTCAGGGGAGAAACTTTAGCTGAAGTGGCTCCTGGACAGAAATGACCCTCTTCAGTCTTCATCAAGGCTAAGGTCATAGAGCAATAATTCCTTCAATTTCAAAACAAACGAATGATACAGTCTTAATAAACCTGATAAAATGCATCACTCTTATCCAATGTAGTGTTAACAATAGTTCAATGGTTATGCCACAGCCCCCTATACTCTATAAAGACGTATTAAAGACGGCTGTGGTAATATTAGTCAAGGGCGGTTGCTCAGAGGAGACAAGGAGGCTAAGCCTCCACATATAGCTGATTCACAAAGTCATAATGTACCTACATACATTTCTGAATAATTTTCCTAAATAAATTCAAAAAAATATTTTAGAGATTTCAGTGTTCCTGAAATGGTTTCTTTACTTTTTTGCTATCATTAACTTCGCAAGTTCTCTGGGTTTGAGGGAGTCTGCCTTCTACTATAGCAACCGAATTGGTGTCTGCCAATTTGACTCTTGGATATGTAAATAATGGGTATAATGTAATATATTTCAGTCTTCGTGAAATAGCTTTTCCACTTTTTAGAGATTATTCACTTTGCAAGTATCCGTGTCCAATAAAACAGTACTTTAAAAGTTTGAGGGCCTCTGCCTTCTTTCAGCAACCAATTTTGTTTTTCACTCTCATCTAAATGATATTACATCGAAATTCCTGAAATGGCTTCTTAGCCCTTTTGCGATTATTCACTTCTCTAACGGCCGTTTTCAATAATCCTATCTATCCATTGTTTCAGTTACTGGAGATAGAAAATGCATGTGATTTCGTTTCTATGATCTATCTGTAGATATATTTTAGAATGGTTACTAATCGTCAGTAAGTGAAACGATGGATAGATAGGTTTATTGAAAACGGCCGTAAATCTCATAACGTAGTATTTCGAAATTTTGAGCGCGTCTGCCTGATGCTTTCAGTAGGTAACCGAAATAACTAAAGTTGGTTAAAATTTCGGGCTTCGTGAAATGCTTAGAAATTTCACTATTCTCTTCATCAAGATTGGCTTCTGTCAGTCATTTAGCAACAGTCAAAACGTCTTCGAAGCAAGTTTATACTTATTCTCAAAACAACAAAAATAAATCTTCCTAGCAGCACAGAGTAATTCAAGGCCAACTGTGATACAACAATCATTTATAAATCCCAGTACCTACTCATGATATACTTATTAGATTGGTACTCATTCTCAAAATGAATTGTCGATTGAAAACGAAGCAATATGGATCCATCAATTAATATGCAGATTCTAGATTTGTGAAACCGGATATAAGAGTTCAATGCCGAATAGCAAGGTCAATAATTGTCAAAGCTTAGGTGGACCATAAAACCACAAGTAAGTCATTTTACCAAAATTAGTATTTTGAACGCTGAGTGAAAGCAAACATTTTCCTACCATTCAAAAACTTAGCCCCTAAAAACCAAAATACAGGATCAACTTCGTCCATTTCTTCATAGTACACCTTAGTTTGCGATTTGAAACAAATATATATTCAATACTCTCAACGTTATTGAACGGGGCACGGGCGATGGGCTAGGTTATACCAGTTCTGGGAAACATAAGAGAACGAATACATGTCACGTGGTTGAGTATTAATAGTAATAGCTATACCTTTGAAAATTTTGATAATTTACACCCTAGATCACATTTTCAAGTATACTGTGATCACAAATTTTCGGATTTTGTAGTGATTTTTTAATGTAGGTAATGCTGGATATTAATTGAGACAATAATTAATACCTAATGTTCGTTTAGTGAAAAAATTAAATTTCATTAAGTCTAGGAAAAAAACGTTTCGGCAGATAACTTCGATACTTTATCATTAAAGGAAATTTACTATAGGCACTGCAATAGACAAGGTATTCAAAAACAGGTCATTAAATCAGTATTTTGAAATAGTGCACCACTTGCCTAGATTACATTTACAAGTACCTACAGTGATCATAAATTTCACAATTCTGCAGTGATTTTTTCATGAAACGAATGAAATGAGGGAACAGTTTGAAACAAGTAGAAGAAATTTAGCGGACGTTATAACTCTTTGAGAAATATTAACCGTCATCTGTTGTTCACCTTTCCACTTTTTCACCGTACTGATGAGGGCCGAAAGTACGAAACACGTATCTGCGTTGCAAAGTGGGATGTGTATTATTGAAAAATTCATTCAAAATGAACTGGTAAGTAAATATAGTTACCTATACATTTATCTTTCCTTTAAAACTATAGTAATAGTTCAAACTTAACTGTTTGCCTTCGGCGTGAATCGGACTCTACGTCTTTTTATCAGATGTGCTCTTCTGCCTTTTCAAAAATTTACAGTGGATCACCAATATCATCGCTCGATATTCATCCCTTTCAAATGAAGTATATCCAAAGAATGTTTATCTTTCTTTACGAAACTAAATCAATCAATTCATTTCCGATAATTCCGATAAATATCTTGATTTACTAGAAAAACTCTACCGTACAAATCTCGAAAAGAGTACTGACAAACATCAAAGATTGTTCACATTTCGCAGCGCCCTCATCGGTAATTGGATTCGCAAATTCATTCATTCATTCATACATTGCTGTATCCCGTTGCCGGGAATGAATCTACAAAAAGACCAAAAAAGGAAAAAAAAGAAAAAGAAAAGAAAAAAAGGAAAAAGAAAAAAAAAAGTGCGAACAGACTTATAATACGCGAATAGGCCCTTAATATTATAAGTTATTTGATTTGTGTCTGCAAAATTTGGAAATTCGTGGAAACAGCACTTATTTAAGGTTATCCTGATTCTCCGAATGTACCGAAGTACCCATCAGAAGCTTGTAGCTTGTAAGAGTTCGTAGAGCTATGTAATCTTGGTATTACTATTATTATAGTTAACCAAGTGATATGCATTTTTTTGCTTATTTTTCCCAGAACCGGCCTATCATCCCATACTCGTTTGATCTCGAGTTTGGAGACATCCTGTAAAATCTACGTGCTATACTTTCAAATCGACATAAGTATCAGCAATATAAGAATCCAGGTGTGACTTTACTGAAAATTTATAAACGCCTTAACCTTAACCCAAATTTCTCAATTTGAAGTGGTATCGAAGATACTGGAAAATCATCAGAGATTCAATTTGAACTTTTGAATTTTGCAAATGTTATTGTTATAACATAAAATCTTATATTCTGCTATATTGGGGAACTTACCTATCCTCATCAAAAGGGGTTTATCATAATTGTATAACTTTCTATTCGAAATTATTCAGGTTACGTAAGTACCATTTTAAGTGCTGCGTTCTGTAGTGGCATTGTGTTCATCTAGAATCTAGACTTTTGGCAAATATAGCTGCAGGTCAGTACTTAAAATTGCAATTGTAGAAGTAATTATTTGTAATAACAAGAAAATTATCTGTATAGTAATATCTAAGATCAGTAGCATCAGAATAATTAATCGATTCAGATCAATTTTTAGACATCTGTGTCAAGAATCAAACATAGATACCTACTATTTGCAAGAAATTTCATGAAACCATCTTACATTTTGAAATTAATATATAATGAGTTTGGCTATCCCATAATCAAGGGGCACACATAAGTTCCTTTTTCCCTCATTGAAGGAAAATACTTATAAATGTGGAAGAAAAAGATTCACTTTTCAATATTTTTTCAACTATTTTCCAAACTAACATGATCGTCAATATTGACAAAATTTTTATATGAATAGATTTCTTTCGATTAATGGATAAATGAAAACTTTGACTGAAGATTTCCTGAAATATTGTTCAACGATTCTCTTATATTATACAAAATCAAACTTGCTTATTTTTTTTTGTGTAACTGGCAATAAATTATCGAAATTCCATACTCTCCTGGTGAAAACAAAATTTGTGTTATTCGAATGATTTTTTTCTAGTATAGTGTCAGGAGTATGAAGACACTGATATTATTTTTTGTTACTTCGAGAGTTAATCAACATTTATCCCTAGAGCTAATGGGGGATTTTAGTATCGTAGATTTGAGTTCCAAGTAGGGTGGCTTGTTTTTCTTAAACAAAATGCAATATCCTTCATTCTATAAGTAAACAAAAAAAAAGGATATTTATCTGTCGGTTTCAGCTGAAAAATGTTTTGCAGAATTGAAAAAATAATCAATTCCTTCCCTGTGCTATACCTATATAAAAAGTTGTGTCATGCCCTACTCAATATTGCTGTTCCATTATTTATAGTGTGAAATAATAGTACAATGGATTCAAGAAAATCAGAATAAAATATCGAATGTACCTTATATCCGATTCACATCAATAGGAAGATGCTATTGATGAAAATCTATTAAAGTAATATTGACGGAATCGCATGATTTTCACTTTCACAATAGCGCACTTTAATCCACCTGAGTGTGCTATTGTAGGGACAGAGAACACGTGCAGGGTTTAAAGAAAAGACGCAATAACGAAAATATCTTGTTTTTTTTTTCAATATTTAAGTATCAGTTTAAAAAGTTCGGTTAGAGTTTTTGAATTGAATCGAAAACTGATTCCACAACATTTTTCCACCTGATGAAGCTTTTTGCTAGTGGCAAAAGTTAGTTAGTGAATATCATGTACATAATTTATTTATTCTTAAATTTAATTTCTGAAACTAAGTAACTGTGCTAGAATTTAATTTTGCTTACCTTTTCGATTATTATATTCGTTACAAGATGGGAGAAAATAATCAAGCAGTGATTTCAGAATATACAGAATGTTGAAAATTTTTGGAAATAATTTTAAACGCTTTATGCTTCGTTTTCAATATGGAGAGTTACAATTTGGGGATAGACTAATCTTCAAATGTTTCGTACGGAATTTATGAAAATGAATCTCCATATGAAATCTTTAGAACATTATAAGTAAGATTTGGTTCGAATTGATTGTACCTACAGTTTTTAAGAAAATTATCTCATTTTTTGTCGGATCGACCATTATTATCTCTGTGCTGAAGAAAAAGCACTGAAATTCTGAGAATGCATCTCGATTCGAAAACTATGCGACATTTTGAAATTTGGTTAAAAATTATCTAAATGTTCCAAAGAAAATGATTATATTTTGTCGGATAGACCATCACATTGTTCACTTGTGCTGAGGATAATATGATTCTTCAGAATCCATATTAATATTTTTTATCTGTATAAAGGGTACGGAACAGAATGAGAAGACTGATTTCCTCTACAATGTACCTTGGAAGTTCTTATGGAAATTTCCATGTAAAAATGACCAAAATTGCCCCACAATTCTTGTAGCCTTTAACGACTGGACCTTCTTCAGTAAAAAATGTAATCTCATTCAAAATCATAATTTTCAACAGTTTTCGAGATGTTTGCGATAAACATTTCACAGCATTTATTATGAATTCCACTTTATCCATAGTTGACACAGATGGAAATTTTTTTCAAAAACAATTATTCTTCTGTCAAATAATAATATTCCACTGTTTTCAATATTGCATATAATTAAACTTTGCTGTATTTAATAATGAACTGACAACATTCGCATAAGGCGAGTTTGGCTTAATTAAGATCATATGATTACTTGTAGTTTTTTCAGCTTCTGGATTTCCCTTTCATTTTGAATGAACCTAATATGTGCAACTCGTTTAGGAATAATGGCGAAAGTACTCGGAAAAATTGACATAAGCGAAAAAACATACATATATTTCCACCACAATTCGCTCGGATTTTGTTGAAAAAATTGAAGATCTATCGATTTATTTATCAGTAGTTTTCCCAACATTCAATTCAAATTGGTTTTTATCCTTTACAAAAATAAAGTTCATTCGAGATTTTTTCCCTTATTATCCTGGTCTGGTGGATTCATCAGCCCATGGGCATAAAGGTAAGAATTGAAAAACTTCTGAGAAAATACAATATGAAAAAACTTAAACACGTCATAAAGTATAAAAGACGAAATCAGACCATTTTTGCAAGTGAATGTTTTGATATTTATAATCTTAATCTATATTAATAAAAGAGGATCTATGGTTTACTTCAAAATGCTTTATTGTTCAAACGATCGCACCAAATTGGACAATTCTTTTTTTTGTTGTGTTTATTATTGTTAGGGCAAGGTTTATTTAACAAAATATTCCCAAAAAAAATTGTACAGAACAGAAAAAAAGGCATTCCTTTTTCTTACGACCAATCGAGCAATCACGATGAGTTAGTTATTATTATCTATCCTAGAAATAATTTGAATGGCAAAATTAGGTTTGCCGGGTCAGCTAGTATATAATATAATATAGGTAAGTCAGCCCTCGCAGAACATGCCATGATGACTGAAGAGTAAGGTAAATATAAGATTAAACAACAGAAATGGGGTTGAATATGATATGAAGACCATCATCATAACGATGAGACTCATTTAGATTATACCCTTGGCTACCAGTCATCGATAAAACAAAATGTGAAGCCATTGATAAGGGATGGATCGATGAATCTGGTACCTCAGGATGATAGGGATATAATTCATATAAATGTATTGGTCTCTGCATATTTCTATTCACTTGGTTCATTTGTTAATGGTAGATATTCAGACTTTTGAAGGTTCATCCGATTCAATTCATACAGCCAGCACCTTTAGAATTTTGAACCATTTGTAGATCTCTATAGCAGCGCCACCTTTCCTTCTGGAAGAAAGGTAGCAGTTCAAATAAGAAAGAAGTCTTTATTTTATTGATTTAATAACCAAATAGGGATGGCTACAACGTATCGATATATTGAAGAGAAATGATATTTTCGAATGCACATTGTATGATACTACAAGCTTTTCGCCCCGTTTTGTTGTTCGTATTATTAAACCATTTGAATACAGTTTTAGGAATTCAATAATTATGAGATAGATTCATGTTCAATTCAAACTAATAGTCGATACTCCATCCCTAGAGACAATGACAATCAATTCTAACCTAGAAAAATTCAATAACAAATGTACAAATGATTAGAGAGTAAAAAGGAAAAATTTGTATTTCAACTACTGCATTTAAAATCTGATTTAGAGCTTGTGTCAACCACACCTGTGGAGCAATAAAATCTCAACATGAATTTCTTACGTAACATAACATTCTCCACAAGGAAAGCAAGTGATCTAAATGATGAAAAAATTTACAGGTGACATAAACATTTGATTTCAGATCATTAACGTTAAGCTCTTTTCGAGTGATATGAATAATGAATTGATTAACTCCTCAAAGTTTCCTGAATTGGTGATTGCCAGACCTAAAAGACGTCCTGATGAAACAATAGAAGAGAAGAAAGCACGGTAACTAGTGAACACACATGACAACATAAGCTTCAAAACAGTGGAATAGAATAATTGTTGGTAATTACCGTTTATCCAATAACTTTTTTGTAGGCTTCTGTATCAATCTAGAAAAAGAGGAATGTTGGAAAATGATCTTCTATTGAGCACATTTGCATCTAAATATTTGAAACAGTTCAATAATAAGCAAGTAGCTGATTATGACAGGTACAGGGAACCATTCGATATATGAAATTATATCACATACTGCCATCAACATTTGTATATACAAGTGTAGGAATAGGTAGCTGTATACTTATAATAATAAAAAAGAGGATATTTATTTCAGGATGATAAATGAGGTTTCTAATGATTGGGATCTTTATAACTGGGCTCTTGGAGTGAAACCAATACCTGTGGATTATAACAATGATGTTTTCAAGCTTTTTAAAGAGCATGTTAAGAATACAAAGAAAGAAACCAGATTCAGACAACCTGACCTTTATTAATAGCATTATTTGATGAATTGTATGATTGAAATATAGTTGAAAATGAACAATTTTCTATGTCGTTCCTCTTATCTCATATTCTTTAATATTTCAACTTATTCATGGTGCTTATTGCACCTTTTAGTAACTGATTTTCATCCTTAAACATCCTATTAATGAGCTATTTAATTTGGGTTGAATCCCTTATACTGTTTATAATACTAATATTATTGAGTATGAGTATTGAACCTCAATTGATACTATTCATCATACGTTGAAATATTGGGTTAAATAAATATGGTTTTCATTTATATGAAGTAAAGGTCTGAAACAAAATATTGGATATTTGCTCTCAAAAATCGATTGAAAAACATTTTCACCTCATATATGGTATATGGAGTATTTACGTACGAACCTACTCGAATTTTCTAGTTTTGCTCAACTCGTGTTGTGGTTTCATTTGGGTAAACGCTAAAAATGGTGTATGCGCAGTATAGAAATACATATACAGGCTGTCTCTAAGTGAAAAATGAAAGAATTTGGGAATTCAATCCCCGATAAAAAATAGTAGTGAGATTGTATAAAGTGGTCTTCATACAATGGTAGTGATCACAACTCCCGCTGAGGTTTCATTTGGGTAATGGCTAAAAATGGTGTATACGCCAGTATGAAAATACATTTACAGACTGTCTGAGTGAAAAATTAAAGAATCCTCGACGGCAGAGATGAGACTCTCTACCCTTCATACTTCCATTTCTTCAACGCCCAAAGAAATGAAAAATTCACAATATTTTAAACGTTGGTCGGTCACGTGTACGTTGGAATCGATTACATTATATCTAACAAACATGGGCGACCAACAGTTAAAATGTTGTGAATTTTTCATTCCTTTGGGATTTTGGGCATAAAACCTATCCAGTACTGAACAAATTATGGAATTTGTTCGATCGAAATGAAAAAAATCTCTCAACATAATTATTGGTATTTTGTTTTGAAGATAAATTCGAAAAAAAGTGTATATTTGATTATAAAGTTTCCTAAAAAAAAATGACACATATCGAATAAAATTCTGTCAATGTTCAGATTTAATTGGAATTCTAAGTTCAACACATCTCTCATTTCATGTGGCATAAGTCTGAAGGTTGAAAACTTAACATTGGCATTGTAACGTCGGCGAAATTGAGCATGCAAATATAATTTTCGCCACGTCTTACACAATTAATTACTCAATACCAGACTCAGGCGGCTGCCTGCATCCATCTATTTTTGAATATCACTGGCTTCAAGACAGAAATAGACGTGTTCTGGACTCGACAGTGATGTTATGCCTTTTTGTTTTAGGTATTTAATGAGCAGGAACAGTGGCCACATAGCCTGGCGTGTTAAAAATACATTGTGTAAAATTAGCCCGCATATAATAATGAATTGAACATCGAATGGATATACTAACTAGTAACGAAAATCATAGTGTGCAAATTCTGCATCAGGCATAGGTATATATCAATTCGAGATGATTGGAATTTGGATGAGTCAGTATTAAATTCAGGTTTACTACAATGTTATTGGAGTCTAAATGTGACTTTTCTCCGTTATAGGTTGTCACTATTTTTTATTGGAGTGTAAAAGAAAGTCTGGTTTGGTTTACCCAGTTGAGGTTGGCTAGAGAGATTAGTTATATATAGTCAATTCATGAAAATATTTTAATATGATATGTTTATAGTAAGTTCGAAGATCGAACTCCGTGTGGTGAAAGATTTTCGCAGAAAAACATAATGGAAGATTGGTAGAGTAGGTGATTACTTGATTGCTACCTACCATTTGTTGTTCCTTTCCTACAGGTCTTATTATAGTTCTCAGGAAGCCCGGGAACCCTGCATGAATACACCATTTTGTTCGAATTAGGATATATCATTTCGCCATTTTAATAACATATTATTAAGTCTTCAGCACTTATTCAGCGATAGGTAACACAAATCTCGCTTCAACCGTTCAACCCAGACAGGAGGCGCGCTATCCCAAATTCGATGCCCACTGCCTCCATGGGCTTTTGAAAACTCAAAACAGTAGTAAGAATAAAATAAGCACGATTCTGAGCACCTTTTCTGAAAAACAAAGGGGGTGAAAATCGTGTAGCCTCTTCTACAATCCTTATTTTTAAAGTTATTGGAGAAAATTGATATATTGACGTTGTCGAAAACTTCCCATCATTTTTTCCTATAGGGCTGAAGGTAAAGCTTATGCAGGCACAAACAAATTGAAACTTCAAGTAAAAAAAAAATTCTGTCATCATGAAATGGGTAGATATGAGAAGTCCGGGAGAGTTGAACCCCTTTTCACTCTGAAGCCACTTAAGTTGTATCTGTAAGTTTTTTGCTTGAAGATATCATGCCCAAATAGATAACGATAGATAACACAGTTGAGTGATGGTGTGATGAACATTTTGAAAAAAGCTTTTTTTTAGGAACCAAAAATTGGCTCATGTCTCCCTAACCCAAGGGAGAGTTGATAGGGGGCGAGAGAGACATGACCATAGGTTTGTTTATCAGGAAAAACATTGAAAGCAGAGACTCTGTCTCTGATTGAAAAAAAACAATTTCCAATGACCAACGATATTCTAGGTTTCCATCATCAGATGTATCAGCGTAAGAAATACATATTTTCTATTTCAGAGTCTCTCTCACTTATTTCCGAGATGTTTTTTACTTTTCTGAACCTTGGTTTATTTTTTTATATTAATTCAATTTTCTTTTTTTGAAGCAAACTATTATCTAAGCTCAGTGCGGGAAACTTGGACCACTGATTATGTCTCCCAACCCCAACCATAGCTTGGGTCAAGTCTCCCGCACTGCCTTTTAGCCTATTCAACAGATGTTTTCTTGAAATTGTTACAACTCTTATCAAAAAGGCTCATCGTTTGTAAGACAATATCAATATGAACACAATAAAACTAAATATAACACCACGCATCTATTTTAACCTTTTCAGACAGTGTAACAAACAATAATTATTCAATTTCTTACTCAGAACGTATATATATATTAACTTATCATCCAGTCTTTCACGCAAAAATTTGAAGGAATTTGGATTAAACTTAACAGATGTTGTTTCATAAATCATGAACAAGTCGTGAATAAAGCCATTGATTTCAAGCAAAGATTATAGAGTTAGGTTATAGGTTCTATAATCTTTGATTTCAAGCTTTTATAGACGAGGCGGAGTGAATAATATAAAATATAGAAAAATTATCAAGTAGGTACAATTTTGTACAGCTCAAAAACTTCTATGAAGAAGTCCGGTGATGGCATATATATATTGTATCTATCTATACTGATGAAAAGTGCTCCTATACTATGCTGTAGCATAGTTTTCTGAAGGATATTTTGCGAGTTGTGTCAGGTTGAAGAAATACGAATTTAGGCAAGAAATGGAATCTACCCGTGATCGCATTGCCACTTGACGGCTACTTCGAGGCATAAAAGGGGCACAACTGATATAATATAAAAATCATTTCGATTTGGACTAGGATAACGTCACAGGCCATAGCTAAATTTTTTCTGGGAGTTTGGGCGAATCTTTCGATGATTGGAAATTGTTTTTCGTTTTCTCCATCGAAGGATTGTCGTTATATGCTAATCAATTTTTTGAAATTGTTGTTGGTTATATGTATATTAATAATTTTCAATTTCATTTTTCCTTCCTTTTATAATGAAATTATAAAAAGTACCTACGACAAAAGTTTAACAGATGCATAGTCAGAAATGTACCTATCACAGAAGAAGACAAGAAAGTTTGATCACAATTGCGTAACTGCGAAGCACCATTAACTTCTAGAGAATCTGTCTGTATAGGTATCATACTTGAACAGTTTATGATAAAAATTACTAGAAATAGTATTTTAGGGTCTTTGCTACTACTTATACAAAATTCATATCATTCTCATACATTGAAACAGAAAGCCTTAATGATATGATATCCAGCACTTTTGGGTGTATCGGTTCTTGTGAATTTGTATTCTGATTTGTAACGTACTCTCTCGAGTACGTCGAGAAGACTTTCAGATTCGGTAAAATCACTATTCAAATTCATTCAATACATCTACACATTCAAACATACCATTTTCTAATTATTCACAATTTCAGAAAGTTTCAAGATTACTTCTGAAATTAAAATGATCTGAAACAATTCTATAATTTAACCGTTATCAAGTAGGTGATTTTTTTTCTAGTTGAGGTGTAGGAGAAATTAGTTTTTATTTTCGATTTTTTCGAATGAATACAATTTTGTTTCACAATCCGAAATCTTAAATTCTTCAGAATGCCACTGGATTCTCTCAATTGTATCTGAAAGGTTTAGGCCTAAGCTCTTTAGATTCAAAGAAAAACAATTTATGAATAGAGTTCTAAATTGACAAAATCGCAAAATCACAATGTTGGCTCGTGTTTCAAGAACTGAAGAAATGTTAAGAATTTTCAGCATTTTTCTATCAATTTCCTCGATTAATTTGCAATTTTTTTTTTCGTAAAAATTCCTATAGGTGGCGGCACCAATTGATGACGTATGAGGGGTGGACGAATTCATTTTATCCCTTCATTACTTCCTCGCAACCTAATTATTTCTGAACATAAACTGTGAAATAACATTTTTTCACAGTTGCTTCGAAATCTCAAGAAGCGTAGAATCATGAATCATTATGAGTTCGAATTGCTAAATGCATTTCTAACTATATTCCATCACATAAGTTTTCATTATTACACATGCTTGATAGTTGATAGACGAAGGCATACCTTATAAAAGCATTAAATAACCAATCTCGATATCGAAGTGATCGAATTCCTATAAATATCATAACATATTTTTACGTAACTATAGCAAATCCCACCCAATCGGTTGCTCGTTTCTTGTAGGTGAACTCCTTGCGTTCTTGAGGTCGATTCTACCCACCAGCAAAGATTATAGTATAATCTTTGCCCACCAGTTTAATGCTCCAGGTTAGCCAAACCATGCCTTATATGGCGATGTCTCAATCTTTTCATAGCATTGACTTCCAGGGGCACTTCCTCTCACTCGGTTTACGGTCTCAACAGGATGTAGTTCCCCTTTTTCGTCATTTGAAGCTTGTTGGTATATTCTTCAGGCGAAACCTTCAAGGAAACCGACAAATTCAGGATCATTGACTCAACAACGTTTTATATTCCAATAGGTATTTCATGTTCCAAATTCCGTTAGATACACCTACAGTTGTAACACTCAAAGAAGAGCAGGGTGATTCATATATTGAACGTTTATGGATTACTAATCAAAATTTTGCGATGAAAATTTGCATGTTCGGGTTTTCGATAAAAAAAAATTGGTCTCTGAAATACTTAAGCATAATCCAATCGTATTCGGAATATTCACATTTAAATTTCAAACAACGTTGGTTTTCTCTTAAGTATGCTGTGTAGATCAATCGAATTTTCACTCATTTGTTATGTAGTTTTGATAATAAATCTGCTGTACGGTTCCCTTACTGGTTATTTTTGAAAAATAAAGGAATTATATGAATTCTTTCTTCCAATGAATAAACTCTAACTATTTTCACCTAAATTATTAATAAGAGAAACAAAAAGTGATATTTTCATGACTGGCGTATGGCATCAGTTGTCGATTACCATCAAAATCATAGAACAGGGGTGCTCAAACTGACGATCGCGATCGACCGGTCGAAGAATCTACTGTTGAAACATTTGTACGAGTGAAAGACTCACTCTGTATAAATAACTACTACTACATTACATATACTTCCAGTTGCTCAAAGTAGATCGATCTTAGTCTGGTAATATTGAAGTAGATCGCAGGCGATTCAAGTCTGAGCACCCCTGTCATAGTGAAATAAAACACCCCTTATCTGGAATCAATGGAAGAGCGGCTTTCCACTGAACAAGGGGTGGTTATTTTTAAGATGTTAAAACACAAAATTGAAGGCCCCTTTAAGGGCAAAAATGGTGGATTCGGCCCGTCGCGCGAAGGACAGGTCTTTGATGTTTTTCTATATTTTCTGGGGAGAATATTTAAATGAAAATCTGTTAACTTTAACGATTAAATCTATTGCAGATATTTGAATACAAGCACGTATTTGGTCGATAACGACCACAATAAAATCTCAATTTTTTTCACACATGCAAAGTGCGCAATGCAATAATCATTAAAATTTCATCAACAAAATCTTGGATTGAAAATTCTCTTTTTTTCAATTGCACATCAACAATCAAATTTTATTAAAAAATCAAATGAATTTCAGAGGAGCTTTCAGGACTCTGGACAAACAAAAATTGGAACCTTCTACCTTTTTCTGCGACCAGCGACCGTCGTTCGCCTGGGGCTGCTGGTGAACTTTTCGATCACCAGACTTTCCTCGCACAGAACGGCGAATTCTCAATTACACTCAACCGCACTTCCCGCACTTTACCGTCGTCAACGATTAACGCTCTTCGTTTCGACTCTATCCGAAATATTGAAAAATCCTATATCCGATCTATACCACAAATAAAAACAATGTTACGCCCTGAACTGACTTTAACCACGGTACTAATTCTCTTACACTATTCCCCGAATAGCTTGTACCCGTCTCCCTTTTTGAGACCTAACTCCGAAAAAATACTTCTAAATTTCTCGAACTGCCGAATCTACTCTCGGACTTCCAAATCTACCCTATTAGAATCCCGGATTCTACTTCCGTCTTCCCGACGTATATTTTCTTCGACTAACAACTCACTCCCTTCCCTTTTTTTGATTCCTTTTATTATTCCCCTTCTTAGATCAAAACCCAAATTCCTTCTCCACCTCTCGTGGGTGTTTCCCCGATTATTCCACGACGCTCTAACCTTGCATTTTTCTGAACTAATTGAATTAGCCGGTTAAAACTCAAGAGCGTGCTAATTCTTACAACGCCGAACCAATTATCTTCGAATATTGAATTGATATATAAGCTCTTATGGGCGAGTTATTATCTAAACTAAACCGTTTTCCTTTTAACTTAAAAATCGGTCTCATGTCCGACATGAAACTCTACTTCTTCGACACTTATCTTCCGAGTGGAAAATTATCGTTCATCCGCTTGTCATCAAAACCTTTATTTTCAATTATCTTGAACGTTGAGAACCCGAGAAAGAAATTCCTAGCCCAATATTCTATAAGCATATATATCTCGTCAATATTCCTATTTATTACAATACTCCCCCCTCAAAAAAAGTTTTGGCATTGGATGCCATAACTTTTCCCTATTCCTATCATGACTTTCACTGGTCCACTAGTCCATCGTCTCCCAATCAAAAAGCTCAAACATCCTATACTAAATGTACCAAGCATTTAAGCACAATTCACAAACAAAAAAAAACTGAAACAGCATCATAAAATAATAGTAATGAAATGTTCTTCACAACTATGGAAATACCTTATCTACTTAACTTAAACAAAATCAATCAAACATCAGTATCATTGGAATGAAATCATGCAAAATGCAAAGTTCATTAATCAAGTTCTTGGAAAATGCATTATTCGTCTGCTACTTCACTTCTCCAGCATGGAGTCTTTTAGGTCCACTATTCGGATTTCAAATTCACTATCGCGAACATTTTCATTCAATCATAGACATCCTTGGAATCATATGGAAGAACTCTTCAGGTGGAAAAACCAAAAGTTACCTCAGGTGGAAAAAGTTTCTTTACACGAAACGCCACTGTTAAACCCGTGCTAGTGCCCATTTCGTATGATCATCTGAGCATACACTCTTCTGTTCAGTTCAGAATTCTTGACGCGGCACATTACTTGGCACCTCGTTTACCGGCTATGTCTTTCAGTACAATGTGGTATCACTATGGGTGAAATGGACATAACCCTGGAGATGGTTCTTCTTCAACGTTTTGGCATCGTGCTTTCGAAGTTGGATTTGCTCGCACTTACTCGCCCTTGGTAAAACTCTCTACTGAGTGATGTATTGGATTATTCGCAGTACACTAAGCTTACACCATTCCTTCTTGATCTCCAAGGTATATAGTGGACATTTAATGCCCCGTCGTCCCTTATCGAATTCTCTTCTGGATACCTTCTATTCTATCTCTCGAAGACTCTTCCTTCTGGGCTGAACCATCGTCGTCCTGATAATCACAATTACCATCTCAGGGTCATGAGTTTCGAGGCTTATATACGGACCGACATCGTCCCATTTTCCGCACTAGATCAGTTCAGAGTACCCTTGTAGGCACAAGTCCATTATATTAAGTTGAACGTCAGTCTCATTTTTACGCAAAATTTTCGAACTTTTTAGTTGATTGACGCAAACCTTTTCGAGTTCTTAAAGTTTCTCAATATTGCGAACAAAATTGCCGTAATTTCCGGTCTATTAGCCGCACTTTGGTTCACTATCGTCGTCGTCACCTGGTAACTAAGGTCAACCACCATTCAGAGGTTAATCCACTGATGATGACCTGATGATTATCGCCCTTCTAGTTTAAAACCTGCCCTGGGATGCCTCCAAAGATTCTTTGTTTTGGATAAAAAAAAACAAACCAACCTTTCGACTAATTACAAGAAATAACAACAACAAAAAAACATATGCAAAAATCATACAACAACGACTCTCAACAACAATCTCCCATGAGCATGCAATACAATCATGGTAAAAACAATCATCATAAAAGACTTATCATAGATATTTACAAAATTCAAATCTTATTTTAAATGGCATGCAGAACGTTGTGCTCACATTGAAGGGCAACCACAACGCTTCTTCATAATCCTTTTCCGACAAGGATTATTTCTATCGCTCGTTCCATCTATTTCCGATATACTTTATTATTACTTAATTATCATTTATTAACAAATCAAAATCGACCCCTTTACCGTCAATATATACTTCAAAATATATTTCCCTAACCCAATATTACTCATATGACAAGCTATAACTTAATGTCTCTAACTCAAACTTTACTCATAATGTCTCAAAATACTTTACTTCTACAGTATTTCTCCCAACCTTCTCTTTTGAATAGGGAAAAATTTCTATTTTTACGAAAATAAAGTGGCTCAGCAGTTTACTTCGTTATGCTATTCGACCCTGACGTCCGCCTGACGCAAAAAAAAAAAATTAAGAACACGGTAGGAATGCTCAGCCCTCTCTAAAATACGTTCATAGTCCTTGACTATCTGCAATTGTTACCGTACCTACCTGTAACTCACTCTACTTATAATCTGTGGAATGGGAAAGGTCGATTATTCCTTTTCAGGACTGTCAGCCAAAATGTCCTGCCACTACCCAAAAAAACCAAAAAACGGACCCTATTCAGGTTGTGACTCTCCGGGTCAGTGAGAGCCCCTGGAATCTGCGAAAGGGCAGGAGTCGATTCAACTCTCCTGATAGGTCAATCTTACATATTTTCCTGTCGCTACCCTAAACCTGTACTCTGACTCCTATCCAATTAGGTTACTCCACATATTAGTGGGATGCCTTATCCGGGTAGACCTCCTTGCAATCCTTTCTGGTTCTACCCTGTCTTCATCACTGCTCTCTAATTCCATGTCTGAATTATATGTCTGATACCCCTGTGGTACCAACATCGGATGAGGCCTCCTAGGTTTCTCCATTTCCGAATCTGATTCACTGAAGTCCCTAAGTCTTTCCTTCCTTCCTAGCAGATCTCCTTCGGAGCACTTTTGCCGAACCTTAGCGACATAAGGTTTCAGCCTATTCACATCGACAATTCGTTCCTCCCAACCTCCACATTTTCGTATCCTACAGGTTACCGAATCAAAGACTTCAATTATCCTGTACGGCCCTAACCAGTTTTTACCCAATTCTTTTGATACCTCTTTAAAGTATACCAGGTCCCTTAACTCAAATTTTGCCATCCTACATTCCTCTGAATCGATGTCCCATGACACCCGTTTCTTGTTATCATCTCTCGTTTTCTTCCTAGTATCACGATTACTATTTTTTGATTTCTTTCGAATTTCTTCAACAGCTCCTATCATGAAACTCGTTTGTGTACTGTGATTCACAACTCCTACTTTAACCTTCGAAATCTGTTCTTCGCGCTGTTCCATAGCGATTTCCCTTTCGACGCTATTCTCCTTGATTTCCTTCTTAACCGCGCTATCCCTTTCCCTTATCGGAATTTCTACCAACGACTCTAGGTTCGCCGACCCATCACCACCCATGTGACCTATCCCTGCTAGGTCCGGATTCTCTAAGTTATCAATCATCTCTCTCGATAATAACTTGAAAATTTGTCCTCTAATTGTTATGAAAGGGCCATGAACATAATCGATATGCACCTGGTTAGCATGCATAAAATCTCTTCCCAAAATCACCTGAACATCCCCTAATGTAGAATTATCACACACCACGGCCCTCCAGGCCGTCCCCCATGATCCATTTTCGGGTCCTATGGCCACCTCGGCAACACCCCATGTTCTCAAAAGTTGCCCTGTTATACTCGTCAAATGATAACTGTCCTTTTCTTCACAGTCTATATCCTCCTTCGATACCAACCCCTTTCCTATCAGCGTCACTGCGGCCCCCGTATCTACCATGCAATAACTAATAATACCATTTACCCTCAGCTTTACAACATTAGGTATATCCCCTGACGTTCGACCATATATACCTGGTACCACTATTCTAATATTGTTAATACCCTTCCGTATATTTTCCTCAACCTGATTCAGTTTCTTAACTTGTCCGTCGACCTGTAAAACTGGATTTTGCCCATCCTCCTTTGAATTTTCCAATCGAAAACTACTAGACGGCGATCGCGATTGCTTCGGAATCGCGCCGGTAGAAATGTTAATTCCTGATAATTCAAGTGTTTCCCTTTTGCTGGAATACCTTGTATCCCTATCCCCGCTCATAAGTCGCCCACCAGGTGTACTTACTTCCTCCCTCCTCCATGACCCATTTCCAAAATTCTGCCTCTGTTCTTTTCGTTTAAATGAATTTTCCTTGGTGCATTCCCTTGCCCAATGTCCCTGCTGATTGCAGTTATAACATAATCCTTGTGTCTTTTGTCCCATTTCCCTGTTTTTCCGACATTCCCTCGCAAAATGTCCCATTTGGCCGCAAGAAAAGCACTTCCTTCCGATAGTTTTCTCTGGTTTTCCCTGACTTCGCCAGGTACTTCTACATCCCTTCGCCGAATGTCCCCCCTTTTCACACAATTGGCACACTATTACAGTGTCAACTGTTGATATCCTCATATTTGCTAACCTCCCCTGCAACATCCTATTGTTTGTTTCCTGCAACCGCACTAATTCTTCGGCCTTTTCCAAATCCAAATCCTTTTCCTTCAACAATAAAATTCCAGTTTCTTTCATGACATCCTTCCTAAGACCAATTTTGAATTGATTTAAAATTAAATCCTTATTCTTCTTCCGTATTCCAGGCTCCTCCTCTTTCTTTGCTCCGGCCAGATCCTCGATCAACAAATTAGCCCCTATTGTGCGCAATCTGGTACAAAACGAGGACACATCCTCGTCCTGTCTTTGGAAACAACGACTCAAATTCCACTGGTATTCGCCCGGCAATCTATCTGAAGTGAATTTTTGTATGAATCTATTTTTTAAATCAGTATAAGTTAAAGAATTTAGAGTAGGATCCGATTTGAAAAAATTGTAGGCATCACCCACAAGCTTGAGTTTTAATAAAATGAGGGTATCTTCCTCACTCCAATCATCTAATTTTGCGCGTAATTCCAATTTATCAAAATATCTATTCACATCTTTACCGGAGAACCCATCAAGAGTGGTCGCGATCATCCCCAACGAATACATGAACGGGACAGAACTCTTTGCCGCCACAGAAGGGGTGGTGTTACTAGCAGTAGCCGCCGGCAACATTTTCGAAACCTAACCTCAATAAAAATTAAATTTGAAAACTATCTTTAAATTCCGCAAAGATATTGAAAATCAAGTTTCCCTTTTTCGAAATAAAAATATGCTGCGCACAAACGATAGAATTAGTCAAACTCTACACACCAAATAATCTCACTATTCAAGAAAAACCTTCAAAGGAAACGTCCTGGAAAAAAAAAATATAATATCACAAAAAAAAATATCCTGACCGTAACTAATATCTCGAAAAATTAATAGCGCCCTGAAAAAAAAAATAATATCTCAACAGAAAATAATATTCAATAAACAATTCCTGAAAAAAAAAATCCTGCAACCCTATTTTGTCCTAAATTCCGAATTATTCTGTAAATCAAATCAATTAGAAAAATTGAATCAAACCGACTTAAAAGTCCAAATTATCCCGACGTTCACTTGATTTCAAACAATTAAATTAAAATTACCGAAATTCCGAAATATTCTAACGTCCAAATTGGAAAAATGAACTATTTAATAGAGAGATTTCACTTTTAATTCCGTGTTCACCTTCTGACAAAACAACACAAAAAAAATTCTTAATTTTCTATATTCGCGATAACTAAATTGATCATAATTTCGCAAAAGTTTTTTGAAGAAACAAACTAATTTGTGACTCCGCTTTCTGTTACAAAAATAACCGATCAATCAACTCTTTTTTTTCTATTTGATACTCAACAAAAAAATTTCGAAATATTCATTTCAAAACCATCAAACTACTACAAATAATTCAAAATTTTCAATACCACACAGTAATATACAAATGTCCTGAAAACAAGAAACAGGAAAAAAATATCTTTCACCACCAGCCAAGAATACACCCTCAAACAATAAAATTCTCGCGAAAATTTAAATTTCAATCATCAATATTAATCAACTACTTTCTGAAGGTTTCCATCAATCAAATCTTTCAAAATTATTGAACACCAATGCTTTTCGCAAATAAAATTTTTCAACTGTCTCCAGATTTGAAACTTAATACCTACTATTGATTTTGAAATAAAATTCTGATCCAACTCACTGAAGAGAAATTAACGAACTTTTCCAACTCTACTCAACTTTCCCTTATATCTCCGCAGCTAAACTTTAAAGAGAGAAAAAAAAATCCTGTTGGCAACTTAACTTTTCACTTTTCACAAAAATTCTTAAAATGAACCAAAACCGACGCAAAATTAAATTATCCTTGGCAATGAAATAACTCACAGTTCCTTCATCTGAAAATCCTCCTCAAATTCATTGATGTAATCAAAACATCATATATTCTCTCGAAAACCCTTAATAAATCAACAACAAAAAAATCTTAAAACGCAATTCTCCCAATACATTTCACTTCTACGATGACGCCTAGCAAATTAGATTCAATTTAACTCGCTCCAAAAACAACCAAAACTTTGAAAATAAAAGAATTTAGTATTCCACCCCAGAAACATCAATTAACATCATCCCACCGCTGTCACCAGTGAAATAAAACACCCCTTATCTGGAATCAATGGAAGAGCGGCTTTCCACTGAACAAGGGGTGGTTATTTTTAAGATGTTAAAACACAAAATTGAAGGCCCCTTTAAGGGCAAAAATGGTGGATTCGGCCCGTCGCGCGAAGGACAGGTCTTTGATGTTTTTCTATATTTTCTGGGGAGAATATTTAAATGAAAATCTGTTAACTTTAACGATTAAATCTGTTGCAGATATTTGAATACAAGCACGTATTTGGTCGATAACGACCACAATAAAATCTCAATTTTTTTCACACATGCAAAGTGCGCAATGCAATAATCATTAAAATTTCATCAACAAAATCTTGGATTGAAAATTCTCTTTTTTTCAATTGCACATCAACAATCAAATTTTATTAAAAAATCAAATGAATTTCAGAGGAGCTTTCAGGACTCTGGACAAACAAAAATTGGAACCTTCTACCTTTTTCTGCGACCAGCGACCGTCGTTCGCCTGGGGCTGCTGGTGAACTTTTCGATCACCAGACTTTCCTCGCACAGAACGGCGAATTCTCAATTACACTCAACCGCACTTCCCGCACTTTACCGTCGTCAACGATTAACGCTCTTCGTTTCGACTCTATCCGAAATATTGAAAAATCCTATATCCGATCTATACCACAAATAAAAACAATGTTACGCCCTGAACTGACTTTAACCACGGTACTAATTCTCTTACACTATTCCCCGAATAGCTTGTACCCGTCTCCCTTTTTGAGACCTAACTCCGAAAAAATACTTCTAAATTTCTCGAACTGCCGAATCTACTCTCGGACTTCCAAATCTACCCTATTAGAATCCCGGATTCTACTTCCGTCTTCCCGACGTATATTTTCTTCGACTAACAACTCACTCCCTTCCCTTTTTTTGATTCCTTTTATTATTCCCCTTCTTAGATCAAAACCCAAATTCCTTCTCCACCTCTCGTGGGTGTTTCCCCGATTATTCCACGACGCTCTAACCTTGCATTTTTCTGAACTAATTGAATTAGCCGGTTAAAACTCAAGAGCGTGCTAATTCTTACAACGCCGAACCAATTATCTTCGAATATTGAATTGATATATAAGCTCTTATGGGCGAGTTATTATCTAAACTAAACCGTTTTCCTTTTAACTTAAAAATCGGTCTCATGTCCGACATGAAACTCTACTTCTTCGACACTTATCTTCCGAGTGGAAAATTATCGTTCATCCGCTTGTCATCAAAACCTTTATTTTCAATTATCTTGAACGTTGAGAACCCGAGAAAGAAATTCCTAGCCCAATATTCTATAAGCATATATATCTCGTCAATATTCCTATTTATTACAATAGAATAACTAAGTGAAAATTTGATCCACTCACAAAGCATACATATGGAAATGTATACTGTGCAAAATTGAAATTTGGAAACTTATATATCGAAGAACAAAAAATTTAATTATGTTGAATTCAGAATTGAAGAATAGGCCTTTCAAATGAGGTATCACTTACCACATCCTCCCTATTGTAATTTAGGGGTTGGAGTTATAAAACTAAGGCTTGAAGCGATATGGTAGTGAATTTAATCTTAAAAGTTGTCCCCCTTGAATCGAAAACCGTCATAGCTTTAAAAAAAGTCATTCCGTCTGTTATCTCGTCTGTTTCGTTCCCAAAAGCACACCCTGTATAGAGGTGCCCTGAAAATTGAATACTGGTAAACTTTTGTGGAGTTCAATTCAGGAACATTTTGAAATTAACATAAGTTTCATGAAACGGCCGAAGGAAGCTGATTTTCTATTCATGATTCAAATAAACCACCCATTCATTCTTATATTTAATATTTCATTGAATTCACTCATCTTATGAATTCTTCGAATTTATTTTTTCACGAGCTCAACGAATAGACTCATAGCTTGGCTTGTCCACTTATCCCCCACGTCAGAGAGTCAGAATTCACGACGACAGACATAAATTTGGAACATGCTTCAAAGATGACTCAATTATATTGAGTTGGTCAGTAAATAAGTTCGAGATTATTCTTTAGGTAGGATATATCGACTGAATGAGTCACTTCTCAAGGACGCAAACGTATTGATTATCCATTTTCAGAGCCGGTGAAATAACAAGAGGAGTGTTCTGCCCCCAATAAGGAGAGGAAACTGTTATAACGAAGGGCTAAAGAATTCGTAAGTGCTAGGGATGAGTTCCTCCACATTGAATAGGCAATTTCGTGAGTAAATGTGGGGACCCATTCACGAACTCACGAACTGCACAGTTAGATCAATAAATATACATATTTCAGAATTATTATACAGTGTGCCACATTTAGGCCCAGTACTTTCACATGCGAATAACTAAATTTATTCGATAAATAAGTCTTATTCTTAGGATAAGTAAAAATGCAGTCTTTTCACTTTCAGATAGTGTTATTCATCGAATAAATCTGTCATTGAAACTCATTAATAAGATTTTATTTGTCATAGATCGAATGTCGGTACGTCATTATTGGTTGAATTCTTAAGATTCTGGATGTATGGTTATTTTTTGTGTGATTTTCACGGAATATTTGCTTTCTAGTTGGAATTATGACAATTTCTACAATGCGGTCTCTTATTTTACATTAATCATTGAAAAGTAGTATACCGTGTTTTCACAGAATTGTTATTCGTCAAATATTTTCATCTGAAAGCACCGAAATAAGGTATCCTTCAGATAGGAAATTATTCGACAGATACTTATTGACAGCGAATAAAATTTATTCGAAGGTGAAAGTACCGGGCCTTAGAAAGCAATAGCACCATATTCGAATAGAAAAAAAAAATTGGAAAGTCGGTGCCCAACACAACTCCATCGAATTATTCAATTTTAAAAATCATTCATTTTTCAGAATTAAAGGGGAGACAACCTGTTTGGTTTGAGATTTTCTTGCGACATCTCAATCCGAATTATATTTTAGTTCTTTAAAAAAATCAAAAATAATAAATGAATAAATTAAGAATAATTGAATAAATTCATCATTAGTGAATCCAGGTGATAAATTTGTTCATGGGCCTATAATAAATAATTCACAATTTTCTGTTTTTCTGAACTTTTTTTACCGAAAATATCAAAGTATATTTCCCATTTTTCCTGATTGAAAATAAAACTTATATCTCCATATTTATAAAAACAAATACTCAGAATCATTTTTTTGCTTTGGTATCGAATAAAAAAAGCACTAGAAGGATATACATATATAAGATAATTCTCTTTGCCAATGATGTTCCTTTTTTATCAAATTCTCCTATAAGTACTCAATAGGTAACAGAACCCACTATATGAATAAATGTAATAAAATAACAAATATCTCATGGGAGATCCTTTGAATTTAACCATCACTGATGAAACGAATAGACTACATTACATGATCATCATTGTATTTTTTTCATCGTCTCATTTTCCAATTCACTTCTAACCCAGAATTCATTTATTTCTTCATCTATCTCCGAAATTTTTTCGTTGGCATTCCATTAAGATGCGCTGTCCAGCGTTAGAATTTAACACCTACGAAATGTTCAGGAACTGGACCAAATATAGGATTTTGTTTCACAGTTTCCCTTGTCAACCTACGCTTATTACCAATACTAAGACGCCCATGAAGACGTAGTAATTTTGTTGACCAATTTGCCAACGAGCTATGTGGGTTTTCTTTCTACGTCCAAGAGCTTATTATTCATGGCATAACATGAGCAGCGTTGCCAAACTATGCAGCAGAATGTCCTAGCATACGACTCGTATTTATATTATCGATTTTTCCAGAAGTGGTTTTGACATTTTCCGTATTTCAATAAACAACTTGAAATCTAATGGAATGAGTATTTATAAAATTCATCTCAGTATTCAGTGATTAATATTCACATAATTGTTATTTTTGGAGTACTTCTCCCAAACAATACTCATTGTCTCATTACATTACTCCAGTGCTCAATAGCGAAATAAATATTCCACACTTCTTCACGAAGACGGAAAACAAACCAAAACAAGTTTAAATCGAAAGCAATTATAGGAATTGTGTATAATAGGTACATGCTTATGGGCCTTATGGCGTTATCAAAAGTGTGTTTATCAATGAAGTATGAAGTATTAAAACTGTATTTAATAGTTCAATCTTATTTATTCATCATTCATCCTACAGTTTCAATTCAATGAACATAAATATTTGCTATGGGTTTCTCTTAAATGAAGGTACCTCACGAATTCAGTCTTCTCTACCATTCAGTATAATGTATATGGAAAAAAAGCTAATTATGTCAAATCTTTTCTTTAAAACAATTTTATATCATAACTTGGATTCGATAGCGGTGCTTTCCAAGGAAGTTCAATGAGAAAAAGAAAATCTCAACTATTCTCCAACCCTCGTAAAGGGGATAAACTTCTCATGCAATTTCAAATAAAAAGTTGTGTAATTTGAAACAAATACATAATTGATTAATTCTAGCATTCTTTTCTACTTCATGGAAAATAGGTTCCGAAGATATATTGATTTCTTGCGTTACTCTCTATGTGCTACAGTCACAGGAGAGCACACAGTCGCAATTAGCCCTAAAAATTATAAGTCTGTTCGCACCTTTTTTTCCTTTCTCTTTCTTTTCTTTTTGTTTTTTCCCTTTTTTCGTCTTTTGTAGATTCATTCCCGGCAACGGGATACAGCAATGAATGAATGAATGACTATGTGCATAGGCATAGGGGATAGAGATAGAATTTGGTCGGCTTATTATCACGCATATGACAAACAAATATTTTTCAACAACCATGGTGAAACAATCTTTACCGAGAGATTAATCCATACGCTTTCGAGGAAATAAGAACTTATCTTCATAGCTATTACATTGATTCATTTATTTCGAATCCGAATAAATATGACAACGTTATTCTTTTGCTTATTATTTTTATGAAAATAAAATTTCGGATCTATTTTTTCGAACATAGAAATTCCTTATCGCATTTTCATCGTTTCTGCATAATTTCTAAGAAGTACTAATTAATGAATGATAAAAATAAGAATTAGAATAATGATAATAATAATAACTTTATTGTCCAACAGATCACCCATTTGCAGGACAATTAAAATATAAAACGAAAAACTAACATAAAAAGCATAGATAAAAAAAATTCATATCTTCTAAGATATACTTCCCCGAAAAGTTTTTAACACATCTTTACTGTAGGCGCCTTTTGCAGGATGCTCCATCTGGCTTGAAAACCATGTAGTTCTTGTGTTGAAACTAGGAACGCTAAAATTAATTTTGGACAATATCTCTGAGCAATCAATATTATAATGGATCATATTGTAAAGGAATGATAAAGAAGCAACTACTCTTCTCATCTCAAAACTTAAATATCCAGTTCGCTCACACGCAAGAAGGTATTGTCACATCCTTGAGGTGGATATACACCATCAGTCTTAAACAAAATGGACTTCAATGACTTTATGAATCTTCTTTGGACACTCTCAAATTATCTCTTATATATGGGACTCCACACAACACTTGCATATTTCAATTTCGAACCAACAACTGCATTATATAATACCTTATGACAGTTCATTTCGGTGAAATCCCTACAATTCCTCGCGATGAATGGATATATACTCTAACAGCATCCAAAACCACCTGTGAAATGGGCTTAGCAAATAACACCCCCGCATCAAGATGAACACCTAATTCCATGATAACACTATGCCTTTCAAGCCTTTCTTTATTACAATCATACTCAAAGGAATATATTTGAGTCCTTCTGGAGAAACTCATAATTTTGCATTTACCGACGTTCAATCTCTGTTTCGGTGACACCAACTCAATACCAACATCAACTGAAGGTAGACGAAAACGATGGAGTTCCTTATAATAGAAAACACTCTTAAGTCTCCAGCAGAACAAAGCCACAGACGATCAACTTTGAGAGATTTTTGATCAACAAAATGAATAAAAGTGGTCCAAGATTAGATCCCTGTGGTATACCGGCAGATGGAAAGTAACTGACTGACCTGTATCTATCGTATCTCACAAAATGATCATGTTTGGACGGATATGAATCCAATAGTCTAATTATTGCTCCTTCATCTAATCCGTAGTTGTTCAATTTGTCCAACGAAACATGATGCTGAATCCTGTTGAAAACCTGAGCAAAATCAGTGTAGATAATGTCAACTTGGCCATTGTCATCCGATACTTCCGAGACCTCGTCCGAGACAAATTGCGTGTAGGTGACAAGATTTGTAATCGTTCATCTCTTACGAACTAAACCATGTTGGAAGTGTGATATAAAAGACTGCAGAGAGCTGAGATTTCTTTTATACAACACAATCTCAGAAACTTTAAGAAATTAGTTAATATGTAATTTTCCACCATTGATATGGATCCAGACTTTGGTTTTTTCCAATGTTCAGGGAACTTTCCGGTGGAAATCTACAGACAACTAAAATATGACCTTACGTGGTTTGATCAAAGATTCGGCACAATTCTTCACAAAGAAGTCGGGAAAGCTGTTAAGGGCCCTATAAATTTCATTCTCCTCAATGTTTAGGAAAGAATTAATGGAGAAGTGTTTAACAGAAACACTAGCAGGAATAAAAATTCTTCAAGGAACTTTAGGATCCAGCAACAATCTCCTGCAGCTCGCTGTGATTCATGTACCCAAGCTCATTTCACCTGGAATTATCGTGCCTTAGAGTGAACAAAAGACCAAAATATTTTTTCATCAGTAGAAATTATCCACTGAACGTCCTGCAAGTAATTCTCATACGCGGTTTTAATCTACTGCTTAATTAATCTCCTCAATCTCCGATACTCAACAATGTCCGATTCGCTACTGAACTTATACCTTTTTCTTAATTGAGCTTTTGTTTTCACTTATCTTATTATATCAGAATTGAATCCAGGAAGATATTTATGACTAAAATTTTTATATGTCGGTACGGCCTATCAATTAATGTATCAAATATCATATAAAATTTTGAACAGGCAAGTACTAAAGGCAAATCATCATGCAAAACAACACAATCTGTATGACCAAATACAAGATCAAGGGTTCTATGGATCGCATTTTTAAAATTATTATACTGGTCAAAATAACAACTATTCATAAAGCTGCATTCACAATCAATTCGCGGGCCGAAGTGCTCTTCGTCACGAAAGTTGGCACGAAATTTACCATTCGCAATAAACTTCGGACAAAATACTCAAATGAATTACATGTTACTGATCAGAACATAAGCATTAGCCTCATCCATAGCCACCAAGAAATTCCTTGCCAAAGTGATAATTTGCAGTTTGCAAGGAATTTTGCCAATTTCCAATTCCGTGCTAGTCTTGAATTTCATTATGAATGGTAACAGAGAACGCCATCTGCTAAGCTTCCGTGCCGAAGTGCACTTCGGCCCGCAAATTGATTGTGAATGCAGCTTAAATGATAACAAGTTCGGAGATTTACTATATGACACATTAAATAAAAAATAATCGCTTTTGTCTTTGGAGATTCCTTCAATATTCAACGAAATAATTCTAATAATTCCACTCTCTGACCGGGAACAGGTCCGGTCTTCCAAGTGATGATGACACATTGACCTCATTAAAATCAGGAGCATTGTACAAAGGTACTCGTAAAAGTATTCAAATTCTATCTCTGACAACTTAGGGTGACCGGCCACCGAATGCGAAGTTGAGCGAAGCTGAGCGTTGTCAATGCTAAATGACAAGCTACGTCATTCGATAAAACGATTAGCCGGCTAAACTTAGGTTTATATTCGAGGACCGACTAAAGTTCGATAAAGTATTCATCTGCGTCAGGGCATTTCATCTTTAGCCGGCTAATGTGCACATTACCCAAAACGTAACGGCTAAAAATGTATTCGATGGACACGCGGAGACGTGATGTGTCATGAATGGTCGGATGGGAGAGGACGAACGCACACGGCTTCTTTTTTGTTTAAATTTTTAGAATTGAAATATGCAAAAGAGCATCGAATGTATTGGGGTTGTATTACATTACGCCCATAGGTTTTCAATTTAACACTTAACGAGTTATTTTCATCTGTTTGGGAGATTAATGCTTTTCAAATCGAGCCTAATTTATGAAAAACCATAATATGACCCCACAAGGAAATGAGATATTAGACATAGAAAATTTTTTCTGTAAACAAAAGTATATTTTCCCTACTATTCGATAATTGGGTTTATGGAAAAATAACGAAATAGGAAATAGTTTCTAACGTTGCAATTTCTTTCCAACCAATTCTTTCGCAAAAAAGATTAAAAAAAACTATGAACATGAACATAGTTGAAAACACTTTCTCTAGCTGATTTTGTTAAAAATTTCTTTCCAAGTCATTGAACGTAAGGGTTCCAAAATACGGCCTGTCGCCACCCTTGATGAATCATCCCGGGGGATACAATGTGCAAGATTGGGTACTTCTACTTATATTTTTCTAGAATTTAACCTTTGATATCATCTATAGCCATAGCCAGCAAGAAATTCCTTGCCAAATAAAAATACAAAAGTGATAGTTTGCAGCTTGCAAGGAATTTTGCCAATTTCCAATTCCGTGCTAGTCTTGAATTTCATTATGAATGGTAACAGAGAACGCCATCTTCCAAGCTTCCGTGCCGAAGTGCACTTCGGCCCGCAAATATAGTTGATAACACTTTCTCTAGCTGATTTTGTTAAAAATTTCTTCCAAGTCCTTGAACATAAGGGTTCCAAAATACGGCCTGTCGCCACCCTTGATGAATCATCCCGGGGGATACAATATGTGCAAGATTGGCTACTTCTACTTATATTTTTCTAGAATTTGACCCTTGGTATTTTGATGAAGAAGTTCGCGGCATCATTTTTGTCTTCATTCTCTCTTTTTGCTCATTCAATTCCCCTCAAATTATGTATAATAACAAGATGAAAAATAATAATTAACACTGCAGTTTTCCCTCACACTCAAAAAGCATGTCTCGAATTTTGTTATCAAGGGTTTAGATTTTTAGATTCGTCAATAAGAATTCATTGAGACACAGTTTAAACAAAAATATGTTCATTCTTCAATTTCTCAACTGCTTGACAGAATGCTTTTCCGCCTTTAAAATATGTGAAATTCATACAAAAATGCATTGCATTAATAATAGCCATTTTTATGATTTCTATAACGATTTCCTGGCAATCTTAGTACTAGAGTATTAATAATAGTTCGATTATACTCGTATTACTATTTCTTTTAATTGCCGAAAATTTGCGCCCCTCAAGCCTTCTACATTTTTAGCCGATGGGATGTGGTTACACTTAAGTTTAGCCGGCTAAAGATAAAAGAAAATAACATCATATACAATTGAAAAATATAAAATATTATATGAAAGTTGCACCTTCACTAAAAGAAAGTCAATCATCGGAAACTAAGTATCCAATAGCCGATGTATCTAGAATCTGGGATTTAAAAGATCCTTTAATAGCAAGCAAGCAACACTCCACCTCCTCTAGTTTTATTTACCAAATCGAACTTACGATCCTCTTTGTAAACATATTCTGCCGGAAACAATTCAGCACAATTGACGTCCTTGTGTAACCAAGTCTCTGTGAAGGCAATCAAAATCGAACCACGCACGTTCTGGTACTTCTGGTAGTAACAACGAAGATTCGTACACTGAGAACTGTTGGGGTCCTTCAGTTTAAAAAGTCCGCAAACTTGGGTGAGCCGAAAGTATTACGGTCAGCAACATCTTGTTTGACCTTTTTATGCAATGGGCAACCCGGCTAGGAGTACGATCAACAGAAACTTGAATATTTTTTAATCTGCTCCCCCTTAATTTACCCGCTTTTTCAATCAACTGAAGCACTAGGATTAGTTTTATAGGAAGAGTTTCACCAGCCTCATGGCGATCAAGTCTCATAGGCTTGATATTTTTTGCTTGAAATTGAGGATCCATGGTCTGTATAATTCATGATCTACGACGATGTCATTGGAGCCAGATTCAATTGAACCATCACTCGTCTCGATAAGGCACGTTGAAAAACATAAACATTTCATCTCCGACGACTTATTCTATTTATTTCTTCAATTACCTATTTCCTGGTAATTGCACTCACTATTGATCTCAGCCTTAGAGTCATCTGCCTTCAGTGCTCTTCTCTTATATCAGCCTGAAGTTCTATGATCAAAGCTCCGAGGTACCTTATCTGCGAACCCAACTCCCTGTAGCCAGAACATGTCCAATCATATCCTTTATCGAAATTATTTGAGATGCCAATTTCTTTAGCAGTGATTCCAACACAAATATGACGAAATTGTTTGCAGCATACCGATCATTGAATCATAAGAGTTTGTTTATATAATTTACTGCAACATGCACGAATGATGTTAGAAGGCATCTTCAACGTTATAAGCTGAAATAATTAAGGTAGGAAAAGATTACCTAACTCAGAAGATACAACAACGTGTGTGGAATCCTTTAGACGTCCACGGATTTATCTATCTACCAGAGGTACGGTATTGAAAAACAGCACTTATCGGTGTTTAATAAGAAATTTTAGTTACTACTAAGACCATAGATTGGTAGATTTACCTTTTTTGGTAGAATTCAGTTGCCCCCACCGGTTGGGGAATATTATCCCCTCCACCTCAAAATGTTTTCCCTTTCCATCTTCTATACTTTGCGCCTGTCCCCGGGATCCTAGGTGCCCAAATCTCCGAGATCCGCTCCTCTAAAAAAGGAGTGGGCCAAAAAAATGTATTTCCTTCAATCAGAGACAACCGAATAATGGTACCTTTAGCTCTTTCCTGGGCCGAGAAATAGCCATCTACTTTCAGTTGTAGTGGGGGTACAACCCCCCTCCACTTAAAATTTTTCGAACGAATCGTAAATGTATGAATGGGGGCGATCTGACGTAAATAGATTTTTTTTTTCATCTCAACATCAAAGAAGAGAAATAATCACGTGATAAACGGTCACGTGTCGAAAGAATCCATCTTTCCGATGGTTGAAAACCATAGATGTAAAACACCCCGCTCTGTGAGTGGAGTAGATAGAGGAAGGGGAAGATAACGTAAACAAGTAAAGATTATAGAGTTAACTCTATAATCTTTGAAAACAAGAGAAAGTGTGTCCTACATCTCTAAATTTATGTTTACATATAGGTACTGTGCATCTACACTATTTCTGTTAGCGTTTATCCCAAAATTTGAATGTTCATTATTGTGTAAACCCCTTTATTTAGCTAATATGACTGGGGTATTCCTCTATCTACGGTGAGTAGTGGTGTAATTTTTTTCTTATCATCGATCGTCACATAAGTGACACTTATGCTTCGCACACCGACTTATGGTTCGCCATAGACATATAGAGAAATGTACTGAGCCTTCCTTCCCATCTATGCATAAAATACGGTCAGAAAAAGTGCAGGGAGAAACTCAAAATCAGGCAAGTCAGTTGTATTGTTCTCGAATTTTGATTGGTACACACTCATGTCTATGTTAACAGAAAAGTGAAAGGTATTGGCCTGACTAAAATTTCTCTCTTTCTATGAAACAGCCAATTTAATTGCTGGTATTGCTCAGTCTATTTTTCTACGTCTATGTGCTTCGCAGATATTTTCGGCGACTTCCCGGGCTTCGATGAACGTAAGGACTCCTACCTACCTACCTCCTAACTCCCTTTTCACCGTGGTCCTTATCCTAAACCTTAGTCCGTAGATCTATCTTTTTTGGTAGATTCACCTTTTATCATCATTCTTCCGCGGGAAGAATGATTTGAATAACCAGTATGAATCGCATAAATAAGATCGGTTATATAAAATGATTGATCGTACCTACATGTCAAAACAAAAATAACCTCAACTCAGTACTCAGTTGAGACTGTTTCCTCTTATATTATGAAATGGAATCGGAACAAGTTTGCTTCAACATGGATACTACGTCCGATATTACGATCGAATGTATTCTAAAATAACGAATAGTAGATTGAATATAAGTAAAAGCTCTCATTTTGAGATACGAAAAGAATATTACAGACCGTCCATTCCTAAATGAACATTGGACACAATACCATGAATCTATGATATTCTTCCAACGTTTCTGCTTAAAAGAGGACACCTTCGTGAGATTCTGAATATTTTGGTTCTGAACAATAGATATTTGAATAATTTATTCATACTTATGTACAATGGTATTCGCACAAGTAATATGAAAAAAAGAACTCTTCAGCACATGCATTAATATGAACATTTTCTGGACCGTTCTGTTATACTGGTGAAACTTGGTATAAGCTCGGAACTATTTCTGGAATCGTGTTCAAGAAAACTGCGATGGGTTCTACAGCATCTGATGTTTTTTCTACCAAGAATTAGGTTCTACACTGGCGGAGATCAATATTCTTCTCTTTGATGAACGAATAGTATAATTTGGTGGCCAACATCCAGTTCCTCCAAGAAAGCTTGCATTCCACTGGTTCGTGGTTTATTTCTTTCCACATTCCGTAAAGTCCATGGACTCGTTCTTAAAAGTATATTACGGCAGGAATAGAACTAGACGGAAAAGCACACACAATATAATAAATTAAAAATGCGATTTTTTCTCGATAACGTTTTTCATTCAATAGTGTCATACATTTGACAAATAAACAATCCCTTGTCACCGCTTATAACTCTGATCGCGAGCTGGGTTATTTGCGGTAAATACTAGTGACGTAGGATATGACGTCATATCACTTCCCCTCCATAACCGGTTTCAAGCTAAAATACAACGGTAACTTCAGATGACTTAACCACAAGTAACCGGTAACACGCTAAAAATCGCCTAAATTTTCATATCACAACCGAGAAATTTTGCAACTCTAGTGGTATTACATATGATATGACAACATTAAAAAATCGTCCTACTCCAACGAATCGACGAAAAATGTGAAATATCTCCTCAAAACTCGTTCAGAAAATAAAAAAAACCACAAGCGTTAATGAACGCCGTTTTTACGTATAGAGATAAACACGTATAATGTGTTATACGAATAAGTAATAGATATAATCATAATAAATAGAAATATGCAACTTTTGTCACTTCGGGTATCTTTGGACGGTCAAATATTTTCATTTTCTTTCGCAACCGTTTTTTGAGGGCTCAAAAAAAGTATATTGTTATATTTCTTCTTTATTTGTTCTACAACCATAAAATCTAAAACTCACATGGGCAGTATCTGTTTGCGACAAATTACAAAAAATACAATGGCAGGGATCATGAAATAAAAAATATCCTGTCAGAAGTCTGAAGTTACTTGTAGACTATTCGCGAATCCAATTACCGTTGAGGGAGCTGCGAAATGAAAACAAACTTTGACGTTTGTCAGTACTGTTTTCGAGATTTGTACGGCCTAACAGAGTTTTTCTAGTAAATCAAGATATTTATCGGAAGTGAATTGATTGATTTAGTTTCGTAAAGAAAGATCAACATTTTTTGGAAATACCTACTTCATTTGAAAGGGATGAATTGTGGAATAAAATCGAGTGATGATATTGGTGATCCACTGTACCTAGACACAAAATCCTATTATTTCACAGATTCTTTCTTGAATTAAACCTAGCTAATAATGTTGAGCTAGCATATACTGAGTTTGTGAAGTTTCTATTTAAAGTATTTCAATTCCATGTTATGATATAGAGGTATTCCCCATACTGAATTCCAAAGAGACATAAATATGATTCGGCTCATGGAACAAGTTCTACAGATGAGAAAAAGCATTCATTTGGAAGTATGAAAATTATGAAATTGTATTTCGTCAATTGAATTTAGCAGAAAACTCTCGCAAAGAAAAATCGTTTAACCTAACTCATGCCAGTTGAAAGCACTGGTATAAATACCTTTTCCAATATTTTTTCGGTATCAATATTTCTATTCAGAAACCCAGACAATAATCCCAATCTAACTTCTCCAAATAATAATTATAATACTTTGTTGGACAACGTGAGATAAGAAAAAACATGAGGAACAAAACTTGTTTTGACTTTGCAGTACTGACAAAGTAGTTTCGTAATTCAGTCGGCAGAGGGCGTCTAGATTTTTGGATTCGCCAATCCTCTATCAATCATTCTAATGAGAATATTAATATAATTCTCTGAGTTTGACGATATTTGCCGACATTCATATTAAGGATCTTGTCACGTTTTCACGAAACCTGTATATTTCTTCATAAACTCCATATGGAACGTCTTGAACCTCTGCATAATAATTCGCTCTCTTTCTGGGTCAGAAATCAGTGTCATACGCATATGATAAGTCCCTTGTTTTTGTCCTAGTTCGTAACCTGGTACCACACAAATTCCTGTATCTTGTAGTAATTGCGAAACGTAAAATTCGTCTGGCAACAAACCCAACTGCTTGGCTTTCTCCACTGCATTTTCTGGTAAACTCAAACGTGGATAAAAGAAAATTCCACCTTCCAACGGGTTACATTTTATTCCTTCCAAATTTTTTATTGTTTTCTCCACCAGCGAAGCACTTGCCTGTTAAAAATAGTATTTCAGTATGCTTCCTTTAATCATATTTTCTTATTTTTGTCATCATCAGTGAATCACCCTCTATATTCGAATCGTAAGCCGAAAATGTTTTCAAAAACTGCTTGAGTAGTTCCTGTTCTATTCTGACCAGCAATCTGTCCAGCAAAAACATTTTTACTTCCGAAGAAAAGAGGAACAGAATTTTCAGAGCGAGTTAAAGCCAAATAAACCAATGAAATTTATTGATGGACAAAACGGTTTTGGAGTTATACGCAGCTGAATTCCTCACGATTCATCTGATTTCTGCAGACAGTTTTTTGAATGCTGAATGAATTTTGAACAGGAAAGAACTATATTCTGGCTGATGAGCCGGAATCAACGGGATCGGTCTTTTTTTTATTACCTTACCTACCTTGAAACCATCTGTGATGCGAAAAATTTCATTATGATATTCCTCGTAACTTGGTTCATCAGGTTTAGGTGGATTCACTAGGCAATATAGGGCTGCTTGGGCTATGTTACATGCTGGTGGCGAAATACTCAGTAATCTATAAATCATAGGTGGGATTTCAGGATCAAGATTTATAATTTCGCAAAAGCCACATCTGCTACCATTCTCTGCATAAATTCCGTCAGACATAGACATGAGAGTTACTAGTTCCATTTTGCTATAGGGCTTGTCCATTTCCTTCAATATCTTTAACATATAAATATAATCAAATTATAGTTCGAAATCTAAGTTTTGAGAACTATTTTTAGTAAGTAGGTATTGCATTTCCTCATGTGTGAAATTGCGCGAACAAAGTATATTACATATATATTACTGATTCTTACTTTAGAATACTCAGCGTTGAAAAACTCAAGACAATTAACATGCTTTTTCCACATATAAGTAGAAACATCGAGAATTGTTTCACTTTTCTGGTTTCTAAGTAAAAAATTAAAAATTTCACATTTAGCCCCACGAAATATTTCTGGGAGAAACGCGTGTCGGAAGTTGATCTTTGAAAAATTCAGAAAAAGATAGCTAGGCTCCTAAAAAATTCATCACGACCAAACGGTTGCACTGAAGTCGATGAAATTTCGAAAGAGTTGTTTTTTCAGAATATATACAGTCCCTGGCCAGTTTATTAGACGCACTGAGGATTTTTTTTATATTTACTGGTATTGCTCGAGGGAAAAGCAGAATATTTGAATTTCATTTCCACAGAATGTTAGTTTCATCTACGACTCTCATTAAATTGTTCTATTTGGCATTTATTTTTGATGTTGTAGTATTAGTACTTAAGTATGAATCAGTACTATGTCTTCCAGTGGACGTCTTGCATTCTGCAGGTTCGGACGTTATTTCGATAATCCGCCTGCATGATCACCGGGTGGATTAACTTGATGGTCATGTTGCCGGTCCTAAGCCCGGAAAAAGGAGGAAGGTTGTCGGGTCAGGTTAGCTCCCTACCCGGCGTAAAAAACTATTGCGGCTCACAGAACCGATACTCTGCCTCGGAATTGGACTGATTCACGGATGACGACCCATGCAAGAAAAAGGAAAACGATTTGGAAAAAGAGATATATGATGCGCTTTGCCACCTGGAATATAAAATCATTCAACAACAAGGATCAAGAAACTCTGAAGGAATTGAAAGATAATGATATCGATATATGTGCCTTACAAGAGACCAAGAAGAAGGGTAAAGGTCAAGTACAATATAGCGACTATCTGGTGATTTACAGCGGAGTAGAGAAGCAGACAAGGGCGAAGGAAGGAGTAGCAATCGCAGTTTCCGTGAAGTACCAGAACAATGTAAAGGAATGCAATTACGTGTCCTCGCGAATCTTGGTTATTAAGATGGAGGCGAAGAGTAAAACACTGAATATATTGTCGATTTACGCACCTGAGGATAACAAGCCCAGAGAAGAAAGAGAAATTTTTTATGATCAACTTCAAAATACAATTCAGTCACTACCAGGTGACCAACAGATGGTAATACTTGGAGATTTCAACGCCCGCATCGGTAATGAAGTACTGCCTGGAATTAAGCAAAAATTCAATGAAACCGTATTGAATAATAATGGTGAACTGATGATCGATCTATGCACTTTTAACGAGCTGCGAATCAACAACACATATTTTGACCACAAAGAGCAATATAAATTCACATTCTGCAACACCAGGGGCCATAGATCTACAATTGATTACGTTGTCACTAACAGATGCATTCACCCACTTCAAGTCCTAGACGTCAGAACTCTAAATTCCGCCGATGCACAGAGGGGTAAATGACAAGTCTAGTCGGCCAAAAATATTTAAAAACCATTTTCTGTTGGTTCAAGTCTGTTGATTACGAAAAAAATATCATAAAAAATCTAGGACCTCTGGTATCAATCTTGCGAATAATAAACAATGAGTGAGATAATAGATACGATAATTCACCTCAATTTTAATTTATTTACGATTTATAATAAGAAAATGGCAAACTCAATCATTCACCTGATGTGAAATTGATTTATTTCTTCTTAGTCGTCTGATTATTCACAACCTGCATAACTGTCCGAATAGTGAAGACTCTGAGGAGTTATTTGATTGGATGATTTTACCAAAAATGGCTTGCTTTTTTTCTTCGGTATTGGCCTCATGCCAGATGAGAAGCGGATTGGAAGTAAGATATCGATGTTACAAGATTCTCTTGAAAATTTTCGAGCAAAATTAATTCGATAAAGACTGAAATGTTTCACATAATGTTTAATATTCTTCTGCTGCTCTTCGGAATAATTATCTCGATTTACTAGACAATTTTCCAAAAATTCCAAATTCTTGTCGAAACTGGTCAACTGCTGGCTATCCCTAAGGTTGAAGAGGTTTTGTTTCATAATGGTGGTCACTCCAGATGGTCCTAAAATGACATTTTGTCCTTGACTAATGAAAATAGCTCCATATATAGAATCTATTTTCCGACCTCATTTTGAAATTCCTTGATTCCTCCTTTAGATTAGCTGAAGAAGAAAAATCAATATTTTCCAAAGTGGCGGTTATTGGCGGCTATTGATTGAAAATCTATCTACTACATAACTTGAACAACCAATCATGTTAAAATAGTTATCGGGAGTCATCAGGAAGTATAACAAATGTCTCATCGAATGTTGAAATTCACAATAACAAGAAGCATAAAATAAAGAGAACCATATATTAATTTTTTTATTGCTGCATCCTCTATTTTAATGAATAACATAACGCTATTACATAGATGCATACCTGGTCTCTCATAATCCATAATGAGATGGTCTTATAAAAGTTTGAGAGGTAAGACAGGAAGCACTGAACTATGCATTGAAAGAGATATTTTTGATGCGTTAAAAAACTAATGTAATGCAACCGACAAGTTCAAACAAATTTTTTCGCTAATTGATGATCAGGGAAAAACGATTTACGCCATTGATTCGAATCACCCACTATTCTAATCGACCACTCGGTGCAATTTTCCCATTTCTGATGCATTTTTGGAAACTGATTTTTGGCCGGCTAGATAATAACTTTACTCCACTGTGCGATGTAGGCAGCGAACACAGTCTGTTGCTTGCAAAGATCAAAATAAAACTCAACCCTGAAAAGAACCTAGTAGAAGCAAATGAAGAAACAAAAATAAACATCGAAGCACTATGGGACTTATCAGTTAGGAAATTATATGAAGATAGACTGAAGGGAAAAATTCTCAAGAACCCAATAAATGAAGAGGATGACATAAACGCTTCCTGGAAGAAACTGAAGAACAACATTAAAGAGGCCGCTCATGAAGCTCTAGGCACCCGAACTGTAAAACGAAATAAGAACTCCAGAACGGATAGGACCCCATGGTTTCGCCCAGAGATCAAGGAAAAATGCAAGGAAAAGAAAAAAGCATATCTAACCTATAGAACATTGAGAACATCAGAATCATACGAGAGGTATAGACGAATCCGAAACGAAACCACAGCACTAGTTAGAAAAATAAAAACTGAGCATTGGGACAGTTTCTCAAGGCGCTTGGAGGATGATTTTTACGGACTTCGGAAACAAATTTGGCGCTTTATTAGAACTCAAAGGAAAGAAATCAATGATCTGGTCGAAACGAATCAGATAAGACGAGAAACCTGGGTTGAATATCTAACCGAATTGTATAGGCCGGACGAAACTGAGGTTGCACCAAATATACCAGAAATTGTAATGAACGACAACATACAAATTGAGACCGCGGATATAATTACAGCTCTCCGAAAACTAAAGAACAGGAAAAGCCCAGGACAGGATGGCATTCCTAACGAATTACTCAAATACGGCGGTCAATATCTTGTACAGCAGTTAACATCACTCATTCAAAAAATCATTTACCATCATAGAATTCCTGATGAATGGCGAACAAGCAACACAATCCTGATGTTTAAAAAGGGAGATAAGAAAGTGCCCTCAAACTACAGAGGTATAAATCTTCTAAGCACCACACTAAAACTTACCACTAAGGTTATTGCAAACAAAATTGACAACTTGACATCCCTAGCCGACGAACAGCAGGGATTCAGATCGGGCAGGTCATGCACGGATGCGGTGTTTGTTTTAAGACAGATAAGGGGAAAAATCGATAGAATACAACAGGCCAGCATACATGTGCTTTGTTGATTTGGAAAAAGCGTTCGATCGTGTGCAACTGAAAGACGTTTTACACCTACTTTACAATAGGCAGATACCGCATAACCTCATTAAAACCATCCAGAACGTGTATGAGGAAAATTGGATTCAGGCGAAAATAAACGGGGTCTTGACTGAGCCAATAGCTGTGGGCCGTGGCATTAGACAGGGGGATTCGCTGAGCCCTCTCCTTTTTAACATTATTATGGACGAGGTGATAAGGAGTGTACGTGCACTGAAGGGTTACAGAATGGGCAATCGTGAAATAGCAATTCTGTGCTATGCCGACGACGCTGTACTGGTGGCAGAGAGTGAAAACGACCTGCAGCGGTTATTACATCGATTCAACTGTATTGCCAAATCCTTCAATATGATAATATCAACCCAGAAAACGAAGTGTATGACAACATCAAAAACTCCACTGAGGTGCAAACTGGAAGTTGAAGGCAAAGTTATCCAACAAGAAATGAAGTTCAAGTACTTGGGAATAGACATCTCTGGCTGTGGTGATGTTGAAGAGGAGGTGAGGGAGCAAACTACGAGGGCAACAAGAGTAGCGGGATGTTTGAATGACACAGTATGGCGAAATAAAAACATAACCATACAAACAAAATCCAGAATATACAAGGCAGTAGTAAGACCAACTATGACATACACCGCTGAAACTCGACCTGACACAGCGAGGACTAGACAACTACTGGAGACCACCGAAATGAGAGTACTTCGCAGGATAGCTGGAAAAACACTGCTGGATAGGGAGAGAAGTGAGGACATAAGAAAAACTTGCAGAGTGGAAAATGTTAATCAGTGGGTACTAGGCCGAAAAAGGGAATGGAACGCGCACATCGGTAGAATGGACAAGAGTAGAATGGTCCGAATTGCACGCGACAAATCTCCACTAGGTCGCAGGAGTTTAGGACGTCCTCGAAAACGATGGAGCGACAATTTGACAGTATAGGCGGAGAATCGACGAAAGGAAACAGGCGAATCGCCTAAACGATAGAAGGAAGAAGAAGAAGAAGAAGCAATCATCATCCACGAATGCTGCAAACCGAACAATTCTGCATTGATAGTATGGAGCTCTCATAGCTACACAAGGTGGCTCAGCAAAATATTAGAATTTCATGTTTAATCATCAATAAATCAATATTTTTTATTGAATATGATATATTATATGTGAAAACAATTCACAGATGAAGTATATGTAACATATACATTCAATTTAATAATTCAATATTGAGATTTTGCATCGAATCAATGCGTCTAATAATATGGCCAGGGACTGTATATCATATTTAGTCTCACCATGATCTTTCTGGTACGATTGTCGAAAGTTTACCTTCGAAATTTTTCCGAAAAAGATCGGTTCCCTTAAAAATTTGTCAAGACCGAACGGTTTTGCACTGAGGTCAATGAAATTCCAAAATCTATCAATAGAGGAATTGCGCTTTCAAAATATGTATCTATCACTTTCAGCTCTGCAGTGATTTTTCTGGGAAATAAGCCTGTTAGTAAAGTTTCAGGGGAATGACCTAAACCAGGTGATCGCTAACCCATTGCTGTCGTTCTACCAGTAGCTCGCCTCATTTTGTTGAGGTTTACTATTTCAACCCTTTCTTTGCATATTTCAAGGTTGAAAAAATTCCAACACGTGTAATTTAATTAACAAATGATATTTACCAAGTTTAGTGTCTTTAGCTTGATATACAGGGAAAATAAAAAAGAAAAACAATTTTTTTGTTAGTATTCTGTAACTTGTAACTTTTCCGGGGGAAAGTTTTTCAAACATTTTTATACCAAATACCCACATTAAGTTTCACCACAGAATCACCCCTCACATTTTCTCAGTTTTATTCAGATATTCTCGTTAACTAAAAATGTCAAAAAATTTTGCCGCTCAGTGAAGTTTTTAGATTGCCGTCTCTTTTCAAATTGCCATCAAAAGGGCTGAGACCGCTGAACCAAACTATCCCTATAATGAAGAGGACAGTTTAAAAAACGTGAAATTGCCGTTTATAGAAAGTGTTTGATCCTCAGTTTGATCATACTCACCCTTCGGAATGGAATAAAATTACAATTCGCTTTCAATATATTGGTCCTATAAACTTCATCCGCAATAATGATGAGGTTCTCTTTAAAAGCGAAATTGACAATTGCTTCCATGTTTTCTACAGTTAGGATATGACCAGTAGGATTTCCTGGATTTATTAAAACTATCGCTCTTGGATTGCATACAGTTTTCGCATCATCAACAGCTCTCTGAAACATTTTTCCTGAAAACATTTTTTATATTCACAGTACTTATTAAAAAATTGAACAACTCTTTTGGAGGTATTCAATTGTGGTCCACATGAATAGATGAAATTGGCAATAAGTCATAAGAAAGATACTTCATGATACTTTGTTCAAATATATCTTTCTCATTTTTGATCTCTCGACTAACCAAATATAGATTGTCAAAATGCTGTGGCTTCAAACAGGAAAATACAGGTTGAATATCTGAATATTCAGTCTCGCCTTCACATATCAGCTCAAAAATTGGATGAAGCTTCGATCAATTAATTCACACTGGAGAGCTGGAGTGCAGAGAGTTCAGAAATGCACCTTCAAAATGATTCATGCGAAACAGGGAAGATATATAACCAAGAAACTGAGATGTTAGATGTTGGATTTGTGTATCATCATTATTCCTGGTAACTTTATGTTGCTGTGCCATTATAGACAAGGGTCTCCTCTTGCGAGTTCATTAACATTAACATTAACCGATGTTATAATATCAAAAACTGCGAAAAGATTAGGCTGAAAGTGCCCCATCTTCAACTTTTCAATCAACCCAAGGGTCTTCAAAAATTCCAGTTATTCCACTATTTAACTATTTCACTGCTGTTTGGTAACAAAAAGATGAAAAAACATACTTCCTCTCAAAATAATCTAATTTGCCTTTCCATTTCAAGTCTTTTGTTCGAAGTACTTACCTGCAGTTCGTTTATGTTAATACTCCACTCGTTATCTTCATCTAGGTAGTAATCAATTTTTTGCAAGTCTAGTCCTTCTATTATCATCGAATAAGAAGTGCATCCCGGAACTGGAGTCAAAACACCTGCCTTAAGTCCGTTTTCATTAAATTTGATTACAGCTAAAAATATTTTCATCATATCTCCAGCTCCTGAAAGTATTAAAACAGGATTTATAGCTTATCTCTTTTAGCAGTACCTATGTTGGTTTTCACTGCTTCATCACCTGATTTTTTACAGGTTAAACTGTTTTACTATTGAAAAACGGATCTTGATCAAGCGAATAATAGCAGTGTTTGCGAAACATGAGAGTATGCAATTTGTGTACAGGCTAATTGTCCTCTAAAAGGAGAACACCTTCATATAACTTTACGTGTCCTCTCTCCCTCATTACTCTTCGAAGTGATTAAAACTTCGCATGACTCTAAGTTACTATTCCATATATATCTGGATTATCAATTATGGATTATCATTAACAATGAAGGAATGATCACGCCTTAACAGTTATGAATACAATGATAAGAATTAATTCATATGCATACCACCCGCCGATATAAATATCAACAACGATCTGAATTGAACTACCCAATTTACCAGCGTCAGAACTAAATGGAGAAGGTTCCACGGAAAAAGAGCAGATGCATAAGAATTAATTCTTATTATTGTATTCATTGCCTCCATTCGCCCTTGCGTGATCCTTCTTCATTATTTTACCCCTGGTATCATTTCTGCCGTGAACTGAACATGCTCCCACCTTCTGAATTCATACACGCATGGTGTCTGCAATAACCAGGTCAGCGTACTGAATTGGAGGAAATATGGAACATATGTCATTGCCTTCGTCTGGGTTTCGATCTGTCCTTTCATACTGGATGGCGCTCAAATCCTACTGAATAATAGTTTTTCCATCGAAGAAGGAGCTGTGTTGCTCTAACGAGGTCAAATGAGAACGAAGACCGAAACCATTGTGAGCATCTGCTCTTCTTCGGTGGAACGTTCTCCATTTAGTGTCCTGACGATGGTAAATTGGCTAGTTCAATTCAGATCCTAACACTTGTTGATATTCATATCAGCGGATGGCATGCATCTGAATTAATTCTTATTATTATATTCATTGCCTCCTTCATTATTTTACCGCTGCATTTCTGTCGTGAACTGAACGTGCTCCCACCTTCTCAAATCATACACGCATGTTTCCTGCAATAGGCAGGCCAGCGTACTGAATTGGAGGAAATATGGGACATATTCATATATAAAGCGGGCTGCGGACTACGAGCGATAATATAATATATATTATATCTCACATATTACATAAAAATCGCTTCAAAAGAAATAACATGTAACACCGCGCATTAATGCTATAATATATATCTATATCCGGGCGATATATTAAGTATCTGCAGAGATATGCTTTTCGTATTCGAGCGATATTTCAGAATATATCCCACCCCCCACCTTACGTCTAAACCCCCGCGCCACGAAATTGCAATCACTATGCCTACTGAAATAGTACTGAATATAAAATTTTTATATCCTAATCTGCTGCACGCTTAATATAATATGATATTATATCTCATGATAGAGCTATAATATATATTATATTATCGCTCGTAGTCCGCAGCCCGCTTAATCTGTTCGAATAGTATCGCATTCATCAAGATAGAATTTGAACGAACCTTGCCCGATATAACAATTTTCCCACTGGCTCTCCACACCATCTATTTCTTCTATAAACTTTGCTATCTGCCTTCTTATAATTTTTATTCCACAAACTTCAGAATACGAACCAACTGATCCTCCTGCGCAATTTTTCAGAATATTTTCGGCCCGTATATTTGCATCCTCTGGAAATATTCCTTTATGTATCAGCTCAGGATATGCTACCAACGTCATCACTTGGCGCAAAAAATTTATTGGTGGTTGGCCAACGGATTGGGCGTCTCCCATATTCAGACGAAGCATATTTTCAAACGGTTTATCGTATTCCTGGAATAGTAATAAAGAATATAACAGAAATTGAATTGATTCCTACTGTATCAAATATTATTCTTCATTAGGTTTTTCTTGAGGTATTTATTTCATTTATTTACATGAGCAGGAATAACCCAATTTCAGGGATATGAGAAAAGCATTTTTAGATTTCAAATAGGGTTGCTTTGGACTACCACCTTAAGATCTATCGTGCCCTAAAAATATCCACAGACTGCAATGGTGATATCAATATATAGTCCATTCAAGAATGATTGACAATATTGACATCTCGGGTGGCCATGGAGAATCGAATTTAAGTTGGTAATAGCTCATAAGTTGGGATTTTGTGTTGCTGAATTCAGGTTGGTATTGAGAATAAACAATGATCCATAGACCTATTATATGTGAATCTATGCACAGACTGAAGATAATTTGAATTTTTACTGCTGTTTATGTCCTTAATTCATTGAAACAAATTGGAAATATAATTTTATCAATTTTGAATGCTGATTAATATGCTCTGAATTCGAATATTTCTTATTTTCAAATACCTTTCTAGGTTATATTTCTATATTTCAGTTCTGTGAATGAAACTACAGAAATGACATATTTGTAGTCTCTTATATAAAGGTCTCAAATCTGGTTTTTTCATTATATTGTAGTCACTTTTTTTCATGAAATTTTTGTTTATTAATATGAACAAACACTCGTATACAAAAAGACAGGTAAAAGTGGGTATTCCGAGCTTGATAAAAGTTTCTTTACAATAATTCGTGTAGACAATATTATCCATTATTCTAATAGCTCTTTTCTGTAACTTGAAAACCCTTTTTTTAAACGAATATCCCCCCCAAAGCAGATCACAATAACGCAGGCGTGACTCCATAGTACTCCTAAGAATTCTTATGGAGGGGCTCTGCTGTACCAGATTTCGCAACAGTAAAGTGTTCTTAACCAAAATTTCCGCCAAGTGGCCAACTTGCAGAATCCAAGTTATCACCGGATCAAGGAACAAATCCAGAAATTTCAAAGAAAATGAAGCATTTTCAGTCTGTATATTCTTATGTTTGGAAATAGCTACTCTTGTTCGCTGGTAATGGGATCATGGGATGGGGTAGCAATACCTCCTGTTACCAGAGACAAACTCTGCTGTCTCTGCTGTTACGATCTGAATCATAAGCCTGAGGTAGTACCCTAACAGAATCATTCAGAACGTCTACAAAAAGTCCATATCATCGAAGTAGAGTAGATGCTGATCGTGGTTTCGGTCTTTATATTTGACCGCATCAGCGCAACACAACTCCCACCCTGATAGAGAATTTCGATTGAAGTATTGCCTGCCGTAATTCCAGTAAAGTAATTTCATTACTGCAATGGAATTTGTAATTCCTCGAAATTCGGCTTATAAATTAAAAGAAACTATTTATTTTCTTTTCCCAGTTTTGTGTTTTCCCTTAACTTGAGCTTTCAACAATTTTATTAGAATTTTATTTCCTCCTCATCATGAGCACTATAACAAAAGTTATAGTTAAGTTAGTTTGACCTGTTGAACTTCTATAATCACTATGAAAATGAAAGAAGAAACGTATTTAAATACTCATCTATATATTTCACCTAATAAAAAAAATTATGTTTGCAGGTTGTAGGATTGTTTTATTATTCAGAATCATAGATGGGTAGCGATAAAACTATTTATGTTTTTTTTATCAGGGCAAGATCTTATCTGGAAAAACATTGTAGTTATAGATTCTCTTCAAATATGAAATGCTTCTACGTATATTGTTTTACGACAAAGTATGTAAGGATGTACCTTATCAGATATTCGAAAATATTGATACTATAATATTATGCAGGTATCATTTCAAACTGGAGTTGAAATAATAAAAGTTCATCATGGAATGGAAAAAAGTTATATCTACTTCTCAGAAGAAAAATTTTAAGTGTACAAGAAATTCAGCACGAAAAAAATCAAACCAAGAAATTAGTTGTTTATTCTTCCTATGATAAATTTCATGACGCACATTATTGATTAAGTATGAAGTTGAGGTAATTACAACTTTCATCATCACCATCTCGTCTTGATAGAGATCACTCTTTAACATATTCGATACATAGGAAATTTCAATTGACTTCTGTTCTGTTGAGACTATTTACCTGGTCAATGTCTTCTTCAATTCCTGCAGATAATCTTCGAATTGAACTACCGGATTCGTTCTCGCGATCTTCACTTCTGATTTGCAGAGTTACCATGAAAGCATACTTGATAAAAACACTGTGCTTTTCAATATTAGCCGCAGGTACCTTCTAGAATACTAATAAACTTTCTTTCGAAGTCCATAAGCCGAGAAGCAGATAAGATAGGATTTTAATCGATGTAGTAAATAATCTGCTTCTTAATAATACAAAATAAGTATCAGTAGCGGACTCGAAATTAGTAAAACCCCTAAAGTATAAACGGTAATGTTGTGGGTTCTCTTTCGACTCATCTCAATCAGTAGGATTTTTCAAAGTTATTTGAGCTTTTTCTCTATTCGGGATGATCAAAAATTATCATTGCTAAACAAAGAGTTCAAAAAAAATTTGAATATGAAAAGTCTCAGATTGTGCGTTTAAGAAGAAATTTTTTTTTTACTTTACTGAATTTTGCAGGATGGCAGTGAAGTGGAGTTGAAAATGGAGTTTCCTAAGAAAGTCCTCTTCCCAACACCCCATTCAAATTCCAATGACATTTTTCTCCTGCTGCAGACCTCCTATTGATATATGGTTTTCAAGCCAATCATGTTACATTCGGAAAAAAAAAACGAAAATTATTATTTGCCACATTTCTCCGGAAAAACATAAATTAGGCTTTGCACCTATACCTCATCCAATTCAAGTATTTTCAAACAAAAAATAATCAAATGAAAAAGAGCTGTAAAACCAGCAAAACGAATCTTCGAAATCGAAATTCTTTATTGTCTTTTTTATGTATTGTGTGTAGTATTCCTCTTGATTATTTTTTCAATCAGTGAAAATTTGCACGTTCTGGTAACATGAACTAGTTGAATTATTCTCATTTCTCGCACCCCATCTGAAAAGTCACACCCTCGACAAACAGGCAAACATATAAAGACGAAAATTTAAAAGAATTGATGAGGTTCATATCGCCAAGGATGCCTTAGTGAAGGACGATAGCTGCTGTCGACGCTGTCGTTATGGTTGTGCGACACATCCATCCGGATGCTGTATTGGAAAATGAACATCTAAAGCTCTGCTGGGATCGCACGGTTCTCACAGACCGGAAAATAACTCACAACAGACCTGACCTCGTATTGCTGAATATGGATGAGCACTATTCATCGACGTGGCGATTTCAAATATGTAATAACAATCTTCTGAATAGGCACACCGAAAAAATTTCAAAATACAGAGATCTAGAGAGGATCAAACCAGGAGACAGTGGAAGTTAAAAGAGATCAAGACCATCTCTATTGTCATTTCATCTACAGGCCTGATACCAAAGAAAGTGAATCAGAAGGCATTACTGCTAGGCTAAGAACGGCGAGAACTGTATGCAAGTACATGGGAAATGCGAAGTCTGCTTCGACAGGAAGTGCGGGTGGATCAGGAATCCAACCGACAGCAAGGAGCCGAGGAGCGGTCCGAACCTGACCACCACTACGAGCCCGAAACGAAAACCTGGAAAGGGCTCCAACAGAGCTTAATCCTTTTGATATATGAGATAACTGGGATAAGTGAATCTTCCTCTGGAGAGGAGTGTGAAAGCCGCAAAGCTAAAGTAAGAGAGTACCGTGCTAATAAATTTCAGATATCGATTGAAATTTATTCTGGGGGATTCTGCATTTCTTAATAAACTTTTTAGGGTTTTCACTCCCAATCTCTGAAACAAAATCAATTAAAAATGGAACCGATGATTTGCTTCTGTAGTCTCTGTTTCTATATATTGACAATTAATGTCAAACAAAAGCCACAATAATAGCTATTTATGTAACAAGTACATAAATTAGGTCTTTATGGACGAGTCCAAAAGGCCAATAACTTGGGCAAGTCCATAAAGCCTAATTATGTACGAGTTGCATACAAAGCTTTATGTTCCACTGCAATGCAGAAATTTTATTTTCTGAAATGGCTTATTACTGAAAAACATTAAGTGTGCTTTTGATTTTCTTACCTTAGTAACCAGCGACCTTAGCAACCTCAGTAAACACAGTTGTTTACTTCCTTAATTCTGTGACAAACGTCATAATAATCCAAAAAATGGATAGTGCTGGAGAAGGAAACGTAGAAAATTTAGCCGTAAGGGGCAAAGAATCTCTCTTACCCACTAAATCTAAAAGTGCTTATGAAAATATGTATGCGGCTTATAACCAGTGGTGTAAAACGAAGAAAATTGTAAAATCGACAGAAGATAATATTCTGGCTTACTTCAATAGTGAACTGAAAGCTCACAAAAGTTCTTCGCTATGGACTACAGAGATGAATCGGAAAGTACTAAAATAAGTGTTGCTACCCGAATATTGGGCCAGGAAGAAGTTGCATCAAGAGTATTGCAGATCGGAAACTGTGCTTCCACTTCGAGCTTGACTTCCTCAGGCATGCATTTTTATAATAACAATAAATGTGTTTTCAATGTCCACTACCACACTAATGCTTAGAATAGTAATTCATAATTTTGTTTTTAGGTCGAAGTTTAATTCTTCTTCCTTGAATAAAGTGTTGTTTGCATCTAGTATATTTATTTGACAGAATGATAGTGACAGTTGAGTCCAATAAAGTGGAGTCCAATAAAGTGGTGTCCAATAAAGTAGTCAATTATGGACACTAAACGAATTCATAAATATAGTGTTTATGATGCATTCGAACATAAACGTTATTTATTTTCAGTTCATTGTCAGGCAACAATTTTTTCTAGTTATTTTGCTCCTGACAAATTTGTGCAAGAATTTACGCAGGAGCAAATCATCGATTTAATTTTTAATTGATTTTGTTTCAGAGATTGGGAGTGAAAACCTTAACAAGTTTATTAATAAATTTCAATTTATGGCAACAACTCTAAGGAATATCTGATTTTCAGCTTTTTAGCAAACATCGAGTTTTCTGAAGCTTTAGAGCATAATAAAAATACAAGTATATATTTCTTCTGAGTCTTTATTGAGAAAGAAATTTGTACAACAAATTATTTTACGAAATACGGGATAATGTAACTTCTAAAAAATCAGTAATGGTATCTAGTTTACTCTGATCAATTCATAGTTCGTTTTATGAGGTAGTGAATATTCATTTTGGAAAAAATACATAACTTTTATTCACTCAAACTCATTGATATCAGCAACAAAATTATTTTTGGTCAGTGGTACCAATATTCTTCTGATGAATTCGATGAACTGACAATTAAAATAGAATCTATTACCTAGAAAAATTCGCCATAAATTTAAAATGAAATTTCTTAATTCGCTCCATTATTTTGTGAACTTGGTCTGGATTCGAGATGAGGGTCATACGTATGTGGTAAGTGCCTGGTTTTTGCCTAAATCCAGTGCCTGGGACGACACAAATACCTGTTTCTTCCAATAACTCCAGGGCGTAAAATTCATCAGGTGATAATGATTTCTTGGCTGCCTCTTTCACTGCATTCTGTGGTAATCTGATACGTGGGTAGAAGAAAATTGAACCTTCTAATGGGTTGCAGCTCATTCCTTCTAGAGAATGTACCGCTTCTTCTACGATAGAAGCACTCATCTGCGGAAGATGGAACAAAGTTAAATAAGTTTCTGTCGAATATGATATAATGCATAATGAAGACAGCGTTTAAAAGCTAATCGACCAGTCTAAAGTATCACAGATTTTGATTATTATCAATTAGTCAACTAAATCGATATAAGGTGGTCTAAACACAATTGTACAGTGTCCAGTGAACTCTAACAGTTCTTTTGGAGTTCACTGAGTGTCCACCGTCCTCCCCACCAACATTGGCCGTCCAAGTAGGTACTTCAAGTTGTTCAGTTCAGCCCATTTGACAAGCGCTCTTTCCTATGCATCTGATGTTTCAAAAATTTTTTCCGAGCTGATTTGTGTTGCATTATTTTTGAGTTCAGGGTGAAATGTTGTTCAATGAAGGTTTTATTATTAATATTGCAATAGAACGCCGATTATCCGAACTTCAGTCAACGGCAATAAAATACAGTACAGTACAGAAGGGATTGTCCGAAACGATCATCACCAGTTAGTCAAGTGCACAGTTGGCTTACCCAAAAACTCCATAAATTAAAACCCATAAAATCCTTCAAAATCGATACCGCGGTAGGTACCTTCAGAGGGCTTCTGTGAGATTTTTATTGCGATCATTATTTACGTTGTACCATCCCGCAATATTGACATGGCTTCACAGTCCTGCTGAATGCAGAGCTTAGGAGTAAGGAAGTTTACTTATTAACTCTAACTATATTCAGAGAGAAAATAATGGCTATACCCAAACCATGCATAAATAACACTATTCAACAAGGGTTCTCCCACCTAAGAGATTTATATTTTTTTTGTTAGGTATCCCTCACCTTATTACAGAAATAATAGTACTTACGTTTGTTTAGCTCCCGTTATCAAAATAAAAGACATGCGTGAATTGTCCATGTTCGCACTTCTGTACCCTACGATACTTTATAAAATAAACAAACTATTGAAACAAGTTAAGTTTCTGACAGCATTGAATGACTTTGAAAAAGAAGCCTGGTTGTCCTTTGTAGAAGTGACCAAAAATTTTCTTGGCAATCACAAATCTCCGCAATATGTATATATCGTCAAAACGATGTTACAGGCTCATCAAAAAATGGGATGCAACATGACCTTGAAGCCCGTTTGCAACAGCCGAGAATTCTCTGGAGGATTCTCTACAAAATTCTCGCAAGAAAACGGCAGAGATTATTTTGTATGCAACTGAACAGAGAATTCTACCGAAAGTGCGTATGCAACGGTAAGAGGTGTTGGGATAAGATTCAGATTTGATGGAGGCCTGTTTAACCTGAAGCGCCTCAGAGCAAAAACCCGTACCAAGTTTATCACGGAACTTCAATATGCAGACGACTGTTCACTCATCGCTAGCAGCTCAGAGGATCTACAGATAATGATGGACACCTATAAACATATATACGAAGCTTTAGGCCTTAGACTCAATATTGATAAGACCAAAATCCTGGTGAGTCCGCCAGAAAGCCTTCAAACAGATATCAGCCTGGACAATGAAACTCTAGAACAGGTCGAGCAGTTCAAATACTTGGGAAGCTTCATAAATACTAGGGCTAACCTTGACACGGAAATACACAACCGTATCAATTCGGCATCACGGGCATTCTGGAAGCTGAAGGACAGAGTGTTTCAAAATCACGACCTCAATCTGAAGACCAAGACAGCTGTTTACAGAGCAGTGGTCCTCCCAACGCTTCTTTACGGAAGCGAAAGCTGGACTCCCTACAGGCGACATATTAAACAGCTTGAACAGACGCAGCAACGTCATCTAAGACAGATAATGCACATCAGATGGTTCCACAAAGTTTCGAATGCAGAAGTCTTGCAGCGCGCGAGTTGTACAACAGTTGAGACTCAAGTAACGAGGGCCCGACTCAGATGGAGCGGCCACATTCTGAGGATGCAAGACACAAGACTCCCCAAGGTAGCTCTATACGGCGAACTCACTGAGGGATCCCGGAAACCAGGAGGCCAGTATAAGCGGTTTAAGGATACACTACATCAATCCCTAAAATCAGTTAATGCCAACCATAACTGGGAACAACTAGCGTTAGACAGGTCACAGTATAGGTCTTTGGTAAACAGATATAATGGAGAATCGAGAAGGATACAGCGGCGGCCAGATCTGGTTGGTGACTATCCATGCCCTGAGTGTGGAAGGATCTGCAGGTCACGGTTGGGTCTCTTTAGTCACAGGAGGGCACACAGTCGCAACTAGCACTAAGAAATTACTTATAATAATAATAATATAATAAGTCTGTTCGAATTTTTTTTTTTCTTTTTTTTTTTTTCTTCTTCTTCTTTTTGTAGATTCATTCCCGGTAACGGGATACAGCAATGAATGAATGAATGAATGAACGGTATATAATTCACGACGCATGAATTTTCGAGCAAATTCTCTAGAGAATTCTCGGCTGTTGCAAACGGGCTTAAAAATACACTTTTTGCAATCACATATTAATGTCTTTCCACAAAATATGGGAGCCGTAAGTGACGAGCATGGAGAGCGATTCCATCAAGACATCGCGTCAAACGTAACCAAGGCAAAGGGGAACCCTCTATGCTTGCTGATTATTATTGGTCCATCGTTAGAGAAATACTGGAGTCGTCCTACAGCAGAAAAGACAAAAGATCTAAGCGATCGGAATCTTTTACACCATTGCAAATATTATAATGCATTGTTTTTGTTAAAAATCATGAATATAATTATTAAAAAACAACAAGAGCTAACTTCCACTTTTTATTTATCGTGCGTTTATACCTTGGCTACAAAGATTAAAAATATATATATATTTTCCTTAGGTGGGAGAACAAAGCCATAATTTTGTCGATCAGTGTAATTATTTTAAAATTCAACTTGATTTCGACGATAGCATTTCCATTGACCCTTTATCGCGTGAATTCGTTAATTGGGATGGTCATACTCATGACAGAATATAAACACCAGCTTCTTCGGAAAATGCATTCGGGGCATCTTGTTACACAAGTGAACGTAATAAAACCTTACAAATAATAAAAATGATGTATTATGTGAGAGTTCGTAAGTTTGATTTTTTTTTTGTTTGTTTGTCTTTACATAACTCCGGAACCAGGTATCCGATTTTGATGGGAATTTCTGTATAGCGTACAGAATTTATTGAAGTAGGTTTTCCTGTGAAGTTCATTCCTATACAATGAAGGGATGACGGAAAATATCGATTTTTCATAAATAAAGCCCGTTTGTAACAGCCGAGAATTCTCTGGAGAATTCTCTACCAAATTTTGCCGTTTTCTTAAACGGCAGAGATTATTTTGAATGCAACTGAAAAGTGAATTCTTCCGAAAGTGCGTATGTAACGATAAAGAATTCACAGTGCATGAATTCTCGAGTGAATTCTCTGGAGAATTATCTACCAAATTTTGGCAAGAAAACGGCAGAGATTAGTTTGTATGCAACTGAACAGTGAATTGTACCGAAAGTGCGTATGTAACGATAAAGAATTCACGGCGCATGAATTCTCGAGTAAATTCTCTAAAGAATTCTCGGCTGTTCGGTTGCATACAAAATAATCTCTGTCGTTTTCTTACCAAAATTTGGTAGAGAATTCTCGGCTGTTACAAAACGGCTTTAGTCACGAATGAAGCCGTTGATTTTAGGCTTTTATGGCCGACGCTGGGAAAAGTGTGAGGGATAGAGGAAGATGAACAAGTACCTTCACAGTTTTGTAGAGTATAAAAGTTCTGTAAAAAGGTCCGCTTTGTCACCTATCCAATTTCCGAGGATAACCCTTGATAACCAATTTTAACATTTTTAATTCACTACAAAATTGTGTTCCATTTGAAGAGGGTCTTAACATAACTCTGGAACCGAATATTCGATTTTTATGGGAATTTCACTATTGTGTAGAAAATTTATTCGAGTAGGTTTTCATGTAAATAAATTCCTATATATTAGAAAACTGACGAAAATTATCGATTTTTTTCATAAAGAAGTCGTGAATGAAAACGCTGATTTCAGGCTCTTATATAGCCGAGGCTGAGTAAACAAAAAGGGTCGGTTCATGCAGCGTTAATAAGAACCAAGAGCAAAGAAAGGAACAATCTAATGATGAGTTTATGCCGAGGACTAATACCTAAGAAAAGGACCCCTTGAATGAGCAGATTGCAAAACGTGCGTGTACTTCATCTACTAATTAGATTGGTCACTTTCTCAGCTATTAGTTCTAAGTAACTCAGCATAAACTCACCATAATTGGCAGATGGCATTCACGTGATCGTCATCTGCTTATTTGATTAGTACCTTTCTTAGGTATTAGTTCTAAGTAACGCTGCATAGACCGATCCTCAGAGATAGGCAGAAATGTACAATTTTGCAGAGCTCGGAAAGTTCTATAAAAAGTTCCGCCATGACATATACCTAACTCTTGAGGATAACCCACGATAACCATTCGAATCCGAAATAATGTTCCATCATAACATTAATATAGTCCATTCAAGAATGATTGACATCTCGGGTGGCTATGGAGAATCGAATTTAAGTTGGTAATAGCCCATAAGTTGAGATTTTGTGTCGCGGAATTCATGCTGGTATTGTGAATAAACGTTGATCTATAGACCTATTATATGTGAATCTATGCACTTACCGACTGTTATTTCAATTTTGTACAGCTGTTTATGCTCTTAATTTCATCGTATAAATTGAAAACACAATTGTGTCAATTTTGAATGCTGATTAATATGCTGCAAATCTGAATATTTCTTAGTTTCATATATTATACTTTTCTAGGTTATATTGATATATTCCAGTTCTGTGATTGAAAGTACAGAAAGTTTTAAAGATCTTTTGTGACCAGATATTAAGCTGCGCCTGGACTTTCAAGACCTACTAGGATGTCAATCATTCTTGAATGGACTATACAAATTTAGGCAAGAAATAAAATCAACCCATCAGGATGACAGTGTCACGTGACGGTTATACTTTGATGCGAGGTTGAAAGGGACACGATCGATATTATGATCATATGATCATTTCGATTTGGAAAAGAATCGTGATAACGTTGTAGGCTGTAGCTGAATGGAGGAAATGTTTTTTCGGCTTTTTAGTTTTCTTCGTCGTGAGGGTTTTCGTTACGTGCTTGTTAATTTTTCATTGTTGATTAATGATTATTTTTACTTCTCGATATCTTTTCTCCATTAATTTTTCGTAGGTTTGTTGATTCTCTGCTGATATATTTTCTTGAATTCACTGATTATATTATATTCACTTTAGCCGCAGGTTTACGCTAGTAATTAACTAAAAATAACTGCCCCCTCATGAACGGATTCATGTTTTCTTTCAGTAAATAAAAACATATATGTAGGTATAAAACGTGGACCTTATTATCATAGTATGCTCTAGATATCGTTGCTCTGTAGCTAAAAAATTAACTTGAAGAAATTATTTTGTTCTCCTAATTGCAACAATTATGATATATTGACATCCAATTGAATTTTCCGACAAGCCCAGATATTTAAGGATGAAAGCTTTTCTGGCAAAATATTATTTGAAATTTCTTAGCAGTGGTCTGTAATGTAATGTATTTCACCCGACGTTTCGACTCCAATTGCGCTAGGCGTATTTAGACAAATCTTCGTCAATTTGAAGAACTATTCAAAACACCAGTGCATATTACGCTGAACGAAATGTTAATCTTTAAAGCTCTGTTCACACATCACACCTACCCTTAATCCGCCCATGATCGTTTTCTTCTCATGCTCGAATTGCTCGTGGCTTGGTTCATTAGGGTTTGGTGGGTTAACCAAGCAGTATACTGTAGTTTGCGCTAAAACAGATGGACATAACGAGGCACTCAAGGACTTGACAAACATTGGCGGTATATCAGGATCCAGATTGATTATTTCAGCATAGCCACATTTGCTGCCACTCTCTGCGTAAATTCCTTTGGAAATTGACATAAGACTTACAAGCTCTATATCACTATAGGGTTTACCCATGTCATTCAGTACCTGAAATGCAAAAAGAAATTTTGGATGTGAAGGGAAAATAGACCAAATGAAATAAAATAATATTATTTTTTACGAATGTTTAAAAACTGATTGAGATGAACTTATATTTTCGAAGCTCAAGACATTGAGTTGCACTCAATTCAAATACCAAATTTTTGAGCGGAACCTCAAGTGACCAAGGCTAAAAGACTAGGAAATTTCGAATAGGTATTTGCAACTACTAATATTAACAAAGAATCGAGAAGAGAAAGCCCTCGTCAAAAAATTATGGTAACTTTGATATTCCCACATTATTAGGAATAATAATACAATAGTTGATTGAATACTCACTCTTTTGAAGGAAACGAAGCTACAATCATCCTTAAGAACATTGTTCTGATAAACTTCATCTGCTATAATTATGAGATTCTCTTTCCAAGCAAATTTGACTATTTCTTCCATATTTTCTCTAGTTAAAATATGACTAGTTGGGTTTCCTGGATTAATCACAACAATAGCTCTAGGGTTACATTTGGGCTTAGCTTCATTAAGAGCTCTCTGAAAATACAAAACAATAAACATGATACGAACAGATTAGAACAGTTAGAATTTGAGTTCACCTGCAATTCATTAACATTTATTTTCCAGTGATCATCTTCGTCTATGTAGTAATCTATTCTTTTCAATCCTAATTCAGCTATTGTAGAGGAATAGAACGGATACTCCGGTACTGGATTTAAAATACCTGTCTCTAATCCGTCTTTGTTGAATTTGAGAATACTCAAAATTTTTTTAGCCATGTCAGCAGCTCCTAAAAGTTCAAATGTAGATACAAAATCCGTATTTCTCATTTTGAATTGTTGAGCCCCATTTCAAGGTTTATAACCTATAACTTTATAAATTTATCATTACCATTTATTCACTAACCTTGACCCATCATACAATTTCTCCAGTGGCTGGATACATTATCCCTTTTTTCTATATACTTCGCAATTTGTCTTCTTATTACTTCCATTCCACAAGCATCAGAATATGAACCAGCCGATCCACCAGGGCATTTGTCCAAAATATTTTTAGCTCGCAATTTAACATCATCTGGGAATCTTTTATCGGTCATCAAATTTGGACATGCTACTAAAGTAAGTACTTGTCGAAGGAATGTTATGGGTGATTGACCAAGGGATTGGGCATCTCCTATATTGAGACGCATCACATTTTGAAACTTTTTCTTTTTACCCTGAAATGAGTAGTACTTTCAGAAAATCTTGCAAAGTTATCGAAATAAATCCTCACTCTCATTTTCCTCAGTAAATTAATGTGGAAATTAGACATTGAGGGAATAAAATGATAAAACAGAATTATTTACGCTGGAATGAAGATAATAACAACTGTTGGCAAAACTTAAATCTTCAATATCATTAATCTCATGCGTGTTACTCTCGAGCAAAGACAGAAAAAATCATAAATAAACAAAAGTGAGTTCAGTGAAACGCACTAAGTATGATGCATAATGGCTTAAATCACTGCTTTTCAACAATTGCAATTTGATTCGGTAAAATATTGAAATAATTTGAAATTGAAAAAAAAGAACAGAAATACTAATTTCAATGATATGAAATTTTGAATGAATGAATTATATTCATTTAATTTTTACGGCATGGTGTTTTTAATAACCTAATATCAAATAATATAATCTTCATTCATTCACAAGGAGGTTTTCGAAAGGAGAACTAAAAGAGTCTAAAAGTATTATAATAATATAATCAATCGAAAAGACTAGGTACATCAATGCTGCAGAACATCAAATTCAGATATAATCAGATATTGTGTTTTTTGCGGTTTTGCTATTAGGGGTAATAGCGAACAATAATATATAAGAATCGATATCCATAGGCGCCGGAATCATAGATTCTTGGGGAAATTAACATTAATAGGTAGAGAAGTATCAAATAACAGAAATTTCTCGTTACATTTATAAATTTGATACTTATTCATGAAATAAATAAATAAATAAATAAATAAATAAGGCCTTTATTTCTTTTACAGAAATCTCAAGGGGAAGTTCACCCAAAGGTGTTCTACCACTTAACCCTTGTTTTTACATTAATAAAAAATTATGTGTGCAATCCATCCCAAATAATAATAATAAACACAAGAACAATAATAGAGCAAAAAATAAAACAGAAAAAAAAATATTATTCATTTTCTTGCCTTCTCGGAGACTGAAAAGTGTTATACCGAACCACTGAGCAAGTATTCTCTGATTTTATTCTTGAATCTACTATCTTTAAGTTGTTTAAAGTCGTAAGGAATCTCATTATACAATTTATAGATGTTGTATCTGAAACTTCTCTGAAAGGTTGAGGTTCGATGGTGAGGGCATGTAAGTAAGCCTCTATGTCTAATGTTAACATTGTGGACATCAGTTCTGTACTGCAACCTATTGAAGAGATACGGTGGTTTTTTATTCACAATTATTTTATGGAATGTACAAAGCGCATGAAAGTTAAAACGAAGTCTCATAGGAAGCCAACCCTACTCAACTAACTTATGGGATACATGATCAAATTTTCTAATTCCGAAAATAAACCTTATAAGCAATGGAATAAAATTGTGATAATTTTTATTATTTGCTTTGATACAGTTCGAAAAACTAAGTGATTTTTTCCGGAAATCGAATGCGAATACATAGCTGAATTTCTTGAGAATAACCGCAGTGATTCCGAAAATTTCTAGGCACATAAATATACAGGGAGTTTAAAAATTTCATACAATAATTTTAAGGGTATACTCCCTAAGTGATTTCATGGCAAAAAGTTCAGATGAACACAGGTCCGCAAACGTTGATTTTCAATTTTTTTTAGCTTTCTCTTTCTCTTCTGCTGGGAGGGTTGCACTACAAGAGGAGGGAGGGTGTTCCTACATCTTTTGTGAACCAATTGATCTTGTAGGGTATACAATATAATTTTAATATATTTATTTTATTAATATTTAAAAATTATATAATATAATAATATGGATAATTTATTTATATTATTGAAGATAAGGAATACGATAGTGTTAGATTTGATATAATATAATATTTATTTATTTAATATATTCATTTCATTCAAAGATATTCGAGAAAAATCCACCAAAATGATGCTATACAAGGTTTTATTTCTAATTGTTCTTATTTATATGTACACATAATATTTATTTCTATTTATATTTGGGCCCCCAAGCACATCGCTCGCACCAAATTTTCATATGATTTTTGTCACTTATTTCCGAAAATTTACGTCAGTACCTGAATGGTACATCAAGACTCGAATCTGTGAGCCGTTTCCAAATATTACTATTTTGTTTAATATTTTAGGGTTATAGACAGGGAACTTGAGAATAAAGAAAAAGCGTAAAGACGTCTGCATTAGAAAAAAGTTTACCCTCACCCACCTGAAGATGCTATTGTGATAGTGAAACACGTGTTGTGGTTTAGAAACTCATTTTGTGAAAATCGTATAATCTTTTTCAAGTAGAAAAAAAGTGTTTTTTTTTAGATAAGAACAGAGGTTTTGGGTTGGGAGAATTGAGGGGGTTTGTCCCCCCCACCCCCCAAACTCGAATCCTTGATCCGCTCCTGCTGACCCTTTTTCGGTTATATGTTTTTTATCAATCGAATTTTTAAGTTAATTTCTTTAAATATTTCCTGGATATAAAATAAAAGTTTTATTTGTTTTTGTTAATTTCACGATTGTTCATTTGAAAACTTTATTTGAAAGATTTTTTATACTTTTCCATTAAAATGAGTAGAAATGTTTTAAATATTTCAACATTTTGTCACTGATACACCTAATCATAAGACATCTAGACGGATTTTTGAAACCAGTACTTAAGGCAATCACAACAGAAGCAATTAAATTCCATTTATTGTATTTAATTCCTCTTCATTTTCCGTTTCTTTACCTGTTGAATCTCCCTCTCAAGTTCAACTGCTTTCTGTAGTATTGGCCCGGTTATAGCATATTCGAGTCCTTTATAATTCGGATTAACTGTTTCTGGGGTAAGACATTTACAACACTGAACTTTTATATGTAGAAACCTCACTATCACTTGCTCTTTTCTAAAACAATTGAATGATGGAAGAATAAAACGATGGCTTTTCGAAAGGGCCATTTCTTTTCGAAATTGATACTGAAACAGTGTCACAACATCAGAAACAGTCGGTATGAAATGTCTGGAGTGAACTGACTGATAAGATAGCACAGTAACCAGTTATTTAATTATGGTTGGAATAATCATTAGATCCACCAAATTTCGAAATCGTTCAAAACAAATCACTCTACTCTATATACCTACTCGATTTGAGCACCACTCGAACGATAACTCACTTTCCTCGTCATTCTATTCGGCTTTTTCTTCTGGAACCATTCTGACAAACACAGCTGAGTTTATTTGGGCCATTGACCTCTTAATAAGTTCCCTTAGCACGATATCAATGAACCATCACAAGTCAACCTTCATTATTGTTGATCTAGATCTAGGGTATATTATTATCTAGTATTGATTTAGAATGGTCATGGATAGGAACTCTATTCGTTGATGTTAGCTATTGTGTCATTACATTCTGAAATCTGAACTAGTTTCCTTTAATTTTATATACATAACACTATACATTTTCTAATCGGGATATAGATTAATATTTCAGATTAGGTACATTCATGCGAAAGATATTACGTCATTGTTATAGCCGTGATGACGTCATAATTTTTTAATGTCATGTGACACCTCAATTTGAAGGTCTTCCATTAAGTATCAATGTTACAAATTATTGTAGGATTTATTTGTAGAGCCTGAATACAAACATATGTATTTTTTATTTATTCATTATTTTTTATCACTGTTACCTATATTTACCATGTTTATTAAAATTACAATAAATGCTGTCATTTGACCAAGACAAATGAGACCGAATTCATGGTCAATATCTACCCCTCTCTCGACGAACCGAATTGGTATTTCTATTGATACTTTGACTAATGAGGGTTTGCTATAGTTCGATTCAGGTCGTAACATTTATTGAATTTATATCAGCGTGTGTCATGCGTCTGAATTGATACCGTTTATTATTCACTTGCCAGGAGGCAATATCCATTTATTATTATGTTTTCCGAGGCAACGCAGGCACTGACGGATTCTGTCCCTGCTGGATCATCTTGAAAATAGGATTCCTGCAATCTGAGAATTTGGAAAAATGGATACATGCTTCCATCTTCGCCCTGAGAGTATTTGCTGACATACTCCGGCTATTTGTCTTACGTTGGGCATTTTTCACGGCCCTCAATATGCAGCAGTTAGCTCACAGATACTGATTTGCCTACCCTCTTAATCGGCTGATTTTTCCTTCTTACCTCAGCCATTCGAAACTCACGAAATAAGTGTAGGTATGCCGGCAACTGTTTTATATAAATTATATAAATTTTTTCAGTCAGTATATTTTTCAGATAATATAAAATGGGTCTCGATGATAACCTTTGTGATTTGATCGATTGACGAATAGATATATTGTATGGTTTGAATATTTAGCAGATACAATCATCAGTGAAAATATCTCGGTTTAATATGTGCTCGTTTCAATTTCAATATGAAACTTGAACTTCTCCCGAACTCTAATGATTTTCCGAATATATAATTTAGTGAATTTCCTCATTTTCATCGAAGAAATTGTGGAAACCTTCACTTAAATTTTCCAAACGTACAATAACAACGTCATATTGTGACTGACAGAATCATCAATAAGTTATACTTCTCTTCAGCAAGAGGAAAAAGTGTTGCTAGTTAAAAGATTGCAACCGTAACTAGACTTATTTTCGATTAATCACTCGACTATAAATCAATCCTAAGATTGATATAATAGTTATTTATGTACCAAGGAAGAAAAACTGTCTATTACAGTCGAGACTGCAATTTCATAGCCGAGGCGCAGCCTAAGCTAGTAAGCAGGCGAGACAATATAGACAGTTTTTTGCCGAGGTGCATATTACATGTTTTCGTCGATCTCATATACTTTTATGAAAGAAAGTACTCACTTGTGTGCTGTAAATCCAACCTGCCCGTAGTTTCCAATTCCCTCGTCTCTAGAGGGAATATCCATATCGTTATTACTATCCATTCTTGATTATAATGAACACTAATATTCAATCCTCGTTCTTGATTTACTCGTAAAATCTAGCAGATTTCGTAAGGAATTGATTTAACAGGAGCAAATGACAGTTATTGCCACAGACGCTTATTTTTTTCTTCAAATCCTACCTCTCGAAATTGATTAATCGCCACTGTCGTATGTCGTATTTGTTGCTAAGCGACAAACAGAGCGGATGAAAAGTGTTTGCGGACGAAAAGTATCTGATGCGGAAGAAAAATACTTGCCATCAAAAAGAGCCGAGTTTTTGTTCAGAATTCTTGGTCAAATTAAATGTGCGAACATTTCAACTTCTGATATAAAAAATAGAAACTTGAATTTCGGGTTATAGATTGAGAATTCGGAGGTTAAGTTTATTCGTGGATAGGTAGATGGTTTGGGAGCTACCTATATAGGCATCTGAAATATTTTTTTCAATATTAAAAATTGATTTTTGTTTAGAATGTTGAGAGACTGTTAATATATCGACTATTTTAAGGGGATATGTATCGTCTTATCAGTTTTATCAACATGCGAGTCCTATTTGTGACACACCCTATATCTCAGAATGGTTGCATATTCGGTCCCATGTATATATTCTTCACGTAACATGATTGTTTTCGAATGAGGATCGAATTCATTCTCTATTACAAAGTAAACATTATTAACCTTATTAGCAGTATCACCCACCGCAACATAAGTGGAATCAACAACACCCTACAATGGTTGCCATATGAATATCGAGTATAAATTATACAACTTTAAAATTCACTTATGCAAAGAATGAATAAAAGAGGCCCGATGTGGAACACCACATAGATCACTTAGGCAACGTCTGTACCAATCATTAACGTTTATTTTTTATTTTACATGAAACAGTCCAGCCGAATATTTTTGTCAGGTCAATTTTGTTTTGAGGAGGACTCATCTTTGATTTGCAAATTCCTGGAGATAAGGCCATTTGCTGGTGCCCCTGGTGACAATTTTAAATGGCAATAGGTGTCGAGTGATATATCCATTCTGACGATTTCGCGGTTCCATGAATGCATATTCAAATAAATTTCAAAATTAATTTTGACAACTTCATGATCTCCAAACCTTCATAGAGCCTCCCACGGGCGTAGCCAGGGGGGGGGTTTTGGGGGTTCAAACCCCCCCCGAAATAATATAGGTACATGGTATCAGTTTCAAAGAGTCTCACTTTATATGTCAAAATCAGAAAATTTTCATTTCAAACCCCCCCCGAAACTCAACCCTGGCTACGCCCATGGAGCCTCCCTATTTAACAATAATCCTAAATCGAATATTGCCATAATCACAAAAATCGTTCTCCATTTTGGAATTCATGATTGTGATCTACCACTAAGAAAACGCAACACTGTAATTATGAATAGAATAGGACAATAAACACAAAAGTGTTCGCCATTTTCAAGGGTCCTTTTTATCCTCGACAAAATTCTCACCTACCAAATTTGAAGTTAATAGGACCAATATAGAAGTCGTTCAAATTTCAAGATTTGTATGCAGATCAGAAAAATGCATATTCAAATAAATTACATAATGAATTTTTACAACTTTATGATCTCCAAACCTTAATAAAACCTCCATATTTACCAATAATCTCGAATCGGATATAGTCCTAATCACAAAACTCGTCAACCATCTGGGAATTTATGTTTTATCATTGTTGTCTACCACTTTAAAAAAATCGCGATACTCCAATTCTGAATAGAATCGGACAATAAACATAAAACGACATAACTATTCCCCATTTTCAAGGGTCATTTTTTTCCCTGACATAATTCTCAGCTACCAAATTTGAACTTAGTAGGACCAAAATAGAAGTCGTTCACATTTCAAGATTTGTATACAAATCGAAAAAATTTCTGAGTAAAAAAATTAAAACATTCTAAAAACATTTTCGCAATGTAGTTATGTATTAGAATTGCGTACAAAATTTTGCATATTGCTTTTCATCTTAGTAATGCTAGATATTGCTACATACATACATGTTTGGCAAGTTATCTCTGGCTAAATTTCAAAGACTGATTCTACAGGCACAATATCTGTAACGTTTCACAATTTTTCCACTAGAAGCATACATCTATAGGTATTAAGTATAGGAACCTTTCCTGTGTTAAATTTGGCCAGACATAACTTGCACACCCTATATATTGACGTTTCATCATTCAGTGGAACAAAGATTGTAATTCTAAAAGTAAAAAAAATTTCATTGGTTCATCGTAGGAGAAGCCAGCGATATATCATGCATTATCCGAAATTTCCAGAAAAACGCTATACATCCGACAACAGCGTACTCGAGAAAACGCGCAAGTGCTAAAGCTCGAATCTATTTAAAACGATACAGAGGATTGAATAGGGGAAAAGTCGAATCCTTACTATATTAATACGAGTAAAACCTCAGTGCGAAAGCCGGCTTTACAGAGTGTGCATTAATAAGTTCGTGTTTCCTAATATCCAGTGGAGTGAAGTGTAAAAATTTCAATCGATATGGCAGAAGCAAACAAGAGAAACATCCCCATCAAACTTGGAGATTTCAGTGTTATTGATACGGAATTCAGCAGCATCAGAGAAAGGTTTGACGCTGAAATGAGAAAAATGGAAGAGGAAATGAGCAAATTCCGCTCAGAGCTGATGAACCGGGAATCCAACAACTTTTTCAGGTCCACCACCAGGTACATATCTAATTATAATGGGTCATTTTTAGTTTTTCTGAATTTTGCCCAAATCCCTTTTGTTTGGCCAATACACTCAAATCTTTCGACATTCCGAAATTATCTTTTTGTTTTTGCATCTCTTGAAATCAACATTTTGAATTTCTAAGAATGGCAAGAATGGAATTCACCATTCAGAACGAGCTACCTCTACTTCATAAATCCGAGGAGAGATCCTCCAAATTCTCTTGAAAGGAAATTTCATCCAAATTTTGTGTACATCTGTTGTAACCAATGGAAACTGACACGCCTTTTTTGAATGACAAGACATATGACATAAGGACCGAAAATTTTCTATTTTTAAACTCATTTCTCCAGCACTCTAATATCAGCTTACAATCTGAAAACTTATTCCTGGACCACCATGGGCAAACTAAAGAACAGAATCCTGAAACTAACAGAAGAATTAGAATAAGAAACGATCTATCACAGAACAACAAAAAATAAGATATACTTTTAATCGATAATTTTAATGATCTATGTATATATTCAATTTCGGGGTCACTGGTATAAAGAAACGGATCCAGTGTAAAAACATTATATTCAAATAGAATATGAAATGTAAAAACACAGCTATAAACAAAAATGGTAATGATTATCCCTAATCTGATATTTAGATATACAGGATGTCCCATTGTCCCATAACATGACTTAGTAACAAATTGATAGACAAGCTGACAGAATTGAGATCACCCTCAAACATTTTTAGATGTGATTTTTCCTGATAAAAGGACAACTATATGAAATAGAAGGGATTTTAGTGGACGTTAAGGAAGCTGAAAGAGAGAGCAGATCAAGAAATAGATGATCAATTTGACATTTTCCTCGATACAAAGTAGGCACCTCAAATTTTTATGAAATCTGAAAATTTTTCGAAATTTAGGTAAACATCCTGTGTATTGTCGCTAGTATTATTTTCCTAATCAGTTTGTTTCATCTACTCTGGGACACACTGTATACTATTATAATTATAGAACTCATCAGGAATTGAGAACATTCAACACTCGAATAATTATTAGTCCCTTCATTGAAGAATAGCTTAAACGGAGCATATTTCATATTAAAGAATTTGGCCTCTTAACTATTATTTCGAAATTTTCTATCGACCTGTATTCCCTTTTTCCACAAAGTACATAATGGTTAATCACTGATAAAATATTCCATACGAATAACCGTCTTTGTTCAAAAGTCTGCAATGAGTTACAACGTTACAAGAACAATCAATGAATTGTAATAGAGGGCGCATGGTTTTCGCGTTTCCATAATAATGGCCAATTTATTAATTATCATACCTACATAGTGAAAAAATAATTTAAAATCATTTTTGAAACTATTCATTTGATAAAGTTCGACAATATTTCTTCGTGAAAAAATACTGACACTGAGGGCTAAATTTTCTTATCTTGTAGAGTTACAGACGCAGAATTCGGTCATTTCGAATGCATAATTAAACCAAAGAGTTGATACCCTTTGCATAAACTGAGGGGATAGGTAATTAAAAGGGTGATATGAAATCTATACTCAAGGGAGCGGAACTTGAACACTGCTGAATTTCCTTTGTATAGAACCCTATTACATACCGCATTGAACAAAGTAATAAAAGAGGGGAAAATTTCCATAAAATTCATTAATACAGTGACAGGTAATAAATTCGTTTATTAGATTCAATTTTTCCGAGAATTTTTCCCACAAGAAAAATTCTGGTATTCAGGATATAGATATATAATATTGCAGATGCAGCTTTCCAGCTTTCGTATTGATAAAATTGACTTCCTTGTGCAAGCAAAGAACAGATATGGCAACAACAGCACTAATACGATTTTTTTCAACCTTGTGAATCAAATTAATCCTACATAGTATAAAGAAGTAGAATAATCAAATAGCAGTTATGAATGAAGAGTGAATTGAAACTTCAAATACATTTTCTAGCTTCATCCTTCTAACACAATTAGCAGTCATTTTGAAATCTCTTTCTGGGAAATCTAGATTCAAAAACCTTCATTGAGCAACTGAGATTTATTTTGTAACAGACTATACTCTTTTCTTCAAAAAATTCGATTCGTATTCTTCGAGAAATTGGCATGAATTCAACAGTAAACCCTGGAGTAAACTCTATTCAGTTTGTATCTGAAACGATGCAAATTTCACTAGAAATTATTGAAATTTTGTGAAAACACCTACAATAATAATTATTATTATTCATCTGGCTCATACTCTCTACCAGTGAACTAATAATGGGTTATTAGTTCACTGCTCTCTACATCCAGTCAACATTTCTATTGACCATAAAACTCGCTATAGGTACTGTTTGTATTTCATGAAATGCTAATTGTTCCAGGAAATGTCAACATTACAAACCGAGGAAAATTGTATTCAATGTTTGATGAAAAATGTTTTTAATGCCTCACTGTTGATATATTACGTCATCAAGTAGGTAATAATTGAAGTGAGGAGATGAATCATTTCTATAAGGAACGAAGGCCACCAGTTGCATTTGGTTTTAACATGGCATTCATTTCGTCCTGTAACCAACCGGTGATATATCCATTGTTTCACCTTGAATCTCGTTCACAATTTGTGATTCTGTGCCTACAATCGAAAGCGTAAAATTGAGCATTAGCATCTGACAATGAGACAGGTGGAATAATCTGTAACCTATTGCCTGAAAAGTTTTCAAAAACAAAAATGATAATCACTTCGATTTTATCAAGTTGTTGATCAATGATCCTTGAACATCTAGAATCGTCCTTTCATAATTCTCAGCCTCATAATTGTAAGAAAACGTGAAATTTAGTCTAAACCAAAAAAATTACGAAAATTCATATTTCTTCTTGAAATTCATCCGCATTTCTTTAGAATCCAATACAACAAGAAGTAGAACAATGTACGAAAAGGGGGCAACTATACAAAACAAGTGTGAATAGAATACAAAATCGACATGCCAATATTTTGTCAACACATATTTAACAAAATATTCAAGTAAAAAGTAATATATAACGAACAAAAACCAAAATTCAGCTTTTCAGACAAAAGTATTCAATTTGCACCTTAGAAATAAAAAATAATGGATTGCATGACTCAAATAATCAATTTTCCGACATCAATCAATGTTTTATAATATAACCTCCTACGATTAATGATATTTCGTTACATCGAAATGAAATATCAGAATAACAATTGGATTTCATTTGTTGGATATTTCCAATTTTATTGCTGATAATATTTCACCAAAATTCTGAAGAATTATATTGAAATGCTGATGATGATCTTTCTTGTAAGAGAAAAATCACAGATAAATCTAAATCTTTTTACTATCTATCATATCGGCATCCACAATTATTCTCACATTGAATAATGCCTGAAAGTTTTTCATAAAAAACTTGGGAACTACTGAATTTAACTATAAAAACCTTTCTTATTCACACATACTGATTATTGCTTTATCATTGAGACTTGACAAAATATCTTAAATGATAGGTAACTTCTCAGAAGGAGTGCAGTGCATCTAGTTGAACCCCCTTGATATAAATAAGACTCTCCTTATAATTTGACAAATAAATTTAGCGTTCCCACACTGGCAGATTTGCCATTAAATTCTTGCTCTTGAAGATAGACTCTATGACTAAAGCGAATAAAAGTGTGGATGAAAATCCAAATATATACCAACAATTCTCAAAATTTCTTTTTCCAAAAACAAGAAATGGGGGAATGAAGATTACGAAAAATGAATGAAAAATAGGTCGTCCGCCTCTCAGGCTTTCCTTCAAACACAACTGGATAGAAATCGATAAGATTCCATAAAAATCGAGGGCTACACAAAAATGCTGCTTGGTTTTTGTCCTCGCAGCTTCCGAACTATAGCTCAGGTCAGGAAAAATTTATGCCGATGAAGTTGAAAAATAAAAAAAAATTGGAGGCAGATAATTCTTAACTTTAGTAAATTATTATTTGCTGATACCCCAATAACCCTTTTCACTGATAATTCCAAAGTTATTGTATGAGGTGATAGGTTGGATGTTTTGGTTTCTTCATAATGATTAAAGCATTTGTAAGATCTGAATTTGTATACAGAATCTCAGAACCTGTTGATGGAAGCTCAGATAATTTCATAGAGTAGGTGCATGAATAAAAGGAAAACCAGTGATCGATTATTTCAAAAGATCTAATCTTAAATGAGATAAAAAAAATTTATCTGAAATTATACCTATGCAAAATCATGAAGATAAAATCTGTTCTCTGCCGTGGTGGAATTATTGGAATGGAATGTTGAAATAACAATGAAAAATTTAGCTTAACCTATTTTTATACATCAAATCTACAGTTGATATTATGCCTACCCTCTCACCAGTTTAACCTAACATCTTATCAACTATAATACTAATAGTTACAAGAGGAATTTGACTAGGAAAGATCTAAGTTCAAAGTTGGCTATCGTTAATGTGCCGCTATCGAAGAAAAATAGTGATAGACCGGTTAAAACTAATGGTTGAGTTATGAGGTACTGATGATCTCTAATAAGAACGAAACCAGAGTATCAGATCGAACAGAATCCTGAGTGGTCTTAAGCAATGTTTGAATATGTCGACATATTGAACTACAATGTTGTTCTGTAATAAAAAAAAAAATTTTCATGGACAGGTAAATTCGGGTGACTTGAGACGATTGTTGAATTCAACTTGTCATATTTTCAAAACGGTGACCTATTTTTATTTAAAAAAGAGATTCCAATATGCTCAATGACTCAGTCTATTGATTAGGATTAGGAAAAAAAAAATAGAATATACTTGTCCCAAGTCACCCACCGATATGGGAGGCTTGGGACACAAGTTGAAATCTATTGATTTCTCAACTCCCAAATGAAATAGATGACGGTGTATTACAATTTGTGATTAAGTAAGTCACCCGAATCTGTACTTATACCGAAGCTCTGAAGACCTTGACCCTTCAAGGAAGTTGATAATTTCAAATCCGGGCAACTCCAATTTTTTAAATTCTTCCCATTCCGGAGATATGACCAACTCACTGAAAACAGTTTGATCTGATTGGATAAAGTTGAAATAAAGTTATTTATCTTTCGATCAAAGCTGAGTTACCTACGTCCAGAAATACGTGTAGGCTCTCTGAAAGCGTAGGATATAAACGATTGCATGTTGAAGCACATTCCTTGATGATTCATGAATAACTGAATATAAAGTTACAGTAGGTATAAGGTATACACTGTTATATCTTCCGCCTACCATTTGTGCAAACAGATCTCTCCAAATACGTAGATCTCTGTGTGCTGACCACAAGGAATTCTACCTTGAAATAACGAGGTAATAGCCAAGAATTCTGCCTGAATTAGATGTGGTTCATCAGTATGAAAACTTTTTATGATATCGGGCACGAAAATACGAAATTCTTGAGATGGAGCAGTTTTTTTAGAACCTGATCAAGATATGAAATGTGTGAAAAAAAAATTGAGAACTAAAGTATAGCATCATTTGTACCTATACACACAATCGTGAGACGCCAAAATATCACAGAACTTAGAATAGAATTAAATAGAATAGAATTAAAAAATCTGTTAAACATGCCTTTTTTCCAACATACTTAGGTATATTGCTTTTCGTGTTCAAATATCACATATTTGTACTATCAATAAACATCACCCAAGAATCAGATTCTCAATAATTTGAGACGAATTTTTGGACATGATTGTTGGATACTATTCATTATTAGGTTATAATTAATTCGCCTATTATTAGAGTATTTCAGATTTTGCGTAACTTCTTGGCGCCTTCGTGATTTTTGGAAAAGTTTAATGAAATAGGTACTCTTCATAATTACTAATATTCTTATCATTGTGGACATGATAGTAGCGCTTTTTTACTCCCTAATTTATTGTTATTTTATCTCAGTCGAATTTATTCGTTTAGTGAGATGAGTTATGATCTCTTTTCAGAATAGAACATACCGAAATCCAAGAGTAGTTGACCTTTCAAAGCGACTTTGAAAATTATATTTTTTCTACCTATATGTGACAGCGAATATCGTCATTTCATAGTAGGTACGCCGAATAATAGGATGGCAACACCGCGTTGGAACCCGTTTGGTACGTGGTACCGGTTGAACTTGGCATTGAAAAATTAAAGTTATTATTGGTAACTTGCAGATCAGCCATCTGACTATTAAAATCATATTTTTGTGGAAAACTTGATTTTTTATACACTAAGACATCCATTTTCGGAATATTTGCTCGGGGAAGTTTTTTAATTCAGAGCGTTTCCATTGAATTTCCCTCACAATCATTTATGTTCAGTAGAAATTGCAACCAGACTGTATTAAATTTTACGTATCAGTATTGATTGGGAGATATAAATCATGTAACTCGATATATGAAATTACTTCGTGTGCGTCCAGATACGTTGAATATGAGCCATTCTATTAATAAATTTCTTGAAATAAATAAACGATACCGTTCTAGAAGCCTTTTAAATTCCTGGCTGGATTTATATTAGTTGAAAAATTGGAACCAGTTCAATTCCAATTTCATTGTCTTCCTGACATTGTCCGAACGAAATACGAAATGAGGCAACAATTAACTGTGACATCGATAATAATTCACGGAGAAAGGAGAATTCACAAAAGATAATCGCTTTTTATTCATTTCAATTCGATTCGAGTTATTAACTCCAATAAGTTCATCTTGTACTGCGTATCTTGTCGATATTCAATCTTGTTGGTCGAATTTAACTAACAGGATTATAAACAGACTCATAGTCAGTGCCAAATTCACTTGTCCAAAACTTTTAAAATAAAGTTCCGAATAAGTTCTAATCTTAATGAACTGAATTTTTCCACAGGATTTTTTTGTTCAGATTTTAAAAAACCTTTCAAATATTGTTGTGTTTTCAATTTCAATCGATGAGGAAAATAATAAATTTTTTAAAAAGAATTGTTATTAAATCACAAATGAAAAATGATTGAATCCTGAAATAATATTTCTCCAGGAATCGTTGTTCTTATTTCATTATGAGATCTTTATGATCTACCTCCTACGTCCTCTACAGTATTCCGGAAACATTATCATGTCTAATATTCTCTCAAAATTATATAACAAAACATCAGCTTTTAACGACAATATCGTTCCTGTTATAAATATCGGGCTCCAACTATTAAACCCAGCAGTTTCATTCCTGTGTTTTCCATTTCTGAATACAAATTTCCTAGTTGTAGATTGCTTGAAAAAGATTATGTACCTTTTTTCCTCTTCCGAATACCAAATACAGCATCAAGGATAACTGTACTCTTTAAATAATTATTACCTTGTAGAGTTAAAGTTGCAGCTTGAAAAATTCCTTTGATTGAGAAATGTAAATACAGCTTGGATCTAACACCTAACACAGCTTTTAATATTTGCATGTCTTACAACTATGAGTCAACTAAAACTGGAGGCAAGACGTCAAGCGAGACGTCCAGGTTTGTATTTGAGCTTTTTTTCAATTTATTTATTATAATTGAATTCATAAATAACATACTTTTTATGAGCCTTTTCTACCAATATTTGGAACAAATTAAGTTATTTATTAATTCAAAACAAATTCACCAGCTTCCATCAGTATTCATAAATTGAATCATTTTGCACCAATACCTCCATACTTATACAGTGCGAATCTAGTTCATCTAACTTGCGATGACTGAGTAAATCAAAGATAGTGTTTTCTGTCGTAAATGTGTGTTCCAATATTTCGCTAATTTGAAATACTTATTGACATCTGTTCGATCAGATTCTCAGCAAAAAAACTGTCTTTGATTAACTAAATTTATTCCAAGTTAAAGACTCGCACTCCATGAATAATATTTATGGCAAAAGGGAGAACGCCTTCCTTTTGAATTGAATGGACTTATTTTCAATTATGATACAATTTCTAATATTCTCCGTAGATACTAAATTGATTTGGCTGATACTTGATAAAAATCAGTAATCTAACTGAATAACTAAATTATTACATATGGGTATGATATTACATATGGGTATGATTCTCACCAACGATAAGTATTGTATCATTCGGGGTGGTATATAAAGGGGGGGGGGGAGAAGCATCAAAGTATAATGAATATTTGTGAACTGAACTATATCTTTCCATGGGGTAAGCGTTCCCCTGTTCCTTATTTTTCTCGGTACATAAGGAAAGAACAATTTTCATCCCTTTGATAAATTTTTCAACTGACACTAATGACCACGTGAAAAGAAACAAATTATCATTCGATTTACTGAAATGAAAATTTTAATTGTTGTGAAAGGGTTCAGCTTAATTGCGAACGTTTTCATCAACATGAAAGAATATCTTTTAGAAGTATATAAGTGAATATTTTATGTCGCATGTTACTGTCTATGCATACTAATTAGATTTCCATCAAGAAGGGTTGTTTCTCGAGATGTCTGGGATAGATTAGATGTAGTAATCGTTATATAGTAACACGCAATCTCTAAAACAAAATTCGTTGCAAGCTGATTAGATGTTTTTACACAGATATTACATGGACAAAATTTGATTGTATAATGCATAATTCTTATTACATGAATCATTCCTCACACCGTCCTTTTTTTGAGATGCTTTATAAATCTATGTTTTTTCTTTTGAAGCACCACCACATCAACACAGAACACAGGATCGGATATTGCACAGAGGCCTGGAGATGTAAGGACATGGATTGATGACTTGAACTCCCCATTGGTACAGAATGATGGAGACAACAAGCATCTTAAACTGAGGTTCGACGTTAGCCAATATGCACCAGAAGAAATAGTCGTGAAAACGGTAGACAACAAATTATTGGTGAGTTGATTGAAAGTTGTTTTTGTCTTGTAAAAGACGATACACCAAAAAATCAGGAAAATAATACATAATTTAAATGACTCACTTCCTATTTACTGGGGATGTAGAAGACGACCAAATAGAATCAAATTTCAAAAAACTTTTGCAAAATCACTTTATCTACCCTAAGTTTAATAAAATTGATAGAACCAATAAACTCTTTATATTTTAATATACTTAACAAACGTGAAACTCAATATACTACTTATCTTCATCCGGGGGTTTAACGGAATCCTTGAACATATTCTTAACAATTGTTGAGGAAACAATTAACACTATTCTTCCATTTTACAGGTTCATGCCAAACATGAAGAAAAAACGGAATCAAAATCTGTTTATAGAGAGTATAACAGAGAATTTCTTCTTCCCAAGGGAACAAATCCAGAACAAATCAAGAGTTCTTTAAGTAAAGATGGTGTGCTAACAGTCGAGGCTCCATTACCTGCAATTACATCTGGAGAAACATACATACCAATCCAACACTAAGGATTGGAGTCAATTTTGTATTAATTTCTGCACAATAATCAGTAATCGAACTTACATCGTTAGTTTTTTGATTTCCCAGTTATGATTTCAGATTAATCAGGATGGTTTTTCTGTTATTAGATATATTTTCAGATGCCGAATAAATCAAATCTAGTTTATAGAGATGAAAATGTTCATTGATATTCAGAGCTAACTGCAATATTATTGTTGAAAAAATATTTATTATTTATTGAATTTACATTTCACTAACGAAAAATTTTAATAGTGTCATTGGAAGTATGTATTTCACTTCAATGTGTAGAAGAATCTATTTTAAGTTTGAAATGAATTATACAATTTTTGTAAATTATTTATAAGCAATAAATCTTATTTTTAAATTCTTGATGCCTTTCCACCCCCAGACACTGAAATCGACATTATTTTAGAGCAAGCAAGCATAAAACTACTCTGAGCTTCTTGGTCACCCAAAAGACATATCAACTTCATCTACACATCTATTCACGATGGTAAGATATGATGCTGCCTGATATGCATAAATGCATAAAGTACGTGTGATTTAACAATCCAAAAATGAATTCATGAAATTCGAAAACAAGCTTGATATAAAATAATGATAATGGATATGAAATATTATAATATTTCATTAAAATATTCAAATTTTTATTTTATTAGTTCACTCCACATATTCGTCAATACAAACGTCGAGTAATACAGTGCAGACATCAAACTATGTATTGTTATTGTTGACAACATGGAGCACTTTTTTGAATACTACAGACAAATTTACGAAACTTTAAATGTTGAAAGGTCGATTTTGTTCAGTCGAGTTCTGCAAATAGAATCTTCATCATTTTCAGCGTTGAAAAACTAACCCTCCTATCGAGGCGCCCGTCCGGTTCTGAATACTGTAACTTCCGAGAGGAAACGGTTTTATTTAGGGTTCGTAGGCAGCCGGCTGTAAAGTTCGTTAATGGGCAACACCAGCTAGTTCTCCAGGTGGTTTCGGAATTATAGGCATAATTTTGTCTCTATATTTGAAAATATACCGAACAATGAAATTGAAACTCATAAGTATAAGTTTTAGATAAAAAGCCTGATGCAAACTATCCGACATATTGAGTTCAACTTTATTAGTTATACACACACAAATATATGGTCCTCATGACACTTGATGGCTTGATTAAAAAAATTACAAGAAACTCGCGTGCACACTTGGGAGTGGGACGGTTTCAGATCGCTCAAAAGTGGTTAAACAGCAGTGGTTTCGAAAGGTACACGCAAGTTCACGTTGAAAAAATGAAAAAGCGAATGTTGTGGACCGATCCAAGACTATCCGAAAAGATAAGGCGAACAATCCTATATAAAGCAGGTGCAACTCAGTTCAAAAGAGTGGCGTATGAGGTGGCAAGTTCAAGCTTAATTGATAGAACTTTTGTGGTATCTATGTACGAGTCACTGGAATAATTGCTGAACATGTTTTCACAAGTTAATAGAGTAAATTATTTGAATTTTTTGCACTTCCGGCTAATTTTAGGGTAGCTACGCTAATGCTCGATAGTGTGACGTAGTATGTGCTTCCCCATTAGTCATTTCGATCTCCAAATTGCGCCTCCTTTCTATATGTTTTTGATAGATATGCTATCGTCTTCGTTCAGATCGCACTCTGTCTTCTTACTGATAGGATGGTCGTTCCGTTGGATTCCTGGATGATGGCGTGTAACTAGTCCCATTCAGGTGGCAACATTCGTTTGAATATACTAATTTCGTATAATTTTTAAAGACCTCCTGTCAAGGTAATATGCAATGATTCAATAATTTTTATGCTTTCGAAGATCGGGCATTGAAGGTGCAAAAGCGGAAGTTTTGCTTTGATGCGAACTGCGATTTTCCTTTCACATCCTTGCCTGTCTTAATGGAATCCTTATTTTATTCCTAGAGTCTGTAGTTTGGTGGTTAGAGCGTCGGCTCTGTATATTGCAACCGCAATCCCGGGTTAGAAAAGACATTTTCTAGTCGATACGGGTACGGGCCACCATTCACTGTTGGGTTAAAATTAACAGTGCTATGCCTAAAGGTAGCGTAAGGACACAGTAACAAAGCCTACACAGAACTCATCTGGTGCTTCGAACTCGTACAAGCTCACGGAGCTTCTGAGGGGGAATTGGGTACCTACTTAGAATCAGGATAATATAATAATTATATAACGACTGGTTTCATAATCAAACCTAAAGTCGCTTTAATTTTAAAGCTTCCTTTAACCCTACTGAAAATGACAGTAAAGGAAGCTTTACGCTTGAAGTGACGTTTAATTGGATTATGAAACTGGACGTAATATAATATAAATTCTTCGACATTTTCATACGCCGAATTCGGTATCAAATGAAACTCTTATTGAGATAACAATTTAATCAAGTAATAGTAATAATAATTATACAGTTTTTTTTGTTCTTACCACTACTTAATATTATAGATATTAGATAGTATTAATAATTGGTTTTTTTCCACAATTTAACACTGACGGCAATAACAATGCCGAAAAGAATTACTGTTTTTCTCCAAGGAAACCATCTCTTTCCAGTTCTAGATGTTATAATATTAACTTGTTCTATTTGAGAATCCCACTGTGAAAGCAGTTGTTCAATTCCACGTCAAAATATTTTTCAAAATTAATACTTACTTCAATACCTTTGCTCTGTAACTTAACAACAACTTTCTTCAACCTTGATACTTTTGATTCGAGGCTGCAGAGGACATTCTCAATTTCTTCGCTTCCATGTGCGCATTTTAAATTATCGCCATTCTTCATTATATATTTCAAAGCTGCTTCCATGCATATAGATTGCTTTATAGCTGAGAAAACAGCGACTGCTATGTCAACATTACTGAAATTCAAAAATTACGTAAGTTCAAAAAAATTTCCGTCCAGAAGGCTATGGAAATTTGAAGGTTGATACTCTGTGCTTCTACTCAGTAGTTATACAGGGCATTTTCAAAGGCGAGGCTTTTTTTATGGAACTCATCAAAATAAAGTCGTTTAACCAAAAATTGACTATATAAAATATCCAAGATGGCTGAGATACAACCCCTAGAATTTTGATAAATTTTCATTGAATTTCAAGTACGGGACTGTGGAAGGTGACTCCGGCATCGCAAAAACGAAACAAAACATAAACATATAGCTGAACAATGAATGGTTCAGGACAAAGTTAGGGTGAATTTAGGGTGAAAAAATAATGTAGACAATCGAGGCAGTTTCTTGATAATGCTTATGTTAGTTATGTTGAAAAAGTTCTATGTTGTTTCCCCATTTCATTCCATTTTTACGACGATTGTTGGAATGTTACAACAAGAAAATTGAGATGCCCATTGTGAAAAATTCGTGAATAATTAAGACGAATTTTATTGATGAGATTTCGAAGTATTATTCTATTTTTTACACCTGTGTCCTAAAGTCTCTTCTGTCAGTTGGTATCGAAATGAGCTATTTCATGAAATAGTGTAAGTTACTAAAAAATAATGAGAACAATTCGGCAATCCAAGTTTCCATTTTCATTACTACGTAAATATCGAATATTGCCAATATCCTAAAAGAAACCGCATGCACAGAAAACATCCTATTTATTTTATGCCCACATGGTCGAATCAGGAGATAAGTTTTTTTCCCACTGCTTTGTAATTCAGTAACACACCCTGTATAGCCAATATTTTCGCCGAGACGCTTACCACATGGAAAGTTCCAGCTTATACCATACTGAACATTAAATATTCGAAATTTGATACAACTATCAATCTGCTAAAAAAAATTTTCAAAATCTTTTTATATCTATTTTTGGAAATATTGGGAAAATAATATTTTTAGGGGACCAAGCAGCAGTGTTGCGCAAGATAAAAATCAAGTACCTAGATAGGCCCCTGATTATGAATTTGAATAAGCGCGAAAAAGGTTCTAACTTCACGTTAGAGCTTTTTTTTATCCGAGAAATTATCTCAAGATGTGAAAAGGCCGGACGAACCATGTTGTCATTTTCAAGTTGTTTATTAATTCGAAATCTGATAATTAAACAAGTTCATTTAGAGTTTATACTTATTATTATTAATAAAAATTCTTCAGTTTTGAAAATCAGTTGATATTTGAAAGAATGTCCAAGGATGAAGATGTTTACCTGTAAAGTTCATTTTTTCCTACCACAGGAATAGAGCCGGGTTGAAATGGTGTTTTATGAAATATGTGAATACCGGTCATAAGTCTCCTCCTCTGAAAAGGCATTGCAACTCCCATATCTTTGAATTCTTCTTCTGAAGACGACAGTAGGTCTAATAAGCTAACATTGTTGTTTACGAATAATTTCATCAAATTTTCACATCGTGTACCATATAAAAAATTGTAAATATCTTGTAAAAAGAGTGGTCTGAAATATGATTTGATTTGGTTAGTTCAACAAACTATATATATAGTCAGATTGTCTGTCGATCAAAACGCACTTTTCTTTATCTTTCAAACCACGAAATATATCTTCAAAATTTATGTGAGTATCTATTGCGTAATCTTCACCATCTTCTTCCTCAGGTGTAAGTAATTTGATAATATCCTGATAGTTGTTATCTACAGCTATATCCAAAGGTGTGTTACCTCTTATATCGGTTCGATCAATTGACATTCCTTTATCTATGAGAAATTCAACAAGTGAAGCATTTCCACCATAAACTGCCCAAAAAAGAGCCTGTAAAAACTTATATTCATTACAGGGGTATGTATATTTGATAGTGTGTTCGGATAAAACAGAATTTCTAAGAAATATTAATCAATAAGGTCACGTTTGCGGTAATTGTAGCTGCTATCAAGGCTATGACTGTCACAACGGTTACAGACGGCTACAGTCTACAGCTACAAAGGCTAAGTGGTCTATGAAGGCTATAACTTCGACTTCGACTAAAAACATTTAGGCTACGGCGGCTAGGGCTATGGCTACGAAGGTTGAGACAGCGGCTATGCAAACACGTATGCGGACGTTATATCTAAGTTTAGGAAAGCTACGGTTAGAACTACAAAGACGACAAATACAGCTACAGATAGTAAACCTATGCCTACGGATGTAACAGCTGGAAAGATATCTCCTCATCGACTCATTTTACGGTGAAAACTTTCATATACAAAAATGTAACAAGCTTTTTTTGTTGTTTTGGCGTACGACAGACGCAAAATGTACTTGCGTTCTAGCTTAAAAAAAGCTCTCATTTCCCTACTACCTTCAGGTAGAGTACGCGACGAGTTTTTTTTATATCATGTGGTGCCCCCAAAAGGCCTAATGCTCATATAAATAATGAATACACTATTACAGAATTTAGCGCAATCTTCCTCGTTTCGTTGCTATTGGATCAGATGTTCTCTTCGTTTTCGATTCCTTCATACGATTGCTCGTAAACAGTCTCCGTTTTTCCTTTTCATTGTTATCATGTGTAGTTCAGTCACGTTAGCAACCTCGAAATGAGAGATAATGAGTTGGAAACTCGCATAAACCTTTAGTTCGGTGTTGTAAAAGTTTTCAAGTCTCATCAAATCTTGTGTCTGCGACGTAAGTTATTCAAGGTTTATTATTCTATGGCTCCAATGATGATAACATCTATGACATCTATTATCAAATTTGTAGGGCATAACATTTGCGACATATTTTGTCTGATACTTTTTTTATTCGGTCAACCGTGTCTGAGATAGAGGAGGGAGTGGGCGCAGCCCTTAACAATACACACTGGAATGCAAGGTCAACCCTGAATCTCTGTGTATTGACTGTATTGTATTAAGTTATTAAATCATAATGAGATTTCAAGCGAATAACCTGGTCATTATTGGTAATTACCAACAATAACCAACTGCATTCAAGCGCTTTTGGTAATTGTTGGTTATAATAGGATTGTTCGTAGAGTGGTTTGGAACAGTTGTGAACTGTACAGAGCAAGCGCAAATGGATTTTCGCTACCCTTAAATGGAATTGCGCTTGCTCTGTACAGTTCACAACAGTTCCAAACCACTCTACGAACAAACCTAATACCGTTTTGGACGGCAGATAACCGAAAATAACCATACTCGGGAACTGGGTTGAACTTCTGGTTAGATGTTGTGAAGGGACATAACCAAGGGCAAAACCAGCAATAACCGCGGTAATTACCGGTTATTCGCTTGAAATCGATATTAAAATTTATCATTGACAATATTTACGGTTGACTTTGCATTACAGTCTGTATTGTTAGGCCTGTCCAGAAGCAGTGACAGAAATCGCTGATGTGGATGGGATCTACTGTGCTCTAGTACCTCGACACGTAAGAATCGAAACGCGTTTTTATCGCTGCATCTGGCCAAAGGCCTTAAGGGCTGCGTGCTCCCCGCCTCTATCTCAAAAACGCTTGACCCTATGAAAAAAAATCTGAAACAAAATGTGTCGTAAATTTCATGCTCTACATCATTGGAGCCATAGAAACTAAGATAATCGCGAATGAACGATTTTACCTTTGACCTTGAATAACTAACGACGTAGACAAGATATTTTATGGAACTTTGGAGGCGACTTATTTCAGAACGTCGAAATGAAGATATTTGAGAGTTTACAGCTTATTATTTCTCATTCTGAGACGAAAGCTATGACTGGACTAATGAAGGAGTTTGCGAATTATAGAGGATTATTGCGATAAAATCAGGAATAGTAGTATTAGACCTACTGGGGACACCACGATAGGGAAAAGCGCCCTATACTTTTGCTCAGTGTGGGAAAATAAGTTTTTTTTTGGCCAGAATGTTATTGAAGTACCTACGCTTTGCGGCGGTCGTACGACCAACCTACTGACGGATTGAGCACATTTTCTCTAGTTAAATTTTTAACAAAAATACGACCGTATGCGATTCTACATTTTGGATCCGTCCAAAATTAGCTCCATTGGTTCGGCAAGGTTCATTCGGTCTATGGAAGATACAGATTAGTACGTAGGTACTAACTGTTGAGTTACCTTCTATAGTTCGACCCCACCCTGAATCCTGAATGGCCTTTACGTGTCGTGAACTTTACGACAGCAAAGGTTAGAGCTGTGGATACGGAAATCAAGATTACGAATATGGTAGCTGCGAAAGCTACTACTACGAATAGGGGACTGTGAATATGGAGGGAAAACTCCATAGCTACGAAGGATACATTACGCCAACACCCATTATGGTTTCCCATAATATGACACTTAGTAGTTAGTGCAGTTAATTACAATGAGAGCTGATTTTTCCAACGGATATTAGCTAATAGTTGCGTGTTGAAACAATGATTGTCTTACAAAGATGTGACAAGGAGATTTTTATTGACCTCCAGTTCACCCGGAATTGGAGCAATGTTAGTTCACAACGGTTTTACGTCGATCAAACGACAGTTTTTTCCAAACAAGAAACAAATTTTTTCGTACTAGCTCTTGAAGTATAAACTAAAAAATTGAAGCATTTGGTGCTACTGTTTTGTTGAAATACCGATTTATCCTTTAATTAAATGGACTTGATACAGGGTGCGGTCCCAATTATAGATATTGAAAAGTACCTATTTCAGTAGTATCTGCATATGTTATTAAAGTGTGAGATCAAATATACTTCAAATATTCGTTCAGAGAAATTGTGCATCGCATTGAAAGAAGCCTTTTTCAGATTTATAGTTATTAACTGATGATTTTGTTATTTTTGAAATTTTTGCACTTTTTAAAAAATATCCAACACTCCTTATTTTTCCCAAATTATCAATTTATTACTTGACCTTATTCAGTTTCAGTTCATCAGTTCAGTATAAATATGTTTAGATAGGGTTAAATAAAGTAACACATTTTGAGCAACACTATAGCTAGCTCTTTAATATATTCTAAAACTTACACTGCGAGAACTGAAAATGATTTTCACTGAAACCTCTCCAATAAACAATATCTAGCTTTTGAGTACAGTCCAACTATTTGAAAGCAGATTTTAAGTTGAATGATTTACTCACGTCCCAACTCTGATTATCTTCTTCATTTAGATCAACTAGAGGAAGAAGCAATTCAACTGCATTCAAATTACCATTACTGGCTGCGAACATGAGGGCATTCATTCTCTTTCTATTCTTGGCATTAACATCAACTCCTTTGTCTAATAAAAACTGAATAACCCTTGAAGACTCTTCAAAGGCTGCTTTACTTACAGGACAATTACAAGCACACATGAGGATTGTGTCACCACCTAAATATATTAATATTTTTTTCACAAGTATAACAGTTTATTGTGAATATTTTGAATCTTTCAAGGTATAAGAGCTGTTACTTGTTTTTTCAAATTTCATACCAAATATTGAAAACATGCAGTACTATCAATACCTCTCAATGTCTTGATTTCAGCTCCCATTTCATACAGTTGTACTAAAAGATCATAATTGCCGACAGAGGCAGCTAATGATATCAGAGTCCAATCATCCTCAAGTTTCTCATTCAAACCAATTACTGAAATATGATTTAAAAAATATGGAAAATTCATACTGAGTAATGTCACAATGACCCCGGTTCAAATAATAATAATAATACTGAGTAATGTTTACATATATTCAATTGAATATTTACCTTCATTAACAACTTTCAGTACTTCATCATTATTTCCATGTAAGATATCATTATGAATTTTCCTTATTTTTTGCTCTTTTAGTTGCTTTTCAGTTAAATTTCCATTGTAGTTCTGATTACGTTCCAATCTCTGTTGCCTAACCAACTCCTGAAATCAGCTCACGAAAATGAATCTGGTAGAAGACAAAAGTAGGAAGGCAACAACAGTCCTGCTTTTATGTATAGAATTGGAATGAAAATAAAAGAACAAGAAATTAATTTTTAAAATTTAAGTTTTCGAGAGTTATTAATATAGACTCAGAATCCAATGTTGAAGTTGGAGTTATACCTTGAAGTCTGGATCATCAAATTCGTCTTCGCTGCTAGAAAAATCAGGGCCATGGTAAGCCATTTCAATTTATTTAAGGAATGATCAATTACAGCAATATTTTCTTGATAATAGAAACCACTTCAATTGAGGATAAAATGATTGACAGATATTTTAATATCAAATACTCAAAATTTCAAGTAATAACAATTAAAAAGTAATATTTTCAACAATTCCAGTCAAAAAAGCAGAATCTCGAAGTAAACAAAAACTAATATAAAAAAGTGAGGTTAATGTTTCTGACAACCGTCACTGAGTACAGAACAGAGATCTAAAATCTTTTTAGTTTTTGTATATCATTAGATAACCACAATCAGATTTTAAGATCTACTGGAAATTACATGGTTTATCATTTCGTAGAGATCTTTCTAAGCATTATATCGCTAAATATGTGTTGAACAATCCGAGGTTGTATTTTATTCTATGCTCCTGTCTAACTCCTTGACGGCTCCGGCATCCATTGCCGAAAGAAAATCAGAAAATCATAATTTTTGACTTCGTGAGGTGTATGTGAATAAAAAATGTCGATTTTAGCTAGTCCCCTTTCTGTTGCCGGAACCAGAACTTCTGGAACGTCAGTTCGCACACAAAATGGTAAATTACTATTGGTTTCAACCTAGCCGAAAATCTATTTCGAAGAACAAAAAGTTGCAATGTCTAACCTAACATGCATTCAAGACGACCACATGATAGTTTTTCATGTAATTAGTCGGGAATGCAACTGTTTTTCCTGGGAAAATCTTTGGAAACTTATGTCATTGATAATAAATGATGAACTTATTTCGAACTTGAAAAATTTCCCTGTAAAAAAGGTGGATTTATTTCGGTTTAAATTCAAGATGAGCTCGCATGTAGTTTCCCATGCCACTGCTGTTTTGCTACATTGAACCAATTGAAAATTGTCTTTAGTCCTAACTTGGTTGAGCCACAGTTTGTCTTAGCCATATATCAGTGTAGGGATATGCCAAATATTTTTTTTGCACATTTATTTTATCTGACGTACAAAAGCATTTATTAATGTTTTAATATTTTAGTGATGGCTGCAGCTTCCATTGCTAACATAGTAAAAAGTTCACTTGGACCTGTGGGTTTAGATAAAATGTTGGTTGATGATATTGGCGATGTTACAGTCACCAATGATGGTGCTACTATATTGAAATTATTAGAAGTTGAACATCCTGCTGCTAAGATTCTAGTTGAATTAGCCCAACTTCAAGATGAGGAAGTTGGTGATGGAACTACCTCTGTTGTTATATTAGCTGCAGAACTGTTGAAGGTACATTAAAAAATTAAAAATTCTTTCATTTCATAAGTTTCAATGAATCAATTTTTTCATAGAGTGCTGAAGAGTTGGATAAGCAAAAGATTCATCCCACCTCAACAATCAGTGGTTACAGATTAGCTTGTAAAGAAGCTTGCAGATATATTCAAGAGCATCTCACTATTCCAGTAGAAGAACTTGGTAAAGAATCAATAATTAATATTGCAAAGACATCTATGAGTTCAAAGATCATTGGAGCTGATGCTGATCTGTTCTCTAGTATGGTAGTTGATGCAGCACATGCAATCAAAATTACTGATGCTAAGGGTAATCCGATGTACCCTATTAAAGCCATCAACATTTTAAAGGCACATGGTAAAAGTGCTAAAGAAAGTGTTTTAGTTCAAGGCTATGCTTTGAATTGTACTGTAGCTAGTCAAGCTATGCCCAAAAAAATTACAAATGCGAAAATCGCTTGCTTGGACTTCAGTTTACAGAAAACAAAGATGAAAATGGGGGTTGAGGTATGTGATTTATTTTATATTGTTGCAATACAGAATTTTTTAAAGCAGAATCTTCCCAACCAAAGGTAGAACTAGTCAAAACCCATATTAGGGAAAATCCTTCGCTACTTTCAAGATGACAAATTAAAAAAAATCATCTATAAATTAGATCCTAATATGTGTACCTACTTGAAATTTCATTCATTTGCATTGGACTTGTGGGGATGATACCCAGCATCTCCAATATTTTATATGCACAATTTTCAGGTGAAATGATTTATTTTGAGGAGCTCTATCTTCTATCTAAAAAAGACTCACCTTTAAAAACACCCTGAACACCATCTCTGACTACTCAGTATTTTATAGGTTCTTATTACTGATCCAACCCAGTTGGAAGCTGTGAGAGCTAGGGAATTTGATATTACAAAAGAACGAATCCAAAAGATTTTGTCAACTGGAGTTAATGTGATCTTATGCTCTGGTGGAATTGACGACTTATGTTTGAAATATTTTGTTGAACACAATGCAATGGGAGTAAGAAGAGTAAAAAAAGCAGATTTGAGAAGGATTGCCAAGGCTACAGGGGCTACTTTCATAACATCGCTAACCAATATGGAAGGTGAAGAGGTATTTGATGCTAGCATGATGGGTGAGGCTGCTGAAGTAGTCCAAGAAAGAATCTCAGATGATGAATTAATACTCATCAAAGGGTAAGTATTATGGTGACAAGAAAAAGTTTGGAGAAGAATTCCGATTCCGAATATTTTTATCTACCTAATTTTTTCAAGGATTTCCTAATTAGATTCATTTCAGGCCAAAAGCCCGCACTGCCGCTTCTATTATACTGCGCGGTCCCAATGACTTCTACTGTGACGAAATGGAACGATCTGTACATGATGCTCTATGTGTAGTAAAAAGGGTGCTTGAATCAAAGAGTGTTGTAACTGGAGGAGGTTCAGTTGAAGCAGCTCTGTCCCTCTATTTGGAGAACTTTGCAACCACCTTGAGTTCTAGGGAACAACTGGCAATTGCTGAATTCGCCAAGAGCTTGTTAGTTATACCAAAAACGTTGGCAGTAAATGCAGCACTTGATGCTACAGATCTTGTGGCAAAATTGAGAGCATATCATAATTCAAGCCAAACCAAAGCAGATCATGCACACCTGAAGTTTGTTGGCTTAGATTTGATTGAAGGAACAATCAAAGATAACAAGAAAGCAGGTGTTCTTGAACCCACAGTATCAAAGGTGAAGTCTTTGAAATTTGCGACTGAGGCAGCGATAACCATATTGAGAATCGATGATATGATCAAGTTGGACCCTGAAAGGAAGCCTGGAAAAGATTACAGAAGTGCAATGGAGAGTGGCGAATTATATGATTAAAAGAGTTTTTCTTATCTTTTTATTTAATATGCTTCAGTATTTGTATGAATTTTCAATGAATAATTGACAAAACTTTGTACTAACATCACTAGATGTTTTACGACTTATTAATTTTTTCAGTCAAATAAAGATTGCTGGTAATCCAAGCACATAACATCTATATTCGAGTTATTTCTTATATTGCATATTCTGATAAAGCTTTGGCTATGTCAATGGAAAAAGTACTCACATTTTCAGTTATTGTTAAAAGTAAATATCTGGAAAACGCTATCTGGGATTTTCTGAGGAAGCGTAAAGGAGAAATTGAATAAAATTAGTTTAGGCGAGTGAAAAAGAGTGGTAAAATTGTAATAAAATCTGATTCTAACTGGACCAGTGACCTTCCTTCAAAATCATTGTAGTTCCAATAAATGACTTTTTTGTTGGTTGAAATTACGAAACATGCAGAACCAATGGTCCTACTAGAATGTAGTGGAGTTTTTTCATGGCATGAACGTTGCCCAAGAAAGTTTTATTCGTTTTGATATGTTCATACGAAGATGTCTACAAACATCTCAGTATGTGGTGGTTCCTACCATCATTCAGTATTCCAAACGTTAATATGACCTTGTATCAAAGAGTAACAGTTGTTACTTTACCTATCATTCAACAAACGGATAACAGAAGTATAGTACTGTCTTCAAACACGAGCTCTTCAATCAGCAAGTTTCAACTGCCGATTTCTTTGAATTAAAAGAGTAAATCACGCTTATATTCGATACCAAATTTGATGACACTTTCGCATATACTTCATTTAGTAGATTTCCAAACTTATTTTTTGTATCTAAAATCTAGAAGTAGTTTCCTGTGTGGCATTCTTTTTGAATGGATGGAAATTTATTTCTATTCCATGCAGAACAAACTGGCAACTCCAATAATAAAGGGAGATATTAGTAGGTGAAAAATGCTTTGTGTTAAAATAGGATCATCTTCAGTGTATGAGAAAAAAACAGATATTACATAAATTAAAATTTATTGATATATTTGTACAGCCTGTTGAATGGAATAAAGTATTTCCAAGATTTACAGTTGTGGTTCTCCAAATATTCGTCAATTTAGAACCTGAAAATAAGAATTTAGCTGTAAGTAGAAGATAGCAAGAACAATTATAATCAATATCAATTAATTTTACTGAATCTCAGAATATGGTAATTGACATCACGTAACTTCAAGATAGCAAATACTCTTTAGAACATCATAGAAACAGCAGATAATTTTTGAAATAAGGGTCTTCCAATAAGGTTTCAACTTTATTGCTTATTATTGATTTCTCTTAGAAAATGTGCAAATACAATAAGGCAGGTGGGAGGTAAACCTGGCTATTTTAATAGATTACCTCAAACCGTCAAACGCCAGCTATTATTTAAAGGGAAAATAGCAAACCTACCCTGGTGGCTTCGAGTCAAAGACAAGGTTCCGTGTTATCTGGGGTGTTAGCGATAACCAGTGAAAGTCAAAATCGGTGTTCACAAATGCATTCGTTGACTCGCAATAAGGAACAGGCATTATTATAGTTTAAATCGAGTGAAAATGGCAATATAATGGGTGTAACAGTCTACACAACTCGGAAGGTTTTCCTCGGAATTGAATACAAATAGTGGTGAATTCACAGAATGAATCGGACGCAAAGAAAAAGGGGATACAATCCCAAACGCACCAAGGGCGTAACGGATTAGTTCGTCAGCCAGAAACAGACACCTTTAACGGGCACTGTAGTCGGAGTTCAGTTTCAAACTACGGGATTGTAGATTGGGGGAAACAAAGTACGGGGTTGGGAAACGGTTCTCTACTTTGCATCTGTCGTTTCGAAGAGAACCCAAAAGGACAAGAGAAAAGGGTGCACAATAGTTTACCACTCTGGCTTCTGCCCCTGACGTGTTTTCACTCCAGCCAGAAATCGTACTCCCAGAAATGATATCACTAGCTAGGATGAAGAGGTTGAAACTGAGGTAAAGAACAAAGTGTTGTCTTATCTCTGGGCTCGGTACACGGAGTTTCCAGTAGATGCTCTGGCACCACCTACTTATCGCGTGTTTAAAACTTTCGGTGGCACGCACAACTCAAACGCTAAGAATAAAAGAAAAATGAGAAAGAAATGAAAGAAAAACCCGGTATTACAAGCCATATCTTTACAAGAACTGGGACTAACGAGAGAATCTCCGAACCTTTTTGGAATACCCTTGGACGGATTAATTCGAACATCGTACTCACGTTTTTTCAGAGCAGAAGTTTTCCTCAAGAATACACATATTTTGCAAGCACGCAGATCTTCCTGAAAAAACAACACTTATGAGATTTTGTTAGTCAAGGTTACAAAGTTGTTACTAATTGTATAACAATCAGAATGTAAATTGTTATCATATGAACTCAATAGTAGCAAATACATAGTAAGTAAACATCATTAAAAAAGAATTAAGCACAGTGAAGCAAACATTTATCATGTGAATGAAGTGTATATCATTTTACTTACAGAATTTCGCCTCGTAAACTTTTCCATTGCCAGGCAAACTCCTTTCGGGGATCCAGTTTCACTTGACTTGAGGAAGTAGGAGATAAAAAAGTAATTCCAGAGCTACTTTTATTTTCAAATCATAAAAGAAAGTGATCTTTTTTTGCCACTGGGAGGTGAATTAAAATTACAGTACACAATTAACTGGTAAAAATACATTTTTCCAATTACCTATTTTCTGCTTTCGTCGTTCAATTGCTTCAATATAATTTTATGAATAATTTAATGAACATTTAAATTCTATATATTCTAAGTTTTATACTAATTAAGACTATTGAAGAATAATTCAAAATCAGTAAAAATTGTAAACAACATTAAATTTCCATGGCAGCTTCAAACTACCAGTCGATAAAACCGTCTGGTAACGGAAGTAGATTAAATTCGTAGAATCGAACCTTCTACAAATCGGAGTGTTTTCGGAAATGCTCTTTTCCAAATAGATTTTTCGTAAACACAACACAAGGTGTGGAGTGGAAACAAGTCTAGCAGGAAGGGAACGTTTCACTCTACACAAAGTTGCAGCAGCTTTCAACTACGATAGAACAGTATTTGACAACTACTGTGATTTGTACAAGGTCGACCGGCGTTCCACAGTAAATGCCATGTTTGTGTGATGATCAACTCAAGGTTCAGAGTGCCATCTTGGGGAAAGAACTACTGAAATAAGGAGAGCTAAAAAGGAAATTCGAATTAGGAAAGTAGGGGATAAATTAATGAGGGGATCGTCAATCTAATTTAAGGACCTTTGGGTTTTCCCAGGTGAAACCTTCTCTTCCAAAATGACCATATGTGCTTGTTTTTTGGTAGATTGGTTGTCTGAGATTCAATTCTCTGAAAAACAAAAAATTATTTTTTTAAATGAAAAAAAAATATATATATAATAAGTTTTTATCTTTGTTTGTATGTCTCAGAATTGGTAGTTTACATCATGTAACCTCAAGATAGCAAATACTCTTTAAGAGAAACATCATAGACATACGACAGATTCAAATTGAGTCAAAGTCAAATGAAGTAGATAAGGATATGTACAAGGAGTCCCAAACTCGATGTCTCGTGAGGGGATCTCAAAAACTAGAAGAGCAAGAGCAAAACAGATAGTAGTGAAAAAGATAGCCTCCAATGGTGCTTTGTTTTTGAGTTGAAAAACATTGGTTTTTGAGTTATTAGTATATACCAAATAACCTTTACGAAAACTAAGATTAGAGCATCAAATATGCCAAGTACACTTACTTCACAATTTTGCCAGGCCTGAGGTCGAAGTTATTCTTAACCACAGCCAATAGCTCCTTCTGTGACAATTTAGATGTGCCATAATCGAAAACGGAGATCGAAAGTGGTTCGGCCAAACCAATGGCATAAGATACTTGTACTAAACATCTCTTGCAAAGTCCAGCTTTGACAAGAGATTTGGCAACCCAGCGAGCAGCATAAGCTGCAGATCTGTCTACTTTGGTAAAATCTTTCCCAGAGAATGCTCCACCGCCATGAGCTCCCCAGCCACCATATGTGTCCACGATAATTTTACGGCCTGTAAGACCTGCGTCACCCTGTAAAAAAAATTATATAGTGACATTCCATATTCCGGACATATATTTAAGTTGAAACAATGTATTTTGTTATTGGATCAGATAAAGCTTTTACATCATGTAACATCAAGAGTAGCAAATACTTTAATAGAACATCATATCCAATCGTTAGGATACATAACAGGAGCCAGAGCCAGTTCATCTTCAATCGACTCCAGATCAGTTTAGTCAATTTATTTTTACTTACTTGGGGACCTCCGATGATGAATAATCCACATGGGTTGATGTGTATAATGGTTTCCGCATCTAAATATTTCTCTGGAATGACTTCCTTGATTACTTTATTGGTGACTTCTGTTCTCAATTTCTCCAATGAAATTTCTGAACTGTGCTGTAGAGAGACGACGATCGTGTGTACTCTGAGTGGTAAGCAGGCTCCATGTTTGAAAGCATATTCACAGGTGACCTAAGGTAGAACAGGAATTGATCATGAAACTGTTTAACTGGAAAATATTAAAGAATTGGAAATATTGTCTTGTATGATATACATTGCCCTTCCCAAGTATTATACTTGAGAGGAACGCCTATTGATACCAGTTGATTTAGCACATCTCTGGAACATATCGGCAAATTTGTTTTGCTGAAATGTGGACATTGTTGTGTGCAAATAGAACATTCATTGCTTAATGATGAGTTGAAAAGCCTGAAGGTGGGAACTATGCTATCAGTGGAACAGTCAATTCTGACGCTATAGCTTGAGTATTTTCATTATAAATAATTTTGATATTCTAATGAACAATATTCTTGTTTCAGCTACAGTGAAACCTCCTGCATTATTTCTCACTTTGATATTTGCCTTAAAGTTTGTTCATGTTAGAGCCAAAAAAAAATATTGCAGCCAAAAGTCACTGTGAAGAACTTTGATTTGTAGCAGAAACACTTTGCAACTTAACTGTTTTTTCCCCATTAGGGTATACTATTTCATAAGCATATCAAATATCATTTTCAACAGACGGAACCAACAAAATGGCTCAGTCACCCATTTATATCCAAAAACTGATCATAATGGAAAGCATTAAATACATTTTTTTGATTGAACAGTCAAATGATTGAAAATCAAATCAAATAATACATATGACATGATAATAATAATATTCCAATCAGCGTAATTTCTCGGATTATTTACCTGCGTCTTAGAATCTGGTCTCGCCCAAGGAAATTCTCCATTTCTTCTGAGGTCAGCGATTTTGTGATTCAGTTTGTGAGCTAATACTACTGTGAGCGGCATACATTCTTCTGTTTCATCTGTTGCATAACCAAACATGAGACCCTGGCAGAGAAGGACATTTTTAAGTGTTTGGAGATGTAGTGGAATTTAAAACAAATGTTGAAGAATCATGACATGGAAATTATGAAATATCGTTGATACCCAGTGAAATCAAACTGAAGCAGGAATTAAAATTACAATTCTTTACGATATTTCAATATTTCTTTGAATATCAGGTTTCCTCCAGCAAAACTCTAAGCAAATGAGTGGTACTCAAATTGCAATGAGAAGGTTTTATGAAAGCAATATAAATTTCAGTCGGAAGTCTGGTATTGTCATTGAACTGAACATCAATTTTTTCCCATTTGAACTGAAAATGATACTCCAAATCCTATTGTAAATGCGTACAGTAACAGGAGGAATTTTAGACCAGTTTAAATTTTTTGTAATTTATTTCAATGCTGTAAGAAACAAAAAAGATTTGCAACAAATTTGATTACTTAAATCCTCCTTCCAAACACATTTTTTCATTTATATTAGCGTTTGTTTTTTCTTCAATCATTAAATTTTATATTCTAGGAATTATTGAGCCAGCTCCATCATTTCCAATTATTCTTTTCAATGTCAAATAATGTGGCAAATGTGTCCAAAACTCAAAGAAACGGAACAGATTACTCATTTGGATTAAAGCAAGAGAATCTCTGAGGACTGATGGTCAACGCTTGAACAAATGATGGAAAGAAACATCGTTAAATCCTAGATTTGATATTATGTCAACATTTTGTTACATGTCAATTTCAATTCAGATAGAAAAAAAATTGCTTCAAACAATGACAACCAATAACATCTTCAATGAAACTCAATATTTGTTGGTTTTGTGAGAAATTAGAACAAAGACCAATTTGTTGAAAACTAGTCATCCCAATGAAAAAGCTCATTCCAGTACCTTCAATATGCTTAGATTCTCAAACATTAATATGGAGTTAATGGTAACTACAATTCAGTTGAGAAAACATCAAAATTAGTCCCAAGCCAGATAGGCATCTAAGATCTTCTACTTCATTCAGAAAAGTGTAGATTCTCACGTAATTCAATGAATTAAAACGGTCGAGCAGAGTTTTATAATGTGTTAACCAAATGGCACCAATATCGATGAACCCTATCTATTCCATGAAATGTATGATAATCATTGCCCTTCTCAAATATAATACTTGAGAGGAACGCCTATTGACATCAATTGCTTTTGCACAACTTTTGGAACATTTGAGCAATATGATTTTGCGAAAATGTGGACATTACTGTGTGCATGACATACAGGGCGTTTCACGCAAAGTGCCCACCAGAAGTATCTAGAGAACCAACTGAGATGTTAGTTGTTTCACAAATGAATTAATATCTCCAGAACCAGGAATTTGAGGGTTGGGTATGGAGAAGTTCAAATAAACCGTAGTTCAAATTTCGTGAAGAATCCAAGTATCATAAAATATAGGCTTACCCATGTGAAATAACAATTTTTGGCAAAAATCCCGTTATAACAAGTACAACCGAGGCGAAAATATTTTAGATGATTAAATTCCGGCCATTAATGATCCACAAATTTTCAGAATCGGTTCTCTAGATACTTCTAGTAGAGACTTAGTGTGAAACACCTTGTAAACAAGTTTTAAATTTTTGTAACAGCAAATTAAATTACAACAAAACTGAATATGAATGTTTCAAGGATTTCAACAACCCAAAAACATTTTGGTTAATTATTAGATATCCAACTTCATATAAGCCACGACCAATTAAACATTGCCCCTATTTGATACAGCATTGAAATTTTTTGTTGAGTACCGCACCAAAGAGAATAAATGAACGATTGCTCTTGATTCGTCAACAATTTGGAAAAGTAGAGGAATCTGATAAAATAAGACTGCTCAGCTAAACTACAAGCTCAATAAACGAGGTGTTCAAAAAAAATCACCTGATCACCGGCGCCTAGTTCATCTTCATTTCTATTCTCATGAACACCAGCTGCGATATTTGGGGACTGCTGGTCCAGAGCCAACAAAACGTTGCATGTCTTGTAATCGAAACCTGCATAAAATAGTGTATGCATAAGATATTTGCTACATACACTAAGGGCAACCTTAACGAGGATCTAGTTAATCACAGACATTTAACGGTCCCACTGTATAGTATCTACCAACAGCTGTAATGTTCGATATTTTTTTCTGAATAATTAACAGGATTCACCCTCTAGTAACGTTTCGACCATTAAAAATCTCCGATTCACTGGATTGACTAGAAGAGAAGCCCTTCACTGAGTCATCCTCAGGAACAACAATCTCAAATATTTAAAAATCCACTTGCACCCTTATGTTAGAATCGTCTAATATACAATAAAAATCACTTGAGTAAAATCCAATGATAAAGTGTTAAAATGGGACTTCATAATATGAGCTTTGTCCACTACATAAAATGAAGCTTCTGTTCAATTGCTTAGAAATTATGGTGAACATTTTGACATCAAACCAACAAAGGGTTCATATCAAGTCTAAAAATAAGATTTATTAAAAATTTTCATTTAATTTAACATAATTGGAAAACCGAATTCAATTCCATATTTTCACTCATTGTATACTATGTCTGAGGAATAGGAAAAACAGTTCCTCAAATCCTGTACCTTTAGTAAGCAGTATTCCTAATATAATCAAATGAATAAAATAAGACCAATTGAATTTGATTAACAATGAGAATAGATTTAGGTTACATCGCTCTGGAGTTTGGACAAGCACTGAGCCAAAGCATGAAAAAACATGCTGTGAAATTGTTCACTATTTAAAAAAAGCCATGTGATGAACTGAAGTATGTCCCCAGTAATAAGTTGTTCAACTTCATGTTGTTTATTTATCCAGATCGTGTTAATTCTGCTGTTCATCTCTCGTTACTGATCATGTCACTTCGTGAAAACCCCAACATCAACTGCCTGCATTCACTCAAGTTACGTTACTCTACACAATCTGAATGAATCTACATCATTAAGTGAAACAACTTTAATTTCTCAATTATACCTGGTCTCCCGCGCCTATGTCCGATTCAATTCTATTTTCATGTACCCCGTTCGCAATGTCTGGTGATTGTTGTTCTATGGCCACAAGAAGATTGAAGGTTCGCCAATCAAATCCTAAGTTCAATTCATAACTTAATTTAAATTATTGAAATAAATATTGAAACATTTCTATTTCAAACAACTCTGCAATATATACATTTAACCTATAATTATTATACAACAATTTTGGAATGAACTTTTATATTTTTCAACAATGAGGCAGCAGTTGTTCAATATACATATTGAATTAAAAAATGTGTTTGCTTCACTTACCTTTAGATGAATCATCATATCCAATGTGTTTTACTGTTTCCCTAACAACTTTCTGGTAATCAACAACAGCTTTCGAATTTATTTCCCCACAAATAAGGATCATTCCAGTTTTGGTTACAGTTTCTGAACAGAGGAATGAATCAAGACATTTTCAAGATGATTTTAAAATTTGCTTACCACATGCTACTTTAGCATTTGGGTCTTGTTCTAGATGTGCGTCTAAAATAGCATCACTTATCTGATCACACATTTTATCTGCAAGTAAAAAAATAAACATACAGTATGATTGTAATGTTTATGTTATTGATCATAGAATATTTTTGTTTATGTTTTGTAAATTCTATTTATACTTTTTTGAACATTCGGTTAGCTACTTCGCAAAATAGCAATACGTTTAGCAATAAATTGAGCGGTTTAAATACAGATTGAATCCGTTAAGCATATTCTTTAATATAATATAATAAGAACATCTAAGATAGAATATCATGAATATAAATGATCAACTTCAATGAAAGCATCAGAAATTATTGATCCATTAGGCCCGATTATTAGGTAGTGAATAGCACGTGGTAACAGCTTGGGTATCTATAAAAATATTTCTCGCATCTAATGACTATTACAGGATTGTTATCATTATTACGCCACATGAAATATTTTTACTCATCCTCGGTGCAAATTTAGACGTATTAAATGCCAGAAATGCGCATTGAATATTTTGTAGCCATGCCGCCGGGTAGCCATTTCTAAAATAGTTTAATTAAAGGTGAAAATACTGACCTGGATGTCCTTCCCCAACAGATTCCGATGTGAATAAAAAAGAAGATCCATCTTCCATGTCATATGGCATATGACCATTCGAATACCCATTTACTAACGTTTCTGGCATTCTGAACCTTGTAAACAGCACTGAATAAAGCTTCCTTGTAATCACTGTGGAAAAGAGACTGGGGCGGATGCGGTACGCTGGTTTTATTTACTCTGTCTGTTCACGTGGTAGTGGGGAACGATTCGCATTGGTAGACTATCTGACATAAAGCGGCGCCGTAGCCTAAAATCTGAAATTGTAAATAAATATATTGCAATGCATAACCATCTTTTCCGGCGAAATTTCATTATAAAAAAATAAAAATTGGTCAATCATGGTGCGAAAATTTGAGTTTATTTATGACCGAATTATCAATGTGCATGCTAAAGTTCGAATCTGTCGATATTGGTTAATCGATTTGTATGATTGTACATTATTGTCATTTTTGGAAATCTGTTTGTTTACATCAATTTAAAGAGTTGTTGGGCTATATGAGTTTCCAAAGAAAAACCGGAGATGATTATGAATATATGTGGATTTCTTAGTGTCTTATATGTTTATTACTTATGAAAATGATTATAAATTAAATGCTATGCAAGAAAATGTGAAAAATGCTTTATCCAGTAGATATGTATTATGTATAAGAAAATGGAAATGGTATAATACCTCCAATATGAATGGTGGTCCTGAGTGGTAGTGGTGATCCTGATCCTTTTACCCAATGATTCACGCGATTCACGCAAAATCATCAGAGACAACAGTTGTCTCTGGAAATCATAAATTATTCATTCATTCGAAAAAATAAATGGTTTTCCAAGCAACTTGAAGTTTTTTGGTTCATACAATAATTGAAGTTACTCTTTGTTTGGATATAGGATACTGTCATGTGAAAAAAATAACTCTTCTATATATGATTAGATCAGATGAATGAATGCAGATGGGTAATCAGAAAATTTATACTATACACGGTCAACAGTAGGTATCATTGCAATACAATAACTTGAATTTTTCTGAGTGTTTTTAGTGTAGTGCGGACAAAAAATTTCTTTTGTAATTCATCATCAAAATAATCACAGAAAGAATTATTAATTGTGCTGTAATCGCATAGAATAGAAATATTTTAAGCAAAGATTATAGAGTTAGGTTAGGTAATTCTATAATCTTTGATAAAGAGGTTATGAAGGCAGGGGCGCGGCCAGCCGTTGGGCTAGGGGTTGACAAAACAATATAACCATAGCCGTTGGGCTGGGGTAGGGGGATCGAAGTCGAAGCAACCACCTCTCCCTAAACAACGCCTTGTGATTTTCGTGTTTTATGAAAGAATAAATACTGAGCTTGATAAAGAATTCTTAACGGATATTGCAAAACACATAATAATAATGGCCATTGGTAGTTTCAAAAATGCTTTCGAAAGTAATCAATGAAGCCTTTATAAACTACTAACTCTGATTAAGGATTTATTTTTTTGCGTTTTGGTACTTTCAATGGAAATTATAATATTAAGTTTAGTCGGTATCATTATATTTTACAATTATATTGATTATTCATCATACTAATATTTCGTCTACTTAATATTATAAGATTGTAACCGAATCTCCACCTCCATAGAAGATGATTGGAAGGCACATAACTTCTCAGGTAGACCTTAAATGAGACGCATATTTGAGATGTTTTATCAAAGGTAGGTTGACAGGTAGGTACCTGCTCAAGTGCACAACTGACTGGCTTTGAAATAATGCGTCATTATAAAAATATATACCCCTTTACTATTTTGCTTAATGCAGCAGACAGTGGCGCATCAGGGGTTTTTTTACCATAGACTGTAGAACTCACACAAACTTTTATTTCATCAAGTATAGCGTAGGTGGTTACTTTTTACTTTTTACTCACTCAGTCTAAGCATTTTTGGTATTTCTCATTATCATAAGTGAATTTTTTGACACGATTGGCCACCCCTGATGTCTGGCCGCCCTAGTCCTGGGCGTCCTAGTCTAGGTCTTAGGTAGGTTTTTAGGTAGGTAGGAATCAGCTTTAGAAATTAATGTACATATGTAATTCTGAAATCGGATTACTGCAGATGGTTTTTTCAGTTTTGGAAAAACGTCGGCCAGAGTCATTACCAAGGTTATGCGATGGTTAGTCAAAAGATAGCCTTTGTGAGTGATTACACAGTGACCTGCCATCATCGAACGCCACTGGTAGTAGCTGGAAACGTTTATTTTTTCATAATATACTAGGCTCTACACTTCGCGCCAGATAAGAAATAGGTCAAATAGTATTGAAGTAGTAGGAAATCAAATACCTTGTTAGCTGTAACTCAGAAAATTATAAATATTTTTATGTTGAGCTCAGGATTCTATGGTTGGAATACATATTCACAAATAATAATGATTAACCCTGTATGAGCGGATAATTTTTTTCGATAAAATACATCTCATTATTATTGTTACATATCGATATATTAAATTTATTAGTATTAATGAATAGTTAATTCCTTACCAAAGTGCAGGTCTTTCATATAAATTTTTTAGAACAGCCTCAGCTCCCTTAAGATGGCACCTTAAAACCAATTTCAATTCCAAATTTTTAAAAACCAGAGAAATGAAATGGTGCGAAAAGGCAATGAAAAAATTCTGGTGGAGTTCCCCTATCAGCACGATATCTGCGCCTACCAGTAAAATTAAGTTCAAAGGTAATTCGTAATTCTAGCCTAAGACTCACGCTACGTAACTACCTGTTGATAATTTTTTTTAGGCCGTTACTTTGAGCAAGAAATTACAGTAGACCTTACTTTAATTAATCAAAAATTATCTTTTCAATTGTTTAATATGAATAAGGTGAAATGTTAGGGATGGCTTTTTCTACCCCTTGCAATTATAGGGGAATACCAGGCACCTCTAAGTTTTCTGGTTTCTAAGAAAAATGATAAATTTCTATTCAGGTGCCATTTTAACAAGGGCAGTTCCAGTAGGCGGAAGGGAAATATTTTTGAAAAACGTTCACGCCAAAATACAGCTTTCTTTTTTTAGAATGTGTATTATATTCGGATCTGAGATCTACGATGATTTATCCGGGAGTTAAGCGTATCGAAAGTTCATCAATTTCCCAAAAAGATGGGGTCAGTTGGAAAATCGAAGCTGCGAATCGATAAAATTTCGAGATTTATTACTAAAAGAGTTGCTCTTTAAGTATATTCATCACATTTAGATTTACGATGATTTTCTGAGTGTCGAAAGTTGACCTTCGAAAAATTCCGAAAAAGATGGGGCCGCTAAGAAATTCGTCAAGACCGAATGGTTTTTCGTTTTCACTGCGATCGATGCAATCACAAAATTGAGATATACCTACGAACCTACGCCGGTCGAAATGTGACCTTCGAAAAGTTCCCAAAAAATGGGGTATTTTAAAAAATCGTCAAGACCTAACGGCTTTCACTGCGGTCGATGAAATCACGAAATTGAAGAGTTGCCTTCTCAGAATATGTGTCTTATTTAGATCTACGATGATTTTTCCGGGAGAGATACGCGTGTCAAAATGTGACCTTCGAAAAAGTCCCAAAAAGATGGGGTCTCTTAAGAAATCGTCAAGACCGAACGGTCGCATCGAGCTCGATGAATTTCCGAGGTGTATCACCAAAAAGAGTTGCTTTTTCAGAATAAGTATCCTATTAAGATCTATGAAGATATTTCTGGGAGATACGCGTCACGAAAGTTGACCTTCGAAAAATTCCCAAAAAGATGGGGCAACTTGATAACTCGTCAACACCGAACGATTGCACCGAATTCGATGAAATTTTAAGATTTATCACTAGAAGAGTTGCTTTTCGAGAAATTGAGATAAATTGATAAATATTTTTTCGAATATCGAAAAATGATTTTAGTTCCCTTTTCAAATAATACTAACTTTCCAAGTAGTTTTCTTAAAAATATATATAGCTTATACATTTAACAATTATAAAAATATGCCCATTTTATATCAACAAATACCTTACAGAATTTCGAATAAGTATGAAATTTTGCTTCTCCCGAATCACTCCTGGAACCGCCACTGCATTTAGAGTACTGTATCTAAGCAGGACTGCTCAAAAAATATACAGGCTAAGTCTTTGACTCGTACAAATATTTTAACAGTAGCTTCTTGAGGTTAATAAAAGTACTTTTCTCCCAAACCATTTTTCTGATACGGCTATAATAGAAAGATATAGCAATTTAAAGTTTTCATAATGAGCTGTGCCACCCCTGGAAAAACAAAATTACCTTCAGAATAACTAGCTAACTATGTGACAAGACACTTCTGTGGATCTTTTAAAAAGAGTTGCATAAGGTCAAAGTACCCAATTTATCGAATTTCACAGATATTTTTTATATTTGAACAACAAATTACTCGAAAACGGCTCATTATACGAGAAAATATGAGGAATAGGTACTTTTATTTTACAAATATTCATCGGATAGCGTCCAACTTAGTTTCAAGAGTTGGGTTGTTTAAAGTTTTTGTATTTTTATGGTACGTAATGGTCATAATGAGAAAACTGGAAGATGTTGATATCTTGTATTCGAAAAAGATAAATCAATTAAATGAAAAACTATAGCCCGAAATTGATTTCATTCGATAAAATCGTATGTGAGGTAGAACTATAATTTTTTTTAATGGTTTTCAAACAACCTGTATCTTTCAAACCGAGCCGATTTGGAAAAAATGGTAAAGAAAAAAAAGTGTTTCTTTCAACCTCAAGAGTCTACTGTTAAAATATTTGTACGAATCAAAGACTAACCCTTTATACTTATGCCCTGAGTGTGGAAGGATCTGCAGGTCACGGTTGGGTCTCTTTAGTCACAGGAGGGCACACAGTCGCAACTAGCACTAAGAAATTACTTATAATAATAATAATATAATAAGTCTGTTCGAATTTTTTTTTTCTTCTTCTTCTTCTTTTTGTAGATTTATTCCCGGTAACGGGATACAGCAATGAATGAATGAATGAATGAAAGACCTACAATATTTTTGGAAAACTATTCATTCACAACCAGGACAACCTGTATTATTATATCAGTATTATTTTATTTAGAACATTATTCATAGCATATTATGAAAGTAGAATGATAGATACATATTCTTTTGTAAAGATGAGTACCTAGATACCATGAGGAAAATCGTTTTTATTCAGTTTAATTGAAAATTAATTTTTGGGATGAGAATGATAATGGTGCGAAAAACTTTGTCCAATCTTACCACAATATTCAATCTTCTTCTATTTCTTCTTTAGTGAAGTGAGATAACAGGACTCACAAACGATCTGGTTTAATCAATATCGAAGCAAAAACTGATCGGGATTCGCTTGGTCATCAAGGATTTCGAATTATATGATAAACTTCAGCTGATGAAATATTTTCGTTTCATAGCATTTTATTTTCGATTCTGGTATGACCATAGGCTGTCGAAAACGGTTCTTATCGAAATGTTATCTTCTAGAAATATCCTGATTATGTGTAATGAAAAAATAACCAATGAGTGATTGACCTTTTCATGTCTTAATTACGGATTATAATAGGAAAAGGGTGCCAGAAAATGTCATGGATACATGTCTATGAATAAGTTGGATATTTTTGATACGTAGGTATAAATGAATAAAAAAATATTTAAATTGCACAATGAATTTTGGGGAGTTTTTGCTTTATCCACATTTCTTTGTTCTAGGATTTTAATCGAATTTAGGTATTGCTTCTTTTTCAATTCAACATTCGATTCAAACGTTCTCATTTTAAAAATTAATTTATGTTTCAACAAGTTGCAAGGGATTTTGATAAGTTGTAGCCTACCTGACCTGAAGGGCATATAAATGAACAAATATTCATTAAAATTTTCTCATTGTACTTCGGTCTATATATTAAAAGTGTTTTGGACTTTTTTCCATATTCCTTTATAAGGTGCTCTTGTGTAGTGTAGTATCTTGAAGTTAAAATACTTGATTGGAATGCTCATTTCACTTTATTTTTTCGATAGATCTATCAAACTACCTATATTTAATATGACCTTGATTATTTCCAATAATCCAATCAAGCAGGACGAAATATAATACACAGATTTCGTTTTGCAAAGTTAATTACTTCAGCCGAAAATTGATATTAAGTTTTATTTTGCAATATATGTTTTAATATATTTGATTTCTACGTCGATTCGATTTAAGTAGCATTTTTCATAGATATGAATTTCTCAAGCCAGATGGCTTCATGATTTTTTTTCAGATTTGCATTTACGGAAATGGCAATATGAAATATGACGATGACGATTCTATCTGAATTTGAAGAAATCGACTCATTGGTTTTTTCTGAAATCAAACTTCTATATTTGAATCTAGTGTACCTACCTATAGCACAATTAACAGGGAATTCCTTTACGGTGAATATTTTCTACAAATCTTAAGTTCCAAAGCGCTGCGTTTTCATAAAACGTTTGTAACAGCCGAAAATTCTCTAGAGAATTCTCTACATAATTTTGGCAAGAAAACGGCCAAACTTCTCGAGAGTGTAAGAAAATGTACAAAAAAGTAAAACCGGTATGAAGCAATAAATTGATAGAAAGATGATTTGTTCGCATTATAAAGGCCATACCATAAATAGAACTAAAAAAGACATCCATTTTAAAACATTCGATCACTGATAACCTGCTGACGGATCTACTAAAAACACTTTTTTTTAGTGGCATTGTAAGCTTCTCCAAGAAAGATCCCAATTACTTTATGATCTTCACTATGGCCATTGAGTATTTTTAATACTCAATGCTATGGTCCATTTTCACAAATAATTTATGTTTCTGAAAATACCTGGAATATACGAATTAATGAAACAGCCAGCAATAATACAGAATTTATTTTTTGGAGATAACACTAGAAGTTCTGGACACAGCAAGAACTAAGGATAGTCTCTATGACCAATGTCAAAAGTTGACATATCTTCTTTTGGAGTTCTTCCAGTTTTCATGGGTTTTCATATTGAAAAATTTTGGGAAACGTGTGATTAAAGAAAAGTAAACTTATTATCCAAACTCTTTCAGGATGTAGATATGTATTTACAAAAATTTAATGAAAAAAAAATGCGCCCAACAGCCTGTACCTATCTACGAAGGGATTCAAGATACAAAAAATTTTACTCGACAAAACTTCTTATTTCAATGGGAACTATCAATCACTTCCTAAATTTATAACCTGAACTTTTAGGAATCACTTTGTATGTAATTTTATGGAAGCTAAAGGAAACGGTTATACTTGTAATCGGATGAAATGAAAATAATAAGTGATCAATGAAATATCGAAACACATCAAAATCCATTGTCAAAAGGCTGTTCAATTCAATGTTGTTATTTTGTGTCTGAACTTGAGAAGACCAGCTTGTACTGTAGGTACCGCCATAAGATTCGGGATCACCAAATGAAAACATGTAAACTAAATTTTAATGACATTAACCTCTGGCGTAATTCTCGATATCGATGAATTACTTAGGAAAATTACTAGCGGATTCTACAATGGCTGTTTTTATTGTAACATAAGGTTCCTACCTGCATTAATTGGGCCAGGAAAGGATTCTGCCTAAGAATTTCAATCCAAATTCATAATTAGCATGATTTTGAAATGTTCTAGTCTAGTTAGATTGAAAGGGAAATATTTTACTCCAACAACTTAACACAATCTCAAATATCGAAGTATAATGTATTCATTTTCAAAAAAATGTGTGCTTGTACTTATGCACACAAATCTAGATTTTTTGTTTTTTGATGCCTACCTGAAATTTCTCAAGTCTTTTGGACCCATGGACATTTCTAAACATGAATCAAAAGCGTCTTGGTTCAGGAACAAATAAAGTACCTCGATAAAATCACTACTAACAAGCATCGAACAACAACAAACATCGAACGAATCAGTTCTAGTCTTTGATCGACTTATTTTGTGGCCTTTGAGGGTTGAAAATTGGGTAATGAAATATGAAAATCATAAAGCTTGAAACATTAGTTGCCTTATTAGTAAATTATCATTTTTGCTCTATACGAATTTGGAGTTTAGCTGTAGTGATGGGATTTTCAAAAAGTGTGTTGAATAGGTTTTTTCATTTCTTTTCCCTGTAGATTTTTCAAAAAATACACCGTTCTCTGTAAAAAACTCCCACTTACTGAAATCGAAGTAAACTGTATACCATAGACTATACACCAAATTGTAAAGGCAAGCTTGCCTATGTAAAATCATTTTGTGCATAATTTTATAAATAAATATTTTTGTCTTATCTTTGTTTCCAAATATATTCTTTCATTTTGTTTTGGAATAGTTTAAAGTTAGAATATTTCAATAAATAATCAGCTTTGGTGCATAAAAGTTTTGCATCTTTCTTTCCCTCTGATGAATGGCAATAAGACTAGGAGAGAAATTTTTAGCTTATTTCATTAAATTCTCCAATTTATTAGTGAAATTTCTCAAGTGTGTGCTATTATAAACATAAACGAACGCTTTGCGAAAAGATGCATCGAAATATTTTGTTACTCGGTTCATTATTTCATTAAAAGTTCATCTAGCGAACAGCCTCCAATATTCTGCTGATTTTCGTGGCTTTATAAGTCCCTGGAACTTTTCTTACAACTCAAATTCTACATGGTGTTGTGAATCCGGCCGATAAGCACAAAATAGCATGATATAAGATAAGCACAATTGCAAAAACTCAATGATTTACTTATTTATCCTACTTGACGACGAATGTTGATGAACGTCCGTTACATAATTTTTCTTGTAGTGACTAATAATTCAGCAAATTTCCTCAAGAAAATATGCCATAATTAATATTTTTTTCGTTCAGATAGAGATATGATTTTATCTCAAAACATGAGTTGTTAAATTTGTTATTTATGTTTCGTTCCAATGAAAAAGCTTCTTCTTATTTATGTTTGCTATCGAAATTGTTTAACAATAATGGTATTGCAAATCCTTTATCATTTCATGAATTTTGGAATTGGGTAATCGTAACTGCACATTGGTGAATCCTCGATATTAATATATCCGAAAAATCTTTTTTTTTTTTCATTGTGTCGATACAGTATACAGCATAAATAACGCAATGTGGTAAGGATAATCTGACTTAAACTCGAAATCCCCTCGATAATTACTGTTTTATTTGCATAATATGAGATTGATTGCACCATGGGTTTTTCCTTTGGAATTACCACTATCCACAGAGAAGCGATTGCGAATGGAATCAATTCGCAGAATGAATCTACGTTGAGAATTATACAGCAGTTGTTTTTGTAGTGTATTACTTTCATACATAAAGGAGTAAATGAGTTTCGCTGAGAAATTTCGTGAAAAACTCCCCACATATCTCAGAGGACTAGGCCACTTTGTTAAAATTCAGCCTTTCCCAGAAATTGTGTTCAAAATATCACAATTATTTCAGAGTATCGTGTTTCTGATGTTTCGACTATCGATCTCATTACTTCACTAAGAGATGCTGCTTCAATTATTCATTTTTATTTTTCCGAAAACAGACAGGGTGGTTTGTGATATCCAGAGTGTTCCAAAATTCTTCGTCTAGTCACTCGATACAAAGAAGGCCCAGTAACCCCACTTTTTCTGTGATATTTTCAGATAAAATCAATCAAAAAGTGAAATGTCTATGGAAGTGAGGGTTACGTTTTCGTATAGAAACTTGATACGTATTTTGATTTTCTCTGCCAATATCATATAAAAAGTAAGGTGTTCCGTTTGAAAAATCCAACTTTTTGCCGTTTTTGTGTCGAGTAAAAACACAAAGAATTTTGGAACACCTTGTATATCACAAACAACAAACAATTTTTTTTATTCGAAACTCATCCTTAGAAGCTTCAGTGGCCTATTCTCAAAATTTGAGCTTCCTATAATAGGAATTGTCTTTTCTATGCTTATTTCATTTCGGATCCATGTTTCTACAATTTTTTGTAAAACTTCTCCGGAAAGCCAGAGAAAATTCTCCCCTGTATATTTTTGAAAAAATTGACATATCTCGAAAGAAGCGACGGTTTTTGATGTGTAAACTTTCTCATACGGAATATGAAGAATCCGATACAATTTTTTTTTTTCAAAATTGATGGGCAAAACCGTAGGTTCCACCATTTCTTGAGTTCTATGATTCGAATTGCCGTTGATGCCCTTGATGAGCTCTATGTATTCTTTTGGCACACCACTGTCCTGTAGGATAGCATTTAAGCAGTATTTCAGATTCATTTGCGCTCTGTCGAAGGCCTCCCTTAAATCTAGGTACAAATAAAAGTAGATAATACGTGCCTGTCATATTTCGGTTGTCCATGATACGGCACTGCTTCAATGGGTTCTATCGTAATGTTGCATTACTCGAAGATGCATTACTACGCAACCCTTGAACTCTTTTGAACTTTTGAATTTGAGAATGTTATTTTTTCTGAGATTCTCTAATCTGCTTTTTTATCGAATAAGAAGTCATTCCATTCAGCTTAGAATATGATAATCCGTCATAGAATTAGATTTATTCGCACATATCGACCAGGGTTAGATAAACAATAACACAATTTCTTCGAATCGTGATCATGAAATATTCAAACAATTATACATAACTAGATGTCGATGAAAAAAATCATTGATTAATATATTCTTGAGAGTGTATAGATACAGTGAGTTGACGCGTAAATTGCATGTTCACCATTTCAAATTAAATCTATTTTTTCAAATCTCTCTGTACATTCCACACCCTTGGGAATTTTTTTCTTAACCTCATCCAAAATTATACAGAGAAGGGAGAACTTGAAATTGATTTTCTGAGTGTTACCTAGCTAGGATATAGAGAAAAACTGCAATATTTTCATGTTTTCCACTATCAACTTTTCACATTTTTGGATTCCCGATTTAATTTTTATGTGACTGACGTCACTGATATTCCGAAGCTCTTCTGAATTAATTGAGATCATTTATGACGCTGTGGTAGGATGAAAATTTCCAGAACTCTTATTGGAGTTATGATGAATTGATTTTGACGAAATTCTACAGGATATTCACGAAATGGCATGATTTCGCTTTCAGTTTTCACCACAAACTTTCTTATTTCAAATAAGGAATCGAATTGTGGTATTTTCAAGAAATAACCCATTTCTAAGGTAAGTAAAGCATTCATTTTATTATCAAATGATTCAATATTGACAATGGTAAACATCCTAATGTTTACCATGATATCTGCGTCTGTGAAATTCATTTTCATTTAGTTCTATTTGAGTTCACTGTTTATTAAATTTTGTACTAAATGTTTTTGAGATCTGTTTTTCTAGATCTAGATTTCAGATCTTTAATTTATATTTGTGTTTTTTTCTCTATTATTTTCTTTCCCTGTATCTCAACCATGTATTGTAGCTACATACCTATATTCATTCACTTTAATTAATTTTTTTTTGAAAATTGAAATTCTTAACTCTCATCAAAAATATAATAATAATAAGATGACTTATTTAGCGAAAATGATCAGTTTCTTGAAAAAACTGCAGTTTCGAGTTGAAAAAAATCGAAACTTTTTGGACCGTTTCATTTGAACTGACGAATCCAATATTATTCGTCGTGGAAAACAATTATTCATTTCAGAAATGCATTTAGGAGATAGGTACTCGTACAACAGTAGATTTTTAAGGTCAAAAAGAGACACTTTTTTCCCTATACCATTTTTTTCGATTCAGCCCTGATAAAAAGATATAGCCATTTTTAGTTTTCATAATGAGCTTTACCACCCCTGGAAAAACAAAATTACCTTCAGAATAACTAGTCAAATCTGTGACCCCACACATCTGTGGATATTTCAAACAGAGTTGTGTTCTGCAAAAGTATTCAATTTTTCAAATTTCACCGATACTTTTTTAATTTTTGAACATCAAATTACTCGAAAACGCCCCATTATACGAGGAAATATGAAGAATACTTTTTTTTACAAAACTTTCAAATACACCTTTAAATAGAGTCCAACTTAGTATCAATAATTGGGTTCTTTGAATTTGTATGGTATTTTTATGATAGAATGATACGTAATGGTCATGATGAGAAAACTGGAAGACTCAGGTGATATCTTGTGTTCGAAAAAGTTTAATCAATTTAATGAAAAACTATGTTCTGAAAATCATTTCATTCGATAAAACCGTTTGGGAGGTAGAACTAAAAATACCATTTTCTTAAGGTTTTTCAATAGCCGATTCGGAAAAAATGATAAAGAAAGAAATGCTTCTTTTGACCTCAAGAATCTACTGTCAGAATATTGGAATGAGTCAAAGACTCACCCTGTATAATTCAGTTAATGCTTCTGATATCTTGAATAGAATTTTTAGACCCAGGCTTAGCAAGAAGAGATTCTCCTCTCTGGTCACCACGTTCATCTGATATAACACTAACGCCCTCATATTATTATGTTTGGATTGCATGCAATGTTTGAGACGTACCATAAATGCGAAGAGGTTCGCTCTGATTTATAAACAACCTTTTCATCCACTAATTGAAACATCTTATTTGCAGATCTCTTTCTTCTGATGATGAGAGCAACGCATGAAGCATTTTTGAGACAAAAAATCCAGAATTAAGGGAAATCAACACCTTATCAATTAGTTATCGAAATCGACAACCTGGAATATCTCAAATATGTTTTTGTTTTTTCGAGCCTCACATCTACAATAAATCGATTAGAAGCAATAGACGCAAGTCTATTCTATTAATTCTATATTTAGTTGACATGGGGACCTCTAACCGTGAGATTTTTAACCAAAACGGTTTCTTTTTTAGACTTTTGACTATATCCGGTTATCAGAATCACTTGCATGCGTGTAATATTTGTTATTCTGAATATAGCAACTAGCAACTTCCCTTTGACATTGAGTATGTTTATTTTTGTTTGTTCTATCTATACGAAAATATAATAATGTGAATTAAGAGTATATAGCGTTGTATTGAAAGAAGGGTAAATTTTGAAGAATGATACAAAATTGCCATTTTTGTTTTTGGGAGATTCGTTTAAATATAAAATTTTCAGTATGATTATCATTCAAATCTTTGCAGTGCAAATCCTACACTTGAAATTTTAATCAAGGATATAATAATGTTCATGATTTGAAACTCGAAAGAAACTGATTGTCAACATTCTTTTATTGAGCAGACACAACTTTGAATTGAAAAATGAACCTTATAACTGTCTAAAGCGTAATGAAACACATTCTGTACAATTCTTCAGAATTATCCTGTATTATTCCGCGTCTGCCAAGAGATAATTGATTATTAGCTATGCATTCCAAAAAATTTACAATAGTTTTCTCAGCTTTGCCTCTTATCATTGTAAAGTATTCTTTACGAGCATTCAAATGAGCACAAGTAGGGGTTCTTAGAATTTCTTGTTTGGGGTGGCTAGAGTGCAGGGGGTTGTTTAGAGAAAGTTCCAGTCTCATTACGGTTTCGTCCTCTATATAAAATTTTAGATGTTGTTTATACCTCTCATAATTTCGAAGATATGCCACCCTGTATGTAAATAAAAAACAAATGGAAACCTTATACGAAAGTTGCCAGTATTCATTAATATCAAAATTATTTTTGGTTTTGTTTTTTCCATTTCGTGCAGAATTTATTACACGGTAATATCAATATCTTGGTTTCCATAGAGAACTTTCAAAACATTGAATCTCCCCCGCAGATATTTTTATATATTTCAAATACGAAGATGACTTATGAGATCTTCTTATTTTTGCATTTTCTATACCTACCACATCTCAAGTATATCAAAGTATAATATCGCTTTTTGTCGGAAAACTCTTGTAAAAGCTGAGAATTTGAGGCTATATATGAGGCAATCCGAAAACAGAATAGTCATAGTCATTTCACGAAGCAAAGCAGTGTCATCAAATCAACCGCATGCAAAATAAAAATTTTAAAATCACGTGGAGTAGACGCAATTGTTTACCTAGATAAGTACCTACCTTCGAAACCATGGTGAAAGAATACTTTTGCATTCACCATGCTTCAAACCTATTTCAAAATAGAGAGTTGAAAATGTATTTCTATTGAGTGAATTCTTTTTTACCTGTATCTAGGAGTCATTATATTCTAGCGATATGAAATTCCACACTAGTTTTTATTTATGTACGTTTTACAACTACTTACTGAGTTTTATTTCCAATGGATAGATTTGTTGAAACATATTGAGGAAACATTTTTCAGTTGTCTATAATTTTGAAATTACCAAGCTGATTTTGGCCATTAGCGGATTCAACCCTTGACCAACTTGACTATATTTGGCATAAACTTAGAAAATAATTGCAGAAGATGATAACTGTCAGTCCTCCGAACAGACTTGCAGAAATTAGACCCAAATATTCAAGGAATCATTATTAGAGACGTAGGTTCAGACACGTGCTGCTCATATATTCCTATCGACCGTGTTCGGACTATGCTGATGCAGAAAATTACTTCTCCATAAAGTTTCACCTTGCATTGGTGACACATTTTTCGACACTGTTCGGTTATAATCTGAAGTGATAAGGAATATCAAGCTTCGTTTTAAGAGATAATATTCTATTCATGGGTCCCGATCTTCGACAAAGCGCCATTTGGCCAACATATATTTTCTGCAATCTAACAAGTCTTATCTGACACCGTGTACTTGAAGATAAAAAGTTCAAGTACTAACAAGTTGTTTCATTGTTTTGGTTTTGATAATTGCATAAAACATTGAGGTAATCTTATTTTCTTTTAGGATCTCATTGAAATTCGTAAATGCAAATATAAAACATATGAAATTTGAATGTTATGGTGATATTATTGATGATTATTTTTATGGTTATACAGGGTGTTGAAAAATAATTGCAGAAGATTTCATAAGATGATTCATTGGTCAAGATTAGAACTAGTTTGTTATATGAACCCCTAAAACTCTTGAAAGGATGAATACATTTTTCAGTTTGAATTTTTTATCTACAGAGAGAAAATATGTAGAGATTTCTATGTCTATAGAAAAAATCGTTATATACCATATATGGTACAAGGGTACAAGGCAAGTTCCACTAATTTGTCAATGACTTATATTATGATATTTACAATTTACATGGGGCTGAAACGAACAACCTTTTCCATAAATTATTGCACAATATTTCAGATATTCATGAAAATTTGAAATACAGAAATATTAATCGAGAGGAAATTCAATTTTGGAGAATTATTGTCTCTTGTATTCACTTTTCAGCTTTGGTAGTTTTGGAGAACAAAATTTAGACGTGAAATCACGAAATTGAAAATAGCTGGTATCATTCAATAATACTCAATGATAGTGCGATGTTTCGTGAAGGTGGTTTGCCAACAAAGGAATTTCTGAATCTCAGAAAAAATTCCACTGAAGGAAAATTCAAAATGTCATTTAACAGCCAAGTATGTATTTACTTTCACTTTGAAACATATCTCAGTTTTTTTAATGTTGAAAATAGTTATTTGTGCCACCAGTTACATTTTTTGTAATAAGCGTCTTTCGCTTCGCTCGTTGCGCAAAAGAACGCGAAATACGAAAAATAGTGTTTTCAGACAGTTTTTTTCTAATTTCGAATAGGATGTTGTTATGAATTCAAATTAAATTTAGCAAAAACGTCTTTAATCAATTTTTCACTCCGTTACTGTGAAAGAAAGTATCGTTTCATCATCAGTTGCGAAATATTTTATTTTGCGTAACTGTTTGCGAAAAGTAAAATGTTTCAAAACGTCAATGAGTTTTAAAAAGCGTCACTTTATATGTCAAAATTAGAAAAAACCATTTTTTTCTTTGGAGGCAAGAAACAATGTTAAATATTTTCGAATTTTATTATGAATTTGAACAAGAAGGTATAATTGGGCATAATGTCATAGGGTATAAAAGTGATTTTTTTTTCGTTTTGTATGATATTGTTCAGATTCTTTCACTGGATATATTCACCGATATTCCACAAAATGCCGGCTTTGGTGTAATAAATAAAAAAATATACGTCTTTGCAGAAACCTCAAATGACTTTTCTTTTTGCGGAAAACAACTGTTTGTTAACAGATTAAATATTTAGAGTAGAAAGCAGTAATATTATGTGAAGTGATGCTTATAATTAAAAATGTTCCACACTTATCAAATAGTATTATATTTCAAACCAACTAAACCGACAGTGGATTGAAATTGTAGTAGGTGTATAGGGTTACTGACATTGTTTGTTTATTAGCTTTGCCTTTTCTTTCTTGATGGAGACGTAACATTATCACTTCGCAAACCAGTAGACCAAACTTATTCAATAATGATGAATTTCGGAGTACCTACTTACTCGTATCTAATAGTATATCGATTTATTGTTTCAATGAAGTCATTGACTTGCTCGTTTTGCTTACTTTCATTAATCGTACAGTGGAAACGATGACATAAGATTGCTTGTGCTTTACGTTCTTTCTATTCTGTTGATACTTTAAAATAGCGATTGAAAAATAATTCTACTGTACTTTTCAAGAATTCGATGGTTCCAGGTCAAATGATCCACAAATGCTGTATCTCAAAATTGAAAATTCATACAACAAAAGTTATATCAGAAAGGTACTCGAATGAACATTTTTACGATTATACGATTTTCAAAAAAAAAATGAGTTTTCCACGACACGTGTTTCGCCTATCATAATAATAGTATCGTTATTCCAAATCTCATTTTTGTGAAAATCTGCTGTTTTAAGTTCAATTATGAATTTTCATCAACTATCTGCCACATCAATACTATATGCTACAAAACACACTTTCTCCGTTGAGCCGTTTGAGAATAGATAATGAATCAATTACGTTCTGTACACGCGGAGTTGATAAGCAGTTATTTTTTTGCAAAGAAAATCTAACTGACTGATTCGAAATCCAATGTACCATTTTTTCAGAATATTCAATTTCCCCTTTTTTATCCATTGAAATATTTTCGGTCCAGTATTAAGCCCTGAAAACAAAAGCAAGTTGAATTTAAATAGAAATCAACGCTAACTCCTCGCAGAAATCATCCCTTTCGGAGACCGAATATATATGAATATAGTCGAAGTCGACACCAAAGATTATAGAGTACTACTCTATAATCTTTGGTCGACATGAGAGAATTGAATGCTGCCGCTAGAGAAGCTGGAACCAGCTAAACTCCGTTGGCCCTATTGAAAGCACAGATATTCTGGTCAGTTCGCTGCATGAATTCTTACCTCACTAGCAAAGATTATAGAGATTATAGACTCTATAATCTTTGATTACTAGCTTATGAGAACAGCGGAACCAAATGGCGAATAGCGTCCCCTAATATGCAACACACATTTCAGTATACACCACAGCCACTAGATGTGATACATCTACATTTTTACGAGTTGGAATTGGAGAATTCTCATCTGAGTAGGTATCTAGTCCAAGCGGCATTGTGAAGTATTTTTTCGAATCTATGTTCATTCATTGCTGTATGCCGTTACCGGGAATGAATCTACAAAAAGACATAAAAAAAGAACAGACTTATAATTTCTTAGGGCTAATTGCGACTGTGTGCCCTCCTATGCCTGAATAGACCCAACCGTGACCTATAGATCCTTTCACACTTAGGACATGGATAGTCACCAACCAGATCTGGCCGCTGCTGAATCCTTCTCGAGTCTCCATTTTAACTGTGTACCAAAGACCTCCACTGTGACCTGTCTAACGCTAGTTGTTCCCAGTTATGATTGGCATTAACTGATTTTAGGGATTGATGTATGTAGTAGTGTATCCTTAAACCGCTTATACTGGCCTCCTGGTTTCCGGGCTCCCTCTGTCAATTCGCCATACAGAGCTATTTTGGGGAGTCTTGTGTCTTGCATCGCCTCAGAATGTGGCCGCTCCATCTGAGTCAGGACCTCGTTACTTTGGTCTCAATTGTTGTACAACTCGCGCGTTGCACGACTTCTGCATTCGAAACTTTGTGGAACCATCTGATGTGCATTATCTGTCTTAGGTAACGTTGTTGCGTTTGTTCAAGCTGTTTAATATGTCGCCTGTAGGGCGTCCAGCTTTCGCTTACGTAAAGAAGCAACTGCTTTGTAAATAGCTCTTTTGGTCTTCAGATTGATGTTTTTGAAACACTCTGACCATTAGCTTCCAGAATGCCCGTGATGCCGAATTGATACGGTTGTGTATTTCCGTGTCTAGTTTAGCCCTGGTATTTATGAAGCTTTCCAAGTATTCGAACTGCTCAACCTGTTCTAGAGTTTCATTCTCCTGGCTGATATGTGGTTGAAGGCTTACTGGCGGAGTAACCAGGATTTTGGTTTTGTCAATATTGAGTCTAAGGCCTAAAGCTTCGTATACATGCTTATAGGTGTCCAACATTATCTGTAGATCCTCTGATCTGCTAGCGATAAGTGCGCAATCTTCTGCATATTGAAGTTCCGTGATAAACTTTGGACGGGTTTTTGCTCTGAGGCGCTTCAGGTTAAAAAGGCCTCTATCAAATCTGAATCTTATTCCAACACCTCTTACAGGCATACTCATGTCAGCAATTATCGAGACAGCTATGGCGAAAATATTGAACAGTAAAGGCGCTAACACGCAGCCTTGCTTTATTCCAGAGTTGGTTAAGAAATGGTCGGTTGTAGAGCCATTATGCTGTATTCTAGTGGTGTTGTTGGTGTGATGGCTTTTACACACTGCTTAGAATTTTTCGGGTACTCCAAGGCGTCACATGATTTTCCATAACGCTCTCCGATTCATCGAGTCGAAGGCCTTACTTAAATCGATGTAGGCTGTATCCTTGATTGTTGTTCACGGGCCTTCTCTTGCAGCTGTCGCAGTGTGAAAATTAGGTCCACCGTACCTCGATTTGGTCGAAAGCCGCATCTATTTAGGGAAATTATGATAACTAAGAAACGTATATACATTATGAATTAGAAGGCTTACAGCGGGTTTTATAAAATTTTGATTGTCCGTCCAACGGATATGGCAGTCACTCGATTTCTTAAACGAAATCACTGAAACCTTTTCATTTCTGAATGTATTGAAGAAGTATCAATTGAGGATAATTGAATGGACGTATGAACATCATAATTCGATGCGAGAATGATATTCTGAATGCTCATGACTGAATTATAGATCGAAAACAAATTGACGTCTATTCGTCAATCAAGCGTTGATTCCCTGATCAAGCTTTATGCAACCCGGGGTTAGCCTTTCTTGCCTCCTCTGATGTGTTACACGTGTAGTAATAAAATCCTCATCCTCAAAGAATTTTCTAATTCCATTTCTTTGCATGTGTTTAAGTTCAGTCTTAATTAAATAGTGTGCGTTGAAGATAACAGAAAATGGTTATATCATGTGTCACTATACATAGGTATTTTAATATTATTGACTATAGGTATATGAAAAAATGGAATATAGGTAAATGAAAATTAAAAAGGATGTTCGAATTGAAACAGCAAAATATATTAACATTAAATTTATTGTAAACAATAAACAATATACTGAATAATTTGTATACATAAAACATATTTGGTTATGTATATATGGAAGTATTTGAAGAGATGATTTTTTGGTTAGATATATAATTATATAAACATTGTGTTTTTTAAGGCATCTAGTACAAAGAAAATTGTTAGTTTCCGTATGAAGGCACAATAACGATATTTTTATTTAGCTTTCAAATAACATTTTTCACGCATACTATTATATTCTAAGAATTGACTAGACAACTGCATCTGATGTAGTTTTTTATAATGATAGTTCTCAAATAGCATTTCTAATAAATTTCTTGATTGAATTTTTGCACTGAATTGTAGGTATCTCTATCGAATTGGTCATTTAAACTGGTAACCACTTTTGTTATCAAGTGTCTATTAACTATTGAATAAGCTAGAAAATTCGCAGGTCTCAATAGACATTTCTGCATGTTTTCAGTTATATTCTTTACTGTGGAGAATTTTCATTGTGCAAATAATTTTATAAGCTAATAGAATCAATAAAATGGTAAGACTTACTCAAAATGAATCATTTATTAGATTTTTCTTGTGTTCTAACAAACAAGTATCTATAGAGTGAATTTGATCGGATGGATACATAAATACTAACAAATAACAAAGAAACAAGAAACAAAGTACATTTTCCGATCGACTTCTTATTAAAACATAAAAGTTCAATATTTTAAATAAATAACATGATTAAAATATGGTTGGGATATTACATTAAAATATGGCAAGTTTGCCGGTAACAAATGAGAAACAGGGGGTAATCTTCAATAGTTCCAACATGAGATTTTCGGAAGACACATTCCAACGAATGCTGATATCTGTCCCTTATTTTAGAAGATCTCCCAAAAAAGTTTCTCGGGGAAAGTTACACTTTTTCAACATAATTTCCGGGGAAAGTACCGAAAGCTCCTGTTCTTTCGTTGGAACCAACGTACCAACCATCGTCGCATTTTTCCAGAACATAGATTGTATCACCCTCCATGAGTTCTAACTCGTCATCATTCTGGGGTTGGTATTTGTATAATGCTCGGTAACTGGAAAAAAACATTTTTTATTTTCATTACTTGAAATAATTATTGAGGTAAATACTAATACAATAATCAAAATCAATTATTCGCAAAAAGAAAATTATTTTCTTTCGCAGTTCCCTGAGTCAAGGAAGCTCGGTAGGAAGTAATTGGAATTAAGATATATTTATTCCTATAAAAAATCGGATCTGATATTCTGACTCATCGGAATAACTTTAAATTACAAAATCAGTGGTTTGATTTCCTTTATTTATAAGAGTACTGCTGCGGATTTAACTCATTCTGTTTTGTTAATTATTAGGAATCATAAAACCCGGAATAGCTCATGAAAAAATTCAATTTCAACGATTTGATTAAACTCACGGTATAGGATCCGCAGATTGAGTATCTATATGCAGGGCTTGATTCATTGGGTTATTTGACTCTGCGGTTTTTCTGCCTCCATAGCTACTGCAGTAGTTGGCCTGTACAGGCTTCGCGTAATAGCTGGAAACTTGTCCCTGGTCTTGAATGGGAGCATTCGGAGTGTAAGTGTGACTTCCCATGGATTCCCTCAGGCTGGAACCGTTGAGAAGAAGTGAGTGTGCTGCAGGAGCAGCTACAGGCTTGGGGTTTTCCTTAGGAGGTTCCTGAGGATCGATCAGAACGTCTACGTAGGAGGCAGGGAATATTCCTTTTCGTCCGCCGATCTTGCCTTCGTACCAGTTATTGTCTACTCTTTTTGTGATTATAACCATTTCACCCTTGGCGAGAGAGAGTTCGAGGTGTGTCTTAGCCAAGAAGTTGTATTTCGCCCTCGCTTGCCCTTCGTTTGGTTTTCTAGCTGGTGTGGTTGATTTCACGTTCTCATATGGAACAATCTAAAAAAAAGAGCCATACATTTTTAGTCTCATTTTATATATAGAAGTGGATAATACCGTTCCCAATAATCTAATGAAGAAAAGAAATGCCTGAAATACTAGAGTCTTAGAAAATGATTTATAACTATTCAAACAGCAACTTTTAATGATTGGTAGGTAAGTTTCATGTTCATGAGGTATTTGTATTCGACAGAATTTATTCAAGGAGAGAAGTCTTCTAGTATGCTTTATCTCGAAATGTTCACTCCAGAGCAATATAATTTTGTTTTATTATAAGTCATAAGTCATGAGGGTGGGTAGTTTTGTCGTTTTATTCAACTGATCATCATAAAATATACTTTCAAATTTTTTTTATTATTGCCAAGCTCTCTGGGAAAGAGTGATACACTGAAATATTGGTGTGAATGGAATTTACGAAGCTTGTAAAGGTTAAGACTTGAATTAAACGAGGGAGTTGGGTGTTCCGAAGAAAATGAACTTAACAAATATTCACCCAAAAACAAATCAAATAAATGACTAAGCATCTTCAATTACATGATAACCCTGAAATGGCAACTCATTCGAGTAAGTTCAAGGTCTTACCGTGAATTTGCAGTTAATCCAAAATTCAAAACAATCAATATTTTGTATCTTTTTCATTATCACATCTCTCTACACTTTCTGATAATTTTATTTTAACAATTTCCTTATTCTTGAATAGTCACATTGAAAGGAAATTCTGTTTTCTAGAAATGAAAGCCATTATCAAACCATTTCACCGATCGAGATGGATCGAGCAATATAGTCTCGTATCTTCAAACGCTTTTATTTTTCTACTCGATGAGGATATTTATTCTTTTTGGACTATTTCGATATTTATTCTATTCAATAGTGCTGTATCAATCAAATATATCCGAATTGAGCAGAAATATGAACTTGCGTTCTCTGCTATGAATAGTTTTTAATTTTTGTCTCACATTTTACAACGATGCTGTGGTGATTCTCCTACATTAATAATCAAAATTTCGATAAATAATTACAGTTGATTTTTTTCATCAATTCTGTCAACTCTTACCTTTACATAACGTATTCCATAAATTAATTAGGTACACACAATTTCGCAAAAACGACAACAATTCATATAAACTAAAGAAACATGATTTATAAGATATATTAAGAGCAGAGTGTTTATACTCTAATATACTGGGTCTCTATAAATGATTGTTGCATCGCAGTTGTGTTTGTAATTGTATTATTCTGTAATATACTGCACTGCAACTGAAGGGTTAATTTTAAAATTGTTTTATTAAATATCATTTCAAAATTAACGCCCACTGCGATGTTGCAATCATTTCTACATGCACTTCACCTTGCAACAACAAATATTGTTTTTCGTAACATCACGTCTGAACCGTTTGAATTGTCTAACAAACTTCACTGTAACGAATTACTTGTTAAATCGAAAAAATTTTATATCCTCCAGCTTTGCTATATCGAAACTCTGTATGATAATAAAGTAAAAAGCTGCAACTTAAAGTAGAAAGCTGCTACTTAAAGTAAAAAGCTGCTACAGTAGCAGTGTTGCTTTGAATAACAATAATTATCTTGCCAAAAATTTAACGTGTCTGAACATGTCAACAAAATTTAAGGGCTTTTCAAATTTGAATACCTCAAACTGCAAACTCTACAAGTAAAAGAATTGCTCGGAGATGTGTGAAAGGTTGAAATGTTATAATGAGGGCCTTCATTTCAAGATATGTCAGATCAGAAAATATAATTCATAGTTATCGCAAATTATTCTTTGTATCCAAATATCCTTCTGTGCCATTTTGCGCGACTGAATAAATAATCATTGCTTCCAATTTTTTATGGAATAAATGATGGTATTCTAAACAACAGACTTGACGATTTGCTTATAAGTCGCTACTTTCCCTGTATATTCTCATAGTGATCAATTCAATTTCTTGCATGATCAGTTTTGCAGGCCATACTATTGACAGTGGAATTGAAGTCGTATAAAAGTATGAGAAATTTGTTATAAATATTCAGATGCAGATGCCGTATCGAAAACCCATCGCAAGTATCACTTATAACTGTTTTTTAAATAAAGAGAAACGGTTACTGTGATGATTCATTGTTTGACTTTTATAGCAATTTTCTACTTGTTAGTACACATTGTTTGATGAAGGTATTCTAAGGTTCATTTCTCGGAATTGATAATTTTTCATATTATGATGGTAATTTCGTCTGACTACAATCTAATGCAATAAAATGAAAATATTATGATAACATTTCTTTCGCTTCTCTGCGCGAGGTGTCAGTGTGTTTCATACTGATAAGAGATCACATAATGTTAAATTTTGGCATCGGCAGTTCTTGACAATGTACTGTTTTGTTGGTCTTGTGGAGCTTAGTACGTTGACCATTCATGTGAAAGACAGTTCTGTTTCATCCCCATTTTAATTAAGATATTATCTCTGCATGAGTTTTTCCTCAATCATATTTTCTACTAGATTAGACTACATTCTTTTTCAATGCGACAAATTGTTTATTCATCGCTGTCAAAAGAACTTCAAACGTTTTTCTCCCTTGGAAATTCTTAAACCTGTTTCTTTACAAAATTGGAACAAGTCCTCACTTTCCTGATTGAAGAGTCCTTTTAATTTCAAATGCATCGATGTGTGAAAATCGCACACCGTTTCACATTTCCTTACCTCAACGTAATTCACAGGAAACAGGCCCACCATAGCGTTCAACTCTCCCTCGTACCAGTTCTTGTCGATCTGCCTTCTGACATAAATGTTGTCCCCTTTGCGGAAGGTCAATTCTCTAGGAGTCATTCCCACGAAATTGTACAATGCCTTGGCCACTAGCCTGGGTTCGGGAGACCTAGGTCTTATCCTGTGTTGTGGGGCAACGAGGTCGTCGAAATCATCGTACCTGTTCAGGGGGATTGGTGATTTTTGGGATGGAATGAAGTTGTCGGTGTGACGTCTATTGTGCATGTCTTGCAGTTCCTTGAAAAGAATTCGAAGAATTTAAATGTCTGTTTGTATCTTGTTTATGAAGGTCATTTTTATTATTATTGCTGCGTATAGGGAATTTTGGGATAGAAAGCCAATACCGTAGATTTGGGTGACTTGGGACGATTGTTAAATTCAACTTGTCATATTTCCAACACGGCGACCTATTTTCATCTGAAAAAGAGGTTTAAATATGCTCAATAACCCAAACTATTGATAAGGATGTGAAATGCTTCAGAATTCGGATATAAATAAAGAAAAAATATACGTCTCCCAAGTCACCCACCGATTTGGGGGGCTTTGGACACAACTTAAAATCCATTGATTTCTCAACTCTCAAATGAAATAGGTGACTTGGGAAGGTGTATAGTTTTGAAAAATTATAATTCGTGAACTTTGATTTCTTTGGTGATATCTTTTGTGAAAATAAGGTAAATAATAATATCCTGAGAAAAATCGACATATTTCCTGCTGCCAATGCGCCGCTCGTATTTATTCGGCATTGTCCCAAGTCACAAGTCACCCTATGAAACAACAACAAAAAATGAATGAAATCCGTGTTTCTGTTTGATTTGTAAACAACCTTGTTTCATGACATATCTTATATCCCACGTATCCAGAAAAAAAATTACACATGCACAAAGTGAACCACATGTACAGGACACTAGAAAGTATATGGGCCATAGAAAAACGCGCTTTTACTCTCCTGAGTTCGTTAATTTTTCTTGTTGATTCAAACGCACTGGTCGCGACAAACTCAACAGGAATTGATTATTAAACTAACCCAAGAGGCGCTACACAATCTTATAAGTTTGTTTCTTCACTCATAAATGGTAAAAAACAAAGAAATCTATAAGAGAGTAATTGTCCCAAATTACTCGAATCTACAGGTATGAAGTGAGAAGTTGACATAATCCACTCTCGTTGTAATGTTTTTTTCTCCCGAACTATTTTGTTTGCAGTTTTCATAATCTACTCTACCAGTTTAACTTGCATTCTTTTAAGAAGACGTGACTTCTTTTACATATCGTTTTTTTTTCTTTTAAACATTTTAACCACTGCTAAGCCAAATTGAATGTAGTATGGCGAGTGAAGTAAATCCACTTGATTTTGGCGCAAGTGAGTTGATGATAACTGACATAATTCTCTACAGTCTAGAGCATATCCGAATTAGATGCTCATTCGAAGCTTTCAAAATAGCGTTGAATGTTCTCAATTCCCAAAGTCAGTGGAATTGATAAACTAAAATTTTTTTATAAAATGTTACTGCAGTGGATGTACAGAGGGTGTACGCCAGAAATAGACCCTCTAAGCCTATAGGAGTTACAGAAATAAGTTGTTCTGGTCTCTGGATAAATAAGTCTGAAGTACATAATGATACAACATGTCTTACCCATAAGATTAGGGTACAGGGTGGCCATACAAAGTTCCCTTTACTGAATGGAATGTGCTATACTGTATAGAGCTTGAAAAGAGGAATTTAAATATTGTACTCATATACAGTTTCATGATTCTGCCATTGTTCTCCTTGGATTCATCAGAGAAAATTATCTTTTGAATATCTTTGTAGCCCAAAAAACTATTTACAACTACCTATTCGCAGTTTGTGGTAACAAATTTTATAAATGCCCAGCTTTGTTCATTTTGGATCCATGGTTTTCAAAGTTTTTCTATTACATAGCAATTAACAAGAAACATGATAAAAAAATCATCAATAGAAAAATAATAATAATTAAAATAACCTTCATAATTTATTTTTTGGATTATGTTCCTTGCTATGAGAAACTAGATTCGAAATGAAAGAGCTGAAAAGTCAAAAATAAGAGTACCTACTTACTTCTGTATGTACATTTATTTCTGAAACTGTATAATGAGGGAGTTGTATCACCCTTTGAAGGAGTCACTCGAAAACATCATTTTCAAATGTCTTCGACACGGGAGGATATTTATTATTTTCAGGTCATCGTCAATATTCATTTATCGAAATATATATTTTCTTATGAATAAGGGGTACTTTTAGAGGATTTGTAAAGATAAATGCGTTGTATATTTTTTCATTTTAAATTATTTGAAAGAATTATAAAAATATTCCTTCAAACTAATTCATTCGAATAATTGAAAATAAAAAAATTATAACGGTATAACACCCACTCACCCTCAAAAACTACCTTGTCTTATAATCGCTCTAAAAATTTAAATACCGTCATAAAAACCGTTTGAAAGATATTTGAAAAATTTTTGGATGTATTATGAGTTCAGGAATTAATGTATAAAATTCTGGACCACCTTTTATATACGAATTCGACTTTTAGAGGTCTACACAAATAATGTCGAATAAAAAAAAGGTGTTGAAAATGGTAACTCTGTATTGCCATCCTGTACACAAATGAGTTATACCATTGACTATTGCATAGTCAAAGGAAATATTGTATTATTTAAGAAAATAACTTCAACTTCTACATTTTTGTATAAAGAGTAAAGGGTCTTGCCTATATTGATAATTGGAAACAAAACATGAGCTGAATCTGCCTATTTGCATAAATGCTTGTGACATTTGATAATTAAAATATAAATTTTAATTATTCATTCGAGACATTGATGAAATTGCTTATTTTAAGACAAAACAGCAATTCCATTACCGAGGAGGTAACTAAATCTTACAGAAAGGCCACACTCCTCCGGCTATGTACCTAATAAGATGAGATATCTAAAGTTGCTTGCAGCGAAAGTTGCGAAACCACTGGAAAAATAGAAATTCAGAGATTTGTTGTAGAAACATTGAAAAAAATTGCGGAAGCAGTTGATTGAATACCGTCGAGCGGATAACGACGATGAAGAAAGTGAAACTTTTTATAAATAAGCGGCGTGGTCAAGGTGTGTTTTCCTCCTCGTAGAAGAGAGAAGACAACAACCTTCTATACTTTCTACCGACAATGACATTGTGGCAAAGATTCCTGATGGGTTCGACGTTATAAACAACACACCTATTTGACTGACACATACTGCACGAAGAATCACAAATGAGTTGCGATCATTATGGGATATTCATATTGAGTTCACATACCCGCCCACGTGACTGCAACAAATTACAAGCAATTTGAAGACGGAGACTATGATAATCTTCAACTTGAGATCCGAGGAATTATCATTATATTGTAATAAAGCATTCTCGAGTGAGGCGTGACTGTCATGAAAATAATTCAAGAATCGGAGGTGCATCGATTATTTTCATTTTAGGGTGTGTAAATCAAAATTACTCAGTAAACAAAAAGCATAACGTTCTCAGAGTTGCGAGCAATATAGAAGTTACACTCCAAAAATGCATTTAGGTTGATGCATCAGCTTTTTGATTAATTGCTTGCTAGTATTATTTGACAAAAGGCTCAAAAGAAGTTTTTTTTCTGAAACTGAAGACAAATCGAATTATTTCAATGATCGATGAAAAATATTCTAATCGAATATTAGTCTTCTACACTCTTTTAGATCACTCTACAGTTGTTCCGGAAGATTCTGACATTTTTCAAAAATGAACTTTAATCATAACTCAATTTTTTCAAAGATCATGTTGGATTGCCTAGCGGGTGGTTTTAATTTCATGAAAAAGTATTAGGCTTGAAATGAATAATTTTCAAAATTCCTTTAAGATCTAAAATGTTCCCATAAAAATGAAGACTACCCAATAGGGTTTTCGAAAGACAAAAGTTTGAGTTTTTTTGACATTTTGTAAAGGTCACTAGGCTACATCGAGAAAATACACTGATAAATTATGACAAGTGGGGTATTTCGAAATCTGAATTTTATGAAGATTTAGAACCATCCTATATAAAGTCAAAAATCATTTTGGTTTAAGCATTAATTAGAGTCGACACCGCCAAAATTTTAATCATTCTCCCAGTCCGAAATTTCTGATAGTTATCGACCGATCGAGTACTGTTGAAACACCCTGTATGATATGGAATAATTTTTCGCCCCACGACCTTATACAGTTTTCCAAGAGTTAATATTCTAAGCTACTAAAGTACCAAAAAAAAAATTAAATGAATTATAATTATAAACTTCGAAAATGAATAAGAAAGGGTTGAAAATGTTCTCATCTATCAAATTTATTGGGAGACAAACTATTCCAATAATATATAATTTACCATGATTTATCCTTCCGATTCGATTTCGGTGTTTGTTTGACTGTTCAGAGTGGCGAAATTATATGATTTCAATATAAATAAACATAATAATAATCAAAAGATATGATAATATCTGGCAGATATAAGAATTTAAGAAAATTCTTGGTATCATATATCAATAAGGAGCTCTATTCTTGAAAGATGATTGTTAAATTTTTTCTCGTTATGTAATTAGCATTTCAGCTAAATAAAGAGTTATTATTATTATTATTAATTTTTCTATCTCAAAAAGGCGTATGTCCTCTTTTTCAGAGGTAATTATAGTAGGTAATTAATAGAAAAACTTCAAACTATTTGCATTGTGCTCGAAATATATTATTTTGATGATAATTATTTTTCGGTTGGGTTAGGTTAGTGTGAAAAGATTTAAAGCTGCAAAGGTGCCATAAATTGTCACTTCAAGTTAGATGATTAAATCGATCAGTATCTCTATTTCTATCCGTAGAAGCTTATTTTTACTTCCAGACATCAAACTATCATCTAGACTATAAGTAAAAAGTAAAGACATTTTCAACTGCAACAATCCTTCGCTGAATACGAAAGATCATTTGAATAAATTGCATGTTATGTGATTGCATTAACTTATCTAATTCCCTAATAGAATAATTTTGCATTTACAGCAGATGTTATCTAGATGATTCTGCATATCTAATTGACCCATTGTTCTAGTTTCTTATTTGAACAAGTACTCATTAATTTCTCCAATATACACGAATGAAGAATTTATTACCTGTTAAAGAGCTACAGTATCGAAGTGACACTACACAGTATGTGAGTAATCTATCAGTAAGATGTATGAAAAAATTGAATTTAGTCAAACGTATATTACCAGGTGAACATAGTAATTGGAAATCTCAATGGCAACGAGCGATGTCATTTATTTATGAGTAGAGTAGGCATAATAACATTGTTAGTGCAAAATATTTTCTTAATGACTCATACTGAAGAATATTTCAATTATTTTCTCATGGTTATTATAACTGTTGTCATGAAATGACGATTGATGACGGAAACTATGTAAAATGGTTTATTGGGCTATTTCCATCATTTTGGCCTATTCTATTCCAATTTTTCAAATTTTTCAGAAGGAAGTATGACTAAAAAGAAAACCTATTTCGATTAAAACAAGACAATTCCTGAAGATGGCTGGAGAATGACTGCAGAACAAACGGAATAAGCCAGCATGATAGAAAAATCCCACCCAACAAATCCTTCTGGTAATGCATATGTTTTTTATTTCATTTTATTTGGAATATATCCTCTGAATGTGACGAAATCTCTGGTTCAAAGCACAAAAAATATGTAACCCACAATCTTTTGAAATCTTCGCAGTTTGAGTATATCGATTTTGAACATAAAAATTACAAACATTCGATTTTCAGTTTCTTATTCGGAAATAGGTTACCTTCCAATCTAAAAAACATTCTTTTAAATCGAGGTTATAAGCGATTATGATTGGTGTGATATCAAATTGTGATTTTCTTGATTAAGATTAGAAAAAAGAATTATGTCATAAAGGAATCGGTACCTTAACGGTGACTTAATATAAAAATGACTTGAAAATTTGGAGAAATCTCTAATATTGCTTCCAAGTAAAGCAAACCAAAGTTTGCTAGGTTGTTTGAAGATTTTTTGTCCAAAGAATTATTGAACATAGTATAATGACATGGGAAATTCCACTACATTGGTACACTCTTCTTCAAGAAAAAACCAACTACCTGAATAATTATATTTATTTATTCATTTTCGAAAACCCAAATTTTCGTTTTGCTAACGATGTTAAAAATTCATATTGTTGACCATCTGCCGACAAAATCTATATTTCATTTATATAGGTATGGGGTGTTCGATCAAAATGCAGTGAGGTTATTTCTTCAAATTTTCAGCTGAAAACCTCTTTCTCTGAAAACTTGGAGTATGTTTTTTCCAAAAGAAACATAGACCTTTCTTTTTCATATTTCAATGAAAACAGCTTGCGAAAGAGTAGAATATACAAACATTTCTGTGATAAGGGGTGATCCAAATTGAACTAATAAAAATAAAGAAAAAGCTTGGAAGTTATCTATGTAGGAAATATGATATCAGGCAAATACCCCCACAGTTCCCCTCATATGATACCTTTCTTTTAGCGTAGTTTTTCATAACGCTTTCTTGATGAGGTTCTATTTTAGATTTCAGACCTTACACGTCTTTTATAATCTTTAAGCTCTCAAATCATCGCTTGTTGTCAATTGAGTTCTGCTTCTGGAAACATGGTATTTGTTCTTATCTTGAACCACCCCATATTTTAGAAGGGGAGCATATTTCTCCACGAAATATTAATGTTTTCGGAGGCAATCACCTTCCCGCATTTTTGCCGCAATTTTAGTGAACACCGTTGATAGATACTTATAATCATAATGATAAGTAAACGAAGCTCAATTGCTAATTGTTACCAAATAAATTTGCCAAGAGATGCTCATACCATTAGGCTTGTTTTGAACACCTGCGACTTCTAATCTGGCTTTAACTCATTCCAAAATATAAGTCCTAATTAATACAGAAGAAATTTCATTTTATTTTCTGCTTACTAATGAATTGAATTTTTTTCGATTTAGCATTTGTACGTTCCTGGAAACATCGGAGTTAATGTAGCTTATACATATATACCCAAATTAGCATTATATTTGAGCAGCGTGGCGTTAATTGCAAAAATCCAAAGCGTGAGCCACTCAAGTATATTTCTCGTAAACTTACATCGAAAGACTTGTAGAATGATTTGCTAACCTGAAGATATTTACGTCGCCTTTCTTCCTGGTACATTTTTTTCATGGCCTCCTGCTGCCGATGAGCCAGTTCGTCTTCGCTGAAATAGTCCTTTACCTCTTGCCTCACCGGAGTTTTGTAATGAATTGTCACCTGGTTTTCCACATATTTTCTCGGTGATCCTGGAAAAGTTATGATTGCATTTAATTATTGTTATTCAGAAATAGCAGAATATTATTGTGTATGAAGAAGGGAATTGGGAATGTTCATTTACTTCAAAGCGATTCATCGATTTCTAATGGAAGGGACAAGCAAATATAGATGTAGGTCAACTACATTCGAGAAAATTTACGCTCGTGTTAACAATGACCAAAATAAATACATACAGGTCACGTAATTCGAACGATTCGGAACTACTTAAACTTAACTGTTCGAAAAGAAAAATGGAAAAGAAACTTTGACATTTATTTGGGAGGTTCGCCGAGAGAATACTTAACGAGTGAATTTTTTCATTGTTAACAAGATGACCGTTGTAGCAATAAAAAAAATTGTATTACAAACTAACGACACTCTTTTTGGATTTCCTGATCGTTTTAAGGTATCGATGAGGTGGGTTATGCTATCAAAAAAAAATTGGGAGAATTATTCCTATAGCAGTTAGGGACGAATATGGAATGGATTACTGGCAATGAAGAAATTTATTTTGTTCTTGATTATTTCGTATTATCCCATAAAAATAAAGATTCAATTCATCAATTAATATCATCGTTCATTTTGGTGGTCTGGTTACAATCTGCTTGTATGTAGTATGTACAGGGTGGGCAAAATTGGTGATACCTGAACTACAACTTTTTAACCCAACGAGATAGAGAAAAATAAATGAACCATTGATGTCCTCTTTTTTCGAGAAACTAATAAAATGCCATCAACTGCATTTCTCTATCTTCTTTGGTTTTTGAGTTATAGGCCAAAATTAAAATTTGGACGATTTCAACTTTTGTCATTATCTCCGCTTCTGTTTGTGCTAGGATGTTGAAATGAAGACATTATACAGACACTTTTTGATAGCAATCCAGTGGCGTACTATGATTTTTTCCAACAGGTTTATTTGCTGAGCTGTAACATAAAGTTGTGTTTTTTCATATGAAAAAGTTTAAAATGACTAAGAAAGAATCGCAATTTCTTAAACATTTTAGAAATATATCATACATGGCCCTCAGTCTTTCTACGTCATTTTAAACTACTGTATTCATAAGAAAAAATACATCTTTATGTTATAGCTCAGCAAATATACCTGTTGGAAAAATCATAGTACGCCACTGAATTTCTATCAAATAAGTGTCTTTATAATGTCTTCATTTCAACATCCTAGCTTAAACAGAAACGGAGATAATGACCAAAGTTGAAATTTTAATTTTGACCTATTACTCGAAAACAAAAGAAGATAGAGTCATCCAGTTGATGGCATTATTAGTTGTGCCGTAATGTGCCATGCATTTTAATCTATCTCGTTGGGTTGAAAAAGTTGGAATTCAGGTATAACCAATTCTGCCCACCCTGTACATAATGTTCAATTTTATAGGGATTGGACAGTTGAGAAATAATGAAAGCAGTCATGATGCTACTTAACTTATAAAAACGGAATATCACATAACATAGGTATATTCCGAGTTACTCGAATAGTTTTAGACGCGATGATACAAGTAGCATCTAATTCGCAATGCTCTCTTCATTGAAGTCATTCACAATAAACCCGTTATGGATCATAAATAAGATTTAAACCAATTCTCGAATATATCGTTAAACATTTTCATCGAATGAATTCGTGCCTGACATATTTATTGCTTTTGATTACGCAATTCATTGTAGAAGTAATTGTTCGTATCAGCTTTTTTTTAAATTATTATAAAACAATGAACCAACATCCAGTTATTATTGATCCTCTTCAGAATTTCGTAACATTCAATATATGAAGACCTGTATGCAATAATAGGAAATTTCGTTGGAGTCCCCATTAACAATGTACTTTTTTTACTTTACATATCAGGTATGTAATGTTGAATGGAAACTAATATAAAAAGAAAAATCTAGCTCTATCGTCACATGATGTAACTTCAATAATGAGAAGGGTTTAAATGTGCCTTAACAAATTCAGTAATAATATAAATAGAATTACGAGTGAATTGCATTTTAATAAAGCGATTGCCGAATTGAAAAGTTGCTCTCTTCATTTTGGATATTCATCTAAACGAGAAGTACTAAATTATAAGAATTTCGTATTTCGTCGTATCTATAATATACATATATTATATACAAACGGTATTCCAAACACTCTCCAATAATTTTATGATGCATTGAAGGGTAATAATACTGCATGGCATCACTAATTCATTACTATTATGAACATGAACGTCTTAATATACAGGGTGTCTTACCGGGAATGCCCATGAGAAGTTTACAGGGTGGACTTCTGTATTGCATCTCTAAAATTTTGTACAAATATTTTAAACCACTGAAATTTTTCTCAAAATATTATACCGGAAATATCACCCTGCATGTATACTATTACATTTTTGAATATATATTTAAATTAAAAATGAAAGTTTGCCAGAAATTATTTATTTCTCAGAATCGCAATGCATAACTTCATAAATGTTCCAGGAATTGGTAACCAAAAGACATTCAATATTATTTCGTAAGTAATATTAGGTTCCGTGTGAAGGGAATAAATCGATTTTTATTCAACAAAATTCGAATTTGAATGTCTCATTCAAGCCTATTGTTGTCTAGAAAACTACAAACCACATTTTCGGTAAGGAAAATTGTCACTTTCACCAAAAAAAAGTCGAAAACTACTGAAGATAGATGAAGCTAATGCTGAACAAAAAACGTAGAATTTGAAAATAAATTCGAAAATGTATTACATATACAGGGCTTTCCATTTGGAATATGCGAGTTAAATTACATTTGCGGTATACCCGAATCTTGCAAATAATAAATGATAAAATTTTTCTGATGTCTTTGTATGAAATTTCAAGTAGATCCAATATATATTTTGTCGTACATTTCTAAAGGGCATTATCAATGGGACACCCAGTTAATTACTAACATATACAGGGTGTAAATGAATAAATTCGAAAAAATTCAGTCTTTCATATATTTTTCCTTTGGAGCAGCTTCTTCTAGCTTCATCTTTTTTAAAATGGCAATTTTCGATTTTTCTCTTAGAAACCAGAAAACTTACAGAAATACAAATGATTAGACATTCTATGGAAGGGGGAAGTCAATAAGAAAATTGGTGGTGTTTTACTACTAAAATTTGTTTCACAAGAATCTTCTTTTCGTATTCCTATAATACCAGTGAAAAATTAATATTTAAAGACTTGATACATTTTGAATAAATGAGTTCTATAATTTCTTGCTGAGAGTAACGGTTTTTGAGAAAAAAATATTATCAACAGGTGAATCGTACAGGCTTATTTTCGAACTCAAATTTACCCAGGAGGCGGATATCTGCTGACATTATAAGGGAGAACCACCAAAATTTTTTTGGTTGCCTTCTCGCTACTATAGAATGTCACCCTAGTTTTCTGGTTTCCAAGAAAAATATTTAAAATTGATTTTCCGGTGCCATATTAAGGGGGCAATATCTAAGAAGGGTTAGCTTAAAAAATTTTTTTCGTGAAATACAACCCTCAATTTTTTTTACAACTGTTCATTTACCTGTATATTGCGAGCAAGGAAAAAGTGATTAATCTCAAACCCGGTAGTCAATTAGAAAAAGCTCAAATACATACATAAGTAGGTACAGAAAGGAAAAATCACTTGAGTGAACTTTAGTGGAGTTGCTAGAAAAGTATCTGCAAGCTGAGTTTTCAATTTGTGTTACAAAAAATGAAAATGATCAAATGTGAATAAGAATAAGTATTTCACAGTCAATATTCCAATATGAAAATTATTTAGGCACTTACTGGTTTTTAATTTTTCGAAATGCTTAATGAGTAAGGCTGCCATAGGTACCAGGACCAACTAGAGAACACCTAATAAGTACTTCCACAAGAAAACCGCGAATCAATTTGTTTTCATTTGTCCCATTCACCGACCTATGTTTACTATAAAACTACGCTATCAACTCTCTCATCACTGCCTTCGCAGGACCCCCAACTCGCCTGAGTTTCTTTGGATGGTGATGGACGTGGACTGTTGAACGGACCGGCAAAGGATTAATTATTTCGTTCGTGACAAGTGAATTGCACACTGGATAATGATAACCAATTTATTAGCGCTCCAGGTGTATTCGATACGTAATTTGTAGAAAGACTATATGCTTTCTCTCTGGACGCGTTTGATATGGCTAAACGACATGTACGTGCAGATTACACGTTTCCACCAACTGAGAAACCAGAAGTGTAGAGTATAGATCACACAAATGCTCTCTAAGAGACTTAGATTTGATGACAAACAAAGATCGTTTATACCCTTGCGACTGGATTCTTTAATGAGTTCTTGTAGGCTGAAGAAGAGGAATTTAGAAGAACCTATACTCAGCTATCGAAAAATCTACAGAATATGAGTAAACTTCTTTTAAAATAATATATAGCTTCTCATGAATGGCTCAGTTATCCGGACATGATAAACTGTAGCTTCGTTAGCAATTCCTTGCAGAGAAAGTGAATTAAAAAAAATTCCTGAGTAAGCGGAAAACTGTAAATAACTCATGAAAATAAGAAACATTTTTTGTCCTTGAAATGAAGTTTTTGTTCTAACAAATATGGCATTTAAAAGACAGGAAGAGTTCGGTCGCTAGCCATTTGCGTGATTCGAATCAATTTTCTCGTCTTCCATTTTTCTCTCCGGGCTTTCGTTTTTGAGACACAGGGCAGAGACTTCTCTGTACAGGGGATACCCAACAAATTTTTTTCTGTCAATATCCTAGGAACCGTTTGAACTATAGGACTGAGCTTCAGATCTCAGATTACCACTGTTATAATTTTGTTAAATTTTTGCATTCTATTCGATTTCATTGGATGGACTAGTGGTGGGGATCTTAAGGGTTACTCTGCACTAATTTCAACGCCACTAGAAAAATCGGTAATACTTTTGCAAATACTGAAGAGTTGATGGATTTTACACGAAAAGAGCTTTCCAAAAAAGGTTTATTGTTTTATTTAGGCCACGGGCGAAGGTGATACAGACGTCCTGAGCAAAAAACGAAAAATATTTCTCTTTTCATTCAAATAGCTGTCCAAGATTTGACGTTGCTTTGTAGCTATTACGAGATTAAGGGTTTCACTTTGAAGATTGTTGTTGCCTTAATCAAATCTTTCCAAAAATAGCATTCCACGAAACAGTAAGGAAGGCTCTTTTAAAGTTATCAAACTTCTTTTCTAGACTTGAAGCTTCTACTTGCATTGTAAGGTTCTGAGTAGGGTCTGAACATATTTTCCTTCAGTGACGTTTATATCTCTTTGTAGTCTACCTGAGCCTTTACAGCAACGGCTCTCGTTGAACATATAGTTTGAGAAGGGATTTTTAACACTGAAGTTTAACTAGGTATTTTCCTGAACACACCCAATTCTGTTCATTTTATTTTTTCAATAATTCTCTGAAGGAGTGAAGACGAATATTCTCCTTATGTTTTTAAAATCTTTCGCAATGTAAGGATGCCTCGCCACATTTGTTATGAAACTATTGTCATCGAAAAAAACTAATATTGAAAAGATATTATCTTAAAATAGTTGAACCGACAACATGATTGTGTCCACATATTATTTTTTGGTAGGTTTGACGAATAAAAAGAAAATTTGAAACGAGACAAGTCGGGGGAGGGGGGGAATAATTACCCCCTTTATCTCTCTGTAGAACCGCTCATGGCGAATAGAACCCACTACTCTGTAATCTGTGATAAAACCATTCGAACAGGACAGGTAGCGTTTTATCTGTTCAATCAAGGACTGTGTTAACTCCTGAACTATGCAACCATGAAAACATAAACTTGCAACGTATTACCATTGAGTTTTAAGTAATTGAATACTCAGAGGTATTACGTAAATTTGATTCATTGCTACAGCTTCTACAACGCACACACAATTGAAGTTTTACAAATTGACTTTGGCCATGAAACTTTTGTCTTTTATTTTCTACTTCATTTCAACAATATTTACGGATTCTGGAATTGAAGATTCAAGAAATTTTAATAAATTGAAAATGTGATAATTTAAATGACCACCCACCGTGGCAAACCCTGTAATGGAAATATTTTTAGGATTAGGATTGTCAGGCCTGTTGTTTGAAAAAAATCATTATGTCATTGCTTGGATAGAAACAAAGTTATAGACCATATACATTTACAAATCACGAGTCACCCTGTTTATCTATTTCACTATAAAAATAAAAAAAAAATAACACTTTTAGGCATAGATATAGGGTGTCCCGGATAAGATGGGAAACATTTTAATGTGAGATAGGGGAACACGAAAAACCTCCATACGTAGTATCTGGGAGTTCTAGATCATCATTTTTAGGGTGTTTTTCAAATTTGAATGGAAATTAGAACCACTCTATCTCCTGAACGGAATCACCTATTTCTCTGAAATTTGGAATGAAGCTTAGATATATGAGGATCCAGAAAACTGCTTTCACGAAATCACCCCGTACAATGAATTCCATCATTTCTTTGTTATCTGTAAAACTCATTCATTTAATTGGCCAAATAATATTGTATGGCACCATCCAGGTTGTCGAGGACTGATTTTTTGATCTTGATAGTAACAATAATTTTTTCTCTTGTGTCGATATAACACCCTATTCATCTCATAACGAAGTGAATTTTGAATCTTTATGAATTCAATCAATCGAATATACTTTACTATACAGGGTGATTCATAACTATTGGAACATAGGCTAAGGGCAGATTATTTGGACCAAAATATGGCGATAGGACCAAATACACCTCAATAAAATATTGCTGTGGAAAAAGATAGAAGGCGTTAAAGTTGAATTTGTTTTTTCGTTTTTTGGTAATAATTTCACTGTATATTTTTTCATCCGTTTTTATGAAAAACACAATTGAACAGTTCAGAGCATCGGAAGGGGATTTGAAGTAACGATTTATTCTCCAAATACTCAATGGAAATTATTTGTATGCGTATGGAAATTTACAAAAAGTAGGGGACTGTAAAAAAGCTATTTTAAAACCCACACAATCTATTTGTTTTGGAAAAATGATGCAATGTGAAGGAAAATCCTCACATGAATTCACAATATTTGTTCCATTCCATAGATAAATGGGAATTCAACCTGATACTAACTGTATGGTACAGGTCCATAAGCCAGTGGATTCGCTATGGTATATCTCTTCAGTCTCAATTCTTCGCGTTTTGCGATTTCTTCTGGACTACTTCTCATTAATGAGCCTTCCTCTACAGACATAACTAACACTCACAGAATCAGAACAAACAAAATCGAGCAGAATCACACTTTTCCAGGATTTCACTAGGGATCGATAAATGAAATAATCCGACATCGTTAGCTGGGATTAATTCGCCCAACAATGCTTACGAACTGTTATCTGCTTAGTGTTATCGAGATAGTTCCTCATTTCGCACTCTCTAGGTGGTTTCCATTCAGAGCAAATATTTAATTAATGATTGTATGGAGATTTCTACCTCAATTTCTCATTATCATGTTTCATTCATGATAAATCGATCAGGTTCATTAGGATGGTACGGATAAGGGCATTTGATCTGAATTTTTGATGAAACGTAATTTTCCGCATTGGCCGAATTAACTTGTGATTGATTCATAATACACTGTCTACGTGAAAAGACAATGAAACTCTTTTATGAGTGTGGAGATATAATTGTCTAACAATTTAAAGTGTACCTATGAATATTTTTTCAATTTTGTTGTGACCTTTCGAAGGAGAGAAACACTCAAGAACTAAATTTTCATTGCAACTCTTTTTTGTCCGTAAAAGCAATAGTTTTCTAATGAAGAAATTCAATACAACAGTGAGCGTGAACGGATACAGGAATGCAAAAAATCTAGTATGTGGCTGTCAAGTCGCTTCAATATTCAAATATTTGATTTTTTACGAGTGAGTATAACTAGTTCTAGAAATATTTTCTGCCGACGAAAACCAATGTTCATTTTTTCGGATGACCTACGAATCTCTTAAAACCAAAGTATTTTCAATTTTGAGAAAATAAATTCTAGACACGATTTTAAAAATGAAAGAGGAAGTAAACAGACAATAATCATTGACCATTTTAATACACCGATGTTTTTACGAGAATACGGGATCATTTTCTGACGAAAAATAAAATTGTAATCCGACATAGTACTTTTAGCATTCACAAATAAAAACAATAAAAATAAGAATACCTTCTTGACTTCCCTTTGATTGTCCTTGTTGGCTTTTTGCAGGGGGCACTGGAGATTCTGGTTCTGTTGTGAACATAGCAATTCAAAATTTCGAAACACAATTTTGTATTAGTTAATTTGCGAAGCTAATGAAAAATCACCATAGGTAAATATTCACGAGGACTTCGAATTATGGATATTATGGATATATGGTAATTATTTTTAGACACTCAAAGAAATAACTAGTAGTAACTAAATAATAGAGCATGATATATTTTATCAATTCATTAAATTTCATATTTCAGAGGGATTATTTTTATACGAACAAGTATTGACAAATAACAAATAGAAGGATATTGGTTGATTATAAGTAAATGCTCTCATTTCCACCCTTAGAATTTTTTTGTGCCACTCTATAGTTTTTCTACAAAACAATAGTTTTCTGATTCAGAATGAATGTTTGAAAAACCTCCTCTCGTTATACATGGTATTTCAGAAATCTTGGATCGTTGGATGAGTAAATATAATATATTGATGGAAAAGGCAATTTTTTTTAAATTTTATTATGTTAAATAAATGAAGAGGTTATCATAGGCATCTCTCTTCAACGAAAAGTTGAATATGAACTTTCATTAGAATTAAGGACACTTTTCGAACCTGACTGGAAGAATAATAGAAGGACAGTACCTATGCCTGTCCTTCTCCTTATAAGAGAAAGATAATGAACTTTTTAGAATACATGACATTGCATTGTCCTCCTTTCTAGTCATATCCTACAAATTTTGAATTACCGACCTCATCAGTTCAAAATCTGATTTTTTATAAAAAAATTTCTTCGCTTACGCTCAGTTCGAAAATGAAGGAATATCAATGAAATAATTCAGGCAGTAAGAATGGAATGTCAAGAGGTATTTGCTTATCATATTTTATCGAGAGAAGATTAGCGAGAATATTTACTACTTTTCCGTTTTGTGAGAAACAAATTTTGTTGAAAAATCGAACAAAATGCCATAAGTAGGTACTTAACCTTTTTGTGTCACAAAAAATGATGAACGAATACCTAGCTCTTGACATTCAATTTTTGAACTGACCGAATTATTTCAGTGAGTTGAATCAGATTTCATCATTTTCGAATTAGTAGTTGTTTCTTTAATATCCTTTTGACAAAGGGGAATAAGAATATCAACCTTTCTAGAATCGGATGGTATCAAATTAGCTTTTAACGGAAAATACTCTAGGCAAATACATAAAGATCAATAAAGATCAAACGAATAAGGGGATGAATGTGGAGTTCATAAACTTACTTGTAGTGATTGTTCATCATTCTACGTTTGCTGAGCATCTGTTGAATGCAAATGAAGACTTCGAAAGTTCACATATATAGGTTGAGTCTTCGACTCGTACAAATACTTAAACAGTAGATTTTTGAGGTCAAAAGAAACATTTTTTTCCTATACCGTTTTTTCCGATTTGGCCCTGATAAAAAGCTAAATCTGAGACACTACAAATCTTTTAAACAGAGTTGTTTTCGGGCAAAGTACCCACTTTTTCAAATTTTACAGCTACTTTTTAATTTTTGAATATCAAATTTCTCGAAAACGGATCATTATTCGAGAAAATATAAAGAATGCTTTTATTCTACAAAACGCTCGAATATTCATTATAGCGTCCATCTTAGTTTCAAGAGTTGGGTTCTTTGAATTCATGATATTTTTATGGTACGTAATGATCCTAATGAGAAAACTGGAAGACCTGCAAGATATTTTGTGTTCAAATAAATGAATCTATAGAATTCTGTATAAATGAGCAACAGTTTTGTTGAAAATTCATTTTGAATCATAAAACGTTTGTACGAAAGTTTTTTTCACACTGTGGCACATAAAAGTTAAAGAGGAGTGGCATCGGCACATAAAAGTTAAAGAGGAGTCGCATCCATAATCAATCGCCCTATACTTTATTATCAGTTCATATGGTGATTTTTCTTCTAATCTGATGTTACGTCAACAAATACTTTTTCAGTTAATGATCTATCGCAAATTGTATGTGAATGGCTAAAGCTATGTAGTGCAATCCCATAATCAATACAACACCTTTGAATGTAACCGAAGGTTTGGTATTAACTGATGTCCAATTCGATCTGTACCTTACTTCGTTCAATTCAGGTTGCGAGGAACTTGAAGGACCTGAAGAATTCTTCGATTTGGATGATGGCAGTTCAACTGAGCGTGTCCTTTGATGCGGTTTAAGTATAGAAGACTTAGAGCGTACGCTCTGAGGCGATCTTGGTTTAACTGATGCTTTACTAACTGAAGAAGTATCCATCGAAGCTACAGAATTACTCGGAGATGTAAGAGGTATTGTGTTTTCTGTTGTACGTGGATATCTATGAGCAGTCCATGAAGCAGTAAGATATGGCGCTATATCTTTGAGTTCTTTTATGTCTGGGGAAGAGGTGAACATTTTACCTAATAAAGAAATATCACCTGATTTATCGAATTTCTCCTTGAGCTTTTCTACGTCTCCACTCTTCAAACTGAGAATTTCTGAGAGATCATCACTTGTAGGAGAACGAACTTTATCATATTTCCTCGAGCAAAGACTTGCAATCTTGCTTATTATATTGATATGAGGCATGAATCTGTCCTCGGCTCTCAGAAAAACAGGGGAAACAACACCTCCTTTCTTTATTCTGCTTCTTCCTCTTCCTGCTCGAGCTGGGTATTCATACTTCTTTTTCAAAGAATCAACATCTACATTAAGCAAAGCGGGAAAGAACATCGAAGACTTTTTATACAAATTAGAATCGCTGAAACATCGTCTGAGTTTGAAGGAATTGTTCGTGAAATAGTTGTGAACAAATTCGAATTTATCTTTCAGTCTCCTAACTTCTCCGGATCTCATCAAGCTTTGGGGATCGTCGAAGAAAGGGGATAGACTTCTACTCCTGTACAGACTGTCGCAACTCGTGGTTTCAGATACTGAAAGCTTGCATGGACTCATTGACGTTGTTCGTAGCTGTAAGGGGGGAGATGTATATTGCGATTTTCTGGTTGAAGACAAAGGACGTGTTGCCATTCTCATAATTTCCTTTTCGCCAAACAATTCCTTCAAATCCTGACACGAGCTGGAGGATACCAGTTTTCCTAGTTCTGGCAAATCAGCCTTTTCATCCTCCAGCTCAGATTCAGCTGGCTTGTGAATTGTGGGAATGTATTCCTCCGAATCCAAAGCTTTTTCGAAGTAATCGACTTTTTGCTTCACGTCTTCCTTCAAACCAGTGAAAATCACCGTATTGGTTGACTCATCAGTGCTTCCACTTTCACTGGATCTATATTTATCTTTGGGTCTCTTAGCTTCCTTCGATTGAACTGTTCTGATTTCCTGCTTCTCCTTGATGATTTGGTGTTGTTTTTTCTCCTTTTGAATCTTGTTCTGTTTGAGAGTTTTTGCCTCAACAATTTCTTTTCCACATTTTTTGGGGTCAGTGATTGAAGGTTTAGAGATTTTTTTCATAATTTCCCTACTCAATGATTGAGATATACGTTTTTTTTCATTCTCACTCAATGCTGAATTCTCAGTAGAAACTACATGATCTTTTCGATCAGAAACTGGTTTCGAAATATCTGAATTTCTCCTTACAAATAAATGATTGGAACGAGATTTTTCAGCGGGGACAAAAACACTGAATTCTGGTGATATTTTTTGCTTTCTCGTGTCCGGGTTATAAATTTCACTCAATTGTTTATTGAGCGTGTTCACCTGATCCATTGACAAACTACTCCAAATTCTACTACCTACACCTTCAGTGAGAAGTTTGTCGGAACTGGAGTATTTTTTATAACCATCAGGTACCCTACCTTCTGATTTTGAACGTTTAGCAACCATGTGACTGGCAAGATTGAGAACAGAACTGCCTCGCCATAAGGGTTTGTATGTATCCTTAGCTAAAGAAAACTTTTCCATGTGGGAGGGATCATACAATTTTAGTTTTTCCAACTCGCCTTTGATATTATCAACTGATTTTTCCTTAATTCTCAGGCCCCGATCCAATTCTCTATTCCATCTATAGTTATTAACATCTTTTGGGCGGTAAAGAAAACCTTCGTCCCTTTCTTTTGCCTTCAATTTTTGGAATAAATAATTCATCTCCTTCTCAGTTCTTTCTTTTTGGTGTACTTCTTGCCATCTATCGAAATCCACAATTTCGCCTTCACTCTTTTTCCTAATTTTGTTTTCATTGATACTCGCCATACGTTCGAGTTCACCAAGTTTCTCAAGGGTGATATAGAATTCGTTCAAATCTTTGAATTTCGAACTTCTTCTCGTCAAATAAGTTAACTCATTCAGAAAATGTTTCCTTCTGCAATCATCTGATTGGCGATTTTTTGATTGATCTACTGTGAGAGACCCAGATGTAATTGAATTACTCTTTGTAATTTTGGTACTGGTAGTTTGGTGAGATTGTTTTTTGGCATCAATTTTTCTCCTTGAAGGTGACCTTGAAATGGTTGGTGAATGAAGGTTTCGGTGGACTTCTAATTGTTTTCTTTCCATAACGGGAGATACTGGTCTGCTGGTCTGGGAAAAATAAATAAGCTTTGGTGGTAAACTGATGCTACGTCCAACTTTATCAATAGATTCAATTGAATTATTTTTTCCATCGAAGGTTAAAGATTTCGGACTCACAGACCTAGGACGGGCATCGAAACTTTTAAACTTAGATTCGCTGACTGGTTTCGTGTGATTCAAATAAATTTTCATTGCTCCAGCGGCAAGGTCTTTGGGTCGCTCTTTCTTTTTTTCTAGTGATTGCTCGTAAAGCCAGGGTCTTCTTCGTATTTGTGGCGCTGGGGAATCAACGCCCCTCAGGAACAAATGCTGGAAGAAGCTGTTTGAATGAACCATCTTATGACGTTTTCGGATTTCGTCCAAAGTTTTATCCCCCAATCCTTCAATTGTTTCACCTCCACAGCTAGACTTATTCTTCGTTGATTGTTCAGAAGATTTATTCACAGATTTGGTTTTATTGGTTGTCTTCTTATTGGCGATTTTGCCATTTATTTCTTCTTTCTTCGATTTTTTCATATTAGCTCTGTTAGGAGAGCGAGCAGAATTTTCACTATTTACCTTAGGATCAGAATTTATTCTCAATAATCTCTCTTTCCGAACAGGAGTAGGCGACTTGAGTGATTCCAGAGAAGAATTCAGAGCACTCAATTTCACAGGAGCTACATTAGGGGTTGAATTCGATTTAACAATAGATCTTCGGCTTAGAGAAGGCGAAGGAGTTCTTGTCCTAGAAAATATTTTTTTTCCTTCGTTACTTATATTTACTTTTATATTGAGATCATTTGTTTTTCGAGGAACATTTGGAGAAGGTAAAAATGGGTCAGCTGGTGTGAATTTTGTGTTTTCTTCTGACTTGTGTTTGATTTTTTTCTCTTCGAAAAATTTTGGGAGATTCATAAGTATTTTTCTTTTTTCAGTTCCAAATGTTCCTACTGATTTAGCTGATACTTTTTTCGTAGTTTTAGCTTCACTCCTATTAGAACATATTTTGCATGGCTTACTTTCCTTCGAGCAGCAACCTTCAGGTTTTGTTTTTTTCGCACTTTTCACATCCCCACTTGAACTTTTTGTTGTGACTGGCGTTTTATCCGTTGAATTACTTCGTTTTTGAGAGGAACTGGCTGTTGATCTCGATGATCTTTTCGATTTTGTTGGCGAAAGTTTACATGTTATTTTTTCACGAAGGTACTTGACTTTGCTCTTATTTATCTCAGACGATGATGTGAAGCATATTTCATGTCTCTTACAAACAGGCAGCTTCTCTTTCTCTACCTTCATAGTAGTAATCAATCTCAAGGTTGTGTTATTTCTGGAAGATCTTCTCTTTGGTGGAGAAGGAGGTCTTGGTGCGCCTATTGATGTTGGTGCACTTCTCTTATATTCAGAGAAAATATCGGTTTTTTTAGGGTGAACTGTTACTGGGTAGCAAAATATTTCTTGTCTTGGAATCATGTTTATTCCATACAGTGAATCTTTGAATGTTGGGGAAACTGGTTGAAAACTATTTTCTGTGGAAAACATATTGAATTAGTTAAGTGAAATTTATCGTTATTTCCTTTGGGTGCTGAGAAAAATCACTGTTGCAGTCGGATGGAGAAAGAGTGTCATTGTGTTTGGATTCAATCTCCAATGCTATTTGCGAAAATTTCTGGAAATCTTCGTAGAATTGTCAGTCATAAGGTGAATAGTTTTCCAAAGGGTGTTTGTTACTATTCCGTTAGTTCAGCCTTCACCAATCAGAAGAATAGATCTATTTTCCATTACCGAAGCTTTGAAAATTATTGTTTCTATTGTTAATTCAAGAATAATTCATTTTACTCAGATTAGAAGGCTTTGATGAAGTGGAATTAAATTAAATTGCCATGCATACACAGAACCAACACCTCCATTAGTACCTAGATGAAGATAAGTTAGCGTATAGTGGAAACATACCTTTAGGACGTTCAGGAGCAGCTTTTCTCAGTCCATGCAGGGGTATGTCACCTCCCTTTTGAATTATTTTGTACGCTTCCTTTTGTTCGGATGGGCTTATTTGGCTTCCGTCCTCTTTTTTGCGGAAGACAAGGGTTGAATCACTCTCGTAACCTGATTCTTTCAAGGCTCTAGAGAAAATTAGAAATGGTGAATTTTTAACAGTTTGACTATAGATCATTTTTTTTGTCATCTTATCGTAACAAATTATACTGAAAACTTTTAGGAACACATTCGTTGAAATTCGGTAGGTACCCAATTTTGTGTTCTCACACAAACTACGATATGTTATGAATTTTGGTTTTTGCTTTCATGAAATTCTGGTGGTGCACCATTGACCATTCAAATTGTGATGTAATGTTCAAACGAATAATTGTAGATATGTATTTCTAAGTATATGAAATGTTCAAAAGGCAGCAATGCATATTTTGGAAGCTGCAAAGCCATTCTTAATTTTTCCCTCCGAAATCGAAATTTAGCAAACATTCTATATGGATACGATAAGAAAATTTGGTGGTGGTTTTCCACTATAATTGCGATGGGTAGAAAAGGGCACCCCTAAAATTTGTTTCGCAAGAAACGTTTTTTCTTATTCGTATTATACCATTGAAAAACTAATTTTTGATAGCTGGTCACCTGTAATTTCTAACAGTAGCCGTTATCGAGAAAAAAAATTATCAAGATGGAATTAACTAAGGGCATATCTACATGATTGTCATTGTTGTAGTCACTGCCACAGTCTGACAGTAAGTTTTATCGGAATATTCTATGTCGTTGCTTCAACGTAAAGTTGCATAAATGCTCCAAGAAAAATCTACAGGTTCAATTTGATTTTATGAATATGACAATGACAATGTTTTAAATGATGGGGACGATGGTGCCTAAGTAGACCCTTGAATTTACCTAGTTGGCGGATGTCATATTGACATTATATATAGGGAATCACCTGCACAATTTTTGATTGTCTTCTCTGTCCCACAGAATATGATGTCTGCTCAATTTTATTTCCACCAGTTTTCTGGTGCCTATGATGCTTCAGAGGGCTGCTCAGTTGACAAGAAATCTTCTCTTATATTTTCTCCCAACTATTGATTTGCACCAGCTTATATGGTGAGCCTTTGACTCGTTCAAATATTTTAACAGTTGATTCTTAAGGTCAAAAGAGTTACTACTTTTTCCGAATTCGGGATATAGTTTTTCATTTATTTGGTGAATCTTTTTCGAACACAAGATATATCACCCACGTCTTCCAGTTTTCTCATTAGGACCATTACGTACTATAAAAATACCAAAAATTCAAGGAACCCAACACTGATGAATATTTGACCGTTTTCTAAAATAAAAGTATTCTTCATATTTTCTCGTATAATGCGCCATTTTCGAATAATTTGATGTTCAAAAATTGAAAAGTATCTGTGAAATTTGAAAAATTGGGTACTTTGGCTGAATGCAACTCTTTTTAAATAATCCACACATGTGTAGTGTCACAGATTTAGCTATATTTATTTTGAAGGCAATTTTGTTTTTCCAGGTGTAACATAGCTAATTATGAAAACTTGAAATGGCTATATCTTTTTATTTGTACGAGTCAAAGACTCTCCCCGTATAGATCTAAATATTTCATTATTACTATTTTCGTAAATCCACCGTATTTTAAGCAGTATAGTATCGAGGTTCATTGATGAATACTTACTGGCTCATATATCCTTTGGTGATAGGTTTTCTCTCATCTTCCATTTTCTGAAAATAAAATTTTCATTAGTTCCAACTTTGAAGAATATTGGACATTCATGCTGAAACATTAGAAAGCATAATAATATTATCATGTGGAGTCAGTCACGTGGGCTATGGCAACTGAATTTTTTACAATAAAATGCGGACGATAGTGATCCTTGAATTTGAATAATCATGAAAAAAAGAACAAAATAAGAAGAAAAAAAATTATATGTAGATAGAATAGCAACAATAACTTTTTAATGAAGAATATTCAATTTAAATTCAAACTGATATAGTGTTTTCATTTAAATTTTTTGAGATGTTTTCTTTGTATATCTTTAAGCTTGTGAATGTGAATGCACCTCTGAAAAATTTTATGAAAAATTTAAATCTTAATGATATGAAGATCAAAAACTTATGATATTAGGTGAATTCCAACGAATATCAGGTGAATACAAAAAATGTATACAATTCGTAACAGGAAGGAACCAATTCATATCACAGGGTCACAAACATACATGCCATTTTCGTTTTAACCATTTTATACCTGTTTCATTCATGCAAAGTGGAAACATGCAAATATTTCCATCGTTTCATCTCCAAAAAAAAATTAATCATGCGTTCTTACTGTATCGAACATCGGCATTGTTCTGAGACTGTGTATACCTTCTACATCATCCATCCACTTGACGAACAAATGTAAAAATGGAAAGCTGTTAGTTACAGAAAGCCCCACATCTGAGAAAAATGAAAATGAACTTCAAAATAACATTGATTCAGACAAACAAAGACTGAAATTGAGGAAATTATGACATGATTTCAAGCGATTATTCAACGGCGACGTGAAAGAGAATTCAGAAAAGTTCATTTTGATTTTCCTGAAGGAACGAAGAGAGAAGTATGAAATAGTTGAAAAATAACGATGATTCGTACCCCATCGAATATGTCCATGACTTCGTCCCACCACTAGAAAAAAAGATTTTATTTTAGCAACAGAAGCAGATGTGAAATTATTCTGAGAATATAGAAAAATAAATTATTTACAATAAATGACTGTAAAATTATATGGAATTTATTTAACAAGGCAAAGCAGAAAACTTAAAATTGGCTGGTGTTTAATGATATGCAAAATAACTATACATAATAAGTCTATGCATGTTTTTCCGAAAAATAGGATAATAGTCATACCTTTTTCGATTCTTGTTCGGATATTGATGAGCGTCCTGGAATATAATTCTCAATTCTTCCCGGATTCAATTTCGACCCAAGCGAATAATCCGATGCGGATGTTGTCCTGAAAAATAAATTTTGTCGGTATAAATTAATTATTTAAAAAAAAAAAATCTTTCAGAAAGTTTTCAGTAGTTGAAGTTGAAAGCTTCTGCCTGTAATTTTCTCCTTTTTTATAGCAGCAAATATACTAGGTGACATAGAAAACAGTCCACCCATTGTACATGAATTTATTACAAAAAATTGCTTTATACAGGGTGGTGACAAATTCGATGCTCACTTCTATCTTCCAACCTATTCGAGGTAGAAATTGCGTTTATTGACAAGAGGTTTTGCCTTTGGAAGTTCTCCAACATGACGTCCTTTTATAATGAAAAATTGGAAATATATGATATTCGAAAATTGCTTCTTTATTTTACGAACGATTCCCATGAAATTTGAGATCTGTCAACGTTATCATCATTCAGTGAAATTCTACCCTTTTAATGGAAATTGGTCTCCTAGATTTCAGGATACGACTTTCAACTTTTGATTTTCTTATGGCAGCCATATTGTTCCTGTTGAATTTTGCAATTTAAAAATAAATAATAATATTATTCTATAGAATTTTTCCGTTCATTCATCAATTTGAAAATAAAATTAATGGCATTCTTAGAATAAAAGTGTGGAATGAATTTTTTTTATTGAAATCCAGTAGGCCGATTTAGTTAAGCAATGTATAATTTTATGAAATGGTGATAACATTGAATGATTTCAGGATTTCATAGGAATCGTGCATGAAAAAAAGACGATATAAGTAATTTAAATAAATCTGAAACAAAAAAAGATATAACGATTTGGAGGACGTCATGTCCTCGACTTGCAAGGCAGAACTTTTTTGTCGATAAACGGAATTTCTATCTGGTATAGTTTGGAAGATAGTAGTTGGTGAACATCGAATTGGTCATCACCTCGTAAATGTATCTTAAGTTGGGAGGAAGGACACCCTGAGGACGAAATGAAATAAGTCCAAAACGTTGTAATTGGCCTGTCAATGGGTGTGCAATTGAATTCATGGACGTGAAGCGGTATCGTAGAGCTAAAATCCTAAAGAGGCCTACAGATTACTCTGACGTGACGTCAACCACGCCATAATGCGCATGATTGAAAAATCTAACATACAATTTTGCGCGGGAGCGTCTTCTGATGTTGGAATGCACGTTAACGTCACGTCAGAACAATTTGAACGCTTCCGCACAAAACTGTTATATTTTTGAATCATGCGCATTATGACGTGGTCCCACGTCACGTCAGAGTAATCTGTAGGCACCTTAAGGAGGCGATCTTGAAGTGGGGTCGTTCTTCTGCGATGATACGTGCTATTCCTCAAGCTATGGCTAGCTTTTAGGCTCTAGCGACCTTTTGATTCCATAATCGACAACAATACCTACTTCTTTGCATGCTCGTGGCTGTTTCTCTGAGGACTTTAACGACAAATCAGGACGGGCCATATTTCAAACTGTTCAAGCTATTAAAAATTTTATCATCTCCTCACTCTACGTATATTAAATGAATTAAAGCCGTTACAATTGTAGCTAGAAAACACAAAATCTAATTACCGCATACTGACTCAAATTAATGAAAAATGTTGCTAGAAATTCTCTCTAATAAATTAATGAATACTTGGTGTTCCCTTTTCTATGTCACATCTATATCTTGATCAAAATATTCTATTTTATACTCACTTAAACTGAGCATTTCTGGGCATGGTAGATGTTGTGAAATTCTCTTTTTCATTCACAGGTGTTCGCCTTCTATCTAAGGTGGCATATTTGTAGTCCATGTGGTCACTCTCGTAAGTCGCTGGTTCAGGTTCCGAAAGATATCCAGATATGTAGGGATACTGAGCTGTGAACGAAATATACTCGTATCGAAAAAACTTCCACAACTAATACTTGACTATGAATGATTAGTTGTTGTTGCTTGTTTATTATCATGAGATGCATTTTTATCTTATGGATGTTGTCTAATTTGTATTTTATTGATCTGAACATTATGAATTCCTCGATAAAGAGCCAATTAGCTATTGGACGTTTATTCCTGATAAGAGGTAGGTTTTCTACTATATGCACATGAGTAGAAATTTTGAATTGCTTTATACTGGATGATTCACATGTACTCCGTGCAAAGTTTTTTGACGGCTTCGTTTTTTAGAAAAAAGAAGAAAGAATTTATTGCCCTTCTGAAGGATCATTGTTTGTGTGTTGAAGTTTCTATTGAAAAAGGACAATTTATTGATTGCTCTGAAACCCCCCGAGATCATCAAATGAAATTTGATGGGTTTCAAGAGATAGTTATAGTGCATATTTTGAAATTCACTCAGGAATTTTGAGTTAATCGCTGGCGTGCACACGGGTGAATATTTTAAGAAAAAATGGTACGCCATTGAGATATTGTAAACTAAAAATTATTTTCGAGTTCTTCGTTTAATATGTGGCAAAAAATTTCTCATGCCCTTTTCTCGTATGGGATGCTGTTTGTATGCGATAAAATAAAAGATCTTAACGCGTATTTTTCATTTCCTTAATGATCTTTCTATCAATATTCTGTTAAATACGAATATTTCAATGTCGAATTGGCGTTTTGTAAATGCATATCTCGACCAGTTTCTAAGCAATAAATAAAAAGTAGATTTTTAAGAAAAACTTCATTATTTCTTCACAGTAAATTCTTGAGAAAAACTTTCCCATACAATTTTTTTCGATTCGGCTTGGTTTGAAAGATACAGGCTGTTGAAAAACCATAAAAAATGTTATTTTTAGTTGTATCTCATAAACGGTTTTTTCGAATTTCGGATTATAGTTTTTCATTTATTTTATGAATCTTTTTCGACTACAAGATATCACAAACGTCTTCCAGTTTTCTCACTATGACCATTACGTGCCATAAAAATACCAAGAATTCAAAGAAACCAACTCTTGAAGCTAAGTTGGAAGCTATCTAATGAATATTTGAAAGTTTTGTAGAATGAAAGTATTCCTCATAATTTCTCGTGTGCCGTTTTCGAGTAATTTGATGTGCAAAAATTAAAAAATATCTGTGGAATTCGAAATATTGGGTACTTTGGTTAAATACAACTCTGTTTAAAAGATCAACAAATGTGTAGTGTCACAGCTAAGTTATTCTGAAAATAATTTTGTTTTTCCAGGGGTGGCACAGCTCATCATGAAAACTTATAATGGCTATCCGGTATATCTTTTTATCAGGGTCGAATCGGAAAAAATGATATAGAGAAAAAGTGTCTCTTTTGACCTCAAGAATCTACTCTTGAAATATTTGTACAGGTCAAAGATTCACCCTCTACACATATTTAGATGAATAGTTTTATGATCTATTTAATGAATCGGATAATAATACCAATTATTTTCAGCCTGATATATAATTCTCCATCTCGTATGCATATTCTCATGAAAGATTTTTTTTAATTTCCACAAATATACTTGAACTAATCGTTTATCATAGAACTCACTTAAAATATCCAAATTTTTGTTGGAATAAACAATGTAAACAAGCACGTTCAGTATTACCTGTGAGCCTTGAGATAACCGATTAATATTTAGGACTGCACACACAATCTTACACGAAACCACCTGAGTTGTTTTTATGCGAGATGATATCGTTCAACTGAATAGTAAAAAAAATGCGGGGCAAAACAGAATGATTAATACACGGTTTTATCAGATCCAATAAGTTGGAAGGTCGCTTTCTATAAGCTCCCTGGGAAAACAACATCAGTAGCTCCTTAACGAAACTGGAAAATAATTTGGAAAATGATTGCTATAGACTGGGTTTCGGCTAAAAAAGCTTTTCAAGTATATCCCAGTCAACCAGTTTCAGTCACAGGGAAGTTGTTGGGAATTACCACTGTGGAAATGCGACTTCACAATGTTGATTTAAAAAAAGGCCACCAGTACTTACTGGAGAGTGCTTAATGTCCGCAACATCGCATATCGCGGGTAATTACCCAGTACATCACATAGTAGGTGTAAAAAAAGCACCCTAGACAGCAACTTTGCGACTTCTCATTTTGGAGGTTTATGGAACGATTATTTTGACAGAATAAACTACCAAAGTGTATCCTCTATTGAAGTTATATTCATGTTCAATTTGATAATTACCATCGTGGCAATCAATTTGCACTCTATATTCGAGGCGTTCCGAGGAAAAGTGACCCAAGCTACAATTTCTCTGAAATTCAATAATTAACAGTAAGAACTGCCTGAAAATGAATCAAAATTTTATATACTCGTAAACTCAATTTCAGAAAAAATGTAGCTTTGGCCTCTTCAGCTCTGAACGCCTCATTTGTACATTGTGTTTACTCTTTACTCTTACCTACATATATTTCGCATTCTGCTCTCATCCTCAAAGGGAAATTGAACAACTATATGAATTACTGATATCTTTTTATTCAAGATTAATATGTTTCATACAAATCCAAATATATAAAATAAAGAATATATATCTTGTTATAAATCTTCATTCCACTTCAGGAACGGCATGGTCCAGCTGAAGAAGAAAAAATCAGAGCTGTATTGATAGTAATAAATTGAGTGTCATGAAAAATCTAACAACAGTAGAAGTTGATTTTTTCCAGCACAGTATCTGAAATAATAATTTGGAGTTCTCTCGATGATTCAAATCAATTCCAAGTTTGATTTTGAAGGTTGTGAATGTTACTTACCACCTAAATTCATATGAGATATGTTGAAAGTTGAACGTTACAAAGGTGCAAAAATGGGGAGGATAAGAGGGCCAAGAAGTGATCATTATTTCAATAGGTTATATAACTACTCACCTTTTACTGCACGTTAATTAATCAATCGACGTCAAGTAACACTTAACTAAAATGAAATTTAAGAATAGAACAGATCGGTTAAAAAAATTATTCTAAAAATTCATTCATAAAGATTTTGTTTGTTTATTCTCTCAACACAACGCAGTCACAGAACGAAACACGTCACACCACGTTTTGCATAGCGGGATTTAGGTTATGAGTTAACCTCGAGACCACGTGCTGATAAATAGAACATTTCAGACAGTTACTGAAAGTTTTTCTTAAAGAAGTCGCTGGGTAGAGTTCATCGAAATTTATTCACAACACATCATTTCAAGTTCTAAAAATATCACATATTCAATTTTTCAAAAATATCAACAGAGAGAAGTCGCATAATAGTAGCTATGTTCACTTCATCGGAACATCTCGATATGATGTTACATGCAACCACTAGGGATCTAAAGTTGAGGAATTCGGAAACTTAACAATATGCGGACGTTAATGTCCACAATGTGAAATCTTAAGTACATCCATGAAACTTCTCAAAGAAGCGCTTCAATGCGATATTTTTGGGTACTCCCTGCGACTTACTGTTACATTTCTGGTTGACTGGGATAGTTGTGATTTTGGAAAATGGGGCGATAAAACTAGAGCTAAAAAAATTACTGGTTAAATAAGCCATTGAAATTTGATAATTAATATTTCATGTTGAAATTAAAATATAAAAAGTCAACTTTCAGAATTCGATATTAGTACCTGGGATGGAGTTGGCACCGAGAATGGAGAATTCTCCTCAATTTGGGTTATCACAGCATATGCAAGTTTAAACTGAATAATTATGTGTTTCATTCATCAATTTTTCAAATGCACCGCGGAAACTATTCAAAATCATTCTTCTAATATGAGGTTTTAAAAATAAAATTGTTTCGTTTCTAGTTCACGATTTGGCAACAGGGCCTTCTAGAAAATAAAAAAATGGCTTGTTTATAACGTAACAGCTGTTGATTTACAGGCGCGTACTCACTGGCGAGCCTCAACAGCAACCGGCCATAAAAATCCCATGAAATTTTAGGACCTTCCTCGTTCGTCGCAGACTTCATAAACAGCCAACTTTGTCTATCTTATCTAGATAGTGTATTGGTTGTCCTTTATTATCAACGCATATTTCAGTCGATGTTGCCAGCTTGTGCAATAGAAACGAAACCCTTTAAATTTTATCCCACTTTTATTTTTCATTTTTGTACTAAAAATGATTTTTTTTGGAAACGGTTGAAATGGTTATTTCAAAATGTGACGTTTCAAAGATATTTCATAAAAAATACATCATTTTCGTCACAAGGTGTATTCCCTATTCTGGGGAGGTTCGGATTATATGGGGTGTATTTAAAGGTGAGGCTTTTTTTCAACAGTAGGTAGAACTGGTCAAAAGGAAGTATTTAATCGAAAATCACCTATACAAAACTTTCAAAATGACAAAGTTGAAAAAAAAATTGAAAATGATTACTTAAATAGATCCTAATACGACCCTAGACCGTTTGTTAGTTAACGCAAAACAGTGGGAAAAAACTTATATCCAGATTTGACCATGTGGTTTCGTTTAGGATATTGGCTCGTTCGTTATTCAAGTGGTAATGAAAATAAAAACTTAGGATCGCCGAATTGTTCTCATTATTTCTCAGTAACTTTCACGATTTTATGAAATGGCTCATTTCGATACCACCGACAGAAGAGAATTAGGACATAAGTGTGAAAAATAGAATACCTAATACTTCAAAATCTCACCAATAAAATTCGTCTGAATTATTCACGAATTTTTTCACAATGGGCATTCCAACAATCGTCGTAAAAATGAGATGAAATGGGGAAACATCCTAGCACTTTTTCAACATAACTAACATAAGCACTTTTAAGAAACGGCCTGGAATTTCTACATTTTTTTTCTCCTAAATTGCACGATACTACAATTATGATGCTCTCAAAAGTGACCTGATGATCTAATCCGATGAACTTGGTACTCAACCATTCCTTGTCCAGCCGTAGTTTTATGTTTTGTTTCGTTTTTGCGATGCCGGAGTCACAGTCCCGTACTTGAAATTCAATGAAATTTTGTCGAACTCCTTGGCATTTTGGATATTTTACATAGAAAATTTTTGGTTAAACGACTCATTTTGACGAGTTCTACCTTGTTTACAAAAAAATCCTCATCTTTGAAAACACCCTGTATATTCCATATTATAGATCTTCACTAAAAAAATAGTGATCATTACCCGACCATTACTTATTTCAGATTTCTGGTAGTTCAGTCGTGTCAATACTGTCAATGAATAAATTAAAACTCAAACTGTCTTTCCGAATAAAGAATATAAATGTAAATTTGTATCACATGCATTTCCTCGATATTCAGAATTCAGATCAAATCCTGCCATAAATACGGCGAAAAAGGGTGATAGAATTCATAGATATTCGAGTGGAGCTTCAAGCGTAATATTCAAATAATAATTAGTGGCATAGCAATGTCCTGTGTCAGTTCAAGCGATGCAGCCAAGCGATATGATCTAGAAATTTCAAAATTTAATTATACCTCTTCGTGGTTTGTAGCGCACTGTCACAAATTCGTCTGTAAGGGAAATTCAGTAATTCAGTTGAATGAACTCCTTTGTGCGACATATCCTGAAGTAATTTGAATTTCTAACAACACATCGTATAGCACAATATCAGAACAAAATTCAACAATGATCTGGAATATGCTTTGGGATTTTGTGGTTTATATTGGAATTTAACAATATAAATATATGTATATAGTGATGGATTTGAAATAGTCTGGTGTTGGTCCTGGCTAAGAGGGGAAGACCCTCCATAATCCTGACGCAGAAAATAAACAAAGCAGTTTTCTCTGAACTGTAATTTCGTATGCAATCAATAATTAACTGAAGACCTATTTTTTGGGTCTTTCTATAGGTCTTTGTATAATATACTATGTGAATGACGGGGAACCCAGGCTGAGAAAAAAATCATTATATCATACTTCTTTTGTGCTATATAATGCGTGGTTATATCTACAACAACAAAGTGCTTACCTCTATAGGGTTTCTGCTTATGTATCGTATCATACATTTTTTTGTACCATTTTGATTGATTGGAGTCTCTCACCTCCTGGAAAATGGTAGGACTTTTTTAGAAAGAATTATACGTATTGCTTCATATAATATTTTAGCATCATATCTACATCAAAGCACACCTTCGGTTAATGGGGATCTAATATCTGTTTGCCGAAATTTTTTGAACTGCTATATAGGTAATTGTATGTTGACATTTTCAAGGAACCTATGCCATGCTATAGAAATGGTAGGTACGTTGAATATTTTTCCAAAAAACTTAAAATTAACTTGTGAACTTATTACAACGGAGTTTGGAATCCTTGGACAGGTTTTGCCTGTCCTCCCAGGGAAAAAAGCTGGGGATTTGAAAATTTCAGGATGAGGTTAAGGGTCCGAATGTGACAGTTAATGGCAAAATTTTCATTCGTATTGGTGTTGAATTCTGAATTTTTTTCAATACATATTCTAAAAAAAATATAATTGAATAGAAACTCAATCACAACAGAGGAAATATATGCCATTGTCTCCGTCTAGGGGGATCGAACCGGATCTCGTTCCATTCTGTATGGCGCTCGAGTACTGCTCGATAACACTCAGAAGCTACTGCTAGTGTTTAAGGAGAGTCCGTCTATTCCAAGCATTTTCCATCGGCGAAGGAGTTGTGTTGCCCCGACGAGGTCGAAAGAGATCGAAACCATGGTCGGCATCTTCTCTTCTTCGGTGGAACGTTCTCCATTCAGTTCTCCTGACGATGGCAAATTGGCTAGTTCGATTCAGATCGTAACATTTGTTGATATTCATATCAGCGGACGGTATGCATCTGAATTAATTCTTATTATTTAAATTTCTATTCACCATAACCCCGAATAAAAAAAATTGTGGTTCTAACTGCTTAGTGCTTTCCATCAAGTTATTGAGAAAAGCCGGCTCAATTAGTTTCTTAAGTTGTAGCCAAAAGATCTCCGAGCTGTTGAAGCTTTCAGGGCTCTTTGTGATTGGTCCCACGCGTGCTCTACTGGATTTGTGTCAGGGGATCCTCAAGTTAATGCTAGACGTGGATTACCCTGGTTTTCTCTACTAATAATCACCTGGTGCGATCCATATGGCAATGCATTATCATTCAGAAAAACCAAATTTCAGCTAATAGCTGCGTGGGTTAGCGGGACATGCCTCCTCGAAATGTATGGACTTCTTGAATGGAGGGGGGTGGTTTGTTTATATAAGAGGAGGAGGTCACATTCCTCGTGCTAGTCCAATATCAGAAAAAGGCCATGTCTGTACTCGTCAGTAAATAGTAAGTACATATAGCCTTGCATCTCGCCATTGTACCTGCTCCATTGTCCACTCTAATCTTTGACGCTTGTGTTCGCGAGTGATTGGAACTCTTTTTAACAAGCGTCTAGATGTTACACTGACACCATGAAGACTTCATCTAACTGTGCTTGGAGAAATTGAAATACCTGTAGAGTTTTGATGTGTTGACTTGCCATTCTTCAAATGCTGACAGTCATCTCAACCAAAGAGTTTAAAGACTGTCTGATACAGGCATTGTAGCACGTGGGTACTTTTGGGTAATTTTTCCACAGTTCCAGTGCAGAGTAGCGTGAGAGTAGACGTGATATCACACTTTACTTAACATTGAATGAATGGAGGAGTTCCCTACATGTTTGCCAACCTAGAAAAAGGTCTAAAAGGTCTACCAACGGGAAATGATTGCTTTCTAACGAAACCTACTTCATTCTTTCCGCAATGATCAAATATATTTATGAAATTCTACCGAGCTCTCTAGAGTTTACTGTTAAAGAGAAAAAAAGATTTTCATAACCTCGATCGCTGATTGGTTGAAATTTATGTTGGTATTAGTACTTCTTGTGACAATTGACATATTTCATTGGCAAATGTCATTTTTACTAATATATATAATATTAATATTAATATTGTCAATGTGCTGTATAGCTTACAAAATACAAGAAAACAAGAATGCGTTCGAGCAAAGATTGTGCACATAACCAAAACTTTGCCTATAACCTAACAGATTACTTTTTTCTTCTTGACATTTGCCAACGAAACATGTCAATTGCCACAAGAAGTAGTAATACCAACATAAATTTCAACCAATCAGCAATCGAGGTTATGAAAATCTTTTTTCTCTTTAACAGTAAACTCTAGAAAGCTCGGTAGAATTTCATGATTATATTTGATCATTGCGGAAAGAATGAAGTAGGTTTCGTTAGGAAGCAATCATTACCCGTTGGTAGACCTTTTAGACCTTTTTCTAGGTTGGCCAACATGTAGGGAACTCCTCCATTGGCCAGCTTGAAGTATCCCAGGGGCTCTATTGTCATGGTCATCGGATAAATCTTGTTTTGGCATAGATTTTTAAATTGCGCTGAAGCATTTGATCTTATTGAGAACAAAATACAGATGACCAGAAGACTTTTCTATAACCGTTATGAGTTTATTCGATTGAAAAAACAAATCAATATGATATATAGATAGGTATATACAAACAAAATTTTTAACGAGCACTTCATTTTGGATTTCAACTTACCGATCTCAGTGACAAAGGCATTCCGTTGCTTGTTACAGGTCCAACGCCTTCTACTTTTTGTCTGTTGGACCCTGCTTTATGAAGGATTTCACTATCCGATTCACTATAATAGTGGTCGTTTCGTCTCGGATGAACTGAAAATTGGGTGTAAAATCACAAGGGTATTTCAAACTAGAGAAAAATCTTACTTATTTCTCCCTGGTCGCTGAAATCATGAGGTATTCTGTAATGATCTCGATTGGCCTCGATATAATGGGCTCCTTTGGGAAGTTGTCCCTCTGAAATTATTTTCAAATGATTTTTTCGAACCAAGAAGAGCACGAATTGAATCAAACTTTATTGTTTGATAACATTGAACTTTGAGGTGGAATATCGATTTCCAAAATACAAAAGATAACCACCACGCATTTTGGGATATCTGGGACTGTGCATATTCTTCATCATTACAAATTCGATGTAAACAAACTCCTATCGGAAAATTTTTAGATGTGGGTTTTCAAAATCGTGTCCTAGACCTTCTCTACTCATAAACAATAAAGAACGCCTTTTATTGGCCTAAAATTTTTTTGTGTTACAGTACAGGAAAATGTACCTACAAGAAAAATGTTCAGAAGAAGTATGTAGGAGACACACTGGACGAATTATTCCGAAAAGTTCCTTCGGTACTTCAATATCTGCGAGATCTAAGATCTAAAAAGCATGTGAATCTTAGTAGTGTGCTGCACTTCATGATCGCCTTCTTTGCAGGACATTCCGCATCAGTAAATACCAAATGAGACAAGATCTGGCAAAAACCATAGGTTAGATTACTTGAAGAATGGAAAGAAGCCCTGACTGAATCTCTTACAAGCCAACGCAAAAGGAATTTGTAAAAGCAAAAAAGCAAAGATTATAGTAACCTAACTCTAAAGGGTAAACGAACTTTGAATTATTTGCTTTGTATAAAGTTCCTGTACAATCTTAGTAGTACGAAAGCTGGTGAAAATCGGCAAGAGTTTTATAATGGTTAATAGTTAAATGAAAGTTAGTGTTGAGGTTTTACTTGAGTCAGCACCCACTCGAATGGTCAGGTAGTGGAACACCTGGCGGCGACGCTCTTTGTTTTATGTAAAATTACAATATCCGCTGGTGACTGCTGACTACCTGTGTCCAGTGATATGTGGCCTGACAATTTTATTATCAACTAATTTACGATAATTAAGATGTAAATGCATTTTCAGCCATTACAAAACTCTTGAAACGACATCGTTATGGCAAATATGATTATGTGGATTTTATGTTTTTTTTTGTTGAAAATGCTTCAATTGGTGAGAGATATATCGAGAGTTATTTACCAAATCAATCAATCTAATATGTGGAGTAAACATTAAAATTGATCATTTTCAAATTTCAATAAATGAATATTTATCGAATAAAACCATTTAAGAAGGGTAATGGGGTCTCGTCCGTGAAAAAGGAATTTCTGTTTTATTTTGGCACCATCAGTTACATATAAAACAAATGTGTTATTGTGTTATTTGAGTTGTGAAGGTTAAGTCGAATAACAAAACATTAATTCATTTTCAGTTTTTAGAAGACTATGCATATTCTGTACCTCTGGCTTTTTGTAGAAGGGTTACTGTAGGATTTTGCGCTCTAGGGAGTCGGCCAATCGTAAATTCGTTGATTCCAGTGGCGGGTGCTGACTTACTGTTAGGAATACGTCTATCTAATGTCGATGACTGGGGTAAATCACCCCGCGATACTGAATCTTGCCAAGGACGAGAAGTTGATTTTTCGAAACTTTTATTAACCTGAAACTAAAATACACATATGGAATAGAGTCTAACAGGAGATTCATTTCTCCTAATGGAACAGCCGACTATGTTTTGAATTTTTTGAAGACAAAAAAATATCGATACGCATTCATAATAAAGAAAAATTCACAGATTGTGATAATATGTCGTAATTTTTTATTCATTCATAATTTGTACTGTGATTTTTTTTCATTAAAGAATGCTGAAAAATATTTTTTCTACAAGCGTGCGCGTTCAACCTTTTTCCCGCACGCATTCCAAGTTGCAAAGAGTCACTTTCCCAAAACGTGCGGGAAAAACGCCTGCTATTTCTTTCCCGCACGCATTTGCGTGCGGGAATGGATTAGCAGGGATTTTTCCCGCACGCAAATCTTATAGAATAAATTAAATTCAATCATGTTTCTATGCACAGAACGTCAACGATGAGAAACCCATAGTAATGACATGCAGAATTACGTCTGTCATTATATATGAATTAATCAAATGAGATATAATCTGTTTCGTGAAATGGATATATTTATATATTTCAAGCGCTTGTAGAAAAAATATTGTTCGTAACTCTTGCGGAAAGTGTCTTGCCCGCACTTGATAGGAAAATAACTATTTAAGAAATTAGCGAATTATTTAATGGTTTAAAATTTTTATGTATAATATTAAGTATCTAAGAGAGTCTGAAATCATTGATACAAATTTTGATCAGGAGTGTCCAGTTCCAGTCGAGGATTTTTCTGCCTTTTGATCCACTGGATATTTCTTATTTCTTCTCCATTCTGTTGTGAAATTTTCTGAATTTAGAAAATTATGTAATTTTGCACCACTAACCTCTTGTGATTTGTTCTTTCTGCCTAGTTTAGGTGACTCAAAACTGATTGGTCTGTATTCTTTTCTTTCAGCAACTGGACTTGATGTTGCACTCTTCGGCTGCCAGATGGATGGAATCGATTCTTCATTTTTCTGCTGATGTTTTTGTTTGTCGAATGCTGCTTGAGTTAATTCTTGTTTTTGACCAGGTGACCAAATACCTATGATAAAACATAAGTATTGTCAAATGCTGCATTCAAAGAGGAGATGAAAACATACAAATGCGACATAAAATTAAAAAAGCTTTTATGATGATCAGTTATTCATTTTAGGTACATACTATTTCAATATACATAATGATTTGAAGTGATGAAGAAAATCAGACACCTTCAAAATTCGATGTTTTGGGAGAATGGGATGGTTATTATGAAAAACCATCTACACGGAAATATATAAAACAATGTGATAGTTACGTACTTTATATCATTATTATACTTTCTCTGAAAATATTGATAGTGATGCGATGAATAAATTTTTCTCCATGCTTTATATTTTTCATGCTTTCCATGCTACACACAATTTTTCCTAGTTTCCCAACTATCTAAAATAACAGAACAGGAAGTGACTTCAAAAATGGGTTGCGTCACCTTCCACTGTTTCGTTAAAGATTAACATCTAATTTATTGATGAGAAAGCAGCTCATAATAGCAAAATGTGTATCTGTTTTCGCATTGTGAATGGAGTAGGCTCATGCTACTCCCTGCGATGAAAAATATATATTGACCACGGTTTGTATAATGATCATTCACGTTTCTTGCATTTTCATTGGGATAGATAGATAGACAGAAATAGATTTAATATTCTGCACATATAAATTATGACTTCAAAGACTTTTGAATTCTTTGATAAGTTCCAGTATTTGATTACTTCGGATTCTAATTGTGCTCATAAATCATTAATCCTGTATAGAACTTGGAGTTGATTTCTATACCCTAGTAGTATTTACTGTACTAGTATGGTACATGATGATTGTTCGTATCCACAGTGAAGAGGAGATCATTTATATTCCTGATTTCATTGAAATTTAACAACACTGTATTCAAATCCCGTTGGAACATTTTCTCTGACATCTTCGTACCAAAATTTCGTTCACAATTTTATTTCACAACATATTACATTGAATCTATAACTTAAGTTGAAGATATACCTATGTATACCTTCTAAAACGGAATGTATGGTTATTAAATACATTCGGCCTTATTCAATTTTTGCTGCCCTTTTAAAAAAACTAGATTACTTAAATGCATTTCGATATACAGGGTGTTTTATGGAAAACGGAAAACTAGGTTCTCAAATCTGCAATTATCTAAACACTAATTGCATCCGCTATATTACAAATCTCAAAGATAAAACTGTTGATCATAATCCTAATCCAAATGATTAGGTTTTATTTTTTAGATGTCTTATTACACATTACAACGGTTGGAACAAACGCAAGAATAATCGAAATGTCGAGAACGTCCTATAAAGGTGAAGTATCGAGTAAAAGTTATTTCGAATTGTCAATAAACCAAAGTTCATTCTAAGCAACGTTAGACATCTCTTTTTATTGACGCACATGAATAGCCCAAAACCTATAAATTCGGCAATTCCGATAAAAATCAGAATTCAACGAATGTCGATGGTATGAATTACTTCTATCGCATGTATACAGAATTACTCAGTTTTGAAATTCTCATTTTCTCATGAAGAGTTTTGAAGGAATCGTTTACACGATTTTTTGTATTCTGTAGGTATCTGTTCAATGCAAATCGATAGAAATTTGATGGAAGATTCTGAACGTGGATCTCGAAAGCTATCTAAGGGAAAGAGGAAAATGGAAAAGGCGACTTCAATCGACGACCTACATACCAATCATAGGTGGACCCTTCGGAACCTTCATTTCCATTTTCATTGATAAATAACATGAACGAAGAATGGAAAAGAGCAACCTAATTGAATTTTTATTTCGATGCTCGGTAATGTTTTAAGCAGTAAACCTATTTCTTCGTCCGATTTTTCCTCCAAATAAAATACTTTTTCATTGATTTCATTCATCGCAAAAATTCGCCTTCGCATTTCAATATTGAGTGGCTTTCGGTAAAATTTCCTGAACTTTTGGTATGTTGTAGATTTTGACCTTCCTGGCAAAAGTGTTCATGGAGGCATAAAAATATCGTATGGCTACTTTCGACTTAAAAATTTTTCACAATTGTGAGAATTGAAAAACTGCCAATGTTTTGTTGGAATACGATTCCCCAATGATTATATGATATCATGGTAGTTTTTATCCATTATAATTTTTCTGTTTTTTAACCACAATGAACAGAAAAAAATTCAATTCGATTAATTTTAAATCAACCACTGTCAATTCTCTGATGAGAAATGAGGATTCAGCCTAGATGAGCTTCCCCTGTCTCCTGTCTTAATCACAATGAATGAGTCGGTATTATATTATTGACTTTGATTTCTTATATCATGGTGGGCGAAAATAGGGCTACGTTAGCCCTTCGTTCTTAAGCTGGGATTGGGGAGAACATGTTGTATGTATATCCAACCTTTTTGAAGTCCGCAGAGTTATTTCGTATATACAGGGTGAGTAAAAGTCCAAGTTTCTTAGGAAATAGTTCATTTTTTGCAATCAATATTATTATTATTGATACTCTGTTCCGCAAAACTATAGGTTAAGTTTTTAGAATTTTTGAAATTACTTTATATAACTATAACATCATACAGGCTGTCCTAGGATTAATGGAAATAGTTTCGAATATAGGTTCAGTCTGGTTCAGTACCTCAAAATAAGACAAAAAGTTCCTATGGAGTCATACGCCGAAAGGGAGGAGGAGACGGGGGAGTCTTCTTATTTTGTTTCCAGAATCTGTGACCACATATTATCTTGCATTAGTTCAAGAATACTTTAAACAGGGTGAGTCTTTGACACGTACAAATATTTTAGCAGTAGATTCTTGTGGTCAAAAGAAACTATTTTTTCCTATACCATTATTTCCGATTCGGCCACGATAAAAAGATATAGCCATTTTAAGTTTTCATAATGAGCTGTACCACCCCTGAAAAAACAAAATTACCTTCAGAATAACTAGCTATATCTGTGACACTACACATCTGTGGATCTTAAACAGAGTTCTATTCAGCCAGAGTACTCAATTTTTCAAATTTCACAGATACTTTTCAAATTTTAAACATCAAATTACTCAAAAACGGCGCATTATACGAGAAAATATAAAGAATACTGTTATTCTACAAAACGATCAAATATTTATTAGATAGCATCCAACTTAGTGTCAAGTGTTGGGTTCTTTGAACTTTTTGTATTTTTATATGGTACTTAATGGTCATAATGAGAAAACTGGAAGACGTGAGTGATATCTTGTGTTCGAAAAAGATTCACCAAATAAATGGAAAACCATATTGTAAAATTTATTTCATTCGAAAAAACCGTTTGTGACATAGAACTAGAAATATAATTTTTTTAAGGTTTTTCAACATTCTGTATTTTTCAAATCGAGCCGATTCGAAAGAAAAGGTAAAAAAATGTTTCTTTTGACCTCAAGAATCTACTGTCAAAATATTTCTACGAGTCAAAGACTCACCCTCTATAAACATGTCTCTTTCTCTCCCTTTCCCAACCTAAGAACAAGGGGTTATTACCATAGACTAATGAAGGAATTTCTTCCTTTATTAGTCTATGGTTATTATCTACTTATTGCACTCCTATTTTCGAAACACCTCGTATATATAAGATAAGATTGTGGAAGCTCAATCCACAGTTTCCATCAGTTTCCTTGTTCATCCCTGTTATAAAGCAGGGAACTGAAAGCTTTACGCATTGGATTGCATGTTTTGAGCCGATGGAGCTTTAATCCGATTTCGATTAATAATATCACGTTTTTTTCTTAATACGGATTGAAGTTTCAAATTGCAATTCCTTCTGTGTCGAAAAATTTAGGAGGTACTAAAGAGAGACCTGTCCTAAGCCACTACATAGTAGTAGAAACGTTTATTTAGTAACGGCCGGTTTCATAATCAAACCTTAAGTCCCTTTAATTTCAAATCTTCCTTTAATCCTTCTAAAAATGACAGTAAAGGAAGCTGCAGTGACTTTAAATTTGATTATGAAACTGGAGGTTAGGTCTATAAATATAAATAGTACGTATATCATTTTCCCCAAATATGACAATGATGAGTCGAACAGGAAGTACGGACAAAAAAGAAGAGAAGACTCAAATTTTCCAATAAAACGTTCCAGTTTTGAGATATAAGACACAATTCATATACATAATGTGATATGGGTTAAATTTTCATATTTTGAATTCCGGATTCTATGGCTGCAATATTTTCAATCCCTAATCACCTGTATGTTTTAGCAACACAATGTGTAAGGCTATAAATTTTTCCTTGAGAAAATACAGAAGGATAAAAAATTTAATAATCCGAAAGAAAAACTAACATGTCCTTTTAGGTTAAAGACCCTTGACAGGGCAATTGTTAATTGTTTGGTAAGGGGGTTACATTTCACTGTGACCTTAAGGTCTATTGTGCCCCTCATCTGAGCAACTGCGCCCTGCAGCGCAATGAAGGAATTTCTTCCCTTATTAGTCTATGGTTAATACTTATTGTACTTCATGTTTCATAAATATCTTCCTTTATGTGAGCTCAACATAATAAAAATGGACGATTTTGCATGATTAAATGCTCAAAATATTACTCATTCCTTTAAAACTTCAGTAGTAATCTCTTCATTAAACTTCTGTCATTCTTCTGAACGAATTAAATTCAATAGAAAGAAGAATTCAAACTCGAAATTTCTATAGAAAAATCCACGACGCCCCCTCAAACCCTTATTTAATAGACTGGCTGCAGACGTTTCACTCAATTTACATTGAAACAAAAGCTAAAAATTCCAGAATTGATCCTTCAGCTGGAGAAGTGCCCATTTTTCGCCGCAGAACTCGAGATTATGGAAAACGTGACTGGCGCTCCCACAATCGAACACCTGAGACGTGGAAATTCGGCAAAATGAGCGAGAATCCTGTTTTATCTTGATCTGTAATTTCAGTTGGTGCCAGTTCACTAATAATAAACCCAGATGACTCAGTCGAAATGAAAAAAGTAAAAATAGAGCTCTAGCGGATGGCACACTTAATTAATATTGTCGTTGACGTTTGGTTTCATTCATCCGTCCGTCTGGCTAAGGAAACTTTATTAATACTGAAAAGGGGTTGAAAAATTAATTCAACTATTGGAGAGCTCATCGAATAATAGTTTTTAATGCAAGTGGTCATCATACACACGCCTCGTGATAAAGAACTATAATCGCTGGATTCAAAGTTCATTATTCAAATGATGTAGAAATAAGTAACTGGAAGAAGATGTATAACGTGTTTCAACGATATTTACAATGAGTCTTGTGCAGATTGAGGATTTCTGAAAATAGATTTGTTAGTAATAAACTCCGACAAACTTATAATTATCTTTAATCAAGCGAATACTCAAATAGGCGTATCAATAGGTATTAGAAATACTTCAACCATTAGATGTTGGCTCAAAATATGAAGATTAATTCCACATCAAATTCAATGCCACTGGCGGAATTGCAATTTCATCGAAATTTTTCGATTCCCCAACACTTTCCACTTGAATTTTGTAATTCTTTCATAGCTATTGCGTCCTTATTTCTCGGACTATTCAAAATTGAACATGAAGCTCTATAGGGTGTGCAAAATTGGTGATACCGGTGATACCTGAACTACAACTTTTTTACGCAACATGATAGAGGACAATGAATGTGCATTTATGTCGTCTTTTTTCGAGAAACTAATAATGCCATCAACTACATTCCTCTATCTTCTTTTGGTTTTGAGTTATAAGCCAAAATTTAAATTTGGGCGATTTCAACTTCGGTCATTATCTCCGTTTCTGTCTGTGCTAGGATGTTGAAATGAAAACAGCCTACTCAATAATTTAAAATTCACATACAAACTATATTTTTCATAATATCTGAACGAAGTCTGATATATTTCTGAAACAGGTAAAATGGCGATTCTTTCTAGGTAATTTCAAACGACTGTTTCCATAAGAAAAAACACAACTTTATGTTATAGCTCAGTAAATATGTACCTATACCTATTGGAAAAAATCATATTACGCCACTGGATTACTATAAAGAAAGTGTCTGTATAATGTTTTCATTTCAACATCCTAGCACAAACAGGAACATGACCAAAGTTGAAGTTGACCAAATTTAAATTTTGGCCTATAACTCGAAAACGAAAACGAAAAGAAGATAGAGGAATATTAATGACATTATTAGTTTCTCGAAAAAAGACGACGCAAATGGCACATTCATTTTCCTCTATCTTGTTGCGTGAAAAAGTTGTAGTTCAGGTATCACCAATTTTGCCCACCCTGTACAATAATGATTATATTATAATATAATCAAAACTTTACTTATTGGATTGCATTTTTTGAGCAGATAGAGCTTTAATCCGATTTCGATTAATAATATCACGTTTTTTTCTTAATACGGATAGGAGTTTCATATTGCAATTTCTTCTGTGTCGAAAAATTCAGAAGGGAGTCAAAGAGAGACCTGTCCCAGTCGTAAGCCACTACATACTACTAGAAACGTTTATTTGACATAATTTAGTAAATGGCCGGTTTCATAATCAAACTAAGTCCCTTTAATTTTAAAGCTTCCTTTAAACCTATTCAAAATGACAAAATTAAAGTGACTTTAAATTTGATTATGAAACTGGACGTTAGGTCTATAAATATAAATAGTACGTATACCATTTCCCCCAAATATGACAATGATAAGTCGAACAGGAAGTACAGACAAAAAAGAAGACACAAATTTTCCAATAAAACGCTCGAGTCTTGAGACATAAGACACAATTCATATCTATACATAATGTGATATGTGTTGAATCTTCATATGTTGAATTCCGGATTCTATGGTTGCAATATTTTCAATCCCTAATCACCTGTATGTTTTAGCAACACAATGTGTATCAGTGTAAGGCTATAAATTTTTCCCTGAGAAAATGCAAAAGGATAAAAAATATAATAAACCGAAAGAAAAACTAACATGTCTTTTTAGGTTGAAGACCCTTGACAGGGCAATTGTTAATTGTATGGTAAGGGGGTTACATTTCACTGAGACCTAAAGGTCTATTGTGCCCCCCATCAGAGCTGTTCTCGCAACTGCGCCCTTCAGCTCCAGGGTTCCAATGAACTCCACTATCTAAGAGGGCTTCAAACAGGCTAAGTGCTCATTCCTCCAATAATTTTCTCGTCTGAGACATTCTTTGAGCAGGTTTGCAAAGGCGAGGCATTGGAAAAGGACTTTCCCCCCCTTACGCACAGAATATACATTCGTCAGTTTCTGATAACCCCATTTTCATCATATGCTTTCAATGGAATGATTCCTTTAGAGTGTTTCTCATTTCCAGAAACTCCTGAGTGACCTTGAACCCAGATTGAAGAGACCTGGTTGTCCTTGCCTATTTCATTGAGTTTCCTATGTCGATGACATAGGACTACCCGAATGGATGACTTTTACACATCCTTGATAGTTTCTTTACAGGTTTATGTCTACGCTTATTTCGATTGCAAGTATTTCTTCCTGAAAAATACTCGAACAATCGTTAGGCACCTGCTTCTTGTCCCGTGTATTTCAGCGCCAGCCCCTGTAGTGTTTTTTGAACTATCAGTATACCATTTGACAGGGTAAATATAGAAATGGAATTTCTGTTGACGATTCAAATTCTACCAAGAGCACAATCCAAAACTTTTAAGCTTTTCAAGCAGAAAATGCTTTCTTTCTCAACAGAATCGAAAAAGAGTTTAATCTATAATAATTTTCCTACAGTGAGAGAAAACGAATTAAAATGGAAGTTTTGAAGTCCCTATTGAATATTTTCGAGAGATGCTCCTCAAATTGCATTGATATGATGATGACATGGAATCAAAAATGCAGGAATTCAAGACCAAGATACCTTATATCTGAAGTCTTCGAAATATTTTAACTTCATACCAAATTCAAGTTGGACAAAAATGTTGTATAATTATGGTAACATATGTAACATATTGTTTAAATATACATAATAGTAATGAAAAGGATGAGCAATAACCATGTGAACAAACTTCGGGATGAGTTTTTAGGTCAAATATGCAAGAAAAATATGGAAAAATTGTTATATGAATAATCAACCCTATTCAAAATAATCAAGAAGTGTTTTTATGCCTAAAGACTTTAATACCTTGTTTTCATTGATACTACAGAAGCGTTAGGAGTTAATCAAATTTATAATTTTATATAGATTCAGTAAAAAGATTGCTGCACTTTCTGCAGATGAGAAATATAACTTCGCTATTTTTATTCTTCCCTTATTTTCAACCTAAAAAATACATTTCATTAAGTATAACGTCAACCACTTGAACCTTTCATGGAGGTATATTATTTTTCGTTTTCAGGAAAATCGACGAAAGTTAATTTGATTAGCTTCCTCATGCCCCATAAAACAAAATTTCATGAAGACTTTATGTAAAGAAACATGGAGGGTGGAGAGTACCTAGTTGGAAGGGTTAATTTTTAATTTTTCGAAATCTAGAAAATTTCAGGGGAGGATATAATTTCTCTTGAAATGAACAAAGTGCATACATCGAAAAGTGGAGAATTGAATGAGCGACCGTTTCCAGTGGGAATTGAATTAACTTCGAATAATGGAATCTAATTAATTAATTGAAATAATGATCTAGCTCTCGTTGTGAACTCCAATGCTGATGATGAAAGGGGAATATAATTACTGCCGAACTGTAGTTTTGTGCGATACAGATTTCGGATACGCATTCACGAAATTTAATTTCGGTTTGTATTCAGATAGAATGATTATGCCAGGTAGAATGCGAGTACATGTAACAGAATTAGATGCTGCTCCACATTTCGATTGCAATACCCTTGCTTGTGAAGCCATTGATCCTTGATTTATTACTGTCATGATGAGGTGAAGGTGATGGATTTGCACATGAACATCATACTCAAAGCAATGATAAATGATACACAGAACTCGAATTCAATATCTCATAAGAGACTATCTATGAGCATCATGCTCACTCATGATGCACTCGGTTCACCGAGAAGAATGGAACGTCAAAAATGGAGAGCCAGTAAAGACTTTTTTCTGTTACTGATGAAAAAGTGTAACGAGTCATCAATTGGCTCTGAATGTGTTCGTACATTTTAATCAAACATGATTGGAATTTATGAGGAAATTATCCAAAAATTTTTTTTTTCATGATTTACTGAAATTCATCAGTCAATTTTTAAATTATAAGCGAAAGAAAACTGTTGCTTCTTGATGTAATCACAAAAATCTCTACTGCAGTCATAAAAAAAATTGTTTACTTTTTTCGTTATAGCTTTTGCGTTTTCGACATAATTTAGTCAAATTTTAAACGAGTATTGAGCTGAAAGTTCCATATAATAGTATTCTCTCAACAATATCACCTATAGGGTGATATTTTTTCAGGAGTCGTTAATTTTATCTCCGCAACATATTTTGACGTGAACGATTGGTATATTTTAAAACTAAAACTAAATATATTACTTGTTGAATCCCTGACATTTTTCGTAGATAAATTTGGAGAAAATCGCTGCTGAACGAAAACATGCTATTATTATAGTAAAAAAACGGTTATAACCTGTTCTATCCTGTTTTTAAAAATTTTGATTCATAATTAAAGAAACTTATTTACTCGGAGTTTTTCACGAAAGATGCCCCCCCTCCTTCTGAGATGCAACCATCTATGAAAAATAAACTTTCAACAACATATGTAGCACCCTGAGTAATTGTGTATGGTGCTATAAATATTTATAGGAAATTTTTGTCTTAAAGTATTACGGGGAATACTAATAATTGAAATGAAATTACAAATTGTGTGGATCACGATTGAAATGAATAATTACGCAAACTTGTAGCAGTAAAAATTGTTACAGGTTAAACTGACTCATTGCATATTCTGAAATATATATGGATATAATTGGACTGAGTAAACGATTTTCTCATTTTTTTACCCTACAAAATACATATATCATTGGATATTTATACCAATAAGGTAAATCCTAAATTCATCCAAAAAGCTTATGAAATAACCTAGACATATTGTTAATAATTATTGATAATATAGAGTGCTATTATTTCAAAACACAAGTTGGTAAATTCGCACACTAATTTACTTGTGTAATTATGAAATCTATTTTTCATTCCAAGCAGAGAAAAATGGAAAGTGTTGGATTGATCTTGAGTACTGTTCCTCTAAAGTGTATTTCGATGATGCTGATAAATAAATAAATCAATTCAGTACAACCTATCCAACAATATCAGATATTTATTTCATATATTAACTTTGATAATAATCATCCATATTTGGTGTGACAGGATTATCCAAAATCTGATTAACAAAATAGGTGTTATCGATAGTTGAACATCGAGAAAAACTCGTTAAGGTTTGAAGATAGGTTACGAATAATTTGATTTATCATACTTGGCAAGCTGATGGAAGTGGCCTTAAACTTGGGCTTAGTCGGCGTTATCATCTTCATTGAAGACAGGAAGCAGTTTCTCAATCAAAAATTATTGTTTATCCCATATTCACAACACAAGTTACATGCCATTTCAACACGTGATTAGAATACGTGCATTTAGCCCAAATAGCATCGAGACACTGAACGACGTCGTCTAAGTCGTCTCGACGCATTGGCCAACCACCATAGTACGGATTTAGATCGCAGTGAGCTACTGCTCAACATCAATTATTTTCATGGACTAATTTTGACGGACTGGTTGCGACAAATTGTTTATTTTTCTTCGGCAGATTGTAGGGTGGATATTGGACGTTATTATGCTCAATAAGTTGTGCTGTTTGCACATGCACATGAGTAGTCCAATATGGGGTTCCAATTCGACATTGGTAATATCAATGGGGTAGTAATTTTTCCAAAATTAGGTAATCTTCAAGGAAAAATGTTGCCAATATTATTATCGAATAATTTCATGACTTTTGAGAGAAAATAATAGGAATGATCGACAAAGAAATCAAAGTAATTGGGCTAAAAATAAAAGTGTGAATTTATTACTATTAAAAAAAAAACAGTGCAAATCTCTGAGGTAGATGTCAATATACAATATTCCACAGGTGTTGTTATGTTATATTGATCAAAAATTCATTTGTATCTTTCCCATCTACAAATTAATTTCATTCAATTGGTTTCTTCGAAATTAATTCATTCCTTTTATTTTCAGCCCAAGATAATGTTGAAATAAAAAATTGGGAAATCATATTAATTGAACAATTAATTATTGACAGTAATTGTTTTGGTGTTCCATCAATGATATTTTCGATAAGTATATTATGTTATGTGAAATTACCACCATGTATTGAAAAGTATATTTTGAATATCCACTTTCCTTTATTATTCCCCAGCTTGTCAATTAAAACATCGATTGATTGTTATAACTGATATAATTGATTGTTATAACATAACTTTGGGTTGGAACACCCGTTTGTATTCCTATTTTCATAAAATAAAATAAATAAAAAACTAAGTAATGGAGAAATTAATGATGTTGGAGTAAGTATTTTTTGGAACTCAGCTTTTATGTGGATGAAAACAATAAAAAATAGAAACCATAAACCATTGAGCTAAACAGATTTGAACATTTCACTAAAATATCGGAACAAATATAGGATTGGGAAAGTCCGGAACAAAATTTTAATCTTCTGCCAATGAAAACAATTAAACCCGTCAATTGATTTTTGATTACCCTCATTTTCCGGCAATATAACTGAGTGTCCTTCTTCAACCCCTCAGCCGCAACCCCAATTAACTTCAGTTTTTCTAATTGAAACATTTACTATGAGCTCGTTGGAAAGTTACGGGAAAATTGAATCTCACCATAATCTTTGCTTTTTTAAATTTTGTGGTTATCAGAAGAAATACGAAATACGTATCTTGAAAAAAAATTATAATGAAGTAAAAATACAAATATCATGGTGGGATTCCATTTTACGGGATTAAGGAAAAATATTCAATTTTATTTCCAAGAAATATGTACAATCCGAACTCAATTAACTTGTTTCAGCGTTTTAATTTCAAGTTATGGGTTGAGAAACTATTAGTTTAATTTTTTGTCAAGGGAATTTTGTCCCATTCTTTCCATTTGAAAGTTGGATGGCGGTGCGGCTAAAGGGTTGAAGAAAAAGATTCTGTTGCAAGTAAATGAGGATAACTAAAAATTAATTGTCAGGTTTCAGCATTTTTATTGTGAGTTAAAGAAATATTAGTTTTATTCCAGACTTATGCCCAACCCTGTATATACCACATAATATCTACGGAGTGAATATTTGACTCCCACAAATATTTTAATGATATTTTTCTTTACCATTTTTACCGAATCGGCTCGGTTTGAAAAATACAGGCTATTGAGAAAATACAAAATTTATTGCCATTTCTATCTCACAAACGGTTTCATCGAATGAAATCAATTTCGGAATATAGTTTTTCATTTATTTAATGAATCGTTTTGGAACACAAGATATAACCGACGTCTTCCAGTTTTCTCATTATGACCATTACGTACCATAAATATAACAAAAATTCGAAGTACTCAACTCTTGAAACTAAGTTTGAGCTATCTATAATAAATTTTTGGACGCTTTCTAAAATGAAGGAATTTTTCATATTTTCTTCGCAAGTATAATGCGCCGTTTTCGAGTAATTTGATGTTCAAAAATTAAAAAGTATCTGCGAAATATAAAAAATTGGGTACTTTGGCTGAAAACAACTCTGGTTAAAAGATCCATAGATGTACAGTACTGCAGTGTCACAGATTCAGCTGGCTATTCCGAAAGTAATTTTGTTTTTCTAGGGGTGACACAGTTCATTATGGAAACTTGAAATGGCTTTATCTTTCTAACAGGGCTGAATCGGAAAAAATGGTAAAGGAAAAAAGTGTTTCTTTCGACCTCAAGAATCTACTGTTAAAATATTTGTACGAGTCAAAGACTCACCCTGTATTTTTCTGTACAAATATGCATCCAAACCATTTGAGTATGAGTTATTCTGTGGTAAATATTCATCATCTGAATATAAATTTCATAGGATAAGTTTCTCAGATATTCTGGAAAAATTTGATTATTGAGGAAAATCGAGACGAAAATAATAAACAATGGCAAATCAAACTTAACTGAAGGTATTGCCTGGTTGAAGACTTCACACGATTCATATATTTTGAGAACTTACTGACTTTTTGCAACGTTCTCTACAACACAACATGGAAAAATATTTGTCATAAGGGAATTTTGCACATTTGCTTTCATTTTGTTTGAGTAAAGATCAATATCGTTATCATGTATAATTCAAAGGTACATCAGCATCAGCTATTCGCATATCGACCCCGAAAAGTAAATTTGCTCATTCAATAAACATCCCGAGATCAACATTGTTATGATTTCATTACCTTTTTCAGCTCGTAGAAAATGAGCCAAGTGTGAATTGGACAACTGAATAAAGTGGTCTCTTTTCACAAAATTTCAAAATAAAATACAAAAATATTGAACACGCTTCCTGTGATTTGACTTTATGAAATGTTTTTCATTATTGCGTGAGAGAACTAACACCGTTTGAAGAAACGAAAATTTCTTTCTGTTTCTTTCCAAATGCAATAGCCAAGTTTTCAAATTAATTCAATTACAAATATTCTCAGAGAATGTCAACATTAATTATTGGGGCATGGATATAAATTCTGTATTTCACGCTGGGAATTAAACCTTAAAATAACAGAATATTCGAGATTCATCAATAAGAAATTCATTCTAGAGGGCGAAAATCCCAGGAACTTCTGTTATTCATATTTTCATCGATTACTCTGGATCAGCCGTGATAAAAGGATTAGGAGTTGATAGAATTCCATGAAATTCAAATTGACAGCTCCACAACTTAGTGAAGGACGAAGCAATCGATTGTGATTATTCAGGAAAGATTTTTCTGCAGGTACAACAACTCAATCCGATAAACACAGGAAGTAAAAAGTAACGCACAAGATTCATACTTTCGATGTTTCTTTTTTGTAGAAAAATGCCCAAACAGGTAAATTTTTACTGTAAATAACGCAACTTTTCATTTATAATTGGAAAATTTGTCATGCACCCTTCACGAGTTGCACTCTAATGAGTTTTTTAAAGACTACGTCCAAATTTTTATTCCCAAAATGGATGGATTTTTTGTTGTTGAAGATGATTTATTCATTATTGTTGTTTCATCGACACTTTTTATAGAGAAGAAATGGTTTTACTAATTGAATTAGAATTTTCACTTCTTTTGTATGTATTTTGGGGTCAATGACAAACACTTTGGGAGTGATTGATGTTTGTGTATAATAGTATTATTGGAAACATGTTCATTAATTTTTGTTATTCTGAGTTCATTTCAGAAAATTCATTCTATAATAAAAAAAGATTGACAAAAGCACCCTACCAAGAATTAAATAATCTTCAATAAAAGGTCTCTAAATTTCTGTGAAAAGAAATTTTTTTTTCTTATATGTACAGGGTGGGCTAAATTGGTGATACCTGAAATACAACTTTTTCACCGAACTAGATAGAGGAAAATGAATTACACATTATGGTCGATTTTTTCGAGAAACTAATAATCCCATGAACTGCATTCCACTATCTACTTTTGTTTTCGTGTTGTAGGCCAAAATTGAAATTTGGGTGATTTCAATTTTGACCATTATCTTTGTTTTTGTTTCTGCTAGGATGTTGAAACGAAAACATTATACAGACACTTTTCTTATAGCAATCCAGTGGCGTTATATGATTTTTTCCAACAGGTTCATTTGCTGAGCTATAACATTAAGTTGTATTTTTTCTTAGGAAAACAGTAGTTTGAAATGACTTAGAAAGAATAGCCATTTTTTGCTCGTTTCAGAAATATATCATACATCATACATCGCCCTCAGATTAGTTCAGATATTATGAAAAAACACAACTTTTATATTATACCTCACAAAATAACTGTTGGAAATGACTGTTAGAAAAAGTCATAGTACGCCACTGGATATCTGTATAATGTTTTCATTTCAACATCCTAACACAAACAGCAACTGAGATAATGAAGTTGAAATTGCACAAATTTCAAATTTTGGCTATAACTTGAATACAAAAGAAGATAGTGAAATGCAGTTGATGATATAAGTTTCTTTAAAAAAGACGATCGTGATGTGACATGCATTTTCCTCTATCTCGTTGGGTTGAAAAAGTTGTAGTTCAGGTATCACTAATTTTGCCCACCCTGTACATATTTCAAAAACTCCCTTCATCTGTCGTAGAGCAGCATGACAAAACCGAAAAGTTGGGTAATTTAATATAATACTTGGGGCCTGGTCGAGCATTTTTAAACATGATACCATGCAAAGATATAAATTTTGTTTTCATACTGAAAAAAGTGGACGGATTTAAGAAACATCCACTCTCATTCAAATGGAAATGTTACAGTAAGGATTTCATAAAAAGTAAATATCTTCTGTTGAAATCAATTAAAAATGTCTTTTATCGTCTATGCTTTTTGTAAGAAGAATATATATTCTGTATATATATTCATGTATATATATATAATCCATTCAAGAATGATTGACATCTCGGGTGGCTATGGAAAATTAGTTTAGATTTTGTGTTGCGGAATTTAGGTTGGTATTTTGAATATACAATGATGTATATGTGAATCTATGCACTGACCGACGATAATTTTAATTTTGTACTGCTTTTTTTGTTCTTAATTTAATCGTACAAATTGAAAAAACAATTGTAACAATTTTGGATGCGGATTATTATACTCTGAATTTCAATATTTCTTTTTATTAAATACTATTTATAGTAATTATATTTATTTATTCCAGTTCTGTGATTGAAACTATAGAAATTATTGAAAGTAATTTAACTCCCAATATATCGTACAATTATTCTAATTGTATGAAATTATTGAATATATTTTGTGACCAGATATAAGGTAATTCGTAGAATGAAAGCCATTAGAATAAAAGTCAAATTTTTGCCTCAAATTTTCAGTATCCTTGAATGGAATATGGGTGATATCTTAACAAAATTGACTGTAATCAACTGTCAACAGATACGAAAAAATTATAATTTTTTCATTCAATTTCAACTGCACACCAATACAGAGAAATCGCTCAAAAATGTTTCACTTGTTGTAATTTATTGTTGAAACAATTTTGAAGTCAGAATTCGTTCCTGATGTACGCCAGCACATAGGTATAATAATAATTGTGAAATAGAGCATTTATTTCGATTTTTATTGGCATTTTAAAATTGCCCTCCTACGGTTGGAATTAATAAACATTTGAGAGTTGATAATGAAACGAACAGTATTATATAATGACAGGATGCTGTGGATTATTACAAATGGCCAGTTATTCATAGAAGCAATGCGAATTTCAATGAACGTATAAACGATTTTCTTGGCATTAGTTCAGAATGTTGTTTCAGAAGATTAATAACAAATGTAACAGGATATTTGTTAAACATTGAAAAGAATTTGGCCATTGATTTTCATTGAGATCCCACAAACCTTTGCCCAGTAGGAAACCCTTGGCAATGTCAAGCTCAGCATCGATTTCATGCAGCAAACTGATATTTCTCTTGTATCTGTTTCTCTGTAAAACTCTGTTTATTCTTCTTGCGTCCTTGCAATATTTATTTCGGCATTTGCAAAGTTTACCTTATATGGAACATTGAAACAAAATCAGAAATCTTACTGAACAGCATACACAAAAGATTAGGACAAAAACAGGATGAATATTCACAACTCTTCACATCAAGAAAAGTTATTTTAAGGATTAAATCTACATAAATTCATATTTAGGGAATTGAACTCTCGATTACCAACATATCAAGAAGACATAATTTGATGAATATAAATTCGTCTGATTAATCGAAAACTCTAAAAGTATAGAATAAAATATTTCACATAAGAATTTTTTTTCGATTGATATTCTGATTTTCAAATTAATATTCCTCATTATCGATTGAAACTCTCATTTAATTCAATGGTAAGGAAACAATAACGTCACACACACACACAAAATTTACTTAATTGAAATTCTGTTAGTTTATGAATAAATATATTTTTCAACTTGACAACAAATGGAAATATTAGTTGAGTGAAAGAAATAGAGCAAATACATAAATATCACAAAACAGTCAACTTTCTCTCACTGACTCACCGTTCGCAGAGTCTGGATTTGTTTCTCCAGAGGTATCATCAGCAGTTATTTCCACAAATTCTTTCAAATGTTTTGGCAGATCAGTGGCTTCTTTCACCGAATTTCCATCGATCAGAAGAACTTGCGAAATTTTAGTATCACTCTCTTCTATATTCTCATCCTTCTGCATCGTTTCTTCTTCAACTTTCTCCAAGGGTCCATGTTTTTCTTGAACTCTTTTCATGAACTCGTCTTCAATTCCTGGTAAATGAACCGCTTCAAATTGTGGTTTATCAGATTCAAGGTTCTTATTTGGAGGTGTTGAAGTAATCTTTATCATCTTATGGTGTTTGCGTTCTTCTCTTTCTGCCACTTGCCTCATGTATTCTTCGTACATCTTTTGTCTCAATGTTTCACTGGGCGACTGTGGAAAAGATTTTGGACGATGTTTAATATTTCCTGTTGAATTTTCCTCCGTATTCCTCATTTCTATGAAAAGTTTTCTCTTTTCCTCTAGCAGACTCTCAAGTTCTTTCTCTATCTCTTTCTCCTTCTCCAAAATCATCTGTAATTGACGTCGGTAGATTTCATCTGGAAGTGACGTTCGACGTCTTGAACTGGTAGATTTCTCGGTAGTTTCAAACTCTGTTTTTTTGTCTGAACTCGAAGTATGCTCCTGTTGTTCTATTTTATCACTTCCTCGGGCAATATCTAACCAATCATCGAGATTAGATACTTGAAGTCGCGGATTGCAATGCGACTCCTTGAAATTTCTAGGAAACGTTTTCGATGTACTCATCGAGTAAGATGTATCGCTAGTTTTATGCATTGTCTCTTTTTCGAATGATGTTATCTCTATCCTCCTATCTTGAGAGCATTTCGCATCTTTCGAACCCATTCGTTCAGAAAATTTCGAATGCAAATCATAAAGTATCTCTGGTTCATTCATGATCACTTCTGACCTCTCAAGTTCTGATCTTTGTTTAGGCGAGAGATAGAGCAACAAGTTAGGGTTATTATAGAAAGGAAGTCCTGCCCATTTTTTCGAAGACATTATTTGCTTCAGTTTCTCCGTAACCTCTGAAATCAAATTACTATTATTGTCATCCTGCATATTTATTGGATTCAAGCTAGCAGCAATCTCAAGCTTTTCTTTGGTTTCGTTACCTGCTTCAGCCAATTTCTCGAATTTATCAGATACTTCGGAGAGCTCCCGCATCAATCTGGTACCATGTGGGGATGTTAATAGAAACTCTAGACAACTTTGTCTCAAACTGAGCGGCTGCTTAAGAGATGAGGCCTCTTTGGCAATTTCTAAGTCAGTTAAAATAGATGCTACATCAGCTATAGAAGAAGTCATTGGATTCAATCTTACGGTACTTGGTGAAGTCTCTCTAGAACTGCTGCTGCTGTGAGATGGTGACTGAACAGTTAAAGATTGAATCTTGGGTCTTTCTGGAGAAGGAATTACTGCTTGATTCACTATAAAAGTTGTGGAGGATACCTGCTCTAATTTACACAAAACCGATGTTATCTCTCTAGCTGTATCGCAAGCTATTTCTTTCATGCATTCATCCCAATCTAAATCCACAATGCTGTCTGTTGATAACTTCTTCTTTGGGGATAATTCAGGCGTAGGTGGAGGTGTTAACTCAGCATAGTCATTGGGGATATTATAGTTGGTATCCACAGAAACATATTCGGAAGAATTTTGTATAGGCATTGATTTTTGGTTTGATTCTGCCGACCCTTCCGCACCTACTTCTGTAATAGTGGTCTGAATCACAGGAGATTTGAATTTCAATTCTGCATTTTCTTCTATTACGTCGGTTTCGGTTTCAAACGTTTTTATTGTTTTACCGTCTTGTGATTCTTCTTCCACGTGATTTGAATTTTTTTCTGAGCCTTCCACAACAATATTTGCATCACTTTGCTCTTCCTGTTCGGACGGCGTCGATACACCAGTTCCTGATGAGTTTTCCGAAGAAGCATTGTCGCTGGAGCTCTCCAAATAAACTTTTTCAGGCTCTACGTTTTCAGATGTATGGGTATGGATATGCTCTATAATTGAGGGAGAATCTAACATTTTAGTGCAAACCAAAACAGCTTTCTCTTCGTTTCTCTTTAACTGCAAGCGTTTTAATTTATTTCTTTTGGAAAAACGTGGAACTTGTGTAGGAGCACTTTGGTTGAGGTTCTCCAATTCTGGAGTACCTTGTTTTAAATGACGAGTTAGTGTAGAGGATTCACGATCACTCAAGTCACTTCCTTCTTCAGATATGATATCTAAGAACCTTGGATTATTTGCTAATGGTGTGAAATATTTCATGAGAGCATCTCGCTTCCTTGCCTTTTCCATTTTTATTGAATCTAGAGTGCTTACGGATGATTGACATCCAGGTGAGTTGATTAGATTGATACCTTCCAAAAAATTCCTCAAAGTGAGCTCTTCTTCAGGAGAAAAATTTCCAACTCTCTGCAGAGGTTCTTCGTCTATGGAAATGGCGATAGTGCTCAAAGATGCAGGGTTCTGAGGAATTCTTAACTCTGTTGTCTCTTCCCAGTCCGAATCGGCTTCTGAAACTATTGCTTCACACTGATGTTTATCTTCTTCCACAGATTCCTCAACTTCCTGTATTTTGACAGAGTCATCCTCATCGTCCAAACTCTTACTTTTGATTTTCAATTTTGGTTTTGAGGCACCTGCGTCTGGAAAATCCACTTTGTATTCCTCCTTGACTATGTTTTCGTTCGAATTGGTTTCGTCTGTATGTGGTAGATGATGAGCGTTAGCTGCGTTTTTTCTTTGTCGTCTTCTTTGATTTTTTGAACGTTTTCTTTTGGTTTTCGGGTTCGCACAATCAGCCATTGTGAGACTGTTTTGAATAGATGATGAAATGAGGGTAGTTGATATGTAGCAGGGAGCCTTTCCTGTTCAAATATATATTGTTATATGTGGCGGACACTCCGTACAAAGCGAATAGCCAGACAGGTTGCTGTTATTATTCCACATTGCATTATCAGCCACACAATTTTCAAGCGAGAATCGATATCAAATACTTAATTAGTTAGAGTAATCAATCCAAAGCAAACAAAATATTACATCACACAGTTAGATCAACCACTTTATCATGATTTCCTTATGGAAATCGACGAAAACCTCGCGAGTCTCAAACGTAGTGTCTATTGCATTCACGTCGCTATCGAACTATCGTCGAGTTTGGTTAGAGGTATTACCCGCTAAATTTACGTATGTAGTATTCATGTACTTCACGATAACAGCAGCACTGTGAAGTTAATCGGTTGATCATTAAGTTTGTAATTGAATATTCGTATTAAATAATGCTAGAAATATGCGAGAGTTCTGATAAAGGATGGCTCCGAAATAAATTAAATTATATTTCCATTGATATCCTGAATGGGATTTTCCGACAGTGGCGTAACGCACTAGAGGCAAATCTTATAGCGGCGAAAAGATTTCTCACGAAATCCGTATGTTTATTAATGCAGATATCCAAATAACTATACAGGGTGAGTCTTTGACTCGTACAGATATTTCAAAAGTTGATAGATAGATATAGAACCACTTTTATTTTTTCTATCTCACAAAGGGTTTTATCGAATGAGATGAATTTCGGAATATAGATTTTCATTTATTTGATAAATCTTTTTCGAACACAAGATATCGGCCACGTTTTTCAGTTTTCTCATTATGTATCATAAAAATGCCAAAATTCAAAGAACTCAATACTTGAAACTAACTTGGAGGATATATAATGAATATTTGAATATTTTGTAAAATAAAAGTAGGTATTCATAATATTTTGTCGTATGATGCGCCGTTTTCGGGTAATTTGATGTTCAAAAATTATAAAGTAGCTGTGAAATTTGAAAAATTGGGTACTTTGGCTGAATATAACTCTGTTCGAAAGATCCACATATGTGTAGTGTCACAAATTTATCTAGTTATTCTGAAGGTTATTGTGTTTCTGCAGAGGTGGAATAGATCATTATATAAACTTAAAATGGCTATATATTTTCATCAGGACCGATTCGAAATTTACTTTTAAATTATTTGAACGAATCAAAGACTCACCCTGTATTCATACATACCTATCTAGTATTCAGGGCCAAACAATTACATTTTTTACATTTTACAGGAGAGCAATATGACGATTTTAACAATATCTTTCAAATCAATGAGTGTTGCAAATAGAAAATTATGGGTTATTTTTTCCTTATGATATTTTTAAAACTATCTTAAATCGATGTCAACCGCCCAGTACATTAATTTATTAAAATCATTGTGAATTATTTGTGAGACATAATACTATTTGGTTCTAGCAATATATTTGAAATTTTGTGACTTAATACTATATTTGGTGACTTAATACTGTTCAGCTCTCAGGGGTTCATTGGAACATGGGATTTTTTCTAACTGAATATTGAGTGGAGCCTTGCACTTATAAAAATGGGAATTTTTGAATGGTTCCTCACTTAGCACTATTCAATGAAAGTACAATTTCCATTTCGAACTGAAAATAGATTACAAAACACCGTTCCTTTTCCATTGACCCGAATTGATATTTCCTAATTACCTCAGTGTGATCTACGCCACTGTTCTCGGTGTTCCTTGAAAAGCTCATTCAAGGCCTGGGCCCCTATCGATTCAAACGTTCAACATAAACAACCGGTAATGAGTATAGGTGACATAAAATCACATGTCAGAGACTACATAAATAATATTTAGTCTAGACAGCTCTCAAACCAAGCATGATCGTTAAGGAAAACTTGCAACTTATGAGCAGTAACGAAAACTTCACTAGAGTTTCTACAAAGCTTACCTCCTGCTTCAGTCAATGTCGAACAAGAGGAGACATCAGAAGAAACAGTGGAGTCAGGCGATAAAGGTGGCTCGATGTGTTCTTTGAAATTATTTTGTCCTGAAAAAAAAAATTACAAATAAATAAAAATAGGAAACGAATGTCAACAACCAGTGAACAAATAAAAACAAGCAATTTCCATTAAAAAATGGCTAGCAATATTTTGTGTCAAGTATTAATTCGAGTATTAATTTTATTAGCACCCACAGAAAAACCATAAAATACAGTACCTAATCGATCGTTCGATCACTCTTAGATATTTTGGGCTAGGATAATGATTCAAACTTACGCGCAATCGACTTTAGGTAGGAACCTCTAAAAGATCTAAAATTATTTTTGAGTTTACTGGATGGTGTAAAAGGGTTAAACAAGATACCACCATGAGAATATCTAATCATATTCTGAATCTACATAAAATTCTGATTTCGAAAGACCCCAATTATATGTTAAGATTTTGCCATGACTTCATCAGATGAACCCCAATTATTATTATGATTTATTTGTGTGCTTTGTGTACTTTGTGTGCTTTGTGTACTTTATATCTTGAAAATCATTCGACATAAATACGAGTATATGTTTTTTTTATTGAATACTCGGTTTTCAAGTCTTTTTCAGTTTTTCCAATCACTCTTCACTTGGTCCGAAAGACACTGCGCTTTATCGATATGGACCTCAATGTCAATGAGTCCATTTTTTCAAATGGCATATTTTTTCCGTCTGTTGATTATTGTCTGTTGCATTAATTTCGGAATTTCGGGATTATAATTGGTATATAAATGTTCACCACCGAAAATATACAGGGCGAGTCTTTGACTTCTACAAATTCTTGAGGTCAAAAGTTTTTCGATACCATTTTTTCCAATTCGGCCCTGATGGAACCATCATTCTAATTTTTCATAATGAGCTGTGTCAGCCCTGGAAATACAAAATTACCTCCAGAATAACTAGCTAAATCTGTGACACTACAAATTTGTCGATCTTCTGAACAGAGTTGCATTCAGCCAAAGTACCCAATTTTTCAAATTTCACAGATACTTTTTAATGTTTGAACATAAAATTACTGGAAAACTGCGCATTATATGAGAAAATATTAAGAATACTTTAATTTTACAAAACGTTCAAATATTCATAAGGTAGCGTCCATCTTAGTTTCAAGAGTTGGATAGTTTGAATTTTTAGTATTTTTATAGTACGTTATGGGCATAATGAGAAAACTGAAAAACGTGGCTGATATCTTGTGTTCGAAAAAGATTCATCAAATGAATGAAAAACTATAATCCGAATTCCATTGCATTCGATCAAACCGTTTGTGAGAACTAAAATCAATTTTTTTATGGTTTTTCAATAGCCTCTATCTTTGAAACCGAGCCGATTCGGAAAAAATGTTAAGAGAAAAAAGTGTGTCTTTTGACCTCAGGAATCTACTGTTAAAATATTTTTACGAGTCAAAGACTCGCCCTGTATAAAACTTTCCAGTGTAGATACTGGAATACACAAAGATATAGAAGAATTTATAAATTTACGATTCAAAGAAAAAGAGCACTCGAGGGAATATTCGTATTTTATAAGAGAAATATCAGTAAAATAGAAATAAGAAAGTACCTTAAAGCAGAGCATTTAATTCATTGAAAGAGTTAATTCTCAGAAAACTCAAGGGATTATAAGGAAATTTTAACCTATTCATATTGGAAAATTAAACATGAAGCAATATTCTCTTTTTGTAGCATAAATTTTTCAATGAAAGAACTAAAATTATATTATATAGTAAATTATAGTATATTAAATTATAATATATAGTATATCACCAAATTTAATGTTTCCTTAATTCTCTAATGGGTGGATAATAAAGGAACATGAGTGGGCGTGCATAATCATTGAAATTGTTGAAGACGAAAGCAACCGATGAAATAATACCCTAATGACAATTTCATTCATTGATGCCATTGTTAACTGTAATTTCCCTCTTTGAGTGGAAATGATGCAGAATAATCTTACGACAGAGTCGACGTGCGTAAAATATTCTGATGATGAATTGTATCCATTGGTAAGGCTTGGTCGCCCTATATTTAGAACAATATTTTGTGAAATTAACGTGTCAATTGAAACTTCTGAAAGCTGGTTCATTCTCAGACCAAATGAGGATGAGTTCATAATTATTTTCAATACTTATTTATGTAATCTCTTGGAGGATAATTGACTCACTGTTTTCAAATGGTGAAAATGGATCGCAAAGTGGGTATCTTACCTATCCTTCAATTTTCAATTTGAAACGATTTTTTTGTGAGGAAAATTCCACTCACTTCACTAGACACAGATGGATCTGATTATAAAATAGAAGAAATGATTCTGAGACAGTTTGTGATGAAGCAAAAAGCCGAAAGAATTTCTTCTTCACCTTATCGCACAATAATGTCCACTAAACCAGAATTTTGCGATCCACACACGAAAAAGTAACATCGATGGGACCCAGCAAAGTTACGGATATCATAATATAATCGTCACCTTGACATATTTTCAAAATAAATATTCACCATGCAAATCTGAAGCGTCGAAACGAACCTGTGTGACCGAAGAATCGTGTTCTTCGCTTTTCGTAGATTGACGATGATGAAATCGAAAGTGACACGAATTGGTGGTCGACAATGTCTATGCGATTTTAATCTTTCTATTAGATTTTATGATTCAGTGTTGGACCGTTGGCCGGTCGGTTACGAACGATTGTGTTATTGCAAAAATGTGTCTGTCCTAAAAATAGGCCAGTGGATACGTGAAAGTAGGTTTCGAAATTCGCCACTCGATGTAGCTTGACCGAAAATTTTGGCACATTATCGAATTTACTTCAATAATGCATGTGATATCTACTTGCGTACAGAATGAGATAATATGACGGAAATAAGAATACGGGGATTAGGTTTTGTTGCAATACAATTGAAAAAAAATTCATTGTCACACAAATGTTGATTTCTTTCAAGAATTGTTATGATTTTCTCTGTTTTCTCGAACTTCAAATCCATTTGTCCTTCCGTATGAGATTCTACATTCTAGATTTTAAAGGGGGTTTCGATGCTCTGCTACCTCAAGATCTATTGTACACCCCATTGGATCTGTTTTCGCCGATATGTCGTCTACATCTATACGGCCAGTTCCACTATTTCCAAATTTTTAATGAACTCCAGTTATAGTCAGAGAGCTGGAAACGGAAATCGGCAAGAGTTTTGTAATGGCTCATAATTAAATATGATTTAGTATTGAGGGTGTAGGTACATAAGTCAGCACCCACTCTCAAGGTCAAGTAGTGGAACACCTAGCCGCGACGCGCTTTGATGTACCTAGATATATAAAATTACAACATACTCTACAAGTATTTTGTAATGATTGAAAATAGTCACTCAACTAGACAGCTCAACTACAGAAAACTTGAGAAAGCTTTCAGACCTTATTTTAGTGAAACGCGGTGGTTCAGTACCCCACATAAGTTGCTGCCTTAACAATGTCGTTTCAAGAGATTTGTAATGACTGAAAATGCATTTATTGCTCAAATATCATATATTACTCGAGAATAAAGTAGTCAGAGCACATATCAATAGAATAGAGGCAGTCAGCAGTCACCCAAAATACGGATATTGTAATTTTATACAAATCAAAGAGCGTCGCACCCAGATGTTTCTACCCGACCTTGAGAGTGGGTGCTGACTCAAGTACACCACCAAAACTAATTCATATTCAATTATGAGCCATTACAAAACACTTGCCAATTTTCGTCGCCAGCTCTCGTACTATTACTCCAGTATCTGGAATGGCATCAGGGAGTAGTAGTAGTCATGTAGTCACGAGACTTTCTCGTCTCGTAGGATCTAGTCTCGTCTCGTAAAGGTCTCATAGTGTCCTCGTTCATAAAGTTTTGTAGAAGCGGAATATTTAAATATAATATAATAATAATTATAACGCATACTCTTGTTGATCTACCGGGTCATTTTTTTCCAATTATTTGCCTTTGGAAGTATAGTTTTTATAGTGATAATTCGTTAGGATTTGTTGAATTTATAGATTCCCGACAAAGATTTTCGAATTCTCGGTTTCAATCGACTTATTTTGAATTTAATGTTATTTAATATGATATCATAAAAAACTTTAGAATATAAAAATTTATCGTTCAACTTTCACCCTTTACTTTATGTTTCTCCCATAGCAAAAGCTTTTCAAGGAATGTATTTCGATCTTTAATGTATGTCGAATTTTTAAATCTTGGAGAAAAAAATACGAAAAAGTGATATACGAAGAAATTATCCAGTTTTCAAATTAGGAAGCAAAACTCCTTTATTGTCCAAAATATTCAAGATATTACGAGTCAGAAAACTCACATCCTTAACTTAAAATATCATATCATTATCTTATATCCAGACATTCACGTAATTCAAATGATACAATTCCAAATTCTTGAATTATCACGAAAATACAGGAGGAGGTACCTTACGAAATCAGTTGTCAATAATTGTATTTTTTGAGATAGATAATTGTTGTCCCCCAATAATAATTAGTAATTTCAAGGTATGGAAAGCAGTTATTTCGAAGTACAAGAAAGTAATTATCTATTATTATTGATCCTTTACAACACCACAACAGAAGGAATCTTTCAGAATCGTAATAGATATACCACAGTATCTCCTGGCGGTAATTAGCATTACTCAATTCATGCGCTACAAAATTATCACATATAATGGTATTTTGAAACAAATGGTGAATTACATATAATTAAGGATAATTTCTTCACGTAACTACTCAAGATCCAATCGATAAACGGTGGTGGTATTAAATCAAAGACCGGAAATTGACACATGAATGATGCTGTAAATACTTTTGACTGATTGTCTTCGGTTTCTTGTAAAAAATGATGGAGACTACGTGTGATCAGGAAATAATATAGAAAATAATTTTACAAATCTAATATCCAATTTTTCGAATCAAAATTCGTGCTTATCTGCGATGTAAACCAGTCATTTGATTTTGTACAAAAATTATAAGAAATAATATTAAAAAAATTAGGTGAATAAAGCAATCTAAAGAAAATATTTGCTTCACTGCGCAGATATTCTTGTACGTTATGAAGTAATAATGTATAATTGTATAATTCACATTCCAGTGATATCAAGAAATATTGTTTGGCAAAAATAAAATTCGAGGTTCAGATAACTAATTTGGACATTTCTTGAACTGTTTGTGATATTAGGTTCTAGATGACCTTCAATAAAGAAATACATTTTGATATACCACTTTTCGGTACCTATGTAAAATTATCTAGTCTTAAACTAGCATCTTCCACTGCGCTTTCACCAATTTGTTGCCGAAACAAAATTGAAAATTAAGGTACATATCTTATCGTTTTCGAACTTACAATAATTATTGGATCATGAATATCTGAACACAATTGAGAACGTCTTAGTACGATCAAAGGAACCTTTTAGCTTATGAAATTGGCATGACTATTGTTTTCAGAGTACACAAAGGGCATGGAAAGGAATTAGATTTGTATTTCGCATTTGTGGATGGATTCAAGCTTGATTCCTTTCTATTCAATCAGCGACGAAAGGAAGATTGTTTAGATTTGATATTTGACGTTTGTCGGGAAAGCAATCGCTATTCATGCAGAAGGTAGACTGAAGTGGAAAATTTAAATTAATGAAAATAGTACTGAAGGAAGAATCATTTGGCTCGATAACGAAGAAGAAAACAGCCCAATCAAAGGAAACTTCCATTTTAAGAAATCGGCATGCTTTGTTTTTCACAATACATAGGGGGCACATAGTTTGAATGGAAATAAATTTGTATTTCGTATTTAAAAAATGGATTCCTTTCAATTCAATCAACGTCGAAAGGAATATTGTTTAGATTTAACAATTGAGGTTGTTGATGCTGAAGTAATTAGACTCTGAGGTGGAAAATTTCAATTAATGGAAATAGTGATGAAAAAAGAATGATCAAAATCATTTTGCTCGATAAGAAAGGAAAAAGAGAGAAAACCATATCATTTTAATCTAGATTCAGGGTCTTTATAAATCGTTGTATCATCGCAGTAGGCGTCGAAACTTTCGCAAATTTAAATTATTTTTATGGTGTTGTAGACAGAATGTTCAAGAGATTTCAATACATAAGATTTGAAAATATCATGAATATTATATTGAAAAATATAACAAAGACAGTCCAATAATACCTCAAAGCATACTTCAAGGATAAAATAATTTATATAAGGACCAAAAGATCTCATATTTCAATCAATAAACGAGTATTCGAATTCAAAACGAGCGAATTCAAATAGGTAGAGTAAGAATATTTCGCAAATATGTGAAATTGCGCCCACTTCTTCATTCATAGGATTAGACTATTTATGATGATTGCAGTGGTGATTATTTCATAAATTCTTATTCGAAACAAGGAGAACTCATTTTATCGCTCGAAACATAATTTATTGCACTTGAAATATGCGATCGAATAAAACATGTATCAGGCATTCTGAAAATTACCGATGAAAGCTGGGGAGATGTATCAATTTAAACGGTTTATCAACTATAATGTTTCCATTTGGGTGCATTTACTAAATTACGAATTAATTATATGGAAAATCTTTCTGGAGGGAATGATAAGAAAATTCCAGTCGCGAAATTGTTCAGTCGCAAAATGCCAATAATAATTATACTCTGTATAAACCTCCATGCTATGAAAATAAGTGTCCATATCCGGTCAAACATATTACATATATATTTGTTGCTTAATGATGTCCTGTTACAAATGGGAATAATTCATACTTGGTAGAAATAATACCATTGAAATGCATGTAAATTCCATCATTATTTCAAATTGTGAATTAGATATATTCGAGAATTTTTTTTATATTTCCATGACATACACGTCAAATTCAAAAGTTATCAGTTTGATGTACTCGGGAAAAAAACTAGCATATTTTCAGAATGTACTGAGAGAATGTCTAAAGAGAGCATTAATATATACCTACTATACTAAAGAACGAGCGTTTAAAAAAATTCTGAGTAGAAATTTGAAGGTTGAAGATCTGTAAATGAACTCAATTCTTTCCTCAATTATTTCCAAAATGAAAAGAAAAGGTTCCATTATGCTCCTCTTGTAATGTGTTTAGCATTTAGTTCATTGTAGATTAAAATAATTCGAGCAATCTGAGGCAATTGGAAGAATTTTTTGATTTACCAAAGTAAAATTTCTGATCGAAGTTTTCACACGCCAATGACATAAATCTTGAACGAATCGAGGTATATATTTTATTCTCTATGAATATTGCATTGATGGAACCAAAACGTGATGAACTCAACCAAACACACTAAATCACAAGATTTTCATTATAATGAGTTTCATGTTTCAGAGTTGCCTATAATTGAATAAGTTGATGGAGATGTCCTCCTTTTTGCTCCAAACACTTGTGCTGCTGAAGTCCAATAAATCAATAAATCCCACAATTCGCCTCTGATTGATGGCGCACCCAAACATTTTATGAGAATGAAGTGATGTCTAAATAAAAACATTTTCTGGTTTGCTGGCTGCTCCAAATCAGAAAATCAGAAAAAAAAATTCGTTCGAGAAACATTACTGTCACTTTCGGAGTAATGAAAATCTACACCAACATTGGGATACCACATAGATCCTGTCGCTGAAACATTTATCAATAGAATCGCATACTATTTTATTCCCATTTCTGAAGTAGGATTAAAAAATAAATGCTTTTTGCACGCAAGCGTCGGTAAAAACCATCTTTATAATTTTCTAATAATTTTAATACAATAATTCAGAATGCTAATTTGACAAATTAACTGCAAAAAAGTACAGCAGAAGCTAAGAATTACGTTAACACACAGATTATCGACCTTCAATATTCCATAGCCTACCTGACAACGAATTTTTTGTCCACTAATTCAAGCGAATTTTCGGAATGGTGAAACAGCCTCTATAATTTTGATTTAAGGGCTTTCATGGTTCTTTGTTCGAAGTTATTCCCCTCTTTATTTTTATTTTAAATAGTGACTTTCGCCCTAAGAATGAAATTCACGGAGAATTATATTGACATTTCAATAGAATTTATACAGACAGTCTTCTATTTTACGAATAAAAGAGCAAAAATGAAGGATGCTATACAATTTTTTTTTATTCGAGATGTGCGTTTCTCTGAAAGTCATGTAAATAATAATTTCAGCAAACTATCGACGAATTAAAGAGAATTATTCAAAAGAGTATACAGGATCTTCAATGATCAACGATTGTTACATCGCAGTGGAATTTGATGTATTCTTTGCCATGGTGACAAATATCATAAATTTCGCAATTTACAGTCATTCTAATAATTGTTTTCTCCATTTCTTTAAGTTTCGTGATCCTTCTGTTTTCAAAACCGAGTAGGTCATTGAAATCTGCCAAATGGAAATATTTCTAGGACCACTGCGATGTTGAATCATCAGAGCATGTGAATGTTCATAGCGTTATCCACGAATTTTGATGCATTTTTGCATTGTGTTATGAAAAATTAAAGTTCTTTGATAAATAAGGCATTATTCTGAGGTGAAATTGTAACTGAACGATGAATTTTATCGAAAATATTTCGAGGTAATTGAATCAAATCAATCGTTACTGAAAATTTATTTTGAGAAGCCAAAATTTAAAATTAGAATGAAAGAAGAATCACATCACCGAAATTGATGATGCTGGATCATGAAATTTTAAATTTCCATTACCATATAAGTATTTAATATAATATTCTTTCACGTATGAATTCAGCTCATCCACTCATCTCTGTTTGAGATTTTTCTCATTTCCAATAAATGTGTTAACATGAAATGGTGAACGAGCGTCTACCTCTGAATTGAAAGAATCGTTCACACGAGTCGCTCAGACGGAAAATTAGGTGTATTCTTTTTAATGATTTTCATTTCAAATACATAGTTAGAAATGTATATTCTTTACTCTAGAAATAATCGAAATCTATGCAGCATTTGAATAACTCAAAACAGAGACAAACAGGTTGTCTCTAACTCAAACATAAACTCAATCTTCGTAAATTCAAATACTTTTACAAATATTTCAACAGTAGATTCTTGAGGTCAAGAGAAACACTTTTTTTGTATATCATTTTTTCTGATTCGGCCCTGATAAAAAGATAGAACTAAATAAAATTACCAGAATAACCAGCTAAAACTGTGACATGACACATCTGTGTTGTATTAAGCCAAAGTCCTAATTTTCCAAATATCACGGATATTTTTTATTTTTGAACATCGAAAACGGTGCATTATAGGAGAAAATATGAAGAATACTTTCATTTTACAAAACGCTCAAATATTCATTAGATAGCGTCCAACTTGGTTTCAAGAGTTGCATTCTTTGAATTTTTGTTATTTTTATCGTGCATAATGGTCACAATGTGAAAACTGGAGAACGTGGGTGACATCTTGTGTTCGAAAAAGATTAATCAAATAATTGAAAAGCTATATCTAACCCGAAATTCATTTCTTTCGATAAAACCGTTTGTGAGATACAACGAAAAATAATTTTTATTTATGGTTTTTCAACAGCCTGTATCTTTTAAACTGATCCGATTCGGAAAAAATGGTGAGAGAATAAAGTGTTTCTTTTGTCCTGAAGAATTTACTGTTGAAATATTTGTACGAGACAAAGACTCACCCAGTATAATTTTAGTTGTATTTATATTTGTTTCGAATAATACTAATTTATATTATTTTTGGTATATTTTCATCAAATCGTCTTGTTTTTGAAACTGAGGAGAAGAAAAGAACTCATAACATGGAAATATCAGTTGTTTGTTAACGGCTACACAAGAATGTTGAAACTCCAATAAACACATGATATCATCTTTCTTGCATCGGTATTAGATTGAAATTTACATAGGCACACCGTAATTAATTTATAACTGACCTTTCGAGATGTTTACTCAACGTCAATATCTGCGGAATGTTCGACACGGAGCGCACTAATTGACAGATCACTTCGTGCACCACTTAAACTGATCCAGGCTGAGCCGGTGTGATGCAAATGTGGTGCAGTATCCGCTGATCAAAGCGGATCACCGGTCCCACTCTTCCGGTATACCGGATGAATCCAGGGGAGTGTCACGTACATGGTCGGCCTAGTGGTGACTGGATTATCGTATAGCAATTATAAGGTTATGTCATAATAGGTTTCGAATGAATGCCCGCATGATGGGGATTTGGAAGAACGGAATTTTGGAATCTACGTGATGATCTCAAGTGGGTTGATATGTTTGATTTTATCAACAATCTTAATCAAATAAAACTCTTCTTTCGGGAATATGGACACTTTGATGATGTTATACTACAACAATATCGGAGTTAATGTTTCCTTTTTCTCAAGGCTGGTTGCGTGGAAAAATTTTACAAAAGCTACAAAGCACACACATTTTTTGTCTAGACGATTCATACAGAGTGAGTCTTTGACTAGTACAAATATTTCAACAATACATTCTTCAGGTCGAAAGAAACACTTTTTTCCCTTACCACTGTTTTCGAATCAGCTCGGATTACAAGACACAGTCTGTTGAAAAACCACAAACGGATTTATCGAATGAACTGAATTCCGGAATATAGTTTTTCATTTATTTGATGAGGGTTTTTCGAACACAAGACATCACCCACGACTTTCAGTTTTCTCATTATGACCATAACGTAGCATAAAAATAACAAAAAATCAAAGAATCCAACTATTGAAACTAAGTTGAACGCTATCTAATGAATATTTGAACGTTTTGTAAAATGCAAGTACTCTTCATTCTCGTAGAATTTGCTGTATTCGAGTAATTTGACGTTCAAATATTAAAAAGTATCTATGAAATTTGAAAAATTGGGTACTTTAGCTGAAATACAACTCTGTTTGAAATATCTGAAGGTAATTTTGTTCATGCAGGAGTAGCACAGCTAAAAAAAACTTAAGAGGAGTTTATACCACGGGACTTTCTCGCCATCCATATAAAGCGAAAAGGGGCAAAAGACTACCAGAATTTGGGGTGTTGCCGGAACACTTGGACGATAAATAGAAGTTACGAATATTACAATAGTTTCCACTTTCGTCGACAAGATGGCAGCATTTAACCAGCGTCTTTTTAAATTTCAACAGGACACGAATTGTAGCCAATGGCGAAACTTTTCGAGAAATTTGTTCATGTATAAATTCATAGAAGAGATAATTGCATCTCGGAAAGTTAATAACATGAATGAATATTTGTTCCCCAAAGAAAAAATTTTTATATTTTTTTTCCATTTCACGACTAAAATGATTTCTGACTTTCCGATGTGACCAACTGATTGAACTGAATTATAATGAAAACCCCATATAAATTAGTGGTTTCTGACGTAAGATATTCATTTTCTCTTTTTGAACTGACCACTGAAACGGTGTAGACCCCTCTTGAAATGGCTATATCTTTTAATCACGGCTGAATCGAAAAAAATGGTATAGAAAAAAAGTGTTTCTTTTTACCACAAAAATCTACTGTTAAAATATTTGTATTAGTTATAGACTCACCCTGTGGTTGTCAAATTTCAGTTTGGAACTAGACTTGAGAAAGGGAAAAATTACCATTATTTAGATCGAGAATGATATTCTAAATGAAACAACACCTCACTTGTCAATATTAGGCAAATAAGATCATTTTTATTTCAATTTTTATTTTTCATTCTAGAATAATGCCATGGATCGTGTAAATCGATCGAGTTACATGAAAAAACTACGATTTTGAGGCTTATAACTTCACACTTAATTTCAGAATGATTTAAAAGTCGCAAATATAAATTATTCCAGATTAATTGATTTTTTCAAATGCAAAGGGGGTGGCTAGTTGGCTTTCAAATCGAAAGTTGGGGACATTTCCGGTCAAACCGGAACTACGAAAAAGCAAGTAAATATGTCATAAATGTAAATTGAACTATAATACACATTCTCCAAATTTCGTTTTTTTATTTCCAATAATAAAAAGATACATAGGTGAGCCACATTGGAGAATCCACCGGTAGAATCACTTTTTGAAACAAATGTGTTCGATTTTTGCGTTTGAGTGCAAGAAGATTTTATAAGAACTGCCTAAGTTTTAACAGACGCTCGTGGTATATTTTATTCTTCAGATGATCACCTTCCACTATTTCGATTAGAAATGAAAGGATGATCTCAGAATTTAATCGGTTTCCCTAGGTCTATAAATATGAAGTAGTCACTTGAATGATTAATCAATCAGCCTTGTTCTTAAGTCGCAAATGACCTCTAAAAAAACCGTGTCTCAAGAAGTATTTTTCAGAGTTATGTAGACAATTCCAACTCCAAGAATTTTTATGATATGTTTTTTCATCGAGTAATCCTCAATGTTGACTGTCGATCGATAGGACCCACAAGCTTAAAGTTGTCTTGTTTTATTTCCATTACCGTTGATTATTTTCAATGGAGAACCGAACCTTTGAAATCGAATTAGAAAGTCTACCACTCCCCCAATTTCCACAATTTTAATGTGATGTACTAAGATCCATCATCCAAGAATTTTCTCCAAGACTATTGAAGAAAGAGCAATCTTAATCGAATCTCATTCGAAAATGATTCACCCAGCTTCAGTAGATTGTAGATTTATTTTGAGTTCAGAAATAATCCCCGAAACATTATTGGAATGACATAAATATTTATTTGATAAAATTCATAGCAATTGTATTTGAGGATCTCAAAAATATGCAGAAGCGAAAATCAACAACAATCAGATATCAAAAACATAACTCTGTATCATAGATTAAATAGATGGATCATAAGCTATTTTCCAGACTGTTCATTTTTCAAATTATTCCCACTCCAAAAAACCACCAATGAAATGAATTTTCGCTTGTTTTCCCCTCCAGATCGCTTCTAAAATTTCTAAGACGGCGTGTGTATTTGTAATTGTCAAAATATTATTTCAATCATTCACGTCGTAATATTTTGGAAAATAAGCAGCGATGTGCCGTAAAAACGTGTGTTTGAAATAAAAGTGCAATTTATACACGAAAGAGGAAAGCGATTTATTTATTCTGGTAAGTTTTCGATATTTTATTCTTGTTTGAGTTCACGACTTTATGAAATCAGGGGAGGGAGTTAAGGCACGCCAGGGTCGAATTAAGTTTGAATCCCATCTAATGATTTGCACCTACATTGAAATGTTGAGTTTATACAATCAAATAATTGATTTCAATTTTAGATTTCCCAGAAATGAAACCAGACGACAGCATTGGAGAGTTTCACTGGGTCTTGAAAACAATTTACACTTCTCTTGTAATTTATGTAGTAATCGACTTTTACCGTAAATTTGAAAAAAGAATCCATCCCGAGTGAGGTAAGATAGGTAGTTTACCACTTATTTAACTCGCTTCATTGTCTGATTATCACTTTCTTTGGAATTTTGCAAGTGATTTCTGACTACTTCTGAACTTGAAATTTATAGTAGATTTTTTCTTATTATATAATGCTTTTTAGTATAAACATTCTTCCTGGTTTCGAGATGAACAGTATAACGAGATTTTAATTGCTTCAATAATGTTGTAATTATAGCCAATACTGTGCCAAACCTGTTATCAGTACTGGAGTTTTTGAGGAAAATGGAAGGAAAATGGGAACAATATCAAGAAACACGAATGCCAGTTCAGGATTTGCAGAAATGAAAGCTTCTTGTAGTTCAAGGATAAAACAAGTGAGGTACATACCTACCCAGGGAGGTATACAAAATTCCTTATAAATTGCTATGGCAAATAGAACTCGTCTTAGGAATGAAAATCCATAAAAATGAGCTGAGGTCATGTTTGGAACTTTTTGTGAAAATCAAAAAAGTTTCCTTTATTTCTAAAATGTATTTCAATGTAAAAATTATGCTACTACTGTAATTATGATTACAATAATGACCATTCAATTAGAGCTCGAATATTCCCATTATTTTTATGATTTATTAAATGAAAATGTCTGTTATCAGGATACCTCATATTTCGAAGTAAAACTTCAGTTGAAAAATTGTTGCAGGAGACAAGCGGAGAACAGAAATTAAAAAACAGCTAATTGACGTCAAAAAACCGATTTAAGATTACGAGTGAGTCGTCTGTACTTCAAGAAAAAAGTTGCTGCCCTACAAGCAGTTCCTAATTCATTGGAAAGAAAAATTCAAGATGAAAGCTTGGAAAGCTTTGCTTAAAAGTTACATTATTATTGAGTTAGAGCTTACAGTTTCGTAAAATAACTCTTGATTATTATGCACTTCAACACCAAAAAGCACTTTCGAGGTGGTATAAAAATTTTAAAGGGGAAGCAGGTTGTTGAACTAGGTATTTGAGTTGCTGAAAAACACTGCTCTTTAGTTTATATGCAATATAACTTAATTCAATTTAAAACTGCCCGTAAAAAAAATATTGATGCTTCATCTAGAATTGAGGGATTCTTTTATGAGTTACTGTATACAATAAGAAATAATTTCCTATTTCACAATCATTGGTTCATGTTTACAGTATTACATTACTGTTTCATTCTGCAAAATCTGTACGGAAGACTTGGGGATTTCTTCAATGAACAAACTCTTTTAGATTCTCATTATACAAATTCCATAAACTTCAGCTGCTTCCACTTCTATTGATTTGAGAATTAACCATTCTAAAGGGAATTTTTTTTATGAAAGTAATTTTTGGTTTTCAGTTTATGCTTAGTGAATAAAATTTCAAATAATCTGTTTGTAGGTTAGGGTCATATTGACTATTTGTGTATGGTAACATTGTATTCAAAATAAATTCTTTTTTACATAAGTTGTTTTGGTATTACATATTAGTTCTACATCCCTCTGATTAGTTGTCATAAGAAAAATACTCGAAATCTTTGCATTGAAACATATTTCCATTCGATATAAAATTATTGCTGACTACCTGAAATATTCACAGTGTGACTAGTTCTGAATCCGCCCCTGTCCAGTTCCCCCACCCAAGATATCCAAATTCACATTTATGGCAGTATTTCGTGTACGCGTTTTTGTCGAGATGCTCTATCTCCTGTTTTATTAATCTATGCTCTGTATACGACTTCTTTTCAACTATCCAAAAAAGAATGAAAATACTTTAGGCAAGAGCATTTCCCTGTTCTCCTGAATGTCTGAGAGACCCCTGATTTTTTGAGGCAGTACAACAGAGATCAAATACGTATTTTGATATTGAAAACATTCTGAAATTTCATATATAGGGTGTTTCTGAATTGGTGGTAAAAACGAAGAGGGGAGATGCTTTAAGTAATTTTAAGAAACAAAATCCCGTGAACATATCATCACGTTTTCGAGATACTATATGCTAAAGTTTGAATTTTTGGATGGGTATGAAAACAAGTTGGGAAAACCCATATTCAATATTGAAAATACAAAGTTTAACTTGATGTTTCAAAACTAACAATGAAATTCATCACAGCTTATATACTAATTGGATTTTTAGGACTATTCGAATTTTTCTGAGAATTTCGAGAAAATCGTTCAAAATTTTTTTTTCGAAATCGGCATCCAAATAAGACAAAACTACAAGTTTAACAACAAAGCTTCATTTCATATTCTTTCAAATTAACTATGGCTCACCAAAAAAGAAAATTCTGGAGGAAAATAGGGGACAGTGCTCCAGAAAAATGTCGTGCATGGCATGGGACATGCCAATTTGGATAGCAAATCGCTATCCAAATTGGCATGTCCCATGGTGTAAACTATCATTCATAAAGTGTAGATGTTTGTAAAAATTTCTAACTTTAATACCCTGTATCTCGAAAACGAATCGTTGGTGGTCCCACGTTTATGAGACTTCTTTCTTAAAAGTACTCAAGGAATCTCCTCTGTTCGTTTGTATCTCCAATTCAGGAACACCCTTCATATTATTCGAAAACGTACTTGATCATCAAATTTCCCTATTGCAATTATAACATAATTGACATGAGGACACAATGAAATTGACATTTGACATATGTTATCAAAAGATGATAAAATTTGTCACGTTTGTTTGCATCCAATATCGATGGGTTGGAAAATACCTGTCTTAAAATCTCATGAAGCCACCTCTGGAACTTGGTCAGGGGACCGGAAGATGTCCACTCCTAAATTTCAACAATGAATGTAGATAAACGAACTCTCCCAATCGTAGTAAACAATAGTAGAAGAGCAATTCATCATGCCTGATTACGTAATCAGAATTCCATTGAAAATCGGACGCGAATTGTACCGCAGAAGGGTACACTCGGAACTGGATGTATTTCCTTCATCGTGTCAGAGCTCTGTTCCCTGTTTGTGGAAAGGACATGATGCTGGGATAGTATAGTTGGTTCAATGAGAACTGGTTGATTGATTTATTTTATATTCAATTTGAATATGTATTACCTAACTCGATCGCTTAATGAAAAAAATTGCAGAAAATAGCGTGGAATCAATGTAGCATACTTGCGTTTCGTAGGTTTCTCTGATTAATTAATCGATTTTATGATTTTAATTGTATAATTGTCATAAATCTACCGCTTTGTGAAACTCCCGCCCCCTATCAACCTCACTTAGCTATTGAAAATTGTATGGTCTCCTTTCTCTAGACGTGATAAACAAATTGAAACAGCTCTTCATAATGTATAGCAGGCACGATGATCACATGCGAATTGAAGTTTGGCAACATAATAATTACTTTTTTGTTAGAACAGCCGACAGAAACACAAAAACAAACCATTCTCTAGATTGTCTAGATATGTTTGAAAAACTGATTTTTTCTTATTCTGACTGACAAAAATAGGCCCTGCACTAAAGTGGCCCCCAAGCCAAACGAAAAGGCGTAAATGGGTCATCGATAATTTTAATCGGTTGTACTTGCCGATCCGCGATATTTTTCTGACAGTAAAATGAACAAAACATACAGGCTGTTCCTAAATTGGAGGTACAAACGAAGAGGGGAGATTCCTTCAGTAATTTCAAGCAAAAAAAGCCACATGAATATGGGATCGTTTTCGTTTACGTTATCGACGATTTTCTTTAACGGAAGGATTCATTTTTTAATTTTCTTGTATTTCGATGGTAAGTTTGTGAATTGCTGATTTTAGTATTTGTTTATTGTTCATATCATTGTTTTATTTGTATATTATGGACTTGTTACTTGAAAACGCTTTGCTTTTGTCATTTTTTCTATATGTTCTCACAATTGTTGCTGTGTGTTCTTGATGTTTTTAGTTTTAATTTCGTGTTTTTATGATGCTTATAAGACATACCATGTATAATATCGCCATACGCTAAATGAATAAATTTGTATAGTGTATTGTTATAATATGAGTTCTCTATTTTAGCCTGGAGAAGGCCCAATAAAGAAGCCGAAATGTGGCTGAAGAAATAATATTCTTTGGTTTTGTTCCTTGACCGATACTATCAATTTCATTGAATAATGAATTAGGGAGGATACTAAAGGTTATCATCTTGTGGCATTCATTATTAGAAATAGATACCGAGTTTAATTTGATGTGTCAAGACTAACTAACAATGAATTTATTCACCACAGCTCACTAACTGAAACAATTCAGATTTTTCTGAGGATTTCGAGAGAATCGTTCAAAAATTTTTTATCGAAAGCGGAAGCAGATACTACAAAACAACAAGAGGCCATAAAGTTTAGTATAACAATAGACCTTCTTTTTACTGTTTTCAATTTAACAGTGCCTCACCAAAAAAAAGTTCTGTTTGAAAACAGGGGGACAGTGTTCCAGAAAGAAAATCACCCCGTAGATTTCCTATTCAAATTGGCTTGTCACATGGTGCGAACTATCAATCATAATATTTATGCCAAATTTCTGTTGGTGAAGTGTAGATACTATAAGAGAAAAACTTGAAAAAAAAAACTTCAACGCCCTGTATCTTGAAAAAGAATTTTTTGCGGTCCCATGTTCATGAGACTTTTTTTCTTAAAATTACTCAAGAAATCTCCTCTTTTCGTTTGTATCTCCGAATCAGGAACACCTTGTATAAATAGTAACCAATGAAGGTAATTTTACACGAAAAATAGAGAAATACAAATAATAATTAAAAAAATATATAAGGTTTCCAGTTGGCATGTCACTTCCTGCGATCCCCTATACCTAGTTTTTTATGTTCATCAAACTTGTCGGCATTCTCTTTAAACGTCACCAGATGATGGTTTTATTGGACGTCTGGCGGCTTCTTTGATGTGTGATTTTCCAGACGGCTTCTCTCATGTTTCAAAAATTATTGTCAATTCTCCAATCAGGATTTTTTTCTCATGAACGGGCAAAATATTATAGAAGCTTTTCATTCTAGAGAAACAAGAAACAAGTATTCTATGTTGTGAATGTGTTTAGAGTCAAATTTTTTTGGAACTCACCCACCCTTTCGATATACAGATATTGGTATTGTGGTATTGACTAATTTCAATCTTATGAGTATCTTCTGGGGCGTTAAATGAATTTGAAATATTCATTGGATTGAATGTGGGATGGTAACTTGCATTACACATTAGCTAGAAATAAATTTCACGCTTGATTTCAGTCGAGAAGACATCAGGTCATCAATCTAGCCAAACCCTCAATCACAATCAAGCGTTCGAATGAAAATCAGCAGAAGTCAATGAAACCAAGTTCACAATAAATAAGATAAAACAGAAATTTTGTCAGATCAGAGGAAATGAATTTCCAAAAGTAAACAATGAATGGAGGCATGAGATGATTCTTTGATATACCTTAGTCCGTTATGACTAATAAAAAGTTTTAACCATGATACAATTCTGGCACTACTAAGGAACAATTTTTTTTTTTAACCTTGTCCTTTGTAGTGTAGTGTAGTTGATGCAAATACAACTCTTTCCATTAACGGTCACCAAGAAAAAAGTTTAATAAATTCAAAAAATGATGAGGAAAATGTCGATTCGCACAAATACGAGGTGAAATGAAAAAAAAGCGAAATTTTTTTACCCACTATCTAGATCGTATCATGAACAACGTTGAAAAACACTAGTGTGGAGAATTTACCTAATCGATAAGGAATTCATCTTGTTATAATGGAGAGAAGCGAGAAAAACATCATTTATGGCAAACAAGTCGTGAATGAACCCGTTTGTTTCAAAGTTTTATGATAGATTCAGTATCTTGAGATGCAGGAAAATTATCTATTACAATTTTGTAGACTGAAAACTTCTATAAAAAAGTCTGCGCTGACGTATACCTAACTCATTTTAACATTGTAAATAATTCAAAATAATCATCAATCATCACCGAATCCAGGCTGACTTGATGAATTAATTCCCATATCATTTGAATGCCGACGTTTGGCAGCTTCGTTGAGAAGATATCGCTATAGTTGGGGAGCCCAAGAGGGAAATCAAAGGGGGATACCTTGAACCCTGTAGAGTACCTCTACCAAAAACTAGATCTGTACATGGGAAATTGTTTAGGACAGAATAGTAAGAAAAAACGATCATTGTACATACTCGAGCGTGTCAGATTGTCAGATAAAGATACATGTGGTTAATGACATGTTGAAAAAGAATATATTCTCTTAATCTGTCAATTCAAGCGGGACGAAAATATGTGGGATGGCGCCAAACTTGCAAAAAAAAACGCCACTTGTACATTAACGAGCGCGGAGATATTTTTTGTTATTTTGAAGCTAATGACTCAAGAAAAACGGAAAAAATATAATCTTAAGGTTTCAGCGAGCCGAAACAGTAAAAATTAGCCATAAATGTCACAAAAATGGTTTTTTTAATTATCTCCTTCAAATTGTTTTAGCATTTATTTTGGAAGTTGTAGAGCATAACATTTTTCACAAATTTTGTCCGAAGCAATTTTTTCCTACGTTTGAACGTTTTTAAGATATATGGCGATGAATATACATTAGACTGAGTTATAATTTTGACCTTGGCCTTTCGCATGTGTAGCTAAGCTCCTCGCACTTATCGCCCTTTAACTCGTAAACGGTTAAGAGTATGTGAAATTGAGTATTGAAGTTGTATAGAATTTTATTATCTACAACTTTCATGATGAATACAGAAAAGATTAGAGGTACAGGAAGGGAGATATTTCAAAAAAATTTATCAGATTAAGAAAAGCCCCCCGAGTAATGTCAGATTAATGGGTCAACACGTCTGCAACACCGAGATCAACCATCTGTATGAAAATCTGACACGCTCGAGTATGTACAAGTAACGATTTTTTTTGCATTTTCAAAGGACCGCTGTAAGCTTGTGTCACGTGCGAATCGTCAGTTCCTGGAAAAATAGTTTCCTTTGGGTCCAATTAACATATCCTCAAAAAATCTGACACGCTCCAAAAAATTTTTTTTACCATTTTCAACTCTTCCGTACGGCCAGCCCCACCACACAAACTGTCATATTACCATGAATTTATTATCAGAGACATGTAGGGCATATACAGTATCTCAATCTGACACGCTCGAGAATGTACACCTGACGATTTTTTTACATCTTTGAGAACCTGCTGACGCTTTCCCCACCGCTGAAAGTGCATACATCATAGAACTTTTTTTTCTTTCTACCATCTTATCTTCAAAATCCTCTAGGTCTCCACGACCTTTTAAAGTAAATCCCGATTTAGCATCGTCGGCTTCCCAACTACTAGACGAATGTATGTATAAAAGTTTTAAATTTTGTGCTTTTTCCGCATTTCAAAAATGACCAATTCAGTAATGGTTTGCATGAAAAAACGTAACATTGTTTCAAAGTTCCAAATATAGAAGACAAGAAATTTCTACCTAGTTCTTCTCAAAAAAGTTCTTTTTGAGTCTAGCAATTTCATGTTTCAGATCTCAAGCTTCATATACAAAAAAGTTAGAAAAAATTTCGAAATCATCAAAATCTGAATTTTCAGTCATAACCTGAGAAGGAAGAATCATAGGAAGCTATGGTTTTACTTTTCTAGTTTCAGAGATCCCCTCACCAGACAAAGAATATTGGACACCCTGTACAGGATGGGCAAAATTCGTTGTCTACTGAGTGGATCTCGAGAATTATAGCAGCTAGAAGAAACGGATGACACATTTCCCAGCTGTTTTTCAGAGAAACAAAGAATGGTGGAAACCGTAGCCTGCTACGATTCTTCGTTTTTGAGTTATTAGCAAAAATGAGATTTTAACGATTTCGAAAAGTTCTCATAATTTTTTTGTCTTTGAAGTTGCAGATCTCAAACTTGAACATTATAAAGAAACTTTTTTACATAGAATCCACTGACGAGATATGAAATGAAAATATTTTTTTATTTCGAATCTCACTCGTACTTTCGTTTTATAAAATGCAAATTTTATTTAATTGAGAAAAATCTTGTGTCAATAGATTCAACATATAAAAGTCCCTAAAAAGGTTCATGTTTTAGATCTGCAACTTCAAAGACAAAAAAGTAATGAGAACTTTTTGAAATCGTCAAAATCTCAATTTTTGTTAATAACTTAAAATCTAGTTCTGTTTTCAGATTTGGAGTAGTCAGGAAAAAAGAGCTCGAGAATGTGTCATCCATTTTCTTCTAGCTGCTATAGTCCTGGAGATCCCCTCAGTAGACAACGAATTTTGCCCACCCTGTACAATGATGGCAATAATATATTCAAGTGAAATTAAGTATGATTTCAGAAAATGACATGATTATCTAATTTGTATTATTTGTCCTATGATCGGCCTTATCAATACCAAATGATTTCCACCGATTGTAATTGATTCTCAAATGCAGACCCTTGGAATTATAAGCGTGAATGTCGATAAATTTCCGGTTGAGATGAAAGGGAAGGATCCACGGATATTTGCGGCTTATTGAATGCAATTCCCAACTTACTCCTACTTCCCTCATTTAAGCAGAGAATAGAATGAATTATTGGCGATTCCAATCAAGGCTATTAGTCATTTTAATAGTTGCAAGTTGTATTTCTGCCGTGCAGGATGCATTCTGTACATAAGCTATCGGCTAATTTGTACAACGGAGGAATGTTGGAATGTATCCTCATATCGAGAGGTTTTGTTAATATGAATCGAAATTCCCATTTTAACTGTTTTATGAGTTTTGGAACAATTATTTTCTGAACATTCGTTAAATTTAGAATTCACTAAAATGGAAGGGATATTTATTGAGATACGATTCGATTCTTCGAATTCATCAGTAACTAATTATTCATATTGACCTTGAATTACTTACATTCAAAATGTTAATGAAGCTTGGATTAATGGCCAATACTTCCCATTTAAAATATTATTATTACAATTTTCGCACGCTTATGCTGTTTTCATTCATTCATCCCCAACACTTTTTGTTCTTATAATAAAGGGGGCATTGTTCTACAATTGATCGAATGGGGAATTCTCCCCAATTTGGGTTATCAGAGCATATGCAAGTTTAAACTGAATAATTATAAGTTTCATTCATGAAGTTTTCAAATGCACCGCGGAAACTATTTAAAATCATTCTTCAAATATGAGGTTTTAAAATTCAAATCTCTTCGTTTCTAGTTTACGATTTGGCAACAGCGCCTACTAGAAAATAAAAAGAACAATGGCTTGTTCATAAAATAAAAGCTGTTGATTCACAGCCATCATAAGGCGCGTACTCACTGGTGAGCCTCAACAGCAACCTGCCATAAAAATCCTATAAAATCTCACGACCTTCCTCGCTCGTCGCAGACTTCATAGACAGCCATATCATCTAGATAGTGTATTTGTTGTCCTTTATTATCAACGCATATTTCAGTCGATGTTGGCAACTTGTGCAATAGAAACGAAACGCTTTAAATTTTAAATACCCATTTTTATTTTTCATTTTTAAGTACTTGAAATAGTTTTTTTGGGAAACGGTTGAAATGGTTATTTCAAAACGTGACGTTTCAAAGATATTTCATAAAAAATACATCATTTTCGTCACAAGGAGTATTCCCTATTGAATTGTGCAGTTCGCAGCACACATTTATAAGCTTTCCCTTTTCCCTGTAGACAGGACGAATCTTTGACTAGTACAAATATGTTAACAGTAGATTCTTGAGGTCAGAAGAAACACATCTTTCTTTTAACATTTTTTTTCGAATCAGATCGGTTTATAAGGTAAATGCTGTTGAAAAACCATAAAATATCTGTGAAATTCGAAAAATTAGGTCCTTTGAACGAACGAAACTCTTTTCAAGAGATCCACAAATGTGTAGTGTCATAGATTTAGCTAGTTGTTCTGAAGGGAATTTTGTTTCTCCAGATGTGGCATAGCTCATTATGAAAACTTAAAATATATCTATATCTTTTTATCAAGGCCGATCTGAAAAAAATAGATTGGGAAAAAGTGTTTCTTTTGAAGAATCTACTGTTGAAATATTTGTACGAGTTAAAGACTCACCCTGTAAAATAGTTAAAAAATGCAACTTTTTGCCTTAATGTTGAGGTTTACTCATTCTATGATTTTTGTTGTAACGTGGAGTAGACTTGTAGTGGTTATAGAAGAGGGCATGAGTGATCTAAATTTTATATCATTAAAATGGAAAACTCAAGACTCATATAACCTTTCAGTGAAAAAATCAAATATTTGCAAGAGAATGTTTAAATTCATACTCAATGCCCTATTAATATTGTTACAACTGGTTTATTGAAATGGCGAATGAATGCCCAAGTTCCAACTTATCTGATGTCAGTAAACGCCTTCAAAAGTACACATACATGAGCTCACAACCGCGAAATATTTCCAATTCCTTTTCATTAAGGAATTTCTTGTTTTAATTCCAAAACGGAGAACAACATAAATGCAGGAGAAAGGTTATACCGAGGGTTATACAAACCCCATTCAAACAATTCTAGAAAGATTTCACAAATTTTTGAACGTTTCCTCGAAAAAACAGAAACAGGTATTACAGTTATTTTTGATAAGAAATTACATTTAAAATAAATTTTTGAAATTAGTAAATTTGATCTAAACCTAGAAAATAAGAAGAAGCTAGAAACTGCTTGCAAACTTCATCAGCGTCAGTTTTAATGATATATTATTGTCAATTCTTCGGTTGATTATTATAGGTATCTAATTGTGAAATTAAGATGAATTGGGAGAAGAAGATGTTTATCTACCTTTTTCTCCTAATTGAGAACAATTTTTCAGAAACAGAACTGTTTACTGTTCTCACCACGAATTACTATGCACAGTTATCAGATTGATTTCAATTTTCTTCTTTTTTTTTTCATCTTGGCATTCTTGTGTCTATGAAGCCAAGTATTAGCATGTTTCCACTGAAATTTCGTGAATTCCCATTCTTTCTTCAATTGAATAATTGGCCATTGACCCCTTTCATATGGAAAAAACTACATCAACCTACGGATTTACGATAAAAAACTTTCACATCAATATTGTGGCATTTAGATATAAGTAATAAACGTTGTTGATATTCAAGTGCTGTAGGTGGGCATATTTCTGGGCCTGTATTATCTTCCTGCCATTATTACAAAGTTCAGATTTGTCACCTTTCGAAATACATAATAATGTGAATATCATAAATATTCTTAATATGTATAATTTTAGAATAACTGCTGCCTAATGAATGAAAGTATTCGATATTCAATAAGGTCTCTGGGTTTGGAAAATAATAATTGTAAATACAAATATCAGATGGTAGTGAGAAAAAGGTAAGAATTCAATTTGTGCCCTCAGCAGTAGAGAAAAAAATTATTATTGATTGATTCAGTTTTGAAAATAATCATGAAAGAATGAAAATTATTGAGTTAATAGAACAAAGTAAAAACTGGAGCAGAGGGTTATTCCCACTGAATATAGTTCATTATCCAAGGGAGTAGGGGAATTATCCAAACATGTCGATGAAACTCAATCAAATGAAAGGAAACAATACAAATTACAGGAAGAACCATCTTTTAGGGAACGAACACAGAAATTCAATTTCAGTTGGCAAACATATTACAAGATGATGTGGTTCATTTCATTAACGATTTTGATATCATTCCCAATAAATTTAGGTTAGGTTCAGGTAAGTTTCGAGAAATTGAACACGAAATAAAGACATATGTCAAACATTGGAACTCTTCAAATGATTGACTGCTAAGGGTTCCTTAAATATACGACAACGTTTTTTCATTTTTCGCCAGATAACATAATAAAACTTTGGTAATATCTTCCAAGTTCAGCTGAAGGATATTTTTTACTTTTAACCAATTTTGCCCCCAGGAAAGATACACACGAAGTTACGAAATTCTTCTCCGAACTTTTGCATGAACCCTTGTTCCGAAACATCCATCACAATATCGACATTCGCAAACTACAAAGAAAAATTTGATTTAAAACCGCTAGGACGGCCTGAGTGCCAATATCAATCATTGTCTCTCCACCCAAAGTTGACTTCGAACTTTGAAATACGAGAAACCAAATATTGTTCCCCGTTCCCGTAGCTTTGAGATGGAAATGAGCCACTTCTAAGCTTCCTACCTGCAAATCTTCTTGGAACAAGCTTACTCCACCTCCGTTTCAAAGTTCTGATCGACAGCTTTCCCGTTTTCGACAACTTGTATTTCTTGCAGCACGCCGGCAGATGAAATTTCATAATGCAGTAAAAATAGACGAAATAAAACAGCACGAACACCGACGTTCTATATAATCGAAATACGAAATCATTTTCCCGGGCCTCCTTCGATTGTTTTGTCTTTCTGTTCAACGAAACATGCATACTTATTCGTCTTGGTGGAACTGATTTGCTTGACACACCTTTTAACTGTTCTTGAATATCCTCTTAGAATAATGAAATTGTAATGATTGATCTGCATTGAACAAGGAACATACTCGTTGAAAGTTTCTGTCGAAATATTTAAACAAATATATCCCAACTAGACTTCGACATTTGAAATGTTTTATAACTTTTTTTATGAAAATAATCATGTGATTTCGTTCTTTAGTACACAAATCAATGCAAGAGATCAATTTCAACGGAATATTTTCTAATATAGTTTTCTCTATAGAACCTCTAATAAAGAATAATAAGTATCTATGTGCCCAAGTAATCTTTTCTGTTTATGGTCTAAGCGGCTTCAAGAGAGAATTCATAATTTTGACATAATTTTTACACGGAAAAATCTAAATTGGTCTTCATAACAGGAATAAAGAAGACAATGGAATGTGAGTATCAGGTAACATCCAGTTACCTTCTATACAGAGTGAGTCTTTGACTTCTACCAAAATCATCACTTTTTATGTAGCTTTTTCGAAATCATGTCAGGAATGAAAAAAAAAATCGTAAAATAATGGCTCATCGTTGTAGAGAATTTATTTAAGTTTTCGGAACCCATCTTCTTCAACTTTCTTTGCGATCATTGGTAGTTCCGCGAAAAATGAAAACCAGAAAAATTAAAAATTTTGTTTTTAGTGTATTTTTCAATATTAAGTGGAAAAAAATTGAACTTGTTATGTTCAGACCCAAAAACTAGACGACTGAACCTTAAGTTTTTTTAAAATGACTCTACGTTAATTTTTTCAAGTTACAGACTGTTGAAAATCACCTAGAAATTTTTTTCTGATCCCTTAATTTTGTCCCTCAGTGTATATTATAAAAACATTCCATTCGATGAAATCGTCTGAGAGATATAACCCGAAAATTACATATTTTATGGATTTTCAACAGCCTATATCTTTTCAACGTCAACTGAGCTGAATTGGAAAAAATGGATAAAATGTTTCTATTGACATCAGGACTTTCTGTTAAAATATAAGAAAAAGTCAAAGATTCGCCCTGTTTAGATATGACTAGTTAAGCGACATATCAACTTCTTACTCTCGTCAGATGCTGGTTTTCTCAAGTATTGATCTGGATCAGCGTATTCGTTTTCGTCGTTGAAAAATGTTTTGGTCGAATTCCTTGAGTAGAGAGTGCTGCTGGTACCTGAAATAAAAAAAGGTTAACCTCACCACCTTTGTACAAAATTAAAACTATCACTGAAATTGCTAAAAGGAGCAACCAGCATTTGGGTCTGGTAAACATTAGATAGCTGATTAGATTATTCGATGGATGTTATCACTAATGATTAATATGAGGAAGTAGAACCTCTGGAATCACCTATGATTACTAACTTACGTATGAAGCAACTGAGATGCTCAGGTATAGGTACTCAAACAATACGTAATCTATAGGCCAATTAGATTGAGTGATTGAGATTTCTTAAATTGTTGGAAGTATGTAGTACCTGGATATAATAGGTATATGTACATTGCACTAAAAATGAATACTCTTGAAAGTTATGGAATTAAGTGCTCAATTCAAGTGGAATCTTCAGCGATTGCCATGGAAACTCCATATTTTGAGAATACGTAATCGATTATTAATTTTGTACGGTGACAAAACTCACTACAAAATTTTCCCATTCTCGTCGATCAGCTGATCACAAATGATTTTCAGGTAACTATTTAAAATAAAGGAATAAAGATCGATCGTAAACTGTTTTGAAAACATATATCTTTATAATTAAACATGAAAATAAGATAACGCCTAAAACAGTAAGGCATGGATATAATTCAAAAGCATAATCACTCCTTACGTAAATCAGTGTTACGCTCTGAATCGAACTATTGTCTTTCCGTATTGTTTAAGTTGTTAACAGCTGGTTTCATAAAACTATGATTGTCCGATCAACGATTCGACAGTCATTCAATTTCTAAAACGAAATCACTGAAACTTTTTTATTTATTTTTCATTTCTGGAAATATTGAAGCAGTAGCAATTGAGAATAATTGAATGGACGTATGAACATCATAATTTGATGCTAGAATGATATTCTGAATGATAATGACTGAATCATCGATTGAAAACAAATTGACGTCTATTTGCCAATCAAGAGTTGATTCCCTGATCAAGCTTAATGAAACTCTGGCTAGCCTAGTAGAGTTATAATTCGGTTGGCTGTTGTTCAATAGAATGCTAAGTATTTAACATGAGCTTTCAATACTTTTATTTTTTTGCTTGTAGAAATTAAAAAGTTAGTATATGAATTTATCCTTTCACACATGTTTTTTCGAAAGGAGCCTTTGTTTCCAAAGCATTCCATTTGAAATTTTTTTAGTAATATGCATTCATTTCTATGCGGAACTACTACGATCTGATGAATATGAGCAAATTTACTCATTAGACTTTCATTTTCAGGAACTGGGATCAATTTTAATGCTTTTGCTGCAACGAATTTGGAATCCGGAATTCTGGAATCGTTAAGACCATGAACAAAATGTCATATTAATGCACTTAAGGATTGATTTTGTATAAAATAGTTATTATCAGAATATACAGAATGGCATCAATGGAAATAAATTCGGATATAGGTTCACTATACCTAAAAATAAAGACGAAAATTTCAATGGAGATGTGCGGAAACGCTCCGTTGAAGATTTACGTTGCTTCAGAGATGACGACTTGATTATGGATTTATTAAATTTTTTTCAGAAGAACAGAGATAAGAAAATGAAATTTTGCAGTGGTATTTTTCAATATAATGCACCTAAAATTCAATTTTTCAGTCATCCCCCATTATGAAAAAAATAAAAGTCAACTATATAGCAGCAACACTAATTAATAATTATCGTTATTTCTTACGGGAGAATGAACTTCTTCGTCCATATTCCTGAAACTATTCACTTTACAGAAAAAGTTTGAATACATTTTTTGCTCATTTTAACCTGCTCTACATGATGTACAAGAAAAAAATTTAGGTTGCCATTTGAAAAAATCAAGTTTTGATTGAACTTCTATTTGAATATTCAACTTCAATTTTTGAAGACCCTGTAGATCAGATTGCTAAAAATTGAGATGTATCGTGTGATCCAATAAGCTGGGCAAAATTTGGTTTTGAAACATTCATTAGAAAACTAGTATCAGCTATTTTAGTGAGCACCTAGAGCTGTCAAAATTTTAGGAAAAAGTCGAATATCTCAGAATCGGTGCTATATAGGACCATGGTTGTCAGGGCAAGGTTACCTTGGAATTTGACAAGGAATTCAAAAATGCAATAATACAAAGGATGTTCCATTCAAAATAAGAAAGTTGATACGGAGCACTCTGTGTTAAGGTGGGTTATAAAAATAAAAGTTCAATCGATTACAGGTAAGAATTGTATTCAACTTCTTCTTCTAGCTCCTTTAGTTTCCACAATAAGGAATAGGGACAAAATTCGTTGTCTACTGAGAGGATCTCGAGAACTATAACAGCTAGAAGAAAACGAATGACACATTCTCAAGCTCTTTTTCGGAGAAACAAAGAATGGTGAAAACCGCAGCCTCCTACGATACTTCCTTTTTGAGTTTGACAATGTCGTAAAGTTCTTATAACTTTGTCTTTGAAGTTACAAATCTGAAACTTGAACAGGCATTTTTTTAAGTAGAATACAGTGACGAGCTCAAAATATTTTTTCATTTCTAATCATTAGGTGAACTTTCATTTTTTTTAAATGCAAACTTTTGTTGAATTTGTTATTTTTGAATTTGAAAAAAATCTTTTGTCAGTAGATTCAACGTATGAAAGTGCCTAAGAAGGTTCAAGTTTCTACGAAGGCGTAGAAGGGCCAAGGAATTATTTTATTTTCAATCCCGACTTTTAACTCCGGATCTCGGATATAAGTCGGGATTATAACCTCTATTTTTCGAATTCAACCTAGTCGTTGTCGAATTCAACTTTGTCGTGTTCGAGGTGCAATCAATATAATCATTACCTAACTATCCTACGGAAAATTTAAATCGGGAATAACTTTTTCAACTTTTTGCGGTGAAAATGAATGACATGTCAGAGGTAAGTTTTTTTGCTATCTCTAAATGAATAGCCATATTGAATTATGTATATTCGATTCTAGGAGAAAAGAACTGAACAATTAGTGCGATATTATTCGTTAGGATTCGAGCATAAGGAAATTCTAGCATGGTGGTCCATACTCCGGAAGCATAATTCACAATTCTGGATTAACCTTTTTGAAATAGAAGAGTTATAACATCATATAGATTTTTGTAAGATTCAGGTGAATAAAAAACAACAGAAATATGTGTGTATTCTGTTTCAATAACAAAGGTTTTATTCAAATAAACCAAAAAGATAATTCCCTCATATGTGTTATATTCTGTAAGTAATAAATACAAGGAGAGTAAGGGTTTTCAATTACCCTCAAATTCAAGCTTGTTTTCTTTATCATCTATATGAGATTTTGTCATCCGAATAATAGCCAAATATTTAAAGCTACACCATATAGATGAACTCTTTGAGGAAAAATGTAATAGCGGAATGGGATTTAGACCAGAATTTATTACAAATTTTCAATTGAATCCGATTCATTAAACTTAAATCAATTTTAAACTTCCTATAAAGCCTTCCTCTCAAAAACGAATATTCTGAGGACGTGTACTGAAAAAATTTTAGTATGCACCATTGAATTTAAATACTCAAGGTTTACACTTATACATGGTGAATCACCGCAATGGCCTAATAGACGTTTTAAATATGGCTCAAATGACAGCAAATGAGTCATACTAACACGCCCCCTTAGGTTCACTTCTAATTTAGAAACAGCCTGTATATCTTCGCATCGTAGATGATATGATAGCTGATTTGATGTAGGAGTTTCAACAATATATAACCCCTGGGTAAAAACTCAAAGGTTTATGAGTTATTTGGATTCCTATGAAAAACATTGTGAAAATGCGAAGTCACACTTTTCTGTATATTTCTGTTGAAAAGATTTTCTCAAGAAATTCTTTCGCACTTTCAATTTTTCATAATTTTGCCTTATGTATCATAAACACCTGTACATTTTGAGTCCAATTAAATTTACCGTAGGATAGTTAGGTAATGATTATATTGATTGCACCTCGAACACGACAAAGTTGAATTCGAAAAATGGAGGTTATAATCCCGACTTATATCTCGGGATCTCGAGATCCCGACTTATAAGTCGGGATTGAAAATAAAATAATTCCTTGGCCCTTCTACGCCTTCGTAAGTTTCAGATCTGTAAGTTCAAAGATAAAAAATTTATGAGAACTTTTTGGAATCGTCAAAATCTCAATTTGTTCTTATAATTCGACATCTAAAAATGATAGGCCAATTCTGTTTTCAGATTTGGATTAGTCATGAGAAAAGAGTGTGTTTTCCGTTTTCTTCTAGCTGCTATAGTTCTCGAGATCCCCTCAGTAGACAACGAAATTTGCCCACCCAGTACATAGCATTTCCCATATTTCGGTAGATCAACGTGAACGAAAATTTCTTTCTGTCCACATCAAATAATATTTCAAAACCATAGATACGGTGCTGGTTCATACATATAATACCATAATTCGCCAAATCTCAACAGGGACAAACTAGAAATAAATTGTCTGATTTCGCTAATAATGGTATGGCTTGGAGGAGAAGGGCGACCTAGATTTTCAGTTTTATTAAAGAAAAACTTACTTTTTAGGGTTTCCGAATGGGTTTCGTGTAGGGTGGCCCTGTTCCGTTTCTTATGCTTCGGCGATCCAGCATCCCTGCAACATAAAGTCGAATTGTACAAATTAGCCGATTCGGTAATTTAGCGGCCCTCAATTTGTTACGACACGGGTCCGTCAGTCGGATAAAACAGCATGATCCAAGCGGTGAATTCACATCGAACTTTATTGTAATGTCATGTCAGTCACGGGCTCAGGATTTCCGCATGGAAGGATTTAAGTGCGGGAATGGAAAAGGGCGAGGCGACTTCGTGTGGGCTGGCAATCTAATGTGGGTAATTGGTGTATGTGGAATAGAGAAAAGCCTCAGGGAGTTGTTCGACTTTTGATTTCGTCTTTTCCTTCGGGAATTCGAGCTCCAATCATACTTTGCTCTATCGATATGTCTGGAGAAATGTGTATATCGTTAGGTTCAAATGAATTTTATCCGATTTTGTTGTGATTTGTTCAATTCCTAATGGTTTTTCAATAATAACTTTTTGCCGACAACGAAGTTGACTTGGGGCCATTTCTCATTTGGCACTCATTTTATTATTTATCTGCTAAAAGATGTAAGATAGGAAAAAAATTTCTGCATTGATATAATTGCCAAATTGTCTAGCTGAGTTTCCTGTCCGATCCAGGCACGTGTTTCTGTAGAAATTTTGAAGGATTTTTGCTTCAAATAAAACGGGAACAAATTTGTGTTGAATTTTTCCGATAAACATAATTCTGAAATAATGTAAGATGATAATGTAGTAAATTTATTTGTAAGTGATCAGGAAAATCCAATTTGTTATCAATTACATGCCATCAATCCATCCCATGTGTTGTTAAATTCAGGTAGACATACACTATACAGGGGCTTTCAAAAACGAAACAGCCGAGATAACAGACGGAATGAATTTTTTTCGAGTAAATGCTTCGACACGTCGATTTTTCAATCGAGGGAGAAAGCTTTCAAGATTTAAATCACGAACATATAGCTTCAACCTTTAGTGTTCTAATCCCAACATCCCTAACCCCTAAATTTTGAATAGAGAAAATGGGGTAAGTAATACCTCATTCGAATAAAATTTCATTCTGAGTTTAGCATTAATTTTTTTCCATTCAATGCATTCGTTTTCGATATATTCAGATTTAAACATTTACTGAACTGGTTATAAACGAATTAATTCAGATGCATAACATCCGCCGATAATTAAATCAACAAATAATACGATCTAAATCGAACTAACAAAGTGAGTACTGGTTATTTCGTTAAAAATGCTTTGTGGAGCAATCAAATTTTCACTATGATTTCGATAATAATCGTTAACTGTCATGTACCTAACAGAAATCAATTACTGTTTGATTCTTTCATTAACAAATATGGTAAAAATGGTAAATTTATTGGCAGAAAGAATTGAAATAATTTTTATTTTTCAAGTAAAACTAGTGTTAGAACTGTATAGAATATTCATCATCAAAATTACAGAACAAATGAGTGAAAATCCGATTGATATACACAACATGCTCAAAGGGTAATTCAAATGTCAATATTTCGAACACGAATGACAAAAGAGTAAATATACTGAACTTAAAATACCTCAAATGAGGTACCATTCTTCCTATTTAAAACACTAAGGGTTGAAGCGTTATGGTTGTAGGTAAATTTGATCTCGGAAGTAATCCCCTCGAATCAAAAATCCACGAATCTGACCATTTTTTCGAAATGAGTTTATTTCACCAGTTATCCCATCTGTTTCGTTTTCAAAAGCCCAGCCTGTATATATTGCTTCAGAATAGAAACAATCTCCATAATAAGCAATAGCTATCTACGAGTAAATTATTATTGACATTGATTTCCGAATACTGAATGCTTTGAGCCTGTTGTTTGCTACTATAGTTGCGATTTTATATCATTTCCAACTTATGAAATACATTTTTCAATTGGAAAATTGTATGAGAAATTGGTGGATGCGCCATTGTTTACGTTAGTCTATAGAGAAATGAAAGAGAATTCATTTTATCGATTCCGTGAATAAGTGCTCATTTTATATTTATTATTACTTTGAATTAAAAATTACCGCCGAGATTGTAACAACAAAAAATTTCTCGAAATATACAACGGTAGATTTCTCATGAAAATTTTTTTTTCTCTTCTTTAATTTTTTTTTCCGGGTCTTCTTTTCCATATACAGGGTGTCAAGAATTCATATTTTTTTCAGTTTTTTGCTAATATCTCACGAACCGTTTGAATTAGAGAAATGAGATTTTACATACACATTGTCACTAATAATAGCTACTTTTTTGCACTTTACTCGGTTTTATTAGACGTGCCAGTGGCGGAGATAATGAATTTGCACAAAGGTTTTACCCTCCAACATTTACACCACTGCACCAATTTGCATTTGCATAGCGAATTCTGATGCGACAATGTGTTATACATAAAAAGGTACTGGTTTATCGCTCTGAAGTGGACCGTTTTCAAGAAAACTGGCATTTTATGATTAAAAAAAAATTGCTAAAGCATTTTAAATTTCTTTTAATCGGAAAAATGAGTAGTGATAATTAATAATTTTATTGATTTCAACAAACTTCGACAACTAGGTTTTTATTACAAATTGCAAAGTAATTTTTCATTATTTTTAGCGACCATTTAACAAGATTACAAGAATTGCTTGACTCCCTGTCCCTCGGACACGGAGACCCGGAGAAAAATAAATGTTATTTTTTCATGAGAAATCTACAGTTGACCATTGATACACTTATTTAGGAACACCCTGTTTATAATTTTTTACGGTGGATTCATACTAATGTCAACTTACACGGTGAGTTCCAATCTCAATGGGTCTTCGGAGTTTTTGATGAGACTGTGGGCGTCTGAATATTTCAAATCTTTTGTCGGGTGCCCATTGATGGAAGTTATGATGTCTCCCTCTCTAATGCCTTTCAGAGCTGCCTTTCCGTTTGAATTCACCTGTAACAAATTGAATCATTGATAAAATACGATATAATCGTGTGTTTGATCTTAATGGGGGTTCAATCGTTTATCATACAACTGACAGTTGATAATAGAACTGATAGATAGATGTGGAGATCTATACAGAGTGTATTTAAAGGTGAGCCATTTTTTTTAACGGAAGGTAGAACTGGTCAAAATAAAGCGTTTCACCAAAAATCACCTATACCTACGAAACTTTCAAAATGACAAATTTGAATGAAAATTTGAAAATGATTAATGAAATAGAATCTAATACGACCCTTAAATCATTTTTCATCTGAATTACTCAAAGCAATGGGAAAAACTCATCTCGTGATGATTGATTCAACCATATTGGTATAATTTAGTTGGGAATGAAAATGGAGAATTAGGATTGCCGAATTTTCCTCATAATTTAGTAACTTAAACGATTTTATGAAATGGCTAATTCCGAAAACAACCGACAGAAAAATACTTAGGACCAAGAGTAAAAAAATAGAATATCAATTCAAAATCTCACCCATAAAATTCCCCTGAATTATTCACAAATTGTCTCACAATGGCCATCACAATTTTTTCTTGTTCGAACCTTCCAACAATCGTCGTGAAAATGGGATGAAATAGGGTGACAATAATAGAATTTTGTCAACATAAACACTTTCAATAAACTGTCTCAATTTTCTCCCCTTTTTTCACCCTTAATCGCACAATACAATAATTTTTCCAAGTGACATGAGACAACAGATATACTCGGAAGTACTGAACCATTCATTGTCCAGCAATATGTTTATGTTTATTTCGTTTTCCGGATGCCGGAATCGTCTTCCAAGGGTTGAAGCTCAGTCATCTTGAATATTTTATATACAGGGCGAGTCTTTGACTCGTACAAATATTTTAACAGTAGATTCTTGAGGTTAAGAAAAAACCACTTTTTTTCCTCAACATTTTCTGCGAATTGACTCGGTTTAAAAGATACAGGCTGTTGAATAACCATAAAAAATACTATTTTTAGTTCTATCTCACAAACGGTTCTATCGAATGGAATGAATTTCCGAATATAGTTTTTCATTCATATTTTTCGAACTCAAACTATCACCCACGTCTTCCAGTTTTCTCATTATGACCATTACGTACCATAAAAATACCAAAAATTCAAATAACCCAACTCTTGAAATTAAATTTTTAATGAATAACGTTTTGTGAAATAAAAGTAGTCTTCCTATTTTCTCATATAATGCGCCGTTTTCGAGTCATTTGATGTTCAAAAATAAAAAAGTATCTGTGAAATTTGAAAAGTTGGGTACTTTGGCTGAATATAACTCGGTTTATAAGATCCACAGATATGTAGTGATACAGATTTAGCTAGTTATTCTGAAGAGAATTTTCTTGATCCAGGGGTGGCACAGCTTTTCTTTATCAGGGTCGAATCGGAAAAAAAGGTAAAGAAGAAAAGTGTTTCTTTTAACTTCAAGAATCTCACCCTGTATTGACCATTTTTGGTGAAATGACTTATTTTGATTACTTCTATCTTCTGTCAAAAAAAGCCTCACCATCGGAAACACCCTGTATAGTTTTGGACACAACTTGAAAGATTATCATGACCATGATTTTGATTCCAATATTTATTTCTTAGATTGCAATGATGTCTGAGAGCTTCACATGTACATTTTTTACTTGCTCATTTTGAAAGATCTTTCCAGTCACGAAATGGGCAATGATTTACTGCGATATTCATGTTATGAAACTCAATATATGGTCGAAAAATTTGGAAAATAGGTACTCTTGATATATCCTCCAATAATTCTTTTTATTCAATGTGTGAAAAGTTATTTTACAAGATACAATATGACTTCGTGATAGTTTCTGATACAAATTAAAAATTACATATATGAGAAATATGAAATTTGGGCACAATAAGGAACAGTGGAAAGATAAGAACAGTCCGATTTTGTAGCAATAAAAATTTCTTTAGGTTGAGTGGGACAGCTAAAAAATGGCCTAAGTTTGACTAGATACCTTCGACATTATTTTGATGATGCTGAATTTTCACTCCGAACAGCAGAGATTGTATGCCACCGACGCAAAGTATTTTTTTTTCAATTCCTTCTTGTTGTACAGGGTGTGAATGTAGGATAACCAAAAATTACCGTTTTTGGCGAAGAATTTGAAAATAGTGGAGGGCCTAAAAACTTTTTTTTTATGTTGGGTGGATTGTTAGTTCAATACCTTTGTCACTTTTCGGATAAAATGTGTTGTTATGGAAATCACCTTTTTTTCTAAAAATTCCAACTATAACTTCGACATTTCTTTGCCGATGCTGGATTTTTCGCCAGTGGTGTGAAGTACCAACCTTAAATTTCACGTAACTGGCCCAGGCTTTTCTTGATGTTCAGGGTGTGAACATACGGATCCGATAAATTTCAAATTTGGCTAAGAATTCAGAAATAGTGAGGGCTTCAAAAAAATTTTTTTTTCGTGTTGGTTGGATTTCTTCATATTTATTAATAAGTCGATAAAAATTATCCTGAATTTTTCAGGAAAAGTGGCACGCTGAGTTTGCAGAAAAATCTAAAAATACTAATTTAGACTTGATTCCTGTACTTACGTTATTGATCGGGAAGGTAATTCTGGGAATTCCGAGCACAGCGCAAAAAACAAACTGCGAGAATAAAATCAATCTCCACGACATTTTTTCTATTCCAAGTCGCCCGAACTATTGACCAAGAAAAATGCATTTCCACCTTAATATATGAATTCATTATCCCGAAATCGTGGGTGAATCAGTTCAAATCATACTCTTATCCATATGTTTTGTTTTACACTATTCAGAGTTCACAATGGGTAAAATGCAGCAAATTAGCGCAGACAAAAATTTTCGTTTGTTCCGTTCAAGATAAACTAAACTATTTTGTTTGCAAGTTAGATAGAGCGAGGGATTGAAAATATATATGTGTCTAGGAACAAGTAAGTCTCTCTAGTTATTTCTACAGATTGGTAAAATATAATTCGACATAAACGGAAGCGTTCCTTTGCCAATAGAAAAGTAACAGAATAATTTCAATTCTTGAAACGTCAGACTTTTGTACTGAATCACATAGGTAAGGTCATGCACTCTTTGTCGAAAAATTTTAGCACCTACTGAGCCTTAAATGTAAGTTGTTGCGAAGAATTTGCAAATTTATATTTTGAAGAATTAAAATATTAGAAATTATTTCACCTTGCGGTCACAAGCCTTAGGCAAGGGCTTCCGTAGTGGCCCTTCCACACAATCTTTATGAATATGCCCATTTCATCCTATTTCTCATGGATCATACATTTGATTGATTTGGTGAAAGCTTATCCTATTTTAAATATCTCGTAATCTGTTGTAAACACATTTCCGTATGTTATCTGGGATGTTTAGAAAAATTAAAATATTTTAATGTTTTGGCACCGTCGGTTCTACTCGAAATCAACAACTTCGTTTTTTCAAGTCGTATGGAGAGAAAACAAATGAAGTGTGCTAGTGACACGCAGACCAAGCATAAAATGCTTTACATATCTGGGTAAAAATCTAACATCGCCAAAGTAATTTTCAGGTAGTCATACTAGTCATGATATATTTATTATACTTAATTTTAGGTATTATCTCGACAAGGTTTGGGGGGTTAGTGCCTATTTCAACCCTTCCCCCCTGGATGCGCAAAAATGATGAGATACTGAAACCCATTGTTCAGTTCAACAGAGCGACATTTTTTGAAATGGTATAGCACCAAAAAACAAAGAGGTTGTTATATTAATTTCTTATCCATTGTTTTCCTGAACCTGATCCCATCATTATAAATTGCGGAAGCCCTGAGGGATGATTTCTCAACAAATTATAACTAATGAGTTATCTCAAAGTAACCAACAAAAATAAAGTGGAAAATAATAGAAAACAATCTAAGTAGAAATCTTAATAATTGTTTTAAAGAAATGGCTTCGTTCCAGATATTCGTGTATTAATTAATATATGAATAACCAAAAGGAAGACAGGAAATAATATGTTTTACGTACTTACGATACAATCAGTTACATATAATTTCAGGAGACAGGCTGTTAGGTATTATAACACGTATCATTTTTTAACTACTACACAAATCTTCAAGAATTGATTTTTATTGAACATACACCCTGTATGTTTTCATGTTTTGATTTGTGAACAACAAAGAGAGAAATTTTTGAGAAATTCGATACTTTCCAAAAATCGAAACATCAGCTCTGGATGTCCTCTCATTTAATCGTACATAAAAGCAGCATACTCCTGAAAAAGATCAACCAAAAACCGTAACTCTCATTATTATCATCCTAAACCAATCCCAAAAATTGTTTTTTTTTAGATGCCATATTTGTTGCTCAATTAACAGAAACTTATATCCACGCCCAACCATATTCAGATTAAAAAGACCTATGAAATTTTGATCCGCTAGACTGACACGTACAATGGACTTGGGGACCTTCATCAAAATTCATGTCACCTCGAAATAACTTGGATGGATCAGAAATGATTCGAAAAAAAACTAGTTATTAAGGGTTGCATGTTCTAGTTGGGACATCCTGTACAAAGCCTTTTTATAATATTCATAATGCTGGTTCGTAAAACCTTCATACTCATGGACATCAAGTGATATGTCAAAAATTCGTGTTACCCAGCTCACGTTGTGAATATAAATGAACTACGTGCAAGTAGTGAATAATCTCGTAAAAAGTTGAGTTTACGTTTATCGAAATGAATTATTGAAGTAGAATGACAATCATTATTAAAATACTTAAGTAATCTGGAAGGTGAAAACACAGGCAAAGGTGGGATAAGATTAATTCATAATTTTCTACCAGAAAAATTTTATCCTCAGTGTATTCTTGAAAATATCCGTTCATAGTTTCGGCAGCATTGAACTGTCCAAGTTTCCTGAATCTTTTGTACATGGTGGGCAAAATTGGTGATACCTGAATTACAACTTTTTCAACCCAACGAGATAGAGGAAAATGAATGGCACATTACGGTCGTACTTTTTCGAGAAACTAATAATGCCATCAAGTGCATCACTCTATCTTCTTTTGTTTTCGAGTTATAGGTCAAAATTCAAATTTCAACTTTGGTGATTATCTCCGTTTCTGTTTGAGCTAGGATTTGAAATGAAGACATTATGCAGACACTTTTTGGTAGCAATCCAGTGGCGTGCTATGATTTTTTTTCAACAGGTATATTTGCTGAGCTATAACATAGAAATATATTTTTCTTATGAAAACAGTAGTTTAAAATGACTTAGGAAGACTGAGGGCGATGTATGATATATTTCTGAAACGGTAAAAAAAATGGCGATTCTATTATGTCATTTTAAACCACTGTTTTCATAAGAAAAAACACAACTTTATGCTATGCCTCAGCAAATAAACCTGTAGGAAAAAATCATAGTACGCCACTGGATTGCTACCAAAAAAGTGTGTATGTCTATATAATGTCTTCATTTGAACATCCTAGCACAAAGAGAAAGGTAGATAATGACCAAAGTTGAAATCGCCCAAATTTGAATTTTGGCTCATAACTCAAAAACAAAAGAAGATAGAGGAATGCAGTTGATGGCATTATTAATTTCTCAAAAAAAGACGACATCAATCGTACAATTATTTTCCTGTATCTCGTTGTGTTAAAAAGTTGTCGTTCAGTATCACCAATTTTGCCCAGCCTGTACATATTTTTAAAATATAAATAACCAGAATTTATTAGCGATCCAAATAGTAATTCTTATGTATTATTCCTGAATATAATTTTTGTGAATTATTTGATTCAATTCAAAATATACAATTTAGAAAATTACCCGTAGTAATTTATGTCAATTTCTCCATGGAATTTTGAATCAAAAGAGCTAAATCTTGATGAACAGAAAAAATAACTGGCTGCTATTGAAAACTTTGATAACAGAACTATAGGTAGCACTCCACTTGAACTCAATATTTTTGAATAATTCATATAATGGATAAAGATACTAAAAAACGTGATATTTCCATGAATTTAGTTGAAGCCCAATTTTGATGATTACTCCAAATTTCACAGAAATATTAATTTCTCCCAAAGTCTTCTAACGGCCAGTTTCATAATCGAACATGAAGTCCCTTTCATTTTAAAGCTTCCTTTAACCCTGCTGAAATCGCACTGAAGGAAGCTTTAAGATTAAAGGGACTAAATTTCATTTGTAACTGGAAGTAAGTCAAAAAAAAGATTAACCATTCAAGTGCTCGAATGATAGATTGATGTCGAATCGTTTTCAATTGATATTTCAGTTTCTTTGACTAATGGCAGATTTTACGAATTTATTTTAAGGAAGGTTTAATGCTATGGCAAGTTTAAAATCACTTTAAGCTTAAAGCTTCCTTCAGTGTCATTTTAAGTAGGGTTAAAGGAAACTTCAAAAGTAAAGGGAATCCAAGTTTGATTTTGAAACTGGCCGTTACTCACTCTTCTGATTTCCTTAGCAGTTACCACAACAATCAATGAATAATGAAATAAGTATGACTTGAACTTGACCCCGCCAAACATTTACAGTTGATCTTTTATCAAATGATTATGGAAGCCTGAATAAATTTTCGTGAAATGTTGTTGACATTTTTGCGGTTTCAATAATTAGAATATCAGTTGCATAGGAAAACGGGTTCGAGAGAAATTTTGGAGGACTACATAGATAATTTCATAATTTTTGATTGATGAATTATACCATAAAAAATAAAGGCCTGTATGATGCAATCTACTCAAGAACAACTCGAATATCTGACCACCATCTCTCAGATCTCAGATTCGTCAGAATTGTCGAAAGTTTACGACAAAATAGAACATCAACAGAGTGATCTCGCTAGTAGAACAGTAGATACATTCAGCCAATCTCTAATTTTCGTTATTGCCTCCGGCACGTGATGCAGAAGCAGCCAAAACATTCGACAGCGTGTAACAATCCTTATACATACCGCATAATCCCTGGGTTTTGCTAGCGAACAAAATTTCAGCATGGTGGTGAAACAAACTTCAGTCCTTAACACTAAAACACCTAGCCACTCAACTTGTAAACAAGCACTGTCAACGAGAGGGTGCACAAGCATACAGAATAACCTGGCTAATTGTTATTCACAAGGCTACACCGCCACTTCTTGTCTATAAAGTTATTATTTTCACGTGAATCGATTGTGATGCTAACCGAGGATGTGCGATCAAGCCCTTTGCCGTCTACGTCTGTTTTGTTTAGGAATGATATTCGTTGAATGAAACCTTTCAATGTTTACTGTGTTCTGGGTAATATTATACATCCACCATACGCCCTTCGAGGGTATTGGGTTTCTCGATGCGGGAGTGTGACATACGTTCCAGAGGAAATGACTAAAAATATTAATGAGAATAGCTGAGCGCTGAAGGGTACCACTTGCATGCATAATTCATAAGTCAACACTGACAAAATTCCAATGAAAAATTTCACGCACAATTCCATCCTTAACCTGAAATATTTTTACCAAAGATTATAGATCTTTGATCTTTGATTTTTACCTTATTGCACGTGCGTGAAAATCTTTTTTTGTGAGTTCATGTTTTGAAAGTTATGTTTTCCCGAATGCATTAGAAATAAGTATTTCCTCCTAGCTTTTCTAAATTTAATTGGCAAAAAATATTAGAATTTTTATTCACCAGCATTGAAATTGTAGATATCGCACAGGTAACAGATAACAAGATACGTGAATGAATTTATTAACGAACAAAAAAATAACTCTTAGTCAGTATTCAAATATTATTTATATTATGAACAAAGTTTTGGGCAATGTATCTTTCATTAAGCTATCTGGACTTAACTTGAAGGCAGCTATGTAAAGCTGGCACGCCCAATTGCGAATTTTGAAACAAAAATTTCAGGGTCGTTTGTTAATCGTAGGTCCATGTTGTCCACCTTTTTTTCATTTGTCCACGTACCGTTCTAGAGATATCGGAAAAGAACATTTTTCGGGTCTATTTCTGAGCAGCACCCCAAATCGCAAAAATTTCTTTTTGAGGGAAAAGATCGTTTGTCCAACGTAAGTCCACTTTTGTCCACCAAATTTTTCCATTTGTCCACCCTCAAAACCATAGAAATCAATCTTTGAAAATTTTGGAAAGTGTGAAGGTGGCACCCCCAAATGAAAATTTTTGAACCAAAATTTCAGGATCGTTTGTCCATCGTAGGTCCATGTTTGTCCACCGTTTATTTTCATTTCGCCAGGCACCGTTTGAGAGGTATGGAAAAAGAAATTGCTTCGGTGCATTTTCTGCAGCAGCACCCCAAAATGTAGAAACGTATTTTTAATGGTATGGATCGTTTGTCCAACGTAAGTCCACTTTTGTTCACCCAATTTTTTCATTTGTCCATCCACAGAACCATAGATATGCTTTTTGTAATGTGAGAACTTGGCACTCCCAAATGAAAATTTTTAAACCAAAATTTCCGGGTCGTTTATCCATCGTAGGTCCATGATTGTCTACCTATTTTTTTCATTTGTCCAGGCACCGTTTGAGAGATATGAAAAAATAAGTTTTTTTGAAGCATTTTCTGAGCAGCTTAGCCAAATTGCGAAGACGATGGTAAATATCGTTTGTCCAACGTTAGTCCACTTTTGTCTACCCAATTACTTCATTTGTCCACCCACAGAACCATGCAACCCTTCTTGTAATAAATCTGAGAATTTCATTCATCTAGGTGCAACCGTTCGGTCTTATTGACGAATTTTTAACTGAGCCCAGCTTTTTCAGGATTCTTCGAAGACCAGCTTTCGAGTCGTTTATCCCTCAATGAAAGTAACCGCAGATGGAAATGTGATATTTATTCTGAAAGACAAACTTTTCTAGTAATATATCTGAAAATTTCATTCATCTCGGCGCAACCGTTCTTGACGAATTTTTAACTGAACCCATCTTTCTCTGGATTTATCGAAGGTCAGCTCTCGAATCGTTTATCTTTCGATAAAAGTAAGCGTAGATGGAAATGTGATACATATTCTGAACGAGCAACTCTTCTAGTAATAAATCTGAGAATTTAATTCATCTAGGTGCAACCGTTAGGTCTAAACGAATTTCTGCTCAGAAAATGCACCGAAAAAACTTATTTTTCCATATCTCTCAAACGGTGTCTGGTCAAATGAAAAAAAAAAGGTTTTGGTTTAAAAATTTCCACTTGGGAGTGCCAACTTCACATAGCTCTTGAAGGCTCCATGTGAAAATAATTAAAGAGAAAAATTTATTTTCCCAAGTCACCGAATCTTTGTTTCAATACAGAAATAATGAAGTCTATTGATCAGATAAGAATCAGCAGAATATATCGTTCTTACAAGAAAAGCTACTATGAAATTACTCGATCCGAAAACTATATTAGAAATGATGGACTGGTGGTATAATGATCATAAAATAGGAAATTGATATTATGTTAGTTCGCCGACGTTTCGGAAATATATTTTTCCATCTTCAGGGTCACCTTGACTTACTGCCGTCAAAATACCAATTCCGATAAAAACGAAGGAGGAGGCATCTATTGTTGAAACCATGATATCTGTGATATTTGCTTAGGGTAAAGGAGTGCAAGACTTGACGAATTTTGCTTTTTCTTTAACTAAGGCGCATCCATTCCCCATTTCAGTGATTCCTTATTTGGGAATTGTTGTCTAAAGAGTTGTAAAACCTATACGACCGTCCAAAACAGGCCTTTGATAATGAGTTCCCAAGTCAACTATTGCAGTTTTGTTAAAATTTTAATTGGAGTTTTCCAGTTGTCTTCTATATAATATATCATGATACGCGAGAACAATACCTCGAATATTTCATAGTGATTAAGTCACCCCGACAATCGAACATAAAAAATAGAAATAAAGATACCTTAATAAGGCAGGTATTGAAATGAATTTATCTAGTATATGTAAATACTTACATTCAAACGAATAATAATTGTCCATATATTTATCAACAAATGTTATGATCCTAATCGACCAAACCAGACACCAACATTCCTGATGCCAGCGAAAAAAAGGTCCTATTGAATAAGAGAATAGATGCTGACCAGTTTTGGTTTCATTTGGCCTCATCAATCACCCTATCTAATGTCATTGAGGTGGACTGTGCTTTGCTTTGAGACTTCAAATATGACCAAAAGCATGGTCAGTATCTACACTTCATCAATGGAAGGGTCTTTCCATTGGCATCCTGAATGATTGTGTATGACAAGTTTTATTAATGGCCGTCAGCACCGTTTCATTAAACAAAGATTAACTCCTTTAATCGTCTTCATTTTATAGATCATAATATGCTTGGCATATATGCTTTAACTTGGTTTAGGATTCTAATGTTCCTTTAATGAAACGGTGCTTACGACCATTAGATCATAACGGCGTGCGTTATGCATCTCAATATTAATATTTTCAAATCCAAGATACAATTGCATCCGAAAGCTATCAAATATCAATATCAGATAGAAGAACATGCCACTTCCTAGGACAGATGAAAATAAAATATCTATTAATAACAATTTGGCCAATCAAACTTATTCGTGTTTACATAGGTAATGTCTCCAGCAGGAAAACAAGTTAAATACGTATAATAATATATAATAATATGCTTCATAACAGTTTTTAGCTGAATCGTGTAACTTTGTTCGTATAAGTATGAATACGGATTTTCATAGTACACTTGCCTTCTTTCTTCTTCAAATGCCTATCATATAAAGGATGTTAGTGACCACTTTGGTTCATTCAATCTTGTTCACAGCTGTTCTAAACAGTGATGTGATGAGCGCCTTCTTACTGGGATGCCGCGACCTACAATTATTTTACACTTAGGCCCTCTTGCTCAGTTCAGAGATTCAAGTTGATCCTAGATTAAGCTGACAGAATTGAACGGAACTGTCGAAATTAATTTAGGATCAATTTAAATCTCTGCTTAATCCTCAACTGAGCAACCGGATCTTAATGGTGAGTTAGAATATATGGTATTTCTCACTTCCCATTATATGCCACAGTATTTGATTTGCGTTATTTGATGGTCCTCTGGACTTCTTTACTTACATTGTCACATGTTTTGTCCACGGTATTTTCATCCAGCGATAACACTACTGCTGATTTCAATTGTTGAGTGTTACATTCAAACACAATGTAGAATAATCCTTAGTAACTGTGCAGATTTTGAACACTTGTCTCAGCTTTTTTTTAGAAAATAGCCTACTAGCTGCCAATCTATAAGTTCCTTTTACTTACTAGATTGCCCCACATTGAACATGAGTGGCCGACTGAATTGAACCCAGCAGCAAGATATCGCTATAAAAGGGAAACGGTTCTGAAACTTTTGTAAGTTATACAGTGATACGTCCAATCTCTCGGTGGGAAGCAAATGTCGTATAGACTTCCGTATATACCACCAGCATGAAAATATGTATCTGCTGGAACTATGCAGCATTTGTTTACAGCAAAACTGTGGTTAATTTGGGTTACAGCACGTAATTCTTGCTACGCTCAATTAGAGCAAACGCACTCAGTATTTTTCAAGTAGGATCTATGCCATTAGTCAATAAGGTTTGTTGACGTCGAATCTATCTTTAATATAATACAATAGGACAACGCTAAATACTGATCAACAATTCACAGAACTTCGAGTATTACTTCAAAGAGGAGTATTATTCGATTGTATTTATTCTAAGTTAGATCTTGGCCAACGATTGGTAGTTATATTTTTCGATTTGTCTCTTTTGATTTTGATTCTGTCACACGTCAAATTTCAGTTCGTAAACTTCACCACGTGGTAGTGTTCTAGATTGGATAGATTCTTTTTTATCTGAAAGAAAGATTAAAGTCGAAATGAATTCAGCACGTTCGTATGCTTTTGATCTTGAAAATGGCGTTCCACAAGGTTCTATACTTGGGCCCATTTTGTTTATTATATATATGAATGATATCACTGCTTTCTGTACATTTTTTTTTATCATTATTTGCCGATTATGCTTCCAAGGTTGTGTGGGTTATGAAACTTGAGGAACTTCAACAGAATGTTCAGTTGGCAATTTCTGAATTTGTTAATTGGTGTGATAGCAATCGATTGACTGTGAATTTGAAAAAGACTGCGCTCCTTAATGGTAATTTAAGAAGGGAAATACCATCTGATTTCATGATTTCTTTTAATGGTTCTGTTTTCAAATGTTGTACGTCATGAAGATTTTTGGGCATTCACGTAGACTCTAAGTTGATATGGCAAGACCAAATCGAATTTGTTTGTAACAAAGTGAATAGTGCGTATTATGCGCTTAATGTTTTGAAGAGGACTATAGATAGGCAGTCACTCATTTCTGTATATTATTCTCTCGCTTATAGTTTCATTCAATATCGAATTATTTTATGGGGTAATGCTGTTGACTTCAGAAGGGTTTTTGTGGCGCTAAAGAGAATTATCATATTAATTTTCAATATTGATCGGATGACATCCTGTAGACCATTTTTCATATCAAATGATTTGCTGACTGCTCCATCAATTTTTAATTTTAGAGCAGTTTTACATTTCAGAAATTTCTTGAGTGACTCACAAAATGTATCATCAATTATGAAGCAAGGCATGGTCACTTAATAAGGTCCTCTGTCCACAGGACCTGTACATTCGAGAAGTCTCCTAATTGCACTGCAGTAAAATTTTTCAACAAATTACCCAGGGAAATTAGAGATCTGTCAGTAAACAAATTCAAGTTTAAAGTAAGAACATTTTTGTCTTCGAAAGCCTTTTATTCTGTGCAAGAGTTCTTGGATGGTAATTATCAAAACAATGATTTCGAGTGACTTGCTACCTCTTGATTTTTATTTGTTGTTTTTGTTTATATACTTACGTTTTTGATGGTTATATGTGCCATCGTTTTTTGTATACATTGACTCTTACTGCATGTTCGGTATAAATAAATCTTATCTTATAAAGATACATTAGGTATATACCCGATGACATAAGAAAGCGTTGCATCCAGAAGGAGTAAGTTTGCAAATTTCATTCTTTGGCAACAGTAGAATATTACCATATTTGAAGGAAACCATAATAACGATATCAACGTTTAGTTAAAATAAGCACATTTGTTTTTGTGACATTCTTCGTTAAGAAACTATTTCACGAAATCTGAATAGAAATACTTATAGTTATTGACCGGCTGTCGACTTGTGTTCAGTTATAGTTAAATGTAACAAAATGTCTCGAGTTCCATGATGTCAAAATTATAACCACGTTTGCGATTCTGACAGGGTTAGCATTGTTGCCTATCGAGATGATGGTTTGCTATTTCGAGAAAATACTCATAGTGTTAAATGTACTGCAATAACATGAATACGCATGTTTCGCATATTGACAAATGAAGGTAGATGATCAACTGGTCGACCGAACCGTACTACAGAGCGTGCGCTTCAGGTAAGTGGATCTACGAGATCGTTTCGCTACTACACTATGCGTTATGTTGACAATATTCTACCATTGAACTCCAAAAGAAGAAGTTCCCTACTGTATCATCTAAATATGGCCGTCCAGACGTCCTTTTCAGCGAGACAACACCCATATTGCTCGTCGAACTATGGACTATCTTCAAGAAGCTACCGTTTTGCCGTTGCCACTCCATTTAATGTATTAAAATCCCATAACTCGATTGAACATGTGTGGCATATGATGAGGAGGAGACTAAACAATTTGCGGTATTTGCACTAACCTCCACAGACTCTAGCACAGTCAATTCATGAAGTTCGAGTTGCTTGGAACGTTGTCACAAGCAGACAACCTCCACATCGGCAGACTTTTTTCGTCGATGCCTAAACGTTCGCCAGTGTGTATTCATGGCCCTCGAAATACATGAAAAATTTAAAAAGTTTAACCATTCCACACCTATAATATAAGAACAACATGAATCACCAAATAGTCCTTACCAACAAAATGTATATCCATTTTTGACATAAAAAGGTAGGGTTGCATAAAAACTCAACTACCCTTTAACCCGGGTACATGGAAAACTCCTAATTCATATATAAAGTTACAAAGAAGTAAAAGCGCTGATATTGATTATGTGCTTCACTGTCTACTCACTCTTTCTTTATATCGAACGACCAGTATCAACAGGAATTGACGAATTTCCGGCAAGCTGCCTGGCACAATATTTTCACATTGAAATAACTTACTCCTCAGAAACTATCCGATTCTTTAACGAGCACAAATATCACAATAACTGCTAAGCCCAAGTAATTACCTTGTCGAAGAGCTTTCCGGGGCCCGCATATAACGTTTATAGGGATCTTTAGAGACTTTAGATCGACATTCGTTACGACGATGTCATGTAATAACTGGGAAGGACTAAGGCCTTTCTTGAAAATAGCGCTTATAAACATTTCAGGAGGGCGTAGGATATCAATGGGGAGCGTCTAACTAGGAGACTATCAACTAGGCAAGTGGATACTTGAGTTTCTTGATGTAATGTTATATTATACTGTAACTTGAGTGGGATCTGACTGTAAATTACTCGGAAGAAATACTCAAATCGAGGGGAAAATCCTTTTTGCATTCCGAACACATCACTTGAGATTGATATAATATCAATTTGCAGATAGTATTTCCATTAAGTGCTGAGGTAATGAATACCTGATTATGAACAGAATTTTATACAATGACATAATGACCAAATTTTTGGGTGGATCAAACAATCGGTACAACTTCCTTTATGCTTAAACATCCTAAAACTGAGTCATTTCTATATCTGCGGTAGATGACTCTCCGATATAAGCTGGATCCTGTAGTGCAGTGGTTGAGAACCGTTCTCAACCTATTAGCATTCACGCTCTTCCTTGCACTCTAAAAGTGTGTCACGCCAATTTTTTTCGTTCCAGATATAATTTCAAAATGGGGAAAAAAAGAAGAAATTTTATTTCAATGAAAAAGAAATAATAAGCTAATTCCCTGAACAAATTCAGTATCTTTTCCCTATGAGATAGGGAAACAGGCTTTTTACTTAGGTTTTTCACCAAAGACTTCTTTAAGGGTATATTGCAAATCGAAAAAATCTTATGTTTTTTATTTATGTAATCAAGTTTTTTAATGTTGAATTAAGTCAGTTAGCTACACTTTTTGATTGTCATCCGTATAAACCGAAGTAGAGATTGAAAATATAAATTTAAATATGTACAGGTGAGTAACTACATGAGTAGTCCTCATATTCTCTTGTATAATGTTGCGACGTTTTCGAGTAATTTGATATTCAAAAAAAAAAATCTGTGAAATCCCAAAAATTTTGTACTTTGGTTGAATGCAACTCTGCTTAAAAAATAAAACACAGATGTGTAGTGTCATAAATTTAGCTTGCTATTCTGAAGGGAATTATGTTTTTCAGAGATGGCATAGCTAATTATGAAAACTTGAAATGGCTATATCTTTTCATCTCGCTTTTCATCTAGACAGAATCAAAAAAATATTCTATTTATTTTAGCTTTTTGATTCATAGTAACAAGAAAACAATTCAAAGAATACATTATTGATGTCATTTTAATTACTATTGGCAATTTTTTTTTATTATGCTTTTTGTTGCTATAAAACAGAAAAACTTCGAAAATTAGAATTGAAATGAAGAACAAAACTGACACTTAAAAATCATCATATGAACAAAAAACGATCTTGTAGTCGGTGAGGTGAGGATTTATGTAGGATTTGGCATTCAAAGAGCTTTCTGAATATGCCATTTTATTTATATGGTGTCCGTTCTTTTTGTAAACAGGGGTTGAATTCAATGTTAGATATGCCTAAAATTTGTCGCCACAAATTGCAATTCGATAAAAGTATCCTACTAAACCTACTCACAGCACTTCAAATGTTGGACCACTTTTTCTGAAATTCATCAAGAAACCCGTAACGGACGATTTTTTCAAGCTCTACTCAAATGTTGAATGAAGAATAATGTGTTCCATTTATAAATTGGAGCGCCAGAAGGCAATTTTTCAAACTCGTCTGTCAGAAACTCGCCAACTTTTCGACTCTGACGTCTCTGACTACGATGCCGTAGGCGTAGGTTTGAATCATGCATCGCGTATAATAATTATGAATTGAAACGAATCATATTTTTCTGCATGTGCACTTAGGTACAGACTACCCGTTTTGTTTTTACTGAAAACTGGACATTCAAACTTCAAACTGAATTTTTGATGAGTAGATGGGAGTTGAGTAGAGAGTGTCAAAGAGCCAATAATAAATTCATGGAGTCTTGCTTCTCCAAAATTCAGAACATATGTTGGTGAGAGACGAACATTTTTCAGTGAATTATAATATATAATATAAATTATAGTTCATTGCCCATTTTTTTTTCAACAAAATATTCAGCAAAATATAATATCTCAATGGATTTCAATTATTTTTCGCCAAATCTATAAAAACAAGCACTCGTAATTAATTATATCAAATAGACTCTTGAAAAGAATTCAGAGGAGAATACACAGTAAAGGTATACAAGGTGTTACCAACTAAGTGAAAAAAATGTTAGGGGGTGATTCTTTGTCAAAAATTAAAAAAGGTCTTTCCTGTTAACCAAAGCTATTAGGCTTTTTCTTGTAAAGTAGTACGCTTTCGAAAATGAGTAGAAAATATAATTTTTTCTATTGGAAGTGGTGGAGAGTTGAGGAAATGCATTTTGGGGCCACGTTTTACCAATAAAAAGGCTATGTATAAATATTATTTCCATTTAGTTCTGATTGCAACCCCTTTTGCATTTTTTACTAGAATTTTTATATTGAACTCAATTTGAAAATACGTCAAACAATCTTGTTTGACTGTAAATGCAGTGGATTCTTGATAAAAAATGAAATACAGCATTGGGATCATGCACATGCAGATCTTCTGTGAATGAAATCGAAAATTATAGAACATGCTCACAAAATACCATTTATTTCTTCTTGTTCTTCTGAGAAAAAAAGAATTTTTTTTCTCACTTCCGACAGCATGTACCTTTTCGAGGAAAATTATAGGAGCTTTAGTTCACAATTACATGAAGTACCTCCTTTAATTTTTCCCTTGAAATATTCGCACTTATTTGTGTACTTGTACTTTATAATTCTTTATGATTAGGTATGGTGAGCTCCTTCCCTAATTTTAAAAAAATTTTCATCAAAAACTTGACTGAAATAGGAACTATTCCATATTCACCTCTGCTGGATATTCTATAATGCCATTGATGATATACTCTTATGTTTATTTCGAAAGTTGAAAGAGTTGCCCAGTTGACGTATACCGATGGATTCGATTCATTTTCAGGAAACACTTGGCTTTATTGGATTATGGTCAGTTCGTTCTAGACAATGGACATCATTTAAAGTGTATAAGTTCATTTATACACTCGTTTATATATCAATTAACAAGGGGACTGAGAGGCAGTGTATTTGCAATGAATGAGTTGTGATGACTAATATAAATATAATGCCCTTGTTAAATATGGGAATTCAAACATCTGCAGAAATTAATGTGAACCTATAGTGCGAGTCTATAAAATAGAATAAATTCCTTTTATCTAAGACGTTTTCTTGTTGTAAATATGCTCTTGTTAATGCGAGAAAATATTGGATTGATGTGGCCGTTACTTGATGAAAATCCATACTCTTGAACTTGAACTCAAAACAGATTATATTATTATATGATTTTCACAAAAATGAGTTTTTTAAACCACGACGGTTTACCTTCACCCACCTGAAGATGCTATGACGAAACACGTGTCATGGTTTGAAAAACTCATTTTCGTGAAAATCATATAATCTGTTTCAAGTTCGAGAAAATATTATACAGTTTGTCCCAAATGTGATATAAGCTTCACATTTGTACATACCGAATGAAATTTTTGTATTTGATGAAACTGAGCAACTGATCTATCTGATATCAAGTCAACTATGTTTCTTCAATAAATGCTCAAAATGTTATCTATTAACTAACTGACAATATCTTAAACAGAACTGAATCTGTTTTTGGACATTTTTGGGCTGAAATTAGCATATACTCCTGTGTTATTCGTTCTTGTAACTGCTCAATGTTTCCCGGATTGGTCTTAACAATTTTGTTTTCCAAGCATGAGAATCCATAGCTGTTGAATCTGGAGACATGGGTGGCCTGTTGGCTATTCAAAAGGTCTTTTTCTACCAATCCATAGACCTGTATGGAAATTTATAATCTGGATAGTCACGGGCAGGTCTTTCAAAATGGGGAGGCTCATCGTCTTGTTGAGAAAGGATGTTTCTATTAGTGACAGGCTTCATCCCGAACAGGAAACAGCGTAACCAAACTCGGAACTACTAGTTACTCCCTGGAAAAATTCCCAATATCCAACTCCAATGAGATTTCCTTGCAGAAAAACTGGTTCTATTACTTGATTACGAGCAATGCCTGTCCAAACTTTTTCTTGATATTGAGTGTGGTTATATCTTACCAATGTAAGATACCAATAACGACAGTTATTGACCATTCATCTCACTATTTAACGTGAATGTTGATTCTATCTAGTAGATTCATTATTTTTTCGCAAAACTGGAGTGTTCTATCTAAATTATCTTCGATAAGTACCTGAAAATGTCTGTGGTTTAAGTGCTGGTCGTTGAAGACTGGCTAATTTCGAGTTCCAATGCAACCTGTCAAGTGTGGACAGGAAGATTTTTTTGAACAGATGGAGTATTCATTTTGACATATTCAGCGAGGGCACTGTGACGATGATTTTTTTTTTCTGCAATGCCCATTTACCTGAAACTGTTTTTCAGTCTTGGTTATGGTACTTTACGTCATGGGTGGTAAATCCTCATTTATTTCATTTTGTATTTTCAACTATCTCCGTAGTTAAAATTTCGATTTTGAGGTTGTCATTTAAGTTCTTTTCGAAGCAACAAAATAGCTGTCTATGATTTGCTGAATGTAAATGTAAGTAACTCAAACTTATCATTTCATAACGCAAGGTACAATGTTTTCACGTTTATGACAACGCAGTAACGCACTTTTTTTGTCAGGTCGGTAGAAAGAACCTACCATTCTTAAGGGAAGTTTTCACGGACAGGAAAAAAGTTGACGAAAATATAAAAACAACTTTTTACTGATGATTTGGTGAGTAGAGAAAAGTCTAACTTAAATCTGAACATTACCCATATGACATTTTGTACAGGGTTTCAAACTTTGTAGGTATAACCAATTGACGTATGCGCTTCTAGCTTAACTTCTAAAAAAAGTTCTAAGAGTATTTACAATACTCTCAATAGATGTTATGTATTGAAGATATTTTTCAACAAGTAATTATTTGATTTTTTTCAAAAAGATTCTTATTTTATTCCAAAATATAACAACCCAAACGACCGAGTTATCCAACCGATTTTAAATTAGCTAAGTTTTTGTGATCAAATAATAACTGAGAATTTCGATTTATTGACGTGGAAAAATATGTGATTAGGTAAAAAATTTTGTAACTATTTAAGAATGAGCCGCAGAGTGGGGTACGAAGTTGAGTGCTTCCAATACAATTCCCATTACCAATAATTATAAAGTTTCAAAATTCATGTTTCGTGGTATCTCCCGAGATACAGTTTCTTAATTGAACTCTTATTTGATATAAGGTGCTGAATATTTAACACAGCCACACGGAGTTTGAGCATGGTTAAAACCCTTTCAGTTTAATGTTCAAAGTTATTTCATGATTAGTCTCTATACATGTTCAGGTGGTAAATTCCCACAACGAATATAATAATGAACATCCCTTATATTGCTACGTGCGAGACTCTGGTAAAGTAATTTTCAACTATGAAACCTATGTAGGCAAATTAGGCGCTGGGCAACTGTTTAATTTTCACTGTCACTTCAATCTTCAAATCATAAAGAAATGAGAAAGCACAAGAAGAGAATATATGTATAATAAAGAGGAGTTGAAATGCTAAATTTGTAAAAATTTCAAAATGATGAAATTTATCCCTTACATTCGCATCTTGTAAATTGAACGTTATACAGTGTGTTTCACGAGTAAACGGACAAACGAAATTACGAAAACCGTAAATAGAGGGCCTTGAGCTGAGTTCAGAAATATCTCATATGTGTGTCTTAGGTATTCCGTTTCCGATAGACCGTTTCTTAAATTTGTCGAATTTTCGTTTGGCTATAATTCCTGATAATTTTGATCGATTCGACAGAAAATTTATTATCAGGTTGAAGTTGTTAGTTTCAATGAAAAGGAACATTAAAATTTGTCAAAACTCAGGACCGAACTCATTGAGTCTATATTCAAATCCAAACTCCTCTGTACGTAGTTTTCAATCATAATTTCAATATTTTAGTTATCTACATGTACCATTGTCATAAATTCAATAAATCGGAGGTATGCCCCATCCGTGAATTATTTCTAATGAATAATTGTTTCGTTGTCAAACGCCTCTTGAAAAACCAGCTCAGCATAAAAATTCATTTTGAAATGTTCAACTCACTTTTTTTGTCCTCGAAATATGGCTTGCTTCCGTCTGACATTCATAGCATATCTGATTCATTTTCAGCTGATTCGCCTTTTTAGTGGGGGTAATAATTGAAATTTCGAATATGATAAATGTTTTTTGAATCCTTCATTGATTCCATTATTGCCATTATTGTATCTATGAAGATTATGGTCTTATTACTCTTTGTTATTGAAACATTGATCATATACATGCACAGAAAAAAGTATTTATCAGTATTCAAGTCTCTTCATCAAGTTAAGTAGTTAAAAATTTTCAGAATGCCCCACAAGATTACTAATAGCATTGAGTATTAACCTTTGAATACTCAAAGCTAATAGAGAATATGCAGACGGGTGGATTGCCAGGGGAGAACACCAGCATCGGCCTGCTTGATCCCCTGATCTGACACCCCTCCATTTCTTTCTTTGGGGATATTTGAAAGCCAAGTACTATGAAACAGATATTGTGACAATGGAACAATTATTAGATCGAATAAATGCTGCTTGCGACGAAATTCGTAATAAATGTAATGTAATAAAACGAGTAGATATGAGCCTAAAAAAGAGGGACAAAAAGTGTATATAATAATTTGGAGGAAATCATTTTGAACTCTAATCAGGCAGAACTAGTTATCCACAGAAAGACAATTTATTCTGAAGTTCAAGTTTCAATAATTAGTTTCAAGATAGCGTAGTTTTTCTTTCCATATTTGTGTATTATCAAATACACAACATTTTATCATTGTGAATGACAATTTTGAATAACCTAATATGGTATAATTCTTGAATATATTCAAAAGAATATTTGTTGAAGAAAAAATTGCAATTGAAATTTCTAAACCCATTTTCATGTAGTGCTCTATTCTTCAGAGGCGTCTGACCACAAAACAATTTATTTATAAAACATGATTCACATGTGAGACAACACCACGATTCATTTATTTAGAGACAATCATACATGCAGATAACGAAAATGTTGAAATTATGATGAAAAACTACATATATGGTGTTTTTATGAGTATGAAGTTGAATAAAGCCTCACTGAGTTCGGTCCTGATTTTCATCGAATTTTAATGTTTTGTTTCATTGAAACTAACAACTTTAACCTAAATATAAATTTTCAGCTGAATCGCTCCAGAATTTCAGGAGTTATAGCAGAACGAAAATTTGAGTAAAAACCCCTTTTTATGAGGTGTTTCTGAACTCAGTTTAATGTCCACTATTCAGGCTTTTCATTTTTCCTTTACTCGTGAAACACCCTCTATATATTTCATGAAATGGTTCATTTTTATACGCTATACTCCACCCACTCACAGAAAAAGACTTAGACCCTAGTGTGAACAGAAATTCGAAAATGTCAAAAAGCCACCGGAAAAAATTGATCTAATATATTCACAAAAATTTTTTAAACCATTTGCTTGATATCCGCCAAGTCTTAACCAGCTTGAAACCCGGGGTGAAAATGCACTATCAATGTTATAGAGAGCTTCGACAACGAACAATTTCGTAAACACTTACTACACCATGTTTCATATCGTTTACACTTTTAATACCAAGTTCTTCAAATCACACCAAACAATAAATTATGGATTAGCGATCACGTGATCCTCATCTGCCATTTCTGCCAAAAGTGCTTTTCAATTTGTAGAACTTTAATTGCTATTTAATATTATTTGTTGTATAAATTTACACGTAGTTTAGAATGTACTAACATGTTGCGTAAAATCACTGTTAATTAATTCCTGTATATCGTTGGCGCATGCTTTTTTCTATCGCGTTGCAAAATAAGCGATACACCCTCTGGTGGCAACCAGAGTAACCCGAGTATGGCTGTAACCATAGAAATCGAGCACTAAGGAGCACCTAAATTCGAATAATGATAAATACAGTTAATTAAATTCACTGAGCAAAAAGTCCTTACCTATATTCACTTTTAGTTTATTTCAACAACAAAACACGCATCCAAACTCAACACTCAAAAAAAAATAATTAGCTTTTGTGGTTATGAAAACAATATCAAAAACAGCCATAGCTCCGTAACTGCTCACCCAGCGCTGCAATCGTATTTTGCAACGCCAAATTGGCGTTGTAGTATCTGTTATTCGTTTATTGTGCATTTTTTTAAATTTCATTCCTCTTTCATGTTCACATATGTACTATATTTGTATTCCTTGTATACTTCGAGAAATAAAAAAATTTTTTCTTATACATTTTTACTTCTTAAAAAAATGTATATAGGGGCGGCAACGTAACCATTGCAACGGGCGTTATTTTGACGAATTCTACCTGATGATAAAAAAGTCCCATCTTCAAAGACATCTTTTATTGTACAATTCCAAGAACAAATTATGATCTCGCGATTTTCATCTGTCAAAATCCCTCTCATTTGAATGAAGCGGGGCAGCTCCGAAACTAATTTAAACGGAATGAATCATTCCTCGCGCTCCCAAAATAGATTAATTCCCAAACTTCTACTTATAACAAAACGGAACGATTAAATTGTGTACCCTTCGTCAACTACAGATATCAAATTCACTCACCCTGGAAATCCTCAATGGCGATTCGGCGTCAACACCACCACGTATCCGAAACCCCCACGGCGAACCGCCTTCCAAGACAACTTCTCTAGTTGTCATAGTGGGCTCTGGACATGAATTGGACGCGAGCCAACGCGATCAGGATGCAGAATATTTTCAATCCGAAACAGATACAATAATCGATCTTGGAGATATTTTGTGGACAATGGAAACGACACTGATTTATGTCATTACTACAGTTGGGGTTGTCATCAACATTGATCTGAAACAAAGATGGAGGAGACAATAAGAGGAATCCTAATGAAACGTTTAATTGGTTGAGCATATAGTGCTCAAGCATTGACACTTGACAGAGCCTCTAGCTTGACAGGTGCTACAAAATACGAAGAAGAGGGTGGCTCCATTTAAAGTGATAATTATCTGTGGGTTGATGTTTGAGTTCACAAATACAGTATGGTTCAATTATATGGAAGAAATTTATTTTCTCTCAAAAAAAAAACATTTTTTTATGTTAATCCTGAAACGCGCCTATTTATGTTTGTGATTACTAAATTTTCGAAATTCAATCGAAAGAGATCACGCCATTTCTTTGTTGTGATGATTTTTTATGGGTCAGTATGTCATGTGACACCTCAGAGGGTGTCAATTACCTATTCAATGGTACAAAATATTGTAGGATCTATTCACACTAGATGAATATAAAAATGCGTAAATAATCCTAAACGAGGAATTTATATGAAATCCGCTTAAACCTTACTGGTCTCAAGGATATTTCCAGTCGGGGGGGCCATCTCCCCCCCTTCAAAACTTGAGAAAAATATTTTTTCGAATAACGAATAATTTTATTTTGTTGTTCAAATATGAATGAATTTCAAAGTAGTTTTCTCTCCAAACATAAAGCATATATTACAATTATTAAGGTCTACCTATTTATTTTATATTAACGAAGACCTTACAGATTTTCAAATATAAATACTCCTGGAACAGCCACTGCACTGAGATCGAGTAAGTTTCGAGATTCATAACTAGAAGAGCTGCTCTTTCAGAGTATGTATTACATTTATATCAACTATAATTTTTCTGGAATATATGCAATACTCAATGTATTGAGTATCAATACTCAATGATAAAACGCAAAATTTTGGGTTTTACATGAAAGTGTTCACAATGCGAAATATTCGAGAATATATTGAAAAATTCTTAACCTACTATAGAACCAAACAAAATTTCAATGTCAAAATATTTTATTACTCAACATATTCTCCTCTGAATTAGATACATTTATTACACCGAATCTGCAACTTCTCTAGACCTTTCAAAAAAAAATGATTCTTCTTGCTCTGCAAACCAGAACTCTACAGCTTTTATTACCCCGTTGGAAGAAAATGTACGACCTTTTAAACTTTTTTCAGTTGAGGAAAGAGATGATAGTCGGATGGAGCCAAATCTGGTGAATAAGGGGGGTGTTATACTAATTCAAACCCTAAATCACAAATTTTACATGGCAACACGAAATTTGTGTGCAGGGGCGGTGTCCTGAAAGAACAAAACACCTTTGGATAGCTTGCCGCGTCTTTTCTCTTTAATTTTTTCCCGTAGAGTGGTCAGTAAAGTCGAATAGTTATCTCCGGTTATTGTTCTACCCTTATCCAAAAAATTAATCCTGGCAATCCCAAAAAACTGAAGTAAGAACTTTTCCAGCTGATTTTTGGACACTAAACTTCTTAGGTCTTGGAGAGCCAGAGTGTCGCCATTCCATCCAATGTTGCTTTGTTTCTGCATCGTAGAAATGTACCCAAGTCTCATCCAAAGTAACAATTCGGTTTAAGAAGTCTACATCGTTTTCAAATCGAACGCAATGATTCTACCCTTGCACGCTTTTGATCAACATTCAAACATTTGGGGATCCATTTTGCAGCAATTTTTCTCACGTGAACTTTATGATGAACGCGTTCGTATGACATATTCAGTGCTTCAGATATCCGTTTTAGCCCAATTCGACGATCTGATAAAATCATGTCATGAAATGCATCGATATTTTCGGGGACTGACACAGAAACTGGCCTTCCCGATCGGTCATAATCTTCAATGGAAAATTCACCTCTTTTGAAGCTTGCAGTCCAATTTTTCACGGTCGCATAAGAAGACCAATTAAAGCATATTTTCGTAAATCTGCTTACCTCTTAACCCTTTTAAACACAGGTACTTCATGATGGCTCGATACTCCAATTTTTCGATTTTCACAATTTCGGAGGACATCTTCTTTCTTTTAATTTATTGCCTAACTCTGGTTTACTTTTTTTACCTTAAACTTCACACTGACATTTCTAATGAGTCATTGTTAGTGGCTATGGTAACGCAATATTTTTTTTATGCATTGGACTGGTCTAGGCTAACTAGATATCAATACATCCTCCTAATTTTTGCGTTTATGGGCGTCATAACTCAACCGTAACTCGTGCGTAACTCGAACGTAATTTTCAAAATCTAATGGTATTTTTAGGATATTTGAAGCGGAACAGTTATTTTCCTTTCTCACTATTATTCAAGTTTTGAATTCGCATAAATTCTTTCAATCAATTTCAATTGAATTATATGCGAAATAACCTATTTATATTTGAAGTTTAGAAGTAAACGTTGTCGTTTTTGATTGAGTGGTGGAATTAATGTCTTTAATTATAGTAAGAGCAAAATATCGTGATAACTGCAATATTTGAATGAAGAGTTGACTTTCATTCGTTTAAAAATAAAAATTATTTGACAGTTCATGAAATTCTGACATTTCTTAAAGAGAAGTTACGTTTGCATTGTGAACACTTTGCAAATTAAGACAACATTTTGGTTTACGACAACTTTACGTCTTACTTCCATTGTAAATGGGCACTAAAAGAAAATGGTCATCACGACCCGACAACCACTTCTAACGTTTTCAATTTAATCTAAATATTGTTCCATTTTAAGAGTCCTTTTAACTATCTTGGAATGAATTCATATAAAAATGAATATAAACCTTATCTGCGATATTCATGATGAAATTTCCTGTTTACAACAAAGCTTGCTAACATATATTTCGCTAGGTATTACAACTTGAAGAAATACTAATGTAGACAAGAAATAAAATCTACCCGACGTGACGGCTATTTTGTGGTTATAAAGTTCGCACCATCGTGATTTCAATAAAGATAACGTCATAGGCCGAAGCTCAATCGAGGCAATAGAGCATTGTAGATTTTTTTCAGGAAGATGCGTGACTCTTTCGATAATTAGAGTTCGTTATCAGTTTCCTGCATCATGAGGGGTTTTCGTTACATGTTTATTAATTTTCTCACATTGTTTATCATTTATTACTCTTCTATTTTTTTTGTTACTTGGGTTTTTAATAAACTGGCATTTCTGTTTTTCATATTCATCGAGTATCGGATAATTCTCTCCCGTCAAAGTCGTCTTACATCAGCTTTTTCACCATGAGCTTGCAAGAATGAAGCTTCGATTCATGTAACGTTCTAAGAACTCTAGAATGATGTGGATCATTATGAAGTGCTGCTTGTTTCGAATTGGTATGGGGATTTTCTTCGAACGCAAGAACACTTTTCTGTTTTCGGGAATTGGATTTCTAGCACTTTTAGAAAGATCTTTCACACCACCAGATTCTCTGAATTTTACCTCAATTCTGCTAACAGTTGATTGAGAAAAAAGTTGTAAGCGGTAAATAAATAACATTATGTGATACATTAGTTCGGGAGCTCACAAGGAAACAGTTCTCAGTTTGAATTTTTCATTTTTACTGATTACGTTCCCCTAGAATCGTTAAGCTCCTAAGACAGAAATCATAATTTATTCATTTTCATCCCCGCTCTGTCTTTGCACTCACAAAGATTCATTAGTGCCTAATGAGCTACATAGCAGCTAATTCTTATAAGGGAATATTGTTTTCCGAAAAATTTGAATACTCTTATACAATTCTCAGATAACAAGATGAATATTATGAATAGAACTCTAATTGCGAAAACGGAGTTGGAAATGAATTAAGTTACAGAAAAGTATAAACTTCATTCGTCTTCCTATTTCAAAGTAACGCTCGAAATCAGCTCTAACGATTTATACAGGGTTCCACGAAAAATTAACAGCTCGATTTTCCGACATGAAAATGAAATCACCCGGACCCGGACTTCAACAGCCGAATGGGGGTGAGAACAACCTCTTGATTTCGAATAGGGATGAGGGGTACTGCGATAACTAATCTTGAAGACCGTATCGAGTACTATTTGACCCTAAAATTTCGCTTCAAAATATCAATCGATAATGAAATAACAGCGAAAATAATGAAAGAGGTAATGTGTAATTTATCTCGAGAATATTCGTATCCGACACACTGCAAAGGTATTTAGTAATTCTGTTGTTAATTTTTTGTCCAGAAAGGTATTAATTTTTTGTCAAAAAAAAAGGTAGACCATGTTTTTGATTCATCTTAGACTATGGTGAATTTTTAAAAACGTTACAAGTGTGTCAAAGCGATTGTAAATTTTCAGTAGAATTTAAATGATGTATTCCGTGGAAGAAAGGATGGAAATGATGAAATAATTTTTTTTTAAATAACGACACTGCACGAATAACAGCGGCTTTATTTAATGAACAACATCCTAGAAAAATGTATCCGCTGCTCACTTTGTGCAACTGGTTACCAAATTTGATGCTGGTGGTTCAGTGGGAAACAAAAAGAGCATTAAAGCGACGAAGCGAGGGACGTGACTGTCTTAGGTAATGTAGCAATGGATCTGACCTTTAGTACTAGGAAATTGTCCGATATATCTGGTGTTTCACGCACAACAATCATGAGAATCCTTAAACAACATAAATTCCATCCTCATAAGATACGATTGGTCTAGGAAAGAATGAGGATGATCACGATCGTCGACTCCAAATCTGTGAAGTGGTCAGTGACATAATTAACGCTAATCAAAACTACATATACGATATCTCACAAATACGGTAATCTCACTGGCCAAAATTTTTTCAGATCATGCTGAGTATTTTGACAGAAGCTAGGACAGGTCAAGAAGAACAAGACTAAGCTGAACTAAATGCCGACGTTCCGTCCGTATATTCGAACTTTTTCAAGGCAAGTTCATTCAGTCTGATACAATAGATGTTAGTTTTACTGACATTCGGAAAAATTGCAACCAAGACTACTTTAATTTTCAATTTAAAATTGGAATTGGAAACAACATCGAAACTCGATGGTGTTATCAATCGAGAGCTCTGATTGATGATTTTGAATACGATTTTTTCAACATCGTTCATGAAAGTATCTCTATAGATACTTCCACGTCCAATGTCTTTAGGAGCTGGAATGGGCTGAGCTATTTTCTGTAACAGAGAAAAGTCGCATCTTGCGACACACAAATTCACAAATTGTAGATATATCAACTAGAGGATCTTATGTTAGTTTGAGCGAAATCCAACCCATAATCAACGTATATTGTTAAACTCGCTACTATAGTCACCAATAAGAAACATCTCCTCATCAGGCTTTCACTTATGCTTAATAAGAAGTAAGAAAAATTACATAAGTAATTACATACGTTGAACAAGGAACCATTCAACAATCTGGTACTGTTACCACCAATACAAAGCAATTCTTTAATATTCCTTAATCGTACTGCGTACAAATAAAAAATCTCATTACTACTACACTACTAAGAAATAATGAGTAAGAAACATTCCATCAGCATGAGCCTTGATAGGTAGGGGCCAGGGTGAGCCCATCCTAGAATTCTCGGCAGCTTCCCCCCAAAGCTACTCAATATAACTAATTTTTGAGCAAGCACATTGCGTTTCCCAGGTCTCCCCAGAAAAATCCTGGCTACGCCCATGCACATCATCATTATTATGAAATTTTTTAAAAACGCGTTCATTTAACCACCAATAAGAAACGTGTCCTTATTGAACATTTTCAGCTTATTTTCAATAAGGAGTGAGAAACACTACATCAACGTTGAATGCGAATCAATCTAAAAACCCGTTACTTTAGCCACCAATATTAAACGTGTCCTTAAAGTTACAGCGTCTTCCCAGCGTTTGAACAATATGATGTAAGAAACGTTACAACTATGTTGAAATTCGTGTTTACATACCACTAACGTTGTTATTGTATTGAATTTGATTTGAAAATTGTTTTTGAGAAACGTTTTATAACTTCTACAAAGGAGAGCAGCAATTTTTATCCAACAACAATTTTGTATTCCTTTCGTTTCAGATGTTTTGGAAGATAATCCATCAAATGTTATACATATTAGTTTCTGACGAATTGCCTTCATATGATTATTCACCAAAATCGTAAAATTTATCCTTGTTGAAAATTATAAATTATTGAAGTTAAATAAATTCATTCACCACGAATTATTCAATGATATATGTTCATAAAGATGTACCATATATCTTCTATTCGAAAAAAGGCGCCAACACAATGCATCTCTGTCATTACATCTTCCATCCTTATATTTTTTATGGCTTCACAGCGCCACCTGTCCTATTTCAAGTTTTTCGCAGACACTTTCCGTTACACTAGTTTGTTCTCCCTTTCTATACCTTCCATAATTGATGGTTTATAACCTTAGCTGAAAGAACTAGAAAAAATTGTTGTAGCGTGTATAATTCTGGACAAGGTTATTTTGAAAATAACATCGTTATTTCATCGTAGAATTTTGGTTACTAAGAGGTAACGTGTAACAAACGTAGAATCAAAGTGAGGTGGTAACGTTACTATGAAACTAGGATGAAACGTATTTCCTAATCTCATTATGCCGTTTATCCAACGATAAATAATAGTAGTGTTACTTGAAAAATGAAACGTTTTTCACGTCTATATGTTTATTGGATATTTCATTCAATAGGTATTTGTTTTGCTTTACTGTCCTCTTCATATGTCGATAATAGCTCATATCAAATATACAATATACAAGCAATGTTTCTTCAAGCGAATAGAATTTTCATCTCAAAATTTCGAAGAAAAAACTGAGTTCCTGCGGTTTTTAATAAAGCGCTTATAATCGTGCTCGAAAAATCAAATTAATTAAAAATCAGTGCTCGGTTCTCCAAACTCAGAAGAGCTTTTCATGAGTGTTTAGTAGTCGAAGAACTTTTTTCAGTGCTCGGTACATCTCTCATGTAGCGTTTCTATCCCCACAAATGGGTCGGGGTCCGGGGAACAACAAAAACATGAGTTTCTGTGGCAGAAATGTAATTCAATTCGCCCCACACATAAACAAAATAGACTCACCATAAAAAATTTCTACCTCCATTCATTTGATGAAAAGTCCGCACGAATGAGCCAAAACACAAATCACTGAGTTTCCGCTGATATTATGCGCGTATCATAAACCCTCAACGCTGGGACAATTTGGATCGAGGTATTCTGGCTAAACTACATTTTTGTTGCGGTCTTCATTAAGCGCCGCGACGCCAGACCGCAATACGAGTTTCAATATCAAACAATCGACATGTGATTAGAGTGCGCACGCCTTTTGGACGCCGAAAGCACTTCCGTAGCACGCTGATTCATGTGGATATTCAGGTTAATGGAGTTAATGGTATTTTGCAGGGATTGGCGTCGGGCGTCGTCGTTTGTCAGTCTGCTGGAAAGGCCACGGTGTGAATGCACCCTTCTTTGATTTCCTGAGCCAGGGAGAAATATTGTTGATAATTGAGAGGGTGGATTATATTTGCGCGTCACTTTTTCACACAGGAGGGTCAGACGAAAACGAAACGGCGGATTTTTTGCTTGAAGCATCAACATTTCAGAAAAACCCTGATGGTTGACCCTCATGTTTTTATAGGTAGATAAAAAATATTAATGTTCGAAATGGTCACCTAAATGAATCTTGTACTCTACTATCGCTACTTGGCTTGGCTCCACTTCTTTCAAAAATACAGATCAGATCAACAGAAAACTAGAACTTGACACAATAATGAAATTTTGATTATTCTCGCAAAATTTGGATGTCATCTTCATCTGGCGAATTGAATCTGAGATGTGTGAGCAGAAAGAATGGATGAGGTTCGGTGATACTTTCGTCCCTTGAGAAGTGATCATTTACTACTGAAAACATTCCAATCTCCTATGATGTACCGCTTCTCAAACCAGACGCAGGCCTAACGCCACCGAACGGTTGGAAAGCCGTCGGTTGAATTGGCAGTACCAATGACATCCACATCGAAGCTAACGCATCCGAATCTCTATTCATATGTGCGAACTTCGGTGTGGGACGATGGGAAATATTTGCAGGGTTTTCTGTTTAGATTCAGCGTATTTTAGGTACCGCTCTGAAAGTAAACCAAAAATTTTTTACACTGTCGTAGATGATGAATTGATTTGTCAACTTACTAATGCTTGAAATAATATATTTGATGTTATCCCCTTATAATGAGAAGAATATAATTTTTACGAAAAAGAAACTGCGTCAGCTATCAGCTAACTTCTCACCTTCCAATTATAGGTTGTGCCGGTAATCGCCGTCTATATAGACGGCTATATAGGGCGAGTCTTTGACTCGTACGGAGATCATAACAGTAGATTCTTCAGGTCAAGAGAATACCATTTCTTCCGAATCGGCTCGGTTTGAAAGATACAGGCTTTTGAAAAATCACAAAAAAAATATTATCTATTTTTAGTTTTATCTCACAAACGTTTTATCGAATGAAATGAAATTCGGAATATAGGTTTTCATTTATTTCATCAATCTTTTTCCAAAACAACCCATTTCTTCATGTTTTCTCATTATGACCATTACGTACCATTTACATAACCCAACTCAACAACATGTTGGACGCCATCTGATGAATATTTTTTCAAGTAAAATAATTTTTAATATTTTCTCGTATAATGAGCCGTTTTCGAGTAATTTGATGTTCAAAAATTTTAATTTTAATTTGATAAATTGGGTACTATTTACGTTTTATCTTTCGACTCAAAATTGCTTCAGTTTCAGCCATCACCTCTTCGTTTCCGGCGAGCACTTTTCAGATCTTCGAACAGGTAGTAGTCACTGGGGGCTAAATCTAGACAATAGGGATGCGGAAAGAATTCAAAGCCCTTTTCGTGCAACTTGGCCGTAGAAGTCAGCGATTGTCTTGGTAAATGCTGAAAGAGCACTTTTTTTTTCTTCATTTGTGTCCATTTTTTGAAGATTTCTTCCTTCAAACGCACCAATAACCATATATGATATTCGCTATTGATGTCCTTGCCTTTCAAGGAGGTCCATTCAGCTGACTGCCGATTTGACTCTGGAGTGTTGTGGTGGATCCATACTTCATCCATTGTAACGTAACGACAAAAAAATCGTTTTTAATGCGACGAAACAGCAGCAAATATCTCTCGGAATCTTGGACACGTTGTTGTTTCAATGTTTTTGGTCCACTTTGAGCAAACGTGGCAACCACTTTGAAAAGAGCCTTCTCATGGACAAATTTTCATGCAAAATACTTCCCACGCGTTCAAAGTCTCGGCTATCGCCTGCATTTTCACATTACGATTGCCCAATACGTTTTTGTGGACTTTTTTATGTTTTCCAGTGAAACCACCTCCTTTCGCCTCCCAGAGCGTGATGCATCTTTGGTGGTTGAATGACCACGTGTAAACTCTGCATACCAGTCGATGATGGTTGATTTTTCTTTGACAGAGTCCCAATAATGCTTATCGAGCCATGATTTTGCTTCGACGCTATTTTTTCCTGTCAAAAAGGAATGTTTAATCAACACACGATTTTTTTCCATTGCTTCGAAAATCTCAAAAGTTGGCGCCACTTCAAGAGCTGTAACTTGTAAACAAATACTTGAAATGACATGAAATTTTGACAGGTTTCATTTGAAGGTTGGTACTTCCTGAAAATGATAATGATTCTGTATCTGTGACGCAACTTCTGGGTCCGACCGCGAACAAAGATTATGGAGTAGAAAGATAGGAAACGCCCTCATATCATATAGTACTAAAAACCGACTATATTTTGGCCAGTGAAAACACCATAGATAAACACTATAGATGGGAAACTCTCAGATAAAATTTTGTTACGAAGAAAAGCGCCATCTCTTAAACGTCAGCAAACTAATCTCGATTAATTTGTCGAGAGCGCCCTTTACGCTTTGATAAGGTAATTTTATTTTATTTTATTTGGAGACAACTATGTAACAAATAATACTCTGAGTTCATACATACAATTTATTAGATGAAATGTTCACATATGATAATTGAAAAACAATAGAATATATGATTGATAAACAAAAATCAGTTAAATGAAACTTATCTATCTTTTATGAGCTGAAATACCTCAAATTTGGACAATATTTCAAGCGCTTCTTGAGAAAATCATACCTCTTCTTTGGTACTACATCCTACGAAATCAGAAAAGATTTAATCTTCGAATTCCTAATAGTCCGGCTTCTGAAGAATTATGCCAACCATAACTCTCATTCTCTATGATAACTCTAAAAGGAACCATAAGAACAGGCAATTTTTTCTCTCTTCTTTCACTTTTACTCGTTGCTCTTGAATTTAGGTACACAACAATATTTCTTCCCAACGAAAACTTGTAATAAAATGAACAAACAAACTTGAAATCGAATGTTGATCATTTGACATATCAATTTCACACACAAGCGCAGAATCAAAGATTAACTTAGTCTATGCTACAAAGTCACTCTAGTTCATGCGCAGAATTATCAGCGTAGGAAACTAACATTTTTTCATATTAATTCGCTGACCTTTCAGAGATAGCAGCATTTCATTCGGTTCACGTCATTATTGAGGGAGTTTCACCCCCCTGGAAAACACATTTGACAATGAGATGACGCTGAAAAGGTAATGTCAATACAGAAAAACTGTTTAATAACACTTTTATATTTTATAATTGAGGGGCGCGAAATTCGAATTCCTTTCCATGTATTGAGTTTCAATATCGACTTTGTTGAGACCAGAAAACAAACATCCTGAGCGACAAAACAAAAATATGGGTTTGTTTTGTGCACGATGATGTTAGTTTTCATGTGAACATTGTTTTGAATCAATTGATTGATTAATGAAATACTATGTCGGATATGCTATATTTTTATTTGCAATTTACTAACATTTACAAAAATTTTAAATTATGGACAAAAAATAGAGTTCTGACTAGGACAACTCCTGTGATCTGCTATACGTCAAAGATGTTATTTCTGCACAATACGTTTTTTTGATATTATGAACTTAGTGGAATTTGTACAATTGATATCAAAAATCAATATGAACCAATATTCAATATACCATCATAGCATATACATTTCAGGTACTCACATATTATTTACAGATTTATCGGACCCACAATTAAAAACCTTCACAAAGATATACAAGACCTGTATGTCAGCCCGTCAGTAAAGTTTCTTTATAATTTCTTTATGATATGGTCTTTTTATGACACAATATACAAATTGATTAATGAATGAAAAAAACACTTATAGCAGGTTTCATAAAACTTTGACTTTCCAAACAACAATTTGACAGTCACTCGATGCCCAAAACGAAATCAATAAAACCTTTGCATTTCTGAATATATTATATTAAAGGAGTAGCAATAGAGAATCTTTGAATGGACGTATAAAAGTCATAATTTCCCCTAAATAGGCCCTTCATGCAAGGGATGCTTCCTGCATACAACAATTTAAGTGGATGAACAGTTCTCAATTGACTTGTTATCAAATTGTTCACTGCACATGGTGCATTCAGTAGTGTTTGCAGGCCTTTATGCCCTGAAAATTTTATCCACTTCGTAGCACTGAAAATAAAAATCAGTGAATGACCGAGTCACACTTTACCAGTTTTAATACTTATATTTCCATTTTTCTTTTAATTTGAACCACAGTTCTTCACCATACAATACATACGATATTTTCAGATTTTCACCAAGAAATTAGACAAAAATTTCAATAATCAGCAACTAGAAGGAGCTTGATGAACAAAAGGCGGTACGAGAATCAAAACATTCAAAACCTCTTTGATCAAAATGGCCATCTGAAATCTCACAAAATTTCAGAGTTTCTGCAAATGTCCCTCGAATTAATATTTTAACCAGTCTTAGGGCCTTAAAAACACTTTTGGAACACAGATGGCGCTCACATCACTTCAGGTTTACAGTGACTCTATCAAACACAGTGGCGACAATTGGAAATTGAGCAAGAATATGGCGGCTTAGAAGCACAGATTTCAATGCAATGATCTCTAATTCGGAATGCGGATTGGCTCACGTCACGTCACGTGACCAAATCCGCCATATTCTTGGTAAAACGATGAAAAACGAGACCACAATTGTCGCCACTGTCTCGTTAGTGTCACTGTATTCAGGCTCTTCGTTTATATCTTTCTACTCTATAAAAATACAAGTACGAATTGCAAAATACTATCATACATATACTGAATACTAGCTTCCCTTCCTTGCTTCACAAGGATAGCGTGACTAATGAAAAAAATTGGTCGACCCATCCTCGATTTCTTCTCTATGGAATCTTCTTTTTCCTTATGTTTAAATTCCGCGAAACCTGGACAAATAACTCTTTGAGAATTAGTTGTCGCAATTGTCAAAATTGCGAAAATTCTCATAAAATATACTCTATGAAAATGGAAATGGAAAGTCCATTTTTGCTTCCTTACGACTTTTTCTGAAATATACCGTTAGATGAACCTTGTCCTGGTAATACCGAACACAACAAAAAAAGAAATATTAGATTTGGTGCTGTAGTTTGAATGTGATGTGCTCACATAATATCCATTGATTCCCTTTTATTTATTTAGATATAATATTATCTATATTTTTTATAGCGCAAAAAACATTTAAACTCCAGTACCTACTCCCGAAAGTGGCCATGTCTGAAGTGGTTATGCTCTTCTTCGTCCCAATAAGGACTGTTGCACTTTTTGAAACTTGTAATTTGCCGAATATCTCGAATAATTAATTTTGTATTGTTTTTTCAATAAAAACTAGAATCAAAATTGAGTAATTTTCTGTTAATTCTCTTCGAGAGTAGCTTTGATCATCTTTGTGATCATTCCAAAAAGTCAATATTTGTTCGGATATCTCTGAAAAGCTTCTGAATGTCAGTGTGGTCATAATCGAAATCCCATCCAAATTCCATGGGGATACAAATATGTGCTGATTTATTCAGCATGCAATCCAAAACAACCAAGCTGATACCTATTTCCGGTATAATCGGAAGTGACAAAACTCTGAAATATATTTTAGATTTTATCGTTATCCCGTCATCCCCTGGAAATTGATTTTATGAAAATAATATCTTATGTAGTTCACCGCACAATTCTGGATGAGGTTAATAAATAATGACACTCAGCACCAGTGAATTTTCATCTTTCATATAGGAGTCTGATAGTTCATCGTTGGAAATCCAATTCCGAAAACCTGAAAATGAACAAAGTGGCAATGTTCGTTATTGAACCCACGACTATAATCTCTTGTCATTGTGAAAACCCGCAAGCACGCATCTTATCACATTGCCACAATGGCTGTAGGGATAGGAGTGATAAATTAGGCACTTTCATGAAAAATTATAGTTCACCCGCCTTATAACTCCGAAAAATTCATCCGTTTATCCAGTCAACCCAAAAAAGGGGGAACAATGTTCCAGACCTTGAGTTACGGTGACCTATCAACATCACACGCATAAATCTGTTCAAAAAAGTGTCTTCGAAGCTTTTCATTACTCGGTCGCGGATATAAAGAGTAGGTGATTATTTTTTCTCAACTTAAGTGAATAATTGATGGTTGAAAATCTTAAAAACAATATGAAATATACACTGCGCAAAAAAATTAGCGCACATTCTGAAAATCTCAATTTTAATGAAAGTTAACTCTACATTGACTTTATAACTTATTTTTTATGTTCTCTCGGGAAGGTTTTGAACGAAACAAGACACATTAAATGGAAGAAAAATTAAGGATTTCACCGAATCTTATGTGAAAAAGAGAAATGAACAATTTTCAAAATACTGAGATGCGGATAAGTGATTTAATACTTGGTATTTCCACCCCTTGCGTTAATTACAGCTTGGCAACGACGGTTCATACTCAAAATGAGTGATCTTAAATGTTCTGATCTAAACCTTTCCAGATTTCTCCGATTTGGATTCCTAAGTCATTAACAGTAGCTGGATGATTTTCTGAACTTTTCAGCCTTCTATTGAGGTTGTCCCAAACCTGCTCAATCGGATTGTGATCTGACTTCTTGCTGGCCATTCCCTTCCAGAGACTTCAACCTCTTCAAGTTACTCCTGAACGATGCGCGCACGATGGGGTCTGGCATTATCGTCCATAAAAATGAAATTTTCACCAATGTATGGGGCAAATGGCACTACATGCTCTTCAAGAATGTTCCTTATATACTTATCAGCATTCATAGCTCCATTATCAACGACCACTAGGTCTGTGCGAGCTGTCAAAGATATTCCACCCCATACCATAATCGATCCTCCCCCGAAACAAGTAGTATTCAGGAAATTGCACTGAGCATATCTTTCATGTGGACGTCTGTATACAAGGGAACGTCGATCACAATGGTAGAGGCAGAATCTAGACTCATCTGTGAAGAGAACTCTTTCCCAATTGGCCTCTTCCCAATGGATATGCTCTCTCGCAAAATCCAAACGCGCCCTTCGATGGGCTGAGGTAAGAGCTGGGCCTCTTGCCGCGACACGAGGCCTTAAATCATATTCTCTGAGGCGATTTCTTATTGTCTGAGTGCTAATTTGCACCTCATGAGTTTGCTCAAGCTGAATTTGAAGGAGGCAAGCGGTTGCAAACCGTTGTCTCAACGAAGAAACTCTCAAGTAACGTTCTTGAATGGCAGTTGTTACCCGCGGTCTACCCTGTCCTGGTCTTCGGACATTCATACCTGTCTCCCTGAATCGCTGCAACATTCTGGACACACTTATATGGGAAACTCCAAACCTTTCTGCAATTCTTGTGTATGTCCACCCTTCTTTTCGCAAAACTACCGCCTGGACACATTCCTCTTGGATCAAATTGCGTGTTTCGCGTTGCATAGCGATCGAGTGTAGAAAATCAAACGAAAGAAAAACTATTGATCACTAGAATTGATCGAGAACAACTGATTTTAGAATAGAGCCAATACATTCAAAATCTGATAATATCATCTTTTTTTATTCCTGCTGGGAAAAAACATCTGTATTGAAGAAAACCGTTGAAAGTGGATAACATATGCATGCATAATTCTGATAAAAATAATTATCATTGAGAACACCTTCAGTTGTAGAATAAATTTGACATTTCCATAATGTGCGTTAATTTTTTTGCGTAGTGTATTATATCGTCATGGACAAAAAAAAATTGTATTGAAACCTTTCAATTTAAAACATTCGATATGTCGAGTATAAAGAAAGTTTGAGTAGCTTATTGCGGCTGGATTGGCTGGACACGGGTAAACCAGGGAGATTTCTGCTTCCTGGTTTTACGATCAGGTGAGATCTCTTCTGAGGAGGTTACTTTAATAAATGTTTTACAACTTTTATATGAGCCAAGGAAATATTCAGGAAATAAATGACAGGAGCTGTACTGATCAGGCGTTACGAAATTTAACGACTTCAAGGGTTCTAGTACCCAATAGGCAATAAATCAATACAAATATTTTTCAAAAGACAGATAAGTTTCCTGTGCAAATACAAATATGAGAAGCTCATCTAAATCAGAATATGAAATGATTTTCCACTCCGATTATTCGTCTTCAAGCATATAAACAAACTAACTTTATGAATAGAACGATGATATTGAATTCTAGTCCCATTATTTCACGTCTATTTTTGTCTCATTCTTTCTGGACTATATGTGACCGTTCTAGGTTATGCTCTATCAATTCATGATGTATTCTATTAGGTGGGATTCATTTTCGAGAAAAATTGGGTCTGTTTAAAAGTATGCCAATAATAAAAACATATTTCAATTGTTTTAGCAGAGATGAAAAAACTCATTGACTTTTTTATTTTCATTCGATTCATTATCTAAGTATGATATACATGGTGGGTCTTTTCGACTTGTACAAATATTTCAACAGTAGATTCTTGAGGTCGAAAGAAACACGTTTCTCCTTTACCATATTTTCCGAATCGGCTCGAATTGAAAGATACAGGCTGTTGAAAAACCATAAAGAAAATGATATCTCACAGACGGTTTAATCGAATAAAATGAATTTCGGAATATAGTTTTTCATCTATCTGGTGAATCTTTCTCGAACACAAGATATCACCCACGTATTCCAGTTTTCTCATTATGACCATTACGTAGTTACGTACTATAAAAATACCAAAAACTCAAAGAAACCTACTTTCGAATCAACATAAGTTGGACGCTATTTGATGAAAATTTGAACGTTTTGTTAAATAAAAGTATTCTTCATATTTTCTCATATAATGGGCCGATATCGATAAATTTGATAAAATAAAAATTATCTGTGAAATTCGAAAAATGTAGTATTTTGACCGAATGCAATTCTTTCTGAAAGATCCACAGTGGTCCCAGGAAACCACCTTTCGTTTATTAAACATATATAAGTCAACTTATTCCGACGTATAAATACGGTTTCATTAGACCAAAATAAGAAGGACAAATGTCCGCGTGGTAGACGTATAAAATCAATCCTGGATATACGTCTCCTATTCGTATTTTATATACGTCTGATACTCGTATTTCATATACGTCTTTTAGACTACTTAAGTAATTCAGAAATTACGTCTAAAACCAGTCGTCTATAAACGTTCACAACTCATATATTATAGACTATATTTCAACGACTTCAATGTACCAAAAATAGACGTTTAATAATCGTATTTTGTACTACAATTAAGTATCAGTAATAGACGTCTCTGACTCTGAACAACGTTAGACCTACTGTTCATGTATACGATATTCGACGATAGGAAATTGCATTAATATGTTTTGATCGATGATTTCGAATATCGTATGAATGAACATTAGGCTTATTTGTTGTTAGATATTACTGTTCTGAATATAGTCAATCTTCAACATTTATTATAACAATCTTACCCTCTTCCATACTTATCCTTTTCATAGTTTCGAATAAGACATAACGTAGTGTCAATCGGATTTTAGGAAAACTAAATTTTAAACTATGTAGGTCTCAAACCAATTTATTCAGAAAATAATAAAATAGTAGTTTTCAAAATTTAGGTATATACATTGAGCACACCTCTTTAAATAAATATAATGGTCTATTCCTATATTTTTAGATTGCTTCAATCAGATGTACCCACATCAGCACTACGGCCCCTGTAAAATGTTATTTCAGTTAGTTTTAGGAGAAAAAAACATGTCGAACAAAACATACCAAATATCTTTTTCATCATATTAGTAGACTTGAAAGTGGAGAGCTTTCTTCAAAATCGGTTATGTCATTTTGTTTTTTAGCAGATGTTTAAACATGTCCATCACTATGTTGAATCAGCATCCATTTCAATCACTCATGACAAAGTACAATTAATTTCCTCCAGACAAAACAAACACAGTAAACACACAGCTTACGAAACTATTTCAAGATGGACGACAAGGAGAACGAACTACGAACAGCGCATGCCGCATAGCATAGAAACACGGCCGAGACTGCCACATGCGTGTATTGTAACGATAACTAATTGCCTATTGGCCGGTCGGGCCTGCGTAGATCCTCAATCCTCTGCCTACGTAAACATGGCACCAACGTTGCCAGGCTATTAAAAATGTAGCAGATCTTGAACATTCTCATAAATCTGCTAGGCTTGTTTGAATTAGAATTAGTAGACTAGTAGACTATCAAGTGAATAGTAATTGAAGAGGGCTCATTCAGTTTTCCAGATTACAAGTATAGACAGCAGAATCTTTGATGGTTGAAGCAATCAGTTTATGGACAGGACATTATTTCATTTCATGTGACAACGCTGTGAATTGTCGAATTGGGGGACTTTTAATCAAAGATATTATATGTGTAATATCTTTGCTTTTAATTGGTTGACGACCATCAATACGAATGAATTAAACTCCATTTGGCGAGGAAACTGTAGAAAAATATGCAAATATGCATTTTTTTTGTTCAATGTATATATTTTTTTTTTCATTTTTTGCACCTATGGTTGTACCCTCTATTCAAGAATATCTAGTATGAATGTTATACATATAAGTTATTCCTGCCACGGCTCAACCATTTATATACAGCTATCATTTAAATGGTGATTTTTATGGAAAAAGATTAAGTTTGATGTGAGCTGATTAATTAGCTACCTGGTGAAATCAGTTCAAATAATTAAAGCACTTATATAAGCTGAATCGCTTTTTCAACTTCAAAAAACTTGAATGTTTGTAACTATATGTACTAGGTGTATAAAACTCAGAAATATCGATATGACAATAATGAATGAAGGACCAGTATTTTTTTTTCTCCCTGATAACTAGAAGTAATGTAGTAGGTATCTACATATGGCTTATAATAATAGTCATATTTGAAACCTTTCATATATTTGTTCAGTGTAGACCTCAATGATGAGTGTTAAAAAAATTCTCTAATAGACAGATTGAAAACCTACCATATATCCGTTTAATATACCTAAGTTCATGGAGTAGGAAGGTAGGTTGAAATATGTACGACTTATAGTCGTATAATTTGTGGAACTTTATAGACCTAGTTTATAAATTATGAAAAATCATTAAAGCTGGGAAATAAGCGATATATATTGTAGGATGCATATTGTTCCAATCGTAAAAACACAACTGGGAGACAAAATAGATCTCATTATGTATAAATGACTTCCACTTATAGACATTTCAAAAACCCATCACATATTCGTTTAATATAGGTGTAGGAAGTACGTCGAAAAGTACAATATATTCGACGTATAATTCGGAGATCTTCTAGACTTCGTTAATAACTGATTAATATGACGAAGAGTTTAAAATAATTGAAGTGTATAAACAAAAAAAATCTTCAGTTCTTGAAAAAACTATTGATAAGCAAAAAACATATAGTGTGGTATATATAGCTTACGCTAAAAGACGTTTTATAAACCTACTACCGAAAAAATGGTATAATATAGACGTAAAATACTTGTACTGTGATAGACCAAAACGAAAAATATACCATCATGATGAATATTAGACGTATACTAAACCAAGGTGTGTTTCCTGGGGTGTAGTGTCACAGATTCAGCCAGCTAGTCCTTCTGAACATAATTTTGTTTTTTCAGTGGTGGCACAGGTCTTTATGAAAACTTAAAATGGCTACCTATAACTTTTATCAGGGCCGAATCGGAAAAAATGGTAGATATAGGAAAAAAATGTTTGTTTCGACCTCAAGAATCTATCTACTGTTAAAATATTTGTACGAGTCAAAGTCTCACCCTGTATAACAAGTTATTGGGACGATATTCGAATTTGATGATCTACTATAATATTTTTCTTTATACTCTTCGTGACTGTAGAAAAATGAATCAACATTATTGTTCATCATAAAATTTCTACGATAAATTAATGAACGAATTCTATTGCTTCCCTTTTAGCGCATGGGAAATGGTTCACTTCGAACGAGAGAGAGAGAGACAACTATTCGGAAGCAAGTGAGCGCAGATACAGTTACGAGCGTAGGACAAAAAATAGAATCTTGCAGTTGCGCAATTATTCATTTTGTGTCACAGCACACAATCATAGTATGAAGACAACTTTGTCCCGATACAATGACATTACTATTTGATTGGCTTACTTTTGAGTTACATTGTTATATCTTCATTGACAAAAACTATATTATAGCTACTTTAAAAAATATTTCAAATGAAACTTGTTTGGTATCAAAAGAAAAAGAAAATAAAAATGTTTTGTTTCAACCTTGACTTTGACTTCAAGGTTATTTCAAGGTCAAGTTGATTTTTTTGAATGGAAAGGTATACATTCTTTAGTGCAGATTTCTATTCCTAAAAAGAAATCAGAATCTCATTTTCATAGGACTTGAAATTCAAAAGATATTCATAAAGTAGTCCCACATCAGAGCATCACCGAAAGTTAACTGAATTAACTGAAAAGATATGAAATTTGCAAAAAAAATGGTCATTGTTGAAATATGTAATTCCCAATTTTACAAATAAAAAATTAAATTTAGTTTTGAAATCCGATGAAAGAAAGTTTTTGAAAAAAGTGATTCCTTTTTATGGAGATTAAGAATCTGCATCAAAAATATACCATTCCATTTAGAAATGGAGTTGATCTTGAAATAACCTCGCAGCCAAGGTCAAGGTTAAAAAAAAATTTGTTCATTGTCTGTCCCCCTCGATACCTGACAACTTTTATTTGAAACATTTTTTTGCTTAAGTCTAATATTCTAGAGAATTTACTGTCTCAAGTTAAATACCTCACACTGTACATATTCACATATACTATATTGTACGTTATTGGAATTTTATTTTCGACCTCGCATGTTACAATTTTCAAAAATTTTCTAATTTCCGAAGTTTTTTACCAGATTCATTCAATCATTGTTGGATATTGAACTGAATTAAACTGCGCAGGAGATACTCATTCAAGTGTTCAAAAAACATACTAGTTTAAACGATCAAGAACCCCGATTGGGAAAAATATAATGAGAGAAGAATATGTGCCTATGTATAATTATAAGACAGAAATCTCTTCATGGTTCATCCTCAGATATATCTCGCCAATTTTTTATTGTTTCAACAAGTAGAATATTGAGTTGAGAAACAAGTTCCGGAATGAAGAATCGCATATGAAAATACTTACCTGTCAACATTTACTCGCAAAAGTGAATTCATCTTTTTTCAGCACAAAACAAACATGTCAAAGTCACGCTCACACCGGGAGACTTTTCGTTAAATCTCGAACCCCCTGAAGGAGCTTACCGGTGAAATGTTAAATTATACGGAAAAATATCCAGAACAAACAACGTGGTTTGCTAAGAAGCAAGATTCGTTTGTAAACATGCAGTTTCAGATGAGATCATGCGCTCGGCTTCGAATCGATAGGCTTTTTAACACATGGCTATGTTATGGAATGGTCCAAGTGTATACCCATTAAGCTCAAGAATAATAATTACGGAAGTTCAAACAGCTGTTTAATATCCTTCGTATACTTCAATTGTGCATTTATTTGGAATCAAATAACTGCTGAATTCTATCGGAAACTTTTTATACTTCTGTATAGATGTCACCATAGGTATATAATAGCTCCGAATCATATTTAACTAGTAGCAATTTTGTTTAGAGAAACAATCAAATCATCACGAAACCCCTGAAATACAACAAAACGCATATCCTGCCAAAAAGACTTCCTGGAATTTTAGTACGATTTTGGATTTATGGACTTCGCAGCTTTTTATATCAGCTCGTCTTGAATAACAATATTAAAATTTTTCCTCAGAGAATTCAAATATGTTAACGACAAATTAAAAGAGAAGGTGAATATGTAGATACCTCTCTTGAGTAGCTGACTATAGTAAACTATTGCAACTTTCGATTTTAAGCACTTTTGATGCCTTTCATGTTTTATCAAACAATTAATTATGATTCTAAGTGAGCTCAAAACATTTTCTGAAACTTTTTAGGGTTTTCACTCCCAATCTCTGGAACAAAATCAATTCAAAAATTTGCTCCTGCGTAAATTCTTGCACTAATTTGTCAGGAGCAAATCAAGTAGAAAAAATTGTTGCCTGACAATGAACTGGAAAAAGGAACTTTGAAATAATTATGTCAGGCAACAATGTTTTCTACTTGATTTACTCCTCCTACAAATCAGTGCAAGAATTTAAGCAGGAGCATATCAGTTATTAGGTATTTCAATTTTTTAATTGATTTTGTTCCAGAGATTGGGAGTGAACTCGGAACTTAAAACTGTTATATGTTATATATTTTTACAAAATGAGTTTTTAAACCACGACACATATTTCGCTATCACACAAGCATCTTCAAGTAGGTGGCGGTAAACTTTACCTTCACCTTCAATTATGGATTTTCATCAAATATCAGCCACAATGAATACAAAAACTAATATTTGCAGAAATGAACTGTACATAAATGTATTTATCGTTCTCCCTTTTGAAAAATATTTTATTATTTCGATATGAGTTCTCTTCCCTTATTTATCTGACCTCCATACCTATTTCGTTGGCAATAATCAAACTCCATAAATCGAAAAAAAAGACAGAACTGACAGTTGACAACTTCCAACAAATGTCATTAGTAACTATGACTTCACAGTTAACCATAACCATAGTTAGCTATGGTTTTAGAGCATAAAAATTCACCTCTTAAGGTTTATTGTTTTCTCCACCATATACAGCCCCCCTCCAGCTCCGGAGTTCCAATGAACTCCAATACTCGAGAAGCCTTCCAGGAGTCCTCATTCCTCCTATACCTAATCCTAGAAGATTTCTCTTCTAGGATTGCTCTTTTGGTTTCTTCCTTCTCTGGAAGCTCTTTCTTATAGTGCATAAGGAACACAGACTAAAGAGACTTTGTTGTTCTTGCCCAGTTTACTTCGGCACCCTAATATCAGTTTTGAGTTCATGAAATGAGAAATTTTTTTTTTGGTGTAGAAGGGGAATAATCTGCAAGTCAGATGAACCACCCTCACCTGAGGGGGAACGGAAAATAAGTGTGGGGGTTTTCACTTTCCTGAGCTCGAGACCCACTAAAGATCCTTAACTGTTTCTTGAATATTGGTTCCGGGTTCTTTTCTATAAACCGTTCATCTCTTAGTCGGTTTTCTTCTCGCACGCTATCGTGCTGGTACTAATGTGCTTATCATCTATTGGATAACACTCTATTGGATTCTTCAATGAGTTTCTGTTCTTATTTTGATCTCTTTTTAATTGATCTCTTGGTCTCCTTCGGTAAAATCGCATTCTCCTTTTGTCTTCCTCTGAGTCGTAGTCCACTAGTCTCCTGAGTTCTTGATTCGGATGGTTTTTCGCTGTTTCGAATAATTTCTCTGCTCTTCTGTTCATGAATTTCGTTATGGTTTCCCATTTTAGGTTTCTTTAAATCTGTCTATTCCTGACAAATCAAGGTGCATCTATTGCACATCGTAGCAGCTTGTTTTCAATGGCCTGAATTCTTTTGACATGGCTCTTTGCAACTGATCCATGAGTTAGTTGAGGCGTAGCAAGGGCTTTGATAATCTTCAATTTTGTCTCTTTCGACATGTGGCTTCTTCTTCCTATCAAAGGGTAGAGTCTATTCATCGCTTGTTTCGTTTTGTCGACTGCTTCTTTGATATGACTTTTCCTTTATCAAGCCTTATTCCTAAATACTCGGGTTCATTTCTCCAATCGATTTCTTCGCCGTCAACTTCTAGATTCGTTGTGATTCGCAGTTTTCTCTTCTGAAGTGATATTGCTTGGCTCTTTAGTCCATTGAGCTTGATTTTCCACTTTATGCACCAGTCATTTGTTTCGTCAATCGTTCTATTACTTCTGGTTTGCGATTTCGAGTTGCTATGTCTGTGTCGTCAGCATATAACGTTAGCATGGTTCTTGGATTCTTTGGAATATCTTGAATGTATATGTTGTACAGAAGTGGCCCAAGTAATGACCCTTGGGGTACTCCAGCCTCTATATCTCTTGTTGTAGAGCATTCTCCTTCCACTTTCACGTAAAATATTCTATTTTTGAGAGAAATGGAAATTCAGTGCTTTGATAGCATCTTGAGTATCAGAATGGACCACTATGTCGCATCCTTGATAGTGGAATTATGTCTACGCATCTTCCGATTGCAAGTGTTTCTGCCTGAAAAACGCTCGAGCAAAAACCTAAAGATAGTGTGCACTTGGTGCTTGCCAGCTCCAACACTCATCGTCGTTTTTGAACTATCTGTGTACCATTGGAATGGCTATTTTTCAGGAACTGAAGTAATGAAAACTTATGTATTCCGTCTAGTATAAATCGTTGAACTGAACATCACGTTATTTATGGTCAACAAACATTGAACATTGGATTATAGATTTGGATTTCATGTAGGAACCGGCCATTTATTAATCTTTTTTAGTATCTTTTTTTAGGTAAGTAACTGCTCCTGGTTTCGTCAAATCACTACTGAAATATTCCAGTGATCAGACCGATATTTGAAAATTCATTATTAAACTAAAAAGTTATTTCCAGTAAGTTGAATTATTTATTGTTGAAGATTGAAGACTTTCCAGAAATATTTTTTTATCAATAATAGGTGCTGTTATCAGTTTGTTACTGTTATTCTATGAAAAAAAATTGATTAATAAAAACATGCACCAATTTTTTTTTGAATGACACCAGAAAAGATCTATATTCATAGGGGAGAATAAAAGGTGATAAATTTCCAGGAAAGATTGTCAATAAAGAACCTGTAATTATCACACATGTTTTATTCTGTACAAGGAAATATATACAAAAAATTCAAAAACTTAAAGAAAAATCAACAAAAATGAACAAAAAATAAATTATTGAACAAAACAGAACTGAACATGAAATCAAAATTAAGAGAAAAGCGCTGAATTCTTATTTTTACAAAGAAAAATTATTCTGTCAAACCGAAACACAAACATTTTGAAAACTAAAGTTACAGTTGTTACGTTCTTATCTAACATTATCCTAGAAGGCTCAACTTATTACTAGAAAAGAAAGCGTTTACTGCTAAATTAAAATTCGAAAAAATATAAATGAACACGAAAACACACGCACACACAATTTATTAAGCTTTGTAGGCATCAATTTCTTCAACATTATGTCACTTTTCATTTAAAATGATATTCATCATATATTTTGTTGATCGGAAAAGATGATACGTCAAGGTAAACAAAAAGCTTAGTTCTAGTGAAAAAAGGTAATATAGATAGAAAGATGTTCTAAATTTTGGAGATTCGGTTCCAATTTCAAACTTCATTCATGATGTTTATATTAGTTCAACAAATTTTGTCGTCGAATGTCATATATACTGATAACCATTAATCGATTATACTCTTGTTGAAACAAGTTTTTAATTCGGTTGGATATTATTATAAATATTTTTATTCTGAAATAAGGCATTGATATTCAAATTTTTCGTCAATCATCAGCATCTTTCATATTCTATTCGGATAGAAATTTTATGGAAATATTGTGCTGGCCATGAAGAAATATCAAAAACAAACCTATGATGTCTGCCTTAATATCATAAAATATCCGTTTTATACCTCGGTGAAAATATAAAAATAAAATGAAAAAATCAAAAACAATAAATTTTTCGTCGAAAGCAGAAATCTTCTATTGAAAAACATCCTGAGAAACTATTGCTCATATTATTCGATGATTTTCGGCCATAAAGAAACGTTTCGAGTTATCAAGGAATTGGCCGATTTCCGAACTTTTCCTATCATCAATCACTTCCCAACTTCTTTGGGTTAATGTTTTGATTTTCCATTTAATATTCTGCCTGAACTATAGAAGCCTCTCAAGAAGAGCGGTAGAAGTGGCTGTATCATTCTCCATTATTGGAAGGACTTACACCCCTGACATCGTGAAAGCTGTACATAATGAAAACCAACTGGGAGGAAACTTTCTCGAAGCCGTAATGTGAAAACTTCGAGAATCTTTTTTTTTGCTCTTATACGTTCGGATTGCAAGACAGAAACAATTCGAATCAAATGAACTGTATAAATGTATTAACTCTTTCTGAACTGTTCTTCATAGTTGTTGAATGCGGAAAAAGCTACGGTCCGTCAGAAAGTTAACAATTGATGATATTTCATTACTATCAGATGAAAATGTTGACTCGAATCATTTTGAGAAATATTCGGAAGATTGAAATAGCGTTATAAAATTAATTGAAAAATACTTGAAAGGAATTCATTGAAAATTCTTAACTCATTTTAGATGTATATAGGAATAAGTATCTATGTATTAATTCTTGAATTATACGTGATACTAAAATGCAATTTTGGCTGGAAAGACAATATTTCATGATAAATATTAAAATTAAATCAGAACACGAAGTAAGTGAGATGTAAATTTAGAAAAATTAAGTCGAAATTTAGAGGAAAGCGAAAAAGGCTCGATATTATATACCTAAAAGCGAGAAAAAATAAATATCAGTGATTATGTTGATAAACAAAAAATAATTCAGAATAACATAAAAAAATGGAATATAATAGTGTATTTTAAATATCGATGTCTGTGGAAATAGGGATTTTAAATGAAGTTGATATCGAAAAAACTCGAAAAATAGCCGACAATTTGTTGAAGTGGATGACCAAAATTTTCAGGGTGATATCCTTTAGGGATTAACGTGACAAATAACAAAAAAGTGAAACTTAACAAAAAAAAGTTGAACAAAAACGAACAGATTTAGGCATTCGATGTGAAATTTCAAATCAAGAAGTATGCGGGTTTTGAATGTCATTTTTTGCGATGGTCAATAATGTAGAGATCGTAATTGGATGAACTCCGCAACTATTAAATAACGTATCGTAAGATCATAGGAAATGCGTGAAATACTATAACTTTTTGGGCTTGAATGTAACGTTATAAATTTCTTCAAACATAACGGAAAAGATGGATATGAAACTCGGTCAACAGAAACTCAACAACTTGCAGTCAACGAAACACTGCACTAAAAATAACGATAAAACAAAAACAAATAAGATTCTCGTTCTTCCGAACGATGGGGTAATTTGAACAGGGATAAAAATATTTGTATCTCGAAACATAAAGTAACATTTTGAAAACAGAAACTTAACAAATTGAAAACAAAAATTCAAAAACGTTGCAAACAAAAACTCAACGGATAACAAAAAACTGTAAAAGAAATATAAGCGTTTTCTTTCAGTGAATGTTGAAAGATCATTGTCGTTTCCATTGACGATAATTATTCAGTAAGATGAAATGATGACAAAATTTGAATTTTTCGCTGGAAGTTTATCTTTGGACCGTAAATATGATGCCTTAAAAAATTCTCTTAAATTCATAATTAATGCCTACAAAACCTTGAATTTTTGACCTATGAATATTTCTAAACAAGAAATGTTCTGACTAAATGTGTGTAGTTCCAATCAGTGTCAGATAGAAATGATTTCTTGTTTTGAAATAATGGACGAAGTGAGGTCTATCTTATTTTTATCACCTGCTTATTTTATACAACCAACATTATTTATGTCAGATATATTTCCTCAGATTCAAAAGTATCAATATTAGGGCAGAATTCTGTAATTTCTGCGTAAAATCTAAATTATGGATGATCTATAAGATTTTTATGTCCTTGATCTGAGGAATATTTTTTTTTTATTTTTTCTTGGGGTTCTTATCGAGAAAATGAAAATTAAAATAAAAAAAATGAAAAAACCAAATAATAAGTAAACGAAAAAAAAAGGAAAACATAAAAATCAAACTTAATATAACGAAAATCATGTAGTACGAAAATCTTAATTGTCGAAATGACAGTATTCCTTGTGATCTTTTCACTTCTTCCTGAATTCTTTATCACTTGATCATTTTGTAGATGGGTTCACATTATATTTCGTATCTAGGTAATCGATGTTTCCCAATACCTTAGTAGATCTGATTATTCAATAAATGAAAGCGAGTGAAAATGGAAATTTGAACATATCCGAACAAGGCACTCTTGGTTTACCATTCAAATGTAACAGCAACGAATCAACAGAACAATGAAGAACGAACAATCAAAACTTAACAATCATCTGCAACTCAAACCTGTAACTTCCGCCGAGGAAAGTCCTCGTTGTGAAACTTGTGGACAGGTGCATAACCAGTGTGAACTTCGATGAACTGATTTGAGATTTCTTGAGCGAATTTGGACCAGAACATGACGATAGCCAACTTGACACTGAAACCAGCGGTGTCCAGAGTTCACAGAATGATTAAAATTTGCAAAACGTAACAATCCAGACGCCTTTCTCATATTTTTGTTTCATGCTATAGGTAATAGTTGTGATTTTTTGAGGTTACGAACTGCCTGAAAAAAAAAATTTGGAGTTAGTATTTGGACTGATTTGAAAATCTGTAAAATATTCTAAAGAATCGATATTCCTATCAGATTGTCATTTTGCTATTCTCACATAAAATAAGAAAAACCTTTTAATAATAATTATTCTCCCCATATTTTAAATTGAATTATTTTTTCGGACCTGTGTAATCTCTTTTATTGAAAATCGATAGAAAATAAAGACTCTTTATTCAAGGACCTTGAATTTGAACAATATATCTTCCCAGACTTTCACTTTGAAGGTACAAACCCTGCATTTCTCAATTTCATTTAATTTATCCGAAAAATGTTCATGTTTCTATCAGAATCTCAGGGGAGGCCGTGGCCCCCCCTGCCCCCCCCCCTGCGGGCGCCCATGAAAATGTTGAAATATTATTAATTTATGGAATACTTGAAATTCTCTCACACAATATCAAAAAAATTCAGTACGAAACAATAATAAAAACAATGATTCAAAGATTACAGCAAATGAAAAACAATCTGAGTTGGAAAATTTTCAAAAATCGTTTTCCAAAAAAAAATTAAATCTACTTACATTTCAGTCGATCTCCTCTGAACGAATAAATTAACTGGAAAAGACGTCCAAAACACAACAACGGAGGGAAAATGGCCCTCGAGGCCATATTCCCTCGAATAACAGCATCAACAAGTATCTAAACCGTAACAACAACTATGCTGGAATGAATGTTTTGCTTAAAAATTTCCTGCCTTATATAGTTCCTCATGTCTCTCCCACCACAGCGAGCCCTTTAAATCGTACTGGTTTATTATTGAAATTAACCAACAAAGGGTCCCCCGGTGAATTGTCCCTCTCAACTTGTGCAATGATTTAGGGGTGGATGAATCTTTCTTTATTTCATGTGAGAACATTCCCAAGGAGTACCCCAGCGTAGTTGACCCAGGTGGCGGAATTTAATGCTCTAGAACGTACCTTTACATTTCTGGATCAGTTAAAGGGACCATATTGTATGGGAATTGTGTGATATTGCAGAACGGTATGGGAAATTATTATGGTAATGATTCTTTTCAAAATTGCGCATCATTCTTATTCGAAGATGTTCGGCTTGAGAAATTTGGAAAGGGTTCCAGATCTTGTTCTAAAAACTCAATTATGTATGATCAATCTTAAAAATTTAGTCGAAGAAAATTGACCACTACCCAATTCGTTTTCCATGAAAGCATTCAATTCTGCAGGATATACCTAAACTAATGGAACGAAATTTCATCACAGATTCACTAGAAATAAGGAGTCCCCTTATTCTTAATTTTTGTCAAGATACCCCTCCTTGGAGTTACAGCCCCTTGAATTTCGCCCCAAAAAGTATTTTGATTTTATCTGAGAGTCGAGTCATATGGAAAACACCGAATTTCTTGGGCAGGAGTTTTATGATATGCAAAGTCTCATACACTTTTCACTGGGCCAAAATGATATTAGATCCAGCACACGTTATCCTTGTACTTGAATTCCTTGAAAATTGTTGAATCATTAGAGAGCCCAATGAATTGAAACACTTTCTTGTGTACCTAATGTTGAGTAAAAAGTTGCAAAGTTGTTTGGTGTCGTAGTTCCCTAGTTATTTTTTTTACAAACTGCAAAACTGAATTACCAGATTTTCAATAGGATAAGTTTATCATCCAACATCTTCTAGAGGGTGAAGGTAAACTGATCAAGATATTATCTTATATCGTATAGTGGTTTGATTACCCATCCTTGTGGAAATCCTGCAATTCAGTTTTGATTTTAATTAGGTATTTTCTTATATCGACCATATCAATTCTTCCAACAATAATACCTTATTCGTTTTCCAATATTTTTTTACATGGAATCCTGTTGGGAGCACAATTTTTGTAGTCTGCAGTCTAATAATCTCGATCTCAGATGTATGATATCATAAATAAATGAAGAAAAGTAATGAAATGGATAATTGAAGACGAATGAATTAATAATTAAATAAAAGACCTAATAATTCAAATAGGCAATTAAAATATCGTTATACAAGGTGAGACTTCCACTTGTACAAATATTTTAACAGTATGTAGATTCTTGAGGTCAAAATTAACACTTTTTTTTCTTGTACAATTCTTCTCTATTGAAAGATACACGCTGTTGTAAAACCATAAAAATGTTATTTTTATTATCTCACGAACGGTTTTATCGAATGAAATGAATTTCGGAATTTAGATTTTCATTCATTACATGAATCTTCTTCGGACACAAGATACCACTCACGTCTTCCAGTTTTCTCATTATGACCATAAAATACCAAAAATTCAAAGAACCTAACTCTTGAAACTAAGTTGGACGCTATGTAATGAATATTTAAACGTTTTCTTTTTGAGTAATTCGATGTTAAAACTTGTATCTCTGAAATTTGAAAAATGGGTTATTTTGGTTAAATAAAACTCTGTTTGAAAGATTCATAGATGTGTAGTGTCACAGATTTAGCTAGTTATTCACAAGGAAATTTTGTTTTTCCAGGGGTGGCACAGCTCATTATGAAAACTTAAAATATCTATATCTTTTCATCAGGGCCGAATGGGAAAAAATGGTATAGGAAAAAATTGTTACTTTTGACCTCAAGAATCAAGAATCTAATGTTTAAATATTCGTACCAGTCGAAGACTCACCCTGTATAGAACAATATCATATTGTTATGAATATAATGATCAAAAACAAGTTCCAAAGATTTGTTCAATATTTTATAGGATTCGGTTAACTGAAAACGGTAAAAACATACTGCCATATTGATGAAGAACCCTGAACTACTTCTGCTTGCTTCTCAAGTTAACTATGGTCCCAATAATTGCAATTTAAAGAAATATCATAATTTTTTTTTGCAACAACCTTGATGAAATATATTTAAACTTCAGCATTTATGAGCTTTTCATTCTATTATTTCACGAGAGATAGTATTCTGTGAGACTGTGAGAGTTTTATAATAAATTCCAATTCCCATTCATGCATTTGAAGAAGTTAATAATTCACAAGAGACTTCATACGGGTGGTCGATAAAATAATGATTTTTTCATTTGAGTGGCACGTGGGGGAAACAAACGCATAATAAGAGTGGATGGTGGTCACGCTTCCTACGGGAAAATATGTGGGTTTTCCCGAAATGAACAGTACTTTCCCGTCGATACTTGATTGTCTGACATGCGGGTGCTTTTAGCGGATCTAGCAAATAAAGTGGGTGTGCATGATGATTCCATCGATTCGATTTGATCAGAGGATGGATGTAGCGTGGAAGAGATCACATTTATTTCTATAAAACAAATGGATTTCGTTAGTTTGAAATGAGGGAAGCGAGAAGCTGAACTGAGGAAAATAGCAGAAATAAATTCAAGTATGGAAATAATGGTAGTGGAATAAATGGAATGAATGTTCTACCCCAAAATAATATAATTTTGTTATATTTATTGTGAACATTTCGAATAAATTTAACATTAAGTATTATTTCATAGTTTTCATCGAGGCTATCAAATCTGAATTTGGCTATCACAAAGAAGTAGAAAATAACTTCGTAAATGGGTATTGAAGAAGCTGGTATATGAACCACCTGAAGTAAATAATCAGTTATTATTCATAATTTTCTGACATTACATATGAATCATGGAATTAACTAAACAAAATCACTATTTATTATTCAAATAGCAGATAGAATTTGGACGAAATAACGAATATTTTCAGATATTCATCACTTTGACTGGATATTATGAAAAAGATCTAACATGGGTTTGTCACTCACTATGCTATTCTAGTATCAAAAAAGTAAAGGATCTCGGCCGAAAATCCCTATGAATACAGGCAGCTAAAACATTGGCTTGGTGATCTGTGAAATATAATGTTGTTGAAGCAGGTGATAAAGTCCTTGTGAAAATACTAGACCTGATTTAAACGGACGACAAAAACATCAATACCATTTTTTTACATTTCAGATAACTTTGGAATACAAAGGATCAACTTAAATGCTTTTCTTGTTCGTAGTGTATAATTGTGGTTATTTAACCACATAAATGCATTTGCATTTAGTTGTTCCGATTCACAGTATTTGGAACTGTATTTTTGGAACGTTGTGTCATTTTGAAAATGACTAGTAATTAGTGAAGCAAATGTATAACAACTGCATGAAATTATATAAAGAAATAAAGCCTGATCAATCCTGACCAAATTTGCTGGCAGTTTTTGATTATTTTGATGACAAACTTTCCCGTCAAGTAGGCTGTGGAGTTTTGAAAATTGATATTCTGTAACTGAACGTGATTTTTCACTCGAATCACTTCATTTCACTAAAATGAAAATATGTAAACATTCATGACATCAACCCATATATCGTAATTTTGTATGGAAAAGACTTTGTTCAGAAAAGTAACTAGCAGATTCAATATCTAATATTCGTTTCCAATGTGCGAAAAGTATTTTTTTCATAGAGTTAGTTTAAAGAAATCCCAACAATCTGAGGCGATTTCAACTGAAGTTCACAATTTTCATACGTCAAAACCATGAATCTTGAATGAATCGAGGTATCAAGGTTTTTTCTAAAATTATTGAACTTTATTCAGTACAATATGAATGAACCACAGTTATAATGTATCTATGTTTAATTCCCTACAAATATCGAATTGATGTGGTCAATACTTAATGAAAATTCATAACTAAACTAAAGAATCTGAATTATATGATTTTCATTAGAAATGCAGGTTTATAAATAATCAAAGTGGTTGCAGAAAATGTCCTTCTGTTTGCTCCAAACATTTCTTATATCTTCTTTTGACATATCCAAAACGTTGATCAAAATGAAAGTATGGTCAATAATCGTGATAAACTTTATCAATGTCTCTAGTCTTGAGTTGGGCTAATCAGAAATAAAAAAAAACTTTTCAAATAACGCCATAGGAAAAAATCACATAGTGTGAGATGACACTCTTGGAGGAACTTCATGTACGGTATTTAATGTAATGAGTCGATCTTGAAAATCATTCCTTAGATTAGGCGACTTTTCTGCTGGTGTGTGTGTGCTCTGGCCCCATCTACAGTCCCTGGCCAGTTTATTAGACGCACTGAGGATTTTTTTTATATTTACTGGTATTGCTCGAGGAAAAAGCGGAATATTTGAATTTCATTTCCACAGAATGTTAGTTTCATCTACGACTCTCATTAAATTGTTCTATTTGGCATTTATTTTTGATGTTGTAGAATTAGTACTTAAGTATAAATCAGTACTATGTCTTCCAGTGCCGTCCAGTGGACGTCTTGCATTCTGCAGGTTCGGACGTTATTTCGATAATCCACATATGAAATCATTATCTTCGAATGCAGCAAACCGAACAATTCTGCATTGATAGTATGAGGCTCTCATAGCTACACAGGGTGGCTCAGCAAAATATTAGAATTTCATGTTTAATCATCAATAAATCAATATTTTTTATTGAATATGATATATTATATGTAAAAACCATTTACAGATGAAGTATATGTAACATATACATTCAATTTAATAATTCAATATTGAGATTTTGCATCGAATCAATGCGTCTAATAATATGGCCAGGGACTGTATATGGAATCTATCTAGAAATAAATTGATGTCTTCTTTCAAAGTCGTGGGACATGTGCCAATGGAGAATCCAGCCGGTTGAGATAAAACCTGGGGTTTCCTCTATCCCTCTTTTGGTCGACCTCTTCCTTCTTTTCTTAGTAAACCACCTTTTTTACGGAGAACACTGATACATCAGTATCATGGAAAGATTGATAATCTTCACCAACCATCGTTCGTGAAGTCGCTGAAACATTTATCAGTAGAATATTTCCATTTCCACTCGTCTTCTATTTTCTCCCCATCTTTGTGATTTGCTATATTATAGTTATAAACACATATCTACATAACAAAGTCTGCATCCATACTGTACATTAGGTATATGTTCGAAGCATGATTGTTTCCCAATTCGATAAAAGTTTGATGATTATATTCGATTTTCAAGCTTGCAACTGAAAAACAAGTACTATCCCACTTCAATCCATCAAATACGTCTAGCAATGTAGCAATATCCGCATTGATAAGTCAGAAATTTTCGACAAGAATAGTTACTCTACTATACTATACTTTCCGTCATATTTTCTATAGATTTGCATAAAGATGTCCATGTGAGAGAGGTAGGTATATCTAAAGGATACCGAATTTCAATTTTTCCTGGAATTGCCTCAGCAATTGAAAAAATATCATTCGAGCTGCTGATACCGGGTTGGATATTTTTTCCAACATAAAGGGTGTTTTATGTTTGTAAGTAGAGGACACACAAACGATTGCAAATAACCTATAGTTGTATGGTCTATGATGCCTATTGTGCAAGATACAAGGTGCTTTATTCATTTGGTCCATATTTTCCACAAGGGATAACTTCGGAACCACTCGATATATTCTATTAAATTTTCAGGAGAATGTGTTGAAATGATATTCTCATCGACTGATTTAGTGGGGAAACCTTAAATTCAGGAGCAGTAAAATTTGATTGAACTGAAATATGGCCATAAAACAGTGAAAGTTTTGGCCACAAAACCTTTGGATTTGTAAAGCTTTGGTATATTTTTGTTCAGTCATGGGACTGTAAATTAACAAATCAATTAAAAATGAAACATTCGGGAACGTATTCACGTACATTGTTATTGAATATCCGATTGTACCGATTACGTCACGTCTAAGTGCGTGTTATTGTTACTGAAACGAAAAATAATTCTAATTTTGAATAAAAATATAAAAACGAGTTGTGAAAAAACAATAGAAAATAACAACCTATCAACGTACACTTGTTCACAATAACGAATATTGTTGAAAGCTGCCTCTCCATGCATGCACATTTATAGGAGCTGTTCAAAATGATCTCTATTTTCCCTTAATTTGCTGCAAGCATTTTAGATTTCAGGTAACCCCAGAGGCCATAAATGTAAACCTTCTTTACCTATCCATCTAGATTTGGAAAGTTTTCTTCAAGAAAATTTTGCATCTTTACAGAAAAATCAGGTAGAAATTATCTTGTAGAAGTGCTGGAAAAACATTCTGAAGAAAATTCACACCAGGTAATTTGTTCGGATAATCATGTGATTTCATAATAGTTATTTTCCTATCAAGTGCGGAAAGTGATACTTGCCAGCACGAAACTACCGTTGCCCGAACGATGCGAAGCAGAGTTCGGGTAAGCAGTTGAGTGCGGGCAAGACACTTTCCGCAAGAGTTAGGAACAATATTTTTTCTACAAGCGCTTGAAATATATAAATATATCAATTGCATGATACATATCATATCTCATTTGATTAATTCATATAAAATGACAGACGTAATTCTGCATGTCGTTACCATGGGTTACTTATCGTTGACGTTCGGTGCATAGAGACATGATAGAATTTAATTTATTCTATAAGATTTGCGTGCGGGAAAAACCCCTGCTAATCCATTCCCGCACGCAAATGCGTGCGGGAAAGAAATAGCAGGCGTTTTTCCCGCACGTTTTAGAAAAGTGACTCTTTGCAACCTGAAATGCGTGCGGGAAAAAGGTTGAATGCGCACGGTATTAGAAAAAATGGTTATCCAAACCGTCACACCGTCACATTAGTTCGAGGGAAGAACTCGAATTGAGGGAAAATTCAATTATGTTGCCAGAATCTTTTTATGTATTTTGATAGTTGTTTCTGTTTATTTCGAATTTAATTTCCATCACTTGATCAAAATTGGATGTGGTTCAATGGAACAATGAGACTCGAGTTGTTTATAAATGATCTTTATTAATGATTTGTAATATTGCAGTGGGCGTCGAAATATTGCAGATTTAGCAGATTGTAATTATTATAACGGTTTTGGTAGACGAGGTTGACGAAATTGAGAATGCAGTAATTAGAATGACTGCCAATTTCCAAATTTCATGATATTAACATCAAATGTTTTCGATATTTTCTATTCAGCAGCAATTTCGGCTTGAAACTTTATTAAGCTTTGGACACATTTTCCAATGAAATATTATAGAAGCGAAACCTACTTATTTAGTTATGGGAACCCCGTCTTGCATGTTTTCTCTGGAGTAGGTACGCGTGTTATGGCAGGGCGAGAATTGAGAAAAAACATTACGACGTTGGGCGTAATTTTCCTTCAAATACCGTCACATAAATGCAGGGCAGCGAAGTGGGGTTTTGTAACGCTATTCGCCCTTCACTTCACCGTCACTGACGGGGTGTCAGCCCTTCTTGTCGTGTAATACGGTTGAGCGTGGGAATTCATTTCAGCCCTAGGGCGAGTCACGAGCTTCAGGTGACTGGAAGGAGGGTCAGAAAGGTGGGAAATAAAGATAACCGCCGAGTTTTGTTGGTTTCAGAGTATGTGCAACAAAAAAGAAAATGAATTTATTCCTGAACATATGAATGGCTTGCTGTACGGAATTCCAAAATCTGTTTATGTCTTAACATTTGGTCTCCTATGTCATCGACTACCTATCACGAGCTATTTTCGCACGAACAAATTAATAATCATAATTATTCTTCGAAACTGAGTGATTCACAAAAGAGTTAAATGAATTAGGGATACCATTTAAAACCAAAGAAATTAATGTTTAAAGCCCGTTTGCAACAGCCGAAAATTCTCTAGAAAATTTGCTCGAAAATTCATGCGCCGTGAATTCTTTACCGTTACATACGCAGTTTCGATAAACTTCACTGTTCAGTTGCATACAAAATAATCTCTGCCGTTTTCTTACCAAAATTCGGTAGAGAATTCTCCAGTGGCTGTTACAAACGGGCTTTGAATTAGAAAGTTCAAAATTAGCAGCATTCAGTTCTTGACAATGAGAAGTGAGTAAAAAGTAACGCACAAAATTTATATCCTCGGTATTAAGGTACTGAGCTAAGCATCTACAGGAATGATAAAGATGAAAAATTTAAATGTTTGACTATCTGTAACTACGATATTTGGTGATCTTGGATTTTCACCCCACGATGCAAAGCATGCAACGAGTCTGTGCTACTAGCGCAGGGTATTTTTTGCAATTCCTTCTCATACAGGCACGGCGCCCAAAAATTCATGTTTTTTGGAGAAGAATTTTGGAAAAATAGAGACAAATTTTTTTTTGATGCAGGGTGGATTGTTAAGTGACATCTCTGGATACCTTTGTCACATTCCGAATAGAATGTGTTGGTTGCTTTGCTATGGAAATTACGACACTTCATGAAATCACCTTTTTGGGTGAAAGTCTATTTAAAACAGGTGAAATATCGCAGAAATTTGAACAGGTTGAAAAACAATCACTTATGAATTCGTCAACGTTTCGGAACTATTTTATTCCGTTCTCAAGGCTAAAAAGTAGGCATTTATTAATCATACACAAAACACAAAACAAATTTTACCTCATCGTACAACTAATAAAACTAATATTTTAAATTTGGTCATCATTATGACTACATGATGACAAAAATAAGAATGAAGATGAAAAATAGTGGGGGCCCTTAACATTCGTTTTTTTTTTTTTTGATTGGATAGCTAGGTCAATACTCAGAGAGGTCTTCGCCATCTCGGAGTCCTGCTGCATAAATTTGAACTTTATAGTTCAGAAAAATACTTTTTTTAATCCTCCGAGATCAGATACATAGCTCTAGCTCTTAAAAGACTGAATATAGCGCGATCCAACGAGTTGGCTTACACCGCTTTTAAAATTTTTTCATTTCCCTTATGGTTCTGATAGAAGCTAGGGAGTACTAAGTTATTTTCTGCAGTATTTGGAATAGGAAGGGACTGAACTATCAAATATATCAATATATTATTGAGAAGATCATATTTTCCATTCCAAACTTCATTACTAGTTTTAATATGATATCAATAATATTATTAATAATAACATTCAGTAAGGATCATGGTCTAAAATCATGTTAAATAGGTGAAAAACACATAAAAAAATATTGAACAAAGTAAAGAGATCTCCTACGAAACAATAAATTTTAGTAAGGTGTTGGTCCTTCTATAGCATGAATGATTCCCTGGCACTGCGTTGCCATACTCAAAATGAAAACTTTTTTCTGTTCCTAATCTCTCTTTATACAGGGTGTAACACGGTGGGTGGCCTATTCGACGTTTACGAAGAACGGATCATGGGATTGTTCTGAAAATTGGGTTGAAGGGTTTACGCTTCTGATCTATCTGACACAAAAATTTTCAATGTTGCGACGTTGCCGCTTATACGAAAAATTACTACAAACTTCGTTATTTCAAACAGTACACCCTATGTATTATGACTTTTTTCGCTTTTCTATCCCTATCTGAGTATTTTTCTCTAATACTTCCCTATCCCTTATACAGATATTTTCGGATATATCAAAGATTTTGGGGGTTTTCAGAATGCTTTGCAAATTTTATCTAACAAACACAATTCGTATCAGATGCGAATTTCGATTTTCTCTAAAAAAAAAATATGAAATTACGTCTATTAGAAAAAAATCAGTTTTTGCCGTTTGTTTAAAGAGTGACCATACGAAGAATTTTGGTACACAATGTATAAAACAAATCGAGGTTTTCCTACACGAAACTGATCCTCAGGATCTCAGTGACCTATGTATTTTCGAAATTTCAGATTCCTCAATAATGAAATGTCTTTTCTATTCTATTATTAGATCCATTTTTTGGTTCTTACCGTTCTAAATTAGTTCTCAAACGAGTAGAAATATAAATGTTTTGAAAAATAAGAATATTCGTTATTATGCATTAGGAGGAAACACGAAGAAATATTCTGGAGAGCATGTCGCATGTCTATTATAATTTAAAAATCTTGAATTTTCGTTCTTTCATGATTCCGAAGGGAATTGAAACTCACAAATCAGACAGAAAGACAAAAACAACACTGTTGTCCTCAGAAGTTATTCATTTCGAGTCTGAGAACCCCACTGAAGAATTCAACAATCCATCTCCGATACTCTCTGTTGGGAATTCCACAAGATAAGCCAGTCTTTTCAATATTAACGTGCGTCCTTGGAATCCTGATCTGATTTATATCACCGTAGCACGAGCCAAAGTCCAGGTGTCTTCTCATGTAAGAAAGCCACCGACTAGAACTCAGTCGTAAGACGCTGGCTAGAGAGAACTCCGAAGAACCATTGTATTCCATCCGCATTGTTGTTCGATTCTTCAAGCTCTTTAAATCCGCTAGGAAGGCAGCTGCGCCCCATTCTCTTCCACGTTCCCTTTGAAGTTGACCAAATTTCTATTTACACGTTTTTTCTTCGGAGATGTGTCAGAATAGTGGTGGGGTAGCCCCAACATTCCGGCCCGTTAGTAATGACGATGATTTGCATCTGAAATAGGTTCAAAGCAGGGTTGAGATTTAAATGGATCCCGTGACAAGCTGCCTGTTCAGCAGGACCAGCAGGAATTCTGAATAATGGAGCATGTGCTTGAATGGCAGGACTAGCCAGTTATATAACTTGAATGGAATGAGGTATTGAGATCTAATGGAAATAACGATAGATGATGTTTGCAGTCTCTTGAATTTTTTAAGCAGGGACATTTGCAGGATTATTTTATGTACATACGATGATTACATTAGGATGTATTCCTGTGTTTCACGACAATGTGAAATGAACTATTTCTTGCGTTCATCACAACTGCAAATGAATTTGTATGTGATTGAATCTAATATGACTTTTACACTGGAAATAATTCTTTTTGAATAATTTGACAAATCAGTCAATTTATAATAGCACCACTCGGGTATAAATCATTCATCTAGTTGGCATTAAGTTTGTTTTCCTGGCCGCCAAAAAACCAATGACAATTCATGACTTGAATAATATTAAGAATTAAAAATGATCATCATAGAAAATTTGTTTAAAATTTTTTTGCTTCACGTAAATATTCATTAACTCTCTCATTCTCCCGAAAAAACATTGAAGTTTTAAATTTGTTTTGAACAACTGAATCAAAATTCCATATTTTGAATTCTACTAATTTTTCTTTTGAAATTCTAGTAAAGAAGGTTATCGTTTGAGGCAACGTAAAAAAAACTAGATCAGTGAAGTACAGAGTATCAAATTCACTGAAAATAAACTCAAGGAACTGAAAAACTTGAAAAAAATGCTATTGAGAAGCATCGAAGGTGAAAGATTGATTCATTTTGACAATACAATCTTATATGAAGCTAATTACATAATACTATTTATAACTCAAGAACGACTGGTCTATTTTTATGATTTGCTGGAATTTTTCCTCAAATATCACAGCCAACATTGACAAACCTACAAAAAGTGTATGTTTATTTAGGTATTTGGTAAACGTACTTTTATTACATTTGTATAAAACTATGTTCTATTCTTGAGACTATTATAGATGAACTCTCAAACTACTGAACAGATTTCAGTAATTCTTTCACTCTTTGAAATCAAGATTAATCTGAAGCTACAAATGCCTTATCATGTATCAGCATTGAGTTTATAGGGTTTATAATACCCAATGGTACCAGAGAAGTAATTATGAATCCAACATGTAATAATGACACAACAATGACCAACTGTAGATATAGAACTATGTATTTTGAAAATTTGGTACTTAAGGTGGACATCTTTGACTTCTATGAATTGTTTAACAGAAGATTCATGAGGTCAAAAGAAACACTTTTTTCCTATTCCGCTTCGGCCTATATAAAAAGATATAGCCATTTTGAGTTTTTTTCAGAATAACTAGCTGAATCTATGACACTACACATCTGTGGATCTTTTAAACAGAGTTGTATTCAGCCAAAGTTCCCAATTTTTCCAATTTCACAGATACTTTTTGATTTATGAATATCAAATTGATCCAAAACGGCACATTATACGAGAAAATATGAAGAAATTTTATTTTACAAAACGTTCAAATATTTACAAGACAGTGTCCAACTTAGTTTCAAGAGTTTAGTTCTTTGAATTTTTGGTTTTCTTATGTACGAAAAAGATTCATCAAATAAATGAAAAACTATATTCCGAAATTAGTTTCATTCTTAGAACATAGATACATGGAATAGACATTCAGTGCTACAAATGAATGTTTTGTAGTACAAACATTCGATGTTTCTCTGTCTAGCGCGACACTAAGGCAGTGGCGTTAAATTGAAAAATTCACATACTTCCTATCTATTCGTACTGAAAATTGATGTGACACTGATGTCAAAATCAACTCAATTGTGATTGGCGACACTAAGCAACTTTCTCACTCCAGTCTTTGGAATGTTTATTTTCCATTCCATGTATCTATGTTCTAAGGTTTCATTCGATGAAACAGTTTGTGGGATAGAACTAAAAATAATTTATTTTTATGATTTCCAACAGCCTGTAGCTTTCAAACGGAGCCGACTCGGAAAAAATGTTAAAGGAAAAAAGTGTTTCTTTTGACCTCAAGAATCTACTTTTGAAATATCTGTACAAGTCAAGGACTCCCCTGTATAGGTACCTATCTATCAATATTCTTAAGAGAAAAGACGTGTTTTCTGTAGGTAATGAGTAATCTCTGGAAATTTAGAATCGAATTCAATAATTCTTTCACTATTAGTAATGAAGAAAAATGTCAGGAATATGGACTTTATTGACTTTATCACAGCTACGCCGATAAAGGGGAAAGAAGTCCCCGAAACGTCAGCGTAGCTGTAGTCAATAAAGTCCATATTCTTGATATTTTTCTTCATTATTGAATAAGATGGACGATATGGGACGATCATTTTCACCATAAGGTATATTCATCTGGAGTGACATAAATCATTTTTTTTCCATAGTACAGATACAATTTTCATGTGAAATAATATCACTTCAATGAGTGTATCAATAAATATGGAATCAACAGTCCCTTTCGTCATCCAATGTCGTTGTGAAATTATGCAACTCCATGAGGTCACCGTTAGAAGTGCGACCTGTATCATCCATCTGCAGAAGATGTACCTAACAATCAGTGTTACCAGATAACTGAAATGAAATTATGGAACCAGGTTGCCAAAATTATCAGATTTTCCTGAAAATTATGTTACAATAGATGGCAGAAAGGGGATTTATCTCAGATCTGGCAAATACCTTTCATTAAGATGATGAGGTGAAAAATGTTGTTATAGATTTTTAAGTGAATGATCAGAGATGTCTCTGTCTAATCCATGAACAATGCAATTTTCTTCAATGTTCAATAAATGCGCAAGTACACCGAAACTATGTTTTTCGAAATTAAACCCTATATACCATGATAAAAAGGAGGAAAATAACATACGCCTTAAATTTAATAGAAGAAGTACGGCTCAAGTGATGTAGAAAGGGCGTACATTATTAGCAGATGGTTTTTATGACACAGTCCACTCGGCGAAACTGTGAAAAATTCCAACTACCTGCTGATAGGTAACGCAAAAGATAAACAAATTTCATATTTTCGACGACTTGACAGCAATAAAGAGAGGAATACCATCTTAAAATAATTTCATAATATTCCGCGGAATATCGAACAAAATAGGAGATTCCGTAGGTACCGTCTGAATTCCGTAGATCTACTCAAAATTCCGTAGGTGTGGCAGCGCACAGCGCCGAAATAAGTAAACTTGAAGGTTCGATGTTTGACGCTAAGTAGTTTAATCAATTCTGGGATTCCCCGGCAATAGAGAATTTCCTTAGATGTAAAATAATTTCAATAGCCGAAGTGACTGATATCTGTTGCGGAAGTTCTGATAACCAGAAAATATGACGAATATTTTCAATATATTCAACTCTCTCTCTAAATTATGTTACAATTATCGATTATGTTACACTTTATTGGTCAACTCTATTTTTCCGAAAAATTATGTTACAATCTGATAATTATGTTACACCTGGCAACACTGCTAACAATCCAATTCGTCCTTATAACATTTGGATTGCGCAATATTAAAGCCCCCCTCCCTATATACGCCCCTCGCTGAAAGAATGATCAAAATCGGTTATGTATGTAGTTCCAGAGATATCCTTCCTACAAACCCACAAACCTACAAACCCACAAACCTACAAACCCTCAAACTTGCACTTCCACTTCAAAATAAATAAATACACACAGCTTTATTTTTCTACAGGTAAAAACACAATTACAGAAAAAATATATTCAAATAATTATTATTTTATAAAATGAAGTTGAGGTAGGTATCTCTGCGTCAGTGGTCAACTGGTCAAACAAAATATCATAAGTTGTTCTTTAGGCTACACATAATATGCTGAATGGGCGTTAGAACCATCAATTATTCCTACGGAGGACTAAATGGCCCAGATCTCATGTTGGGCCTTAGAACATAAAATATTAAGGGGAAGTAGTACATAGGATTTGAGATCAAGACGATCGACCAAAAAGAAAAAAGGAAATGTGGCACATCTTAGAGCCATAGCCTGAATTACGAAATGATACAGTTGAAAAATAGAAATAACCACGCGAGAGGTAATATTAGGAACATTGAATAATTTTTAGTTTTTCCTGAATTTCAGTGTAATTTTGGTATAAGTATATAGGTATCACTATGAAAATTTTTGCAATATAATATATGAAGAATTGAATCGCTGATATCACACCGCCTCTAATTTTATCGAAATATGTTAGAAAACCGTCGAAAAATGATTGTGAAAACAAGTGTTATAGACACTAAAGTTTAACTTTTTTTCTCATAAAAAACCAACTAAATTGGAAAAAAAAGAGACGGGATGACATCAAGACGTCCTTCAATTTAAATCTAAAAAAATCAAGGCTCTACGTACAAAATTGAAAGCGTAAACTAAGAACTAATGAATGCCATTTTTGAATGGATATTCTTAGGGTATTACTTCCCCTTAAGTAATATGGATAGGAGGAATCAAAATTATTATTCAGTGGAATTATCAGCAATGGAAATAACCGGCTTTCGAAGTCCTGCTAACTTAACTTCAAATCAAACTAATTGTACTGCATCCTGCTATTGTATTGTTCGTTTAGTATATTTTTCTTTACGCAGTACGGATGTAGAGAATTGTCAAGATATCGAAGTTTTCGATAGCTTTGATTGCAGCTTAACTGAAATCCCTATTTTAGAGGAGTGAAATCTCGAAAGAAATGAATGTTCGATTGCTGAGGGTACTGATTCTAAATTATTTCCGCCTGGAAATGTTCTCCAGTGCAGAAGTGAGTTCTTCCGATATTGAACCGAGTGACAGCTACCTTTTCCAGTTTGCAGGGAGTGTCTTACGTGATATTCTATGCTGAGACGTGCCTTGTTTATGTAATGTTTCAGCAAGAGCAGGAACGGATTTAAAATGCAACAAAACTGCTTTGAAATCCCTTTGTTTCTCATTACTGTAAAGAAATATTTGTCAAAAACTACTGAACTTCCTTCCATTTAATCTTGGAGTCGAAATACGCTCAATTCAATACAGTAAGGGGGGGAAATAAATTTTCTGTTCCTCAATCCAATAGCATTGGAGGATTTTGAAATGGATCGTAAATGTTGATCAATATTGAATAATAGAAAATAATCGCACTATAAGTGAGTTTGGCTTAAAAATTCAACTTCTGCCTTGTCTGCTTATTTTCCCAACATTTTATAGAAAACCGATGATGATACTATGGTGGAATAGCATTGTGAGCACTCAAACCCGGTGGAAAACCCAATGACGGTTGGGTGAATAAGGATTTAAAACCACTCACAATATAAAACTGTCCGATACTTGTAATTTTTTTCGCTTTCCATTAAGTAGCTTCTTCGTTTTAGTTTCCATTCAAGTTAAATTGTACCTTTAAGGAGAACAAATGACCAAATTTAATAGCCTTTTAAGTTCCCTACGACTTATAATTGTCGGAATCCTTTGGATCAATTTTATGGCGTGCAAGTCTCTAGCTAGGAATAAATGCAAAAAAAACAAAGACAGGCTCTTTGTGGTGCATGTGCTTGGAGGGGTCTTTAAGTGCTTAAAATAGCGTCATCCATATTTTTTCAATGGCCATCCCAATTTTTTATGGCCATTCTAGAAGGATATATCAAGTAACACATCTGTAAGAAATATCAAATCCTTATTGGTGGTACTTTTCGGAATGCATGCTGAACCTGAATAAAGGAAGAACTTCATTTTGTGTAATCGCCCAATCATATATCATTAAAATTTCAATCTCTGTATGATGATTATTGAATCAGATTCCTGCATTTATCCAACTAGTTTATGTTTGTTAAATATCTTTCAAACAAGAACAAGGAATTAGAATTATTATCAAGTTAGAAATTCACACTGCAGTAATTTTTTGTATAGGTAAGTGTTTATGATAGCGTTTAATTTACGCAAGAATTTTTGTTCGCCAGAACATCTTCATTGTGATGGTGGATTTTTTGATGAAAACTTTTATTGCCAGTCAGATTGCAACTGGCATAAAAATTGTAATTAAATGACCATCGCCTGTACTTGAAAGGAATGAGAAATTAACTAGAGTAGAACCTAAAAAAATACAAACCGATGGTAAAATGCCCCGTCGTTCTCAACAACAGCACTGTAAAAGTTTTTATTTAATATAGTAGAAGTATAGATTATGTGGAAAAATCCAGGGTTTTTTGACAGCAGCAACCTGCGGCGCTTCTGAGACTTAGCGCTCAGATGCACTGACTTAACTCCCTTCTCCCTAGTTATGGCCGTCACTGGTTTTTTGAACCAATGACGGAGGACTTCTCCTGAACACATAATACCCTAGCGCGTTTGATGGGTTGCAGAAAACCCAATTGAATACAATGTGTTTCTAGATTTCACAATGTAAACTTCAAATGAAAAGTGCATCTTTTTTCTGGAAATTATAAAAGCACGCAATCTGAATTTTGCACAGTCTGTGTTGAAAATATATACAAATATACAGGGGTAAGAAAAATTACACGAAAAATAATTTAAAAATCTACAGGAGTTATATGAAAATGAATAATATAAAAGTTTTAGGGTTACATATCTTTATGAATTTAAATATACAGTGTCGCTCGAAAAGGTGTGGAAAATTATAGTTATCTTATTGAAATGGAACCCCCTGTATATTAATGGTTATTTTGGTTGTCGACTCAATTCTTATCATTTTTCATTAACCATATGTTATACCTAATTTCATTAGTGTACTATCATATATATCATTTCATTTCGATCAGTTCCTCAACACAAAACAAATTTCAAGAACAGAAATGTATTAGAAATCATGGCGAAATAGTTCTATTTTTCAAAGCTGAGATGGAATAATTGCATTTTGTCAAATTTTTCCTATCTGAAACTGTTGATATTTCGATTCAACAAAAGGCTTTTTATTCTTGATACGAACTGTTCATCACTTTCATTCGTCTTTTACCTCTGATTCTTTCAATTCTGAATATTTTTCTTGCCATGTAATTCATTCGAAAAGTGAAAAGTGCGAAACGAAAAGTTGCAAAGTATATATGCTGCAATAGGCCCGTGCTCCATTGTGAGTTTATGCAGAGTCACCAAGAACTTATAGGTACATAAGAAATGGATCAAAATCTAATTTTGCCGATGGCGTGCACGTGTTTGTCATGTGTAAGATTGGTTTCTTTCTTAGGTATTAGTTGTGTTAGTTACTTTGCATAAATTCACCATTATTCTTGTATGTGTGCGATTCCAATAGACCAATAGAATTTGTAGCGATCATTTTCTAGTACAGACTTTAATTGAAATAAGGAAATATACAGCGTTCGGAATGAGTCTGGAATAAAATTAATATTTCTTCCAGCAATAACTCAAAATTGAACCGCTGAAGCCAATCATCGATTTTCGATCAACCTCATTTTCTGGTAATAAAATTAAGTGTTTTTCTTCAACCCCTTAAACGCAAACCCATACTTTAGTTTCTCAATAAATACGTCAAAATTGAGACGCTGAAAACAACAATTGGTTTCCACTTGTGGTTATTTTTTGGCAAAACATTGAATATTTTTCTCCAACCACTTAGGCGCAATTTCATTTAACTTCCGTTTCTCAAAAGAAAACATATTATACCCACCAGTTGTGGACTCGTTGGGAAGCAACGAAGAAAGGAATATCACCATGATCTTTGTTGGTTTTTAATTTTGTGATTATCAAAAGAAACAAGTCTATTGAAAAAAAATTATAGTTTATCAACGCATAATTTAAACTTGAGACGTTGAAACACGTAAACTGACTTCCGTTCGTACTTATTTTTTGACAATAAAATTGAATACTTTTCTCCAACAATTAAAATCCAGGCATGCAAGTGCCCAATTTTATATTTCTCTGATTTTTCTACATACAAATCTCCACCAACTCGTCTGATGCATTATTGGATTCATCAAGGCTCAAGGCTTATGTTCTTTTCAAGAAATTAAGAAATAAATCATAAGGATACTTAAATATGACATAAATTTTTTCAAGTGATTCATTTTTCAGAATTTTTTCAAAGCCTTCTGCGGCGTAATTTTGAACTATCTAGAACTTTTACTGACTTTTAGTCCAAGATCCCAGAGCGACCAGACATAACTTATTTTCACACAGATGAAACTTTAGGATCTCAGTAGAGTCTCATGTGCTTTGAATACCTGCGAACTTGTGGAGCTTGCCTAGTGACACCTGGGCAGATACTAGGTGGCAAAGGTAACTAAAAATAAGTGTAACTCAACTTATTTTCACATGGCTGATTTTTGTATATGTTTTAAAAAATATTATTCTGAAGTTATATCATAAGTGAAAGACACTTTCCATGGGCCAAAACTCTTGCCAGACGCTTTAAAGCTGCAAAAAAAATAAACAAACTCTACTTATTTTCTTCTCTATCTTATGATACAGGCATCCTAAACTCCTATTTGCCGAAAAAAAATGTCGAATAACCAAAATTTCGATTATGCGATATCACTTTGGACCACATTATTTCGGATAATCAAGACTGTACTTTACTGTAATCGATTGCTGCAAAACCTGGCATCGTCTACGAAAATATAGAAATATTATTCTTTCAATAAGAGACATGCCTGTCCATTAACTATTTAAGAATTCGAAAGAAAATACAACCCTATTGTATCTTAATTAAAAAGGGACTATGAATGCAGTCAGTTTTTTGTGTATAAGTATGTGCTGGTATTTACATACCAGCAGGTATGTGTATGTGCCTTTTACGAGCAACGTATGGTATACAGTAAAGGGACTTCAAACTGAAACAGATTGTGAAAGGAAACCGAGTTACCATAGTCTCACTCACTCTGAAACGCATGTATAATGCTCTGGCGCTCACACTCCCGGGTAAATAATTTTCATGTTTAGGGGATGTTTGGTCACTACTATTTGTCTGAACGATGAAATATAACTTTTTTATAGTTTTATAGTTACTTCAAAATAAGTAAAGTTCATTTGATTTTTGTGCAGCTTCAAAGCGTCTGGCAAGAGTTTTGGCCCATAGAAAGTGTCTGTCACTTATAATGAAAGTTCAGAATAATACTCTTCAAAACATATATAAAAATCAGACATCTGAAAATAAGTTGAATAACACTTATTTTTAGTTATATTTGCCACACCTAGTATCTGCCCAGGTGTCACTAGGCAAGCTCCACAAGTTCGCAGGTATTCAAAGCACATGAGACTCTACTGAGATCCTAAAGTTTCATCTGTGTGAAAATAAGTTATGTCTGGTCGCTCTGGGATCTTACTCTATTTTGTGAAAGCATATATGTCGTAAACCAATAAATTTTAATAAAATATTCAATCTGGTCACAGATATTGAAGTACTACATATGTTGAATTCCGAAAAAAATATCTGGCTTCAACCCTGTCTGTTTTGCATTCAGCATTTTCCGAATTCGGGTCGTTAGAAACCTACCGTGAAAAATCTTCTGGAATCAACTACCACATCGAGCGTGAATGAGGGGAAAAAGGAAACGAGAAGAATTATAAAATTGGCATCAATACGAACTCACATTTTCTCATCATCAAGTCAGAACCCCACTTCAACTAACAGTAGATTGATTGGATTGATTCCGAAGGGAATGCGTAACATTGGGTATCATTATTTGGGCACTACGTTCCACAAACACTGAAAATGAATCATTCGAAATTATTTATGTAATGTTAATTTTAATGAGTTTCATGGGGTCAATCTATATACCGATTCTCTTAAACTCTTGAAAAAAGTTTCGTATAGGTTTATAAATAGCTTTAAGTCTTGGGACCGATTCAACATTTATAATGATAAATCAAATTTGAAAAAATTTTATATTACACCTACAATATTTGGGTACGGCAAAAAGACAAAAGACAAAAAAAAGTGACAGTTCTGGTTCTGAACTCAGATATTTGTGAATATTCCAGGAACAATTGTATCTAATCCTTTACTGATCATTAAAATCTCAAAGGTTGTTCAATAATTGCAGCATTTGTTGGAATATTTGTACTTTCTCAAAGCAGAGTGCCGATTTTCAGGTGTTGAATGTGAAGGTGAAAGTTAAATAAATATTTGGGTATTTCGGTAGTTCTTTATTCTTCAATAATATGAGAAACATTTAAGTTTTGTGTGAATTTTTGTAGAAGACCATTTTTGTATTCTGGCAGGTGTAGATGTTCAGGTAATGCTTACAACCGTGCGCATTAAGATACAAAATTTGCAAGGCCTAGGGCACCACTGATGTATTTCGTTATAAATTATCGTAGCAGGTCTTCAACATGAGACCCTGGCTATGCTAGGCCTGCCCCCTCTCTCCCAAAAGCTGCTACAGATTGCAGTGGGCATCGAAATATTTTCATTTGGCCGATTCAAATACTTTTGAAAACAGGTGGATCACAAAATTTTAATGATAATCGATAATACAATGATAAAAAATACCGTGACTATGATATTAGTTCGAGATAGTTTCGTGAATAGCGGCAAAGAATAATTCATCCATAATGAAGGTATCGTATATTACATATGGGTAAAAAAAATTTCACCACAAATTTAATTCGAATATTTCGGAAGCTTTAGGATAGTTGAACTCCTACTAAAAAGTTGAGGATGTTGACTCGATTTGTGTTTTCCCTTCCGAAAAAACCATTTCTTCAAAAACGCTACTATTTACTTGCCTACTACTTCTATGCGGCCAGTGGCTTTCAACAATAGGTTCTCTGCTTAATCCAGTCGACACCGATCGTTATAATTTTATGGTATTGAAGAAAATATCAAGATGATGCGGGAAATATGCATATTACCATATCTTGCCATTGATGTCAAAGTTGATTGTTTCCGTGTGTCAAATTTTGTTTGATTGTGTGACTCATATACACTTACTTTTATTCAGTGTCTTTTTGTTTATTGTTTGTGTGACGAATTCTACAATCTTGATTGTATGAATTAAGATCAGTATTTTTTGTAACATTTTTTTTTGTAACATTATACTGAATATATTATACTATACTATACTATTCGGAAAATATCACCTTTCAAGCATTTCAGTTTGTGTTTCACTGAACTATTTGGGGTCCTCTTTTGACATATCAGTAGTATTGAACAAAATCCATAGTTTCTTACTACCTATAAAAATAATAAATTGTCATAAGAGTCCTGAATTTTCAGGATATTCCTTTCAATGATCCATCTTCTGAATGAATGTTGAACATTGCATTATTCGCAGAATTGCTTATGCATTCCGCTCAGACAAACTATGTAGTTATCTCAGAGGAGTACGAGATATTCATGAAAATAGAGTCAAAATATTCTCTTCCTGTTTCGCTTGTTGTTGTTTACTTCATTCTTAATAGACACCTGTCCCGAAAAGGAACAAGAAAATATCTAATGCCACAAACTTCAGTTGCTTCGGTGAAATTATGAAAGGAAAGTTCGTTGTCTGACGATTAGTCTGTTCGTGTGGAATGGTCCAAATCACAAAACTTTGTAACTCTGACTATAAAACTCGGTTTAAGTCGGTGTCACAAGCAGATAATATAATACGTTAATTCGACTAGAAAATGAACCTTGAGAATTGTAACTTCCTGATAAAATAATCTGAATATTCTTGACTTTAATTCGTGAAACAAGGTTTTGGTTTAATTAATATCAGTCACAGTTATATGTTAATTTATCATTCACATTTTACTAAAATGTCTGAAATTTTCTTATTCTTGTTATTTATAATTTCAAACTGTTCGCTTTTTTTCAACTCATATTGATAAAGAAATGGTGGTTTCATTTTATTCTTCCTGTATTTGACATTTTCAGGAAAGGTTCGAATGCATTGGTTGGGTTCGTTAATGGGCAGAATCTGGCCGATGGTTTTGGGTGAAGGGTAAAGGTATACGGTGATAGACTTTCTAGACCTCTGTCAGCTTCTTGCCTTTGCTCCGGCGCCAGTAGGACAATCAGTGAATCCCAAGTCTGTAACAGAATCTTCAAAAATTAAAGACCCAGGATAGACTCCATCAGTGGGGAAGGGCATCGATGGAAACTAAGGTGTTTGAGTCTTCTGAGTCTTTGCTTTAAACAGTCTCTACGCGTCAAAAGAGTGCATATCTCTTTCTAACGAGGAATCCCTCTTGTAACTGATTTGGAACACTCTTACTGGTAATAAAAAGCTACAATAAATAGACAGTTCTCCATTTCTCTTAACTAGAGCAGTTACAATATTACACAAGAAAATAATTCAAAATTGTCGATATGTCAAATCTCAAATATAGGTGTGTAGGAGTTTAAGAAAATACGTTTCGAATAGGTGGAAGTAAATTCGGGTTTGAAAACCTGACACCACCTATTGGGATGGATTGGTAACAGCTGTTGGTACCTTGGTCAATTTGCAGTACGTCCTCTCCCTCTGTCTCTTTTCGTCTTTCCTTATGGTCTCCAAGATGGCGGCGGGTGAAACAACGACCATATAATCCAGTGTTGACGGTGGTTGAAGTTGACAGCGACGATGTCACATTCTCACAAGGTGACAGAAAATGATAAATCACAAATATCGGTAATGGGCCCCAACGTTACACTGAAACCGCACTAATACCTTACGGTACTGGAAACTGGCAATCAAAATGACTAGATTTCTTCGAACGATAGGTCTCGATTTTGAGCTAGCTAAGTACTCTAGAGAAAGTGGAAGACATCACTCCAGGGCTGCACTGAGAAACCAAAAGGGCAGAAAAACCTTGATTCAAACAATCTGGGCCAAAGCTTTACTTCTCAACACTTCAGCAGCTTGGATACTGGAAACACTAAAAAAAACTCAAAAACTCCAAAACTCTCAACAATTCTCGATTCCTTCCTCCTGCAGGGCCTCCGAGGAACTTCAGCATCTCTACTGTCGGAAAATCCTCTCTTCTTGGAAAACTCATCATGTCATTGGACAGATTCAAACTGGACAGTCATTCAATTGGTCCACAAAGAGACAGAAAGGGAAGGAAAAATGGAAAAGGTTACAAGAACTTTTTATACTTGAACTTGAAAACATCTGCCAGACGGGAAGACCAGACCAAATAAATGCAGTCTGGAAATATAGGATATATGGTCTTTTCTACTAACATGGGTTAGCTAATGAAAAAAATATCAACTGCTATGTAGTTTGCGTGCACAGCAAGGAATGTTTTGGTGGTTTTTGAAATGTCAGCAGTGTAAATTGCGTAGAGTAATGGAGACAATAAGCTGCCTTGGGAAACTCCGGCTGCAATGTCACGATGTTGGGAGATCGAATCAGAGATTTTCTCTTGGAAAAAGCGATTTTTGAGAAAGGAGTGGATCAATCGACACATGGATTTTGACACATTCGCTTTGCAAAGTTTGAAAACGAGACCTTCATGCCAAACTGTTTCGAAAGATTTCGAAATATTGAAAAAAACGGCACCTGTACCTTATTTCCACTCAAAACTAGTGTGTGTGTGTGTGTGTATTCTACGACTTAAAGAAGCTGATCGACTGTGGAATGTTAGAAAACAAAAAACAAATCAATTATGGAGGAGCATTTTGTGATGTTTCACAAAATCAGACAATAGGAATAGGATACGTTTTTCGATAATTTTGCCTCCTGACGACAGAAGACTAATGGGACGATGGTTTTGGGTAAATTCGGCTTCCTTACCTGTTGCTCTTTTCCATCTGACAGGAAAGTGAAGAAGTCGTAGAACTGCGATGCTCATTTATGTCAGATGGTCGATCACACTATCCGGTAGATTCTTCAGCATCTTTTTGTGACACAGTCAGGACCTGTAGCTTTTCTCATCCTCAACCCGGTTATCAGTTTCCGAATTTCAGACGACGTTTTTGGTTCTATTTGATCGTCCACGTCTAGCACGGTATCAAGCAGAACGATAACCCCCTCTTCCACTTCTTCTATGTGTTCAAGGTCAGCATCTTCGATGTTGGCTCTGCACTGGAGTTGAATGGTATCCTCAAACTACTCTGTAATCTGTGTCCTCAAATGCTTCGGCTTTTTCTTCATCCGTGAAGACGATAACCGAATGCACCGTGAATATGTGTGTGTGGTTTCTGTTCTTTACTTAGGACTTTGGCCTTTTACCTCATCGAGTTGTGCTCTTGAAGTTTTCGCTGCCATTGCTTCTCCCTGAGTTTTGAGCAAGCTTTCCTCACTTCTCACTTCAGACGGTTAGCCGTGGTTCGGTCTTCCTTCAGACCGGAACGGTGGGCTTGTCTCCTTGCTCGGTTCTTTTCTCTGGTGATCTACAGGGTACGGTACGGTATCGTTCGCTTCAACGGAGTCCAATATTGTGAGGGACCTGGCTATTATACGCAATACAACATTTTCTTTCTTTCTTTCGAAGAAGCTAATATTTGTATGCCAGAATGTCTCAACACATTGAATTATATAAAAGCATTAAACTTTAGGATATAATTTTTTTTCTTTGTGTTGATGATTTTTCTTTATCATGTTTACTGATTCTATGTACCTTACTGTTCCATTGAAACCGCTAATGATCTAGTTTATGAAATAAAATAAACTTTTCATGTTTTTCATGTTGCTTCTCTCTTCAGTCGATTGAATTTTAAATCTGTTATATGGAATCTGAGGTACATCGACATAAATTTATTCGCTTTCTAGCCTATAATAACAGGACTGTGATCACCACTTAATAGAATTCTGAATACTTGCAATATGTTTTGTCTGCACTTCGATTTCTTTTCTTTGTCCTTTAAAGCTCTTAAAAAGTATTTGAAGCGCAAATTTGTATTTCCAAGTTCTCTGCAGAATCCATTATAACTGTATGTTCTTCTACCTACTTGATAATTTCCTTGTGTAAATTTTTTGTTTGTATGAATTCGTGTTTTTTCTTGTAACAGGGCGAACACAGTTTCTGCGGCTCTTTTGAGTTTATTTGTATCATTTGAATCTACCATTGATTCGAATATAAATTCATAAAATTGAAAATATGCGTTCAACACTTTTGAGTTGTCGATTTGTGTCGAAAAACAGCGCATGTTTTTTGAGAGAAAGTAGAAATAACAATCATTTCCAATGAGATTTCATCAAATTTTGAGTACGGAACTAGAAAACGATCATCTATCGACTATCGAGATTATCTCAATCAATATTTTCGGTGTATCGTGGTAGGTTCAATGTAGCAAAATTCAGGCACCATATCGAAAGTGCTTGTGGCATATATAGTTCACTGATTGATTGAATGGTATCATAATTATCCTATTTTCAACAAGTTTCTATTTGTAAGGGAAAACTGCGAGGACAACTCAAGAGTCTATAGAGCTTAACTATTTTCACACTGGTGAAGACACCATTCGTCTTCTATGTCAGTGATTGAATGTATCGGAATGAACCATTGCATAAAAATCTAATGACGAAAACAATATTTACCTTAGTTCACCTTTTAATCGTAATGGAAAACAGAAATTGTCAATATTATAAACGAAAGCATATTTGATTCAGTCATCAGGGGATGAAGCGTTTCTCTTGGCTTTATGATGATTTAGTACACAAACGAAGTAAGAAAACTCACCTTTAAAATCAACTCGTTTTCAGTAATTTGATGTTTTTAAAGCCGAATATAACCAAAAAATTAAAAATTCTTCCACCTGAATTTTTCAAATGGCACACACTTCTAATTTCACCACGAGTGCTTTCTACGTTGGAAATAAAGATCTGAAATTTCAGTATTACTTTCAGCCTCTTTAATTTTCTGAACAAATTAATTTTTGAATTCAACTTCTTATGATCGAAAGGGGGACAAGAAAGTGCGCTTAAAAAAGGGAAAAAACTACCCGAAAATGTTTGGCTACCATCAATTAGACACCAGCAAATGAACACCCATGAAAGAAGTGCAACAACAAACTTTCAAATACTCTTCAATTTCTAGTTGGTACTAGTCGACTATGTCCTGTGAGGAAGCCACTCAGGAGGCATTACTTATTCTTGCTGAGATCCAAATACTTCTCGGACCTTGCAGTCTTTAAATTCCGGAGGAATTTTTTCTCTTTTGGTTTTTTCCTACCCCGGAAACTCTTTTCTATAGGTGCATTTTCGTATACTACAGAAAGGCTTTGCAAGTCAGTAAGTGGCGATTGTGATCTCTTTCTAGCAATTGTCTTGGCATCTTATTCGATTCCAGAGTGACCTGGATGCCAGACTAAGGAGACCTTGTTGTTCTATTCTATTCTATTTCATTAAGTTTTATTTATTTATTCACAAGGGGATACGAACAGGTACAAAAACCACTAATGTATCCGCAGATAAAATGAACAAAATTACAGAAATTATAAGTACATATATCAATTCGATACAAGATTGAGAACTAAACTAATGATCATGAGTACAACTGACAAAAATCAACCAAAAAAAAATAGAAAAAAAAGCGAGAAACCCAGAATGCTCCAAAAAATGGTTTTATTCAAAAGGAGATGGAAGAATGACCAGATAAAATTTGAATGAACTTGATCAATAAAACATAAATCTCTACATCCCTTTTCAAAAAATAATCCAACGCTTTAACCTGAAAAATGGCTGCATCTGAAAAAAAACAAATATATCTCCAGTTATGTATAAAAATATAGATGTCAGCTTCTGCGAAAAAAATTTGCGAGCACCGAATTCCACATAGTTATTCCGTTCACGTTGTCTCTCGCAATATATCCTTCTTGTGAATAATATATCTAGTTCCCGCCAAGCCTTCAATGTTACTCTTACCGAAGATTAATGGGAAATTTTGAGAACCGTATTTTATGGGATTCCCTTTTCTGAATATGCAAAAGTATGCTGCCAAGTTATTTGAAGAATGAACAAAAAGTGTCGGTGCAAAAATGGAGAGAGAAATCCCTGGTTAATTAGCATGCGAAGGAGAAACCGCAATATTCAGGAATTCTCCGAGTCCATTTCCTAGATTCTCATAATTCGATACCCACTCATTCAACTGAAATGTTTCATTATTGTCGAAATGAATAACAACCTGATATTTCACAACTCATCATCCAGGTGAACAGGGCGAAATTTTCTTGCATTTCCGAGAAAGTACAATAGGGATTTATTAAAGTGCGGGATCTCGACGTCAGAAGATTAATGAATTTTCTTCATGGCGTTATGAATTTTAAGTCCTTTGTTGAGTGGCTGTGACTAAGGGTATCCTCAATTTTCATGATCACTCCACTTCTCATTTAAAAAAATTATTCTAATCTCTTATGATATCCTAAGAGTTCATCATTTCACTTCGAAGTTTGAAGGATTTTTTGTCAGCTTCCTTCTTTATGGAAACAACTAAATGGTCGATACGAAAAAGGCCAGAAATCTAACTGATGAATTTTATGGCGGTTATTTTCGCAAGGCTGATGTTTTTTTCCAATTCTTATCGCATTCGCATCCTATCTTGCTGTTGATTTTCATAGTGATATAAGAATAGTATAGTAGTATCATAAACATATTCCTGTGTTCCCTTTTATATTTTTGTAATTATGAAATATTATACCGGGTGTGAATGGATAGTTGCGAAAATGTGGTGAATCCATGTCAAAATAAATAGGTCTTCCTATAATTTTTTTCGAGAGGTCTTATACAGGATGTCCCAAAACTAGTGAATTTCGGTCTATTTTTCTAATCTCAGGGCCAATTTGTGATTAAGGACAGCCTCTATACAACCGCCTAAAGATACTCCTAAAAAGAAAGTTCTAATTTTTTTCTTAGAAACCAGGAATTCTTTGAAATTTGAAGATAATAAAAAAAGTGCCAGGACAAGGTGGGTTGAGGCTGAGTTTCTAAGTTAACAGTGTGGTGGGAAATATCTTCTTTTGTGATCCCCTTCGGGGTGTGGAAACGGTATGTCCCTCATGTGCTAAAAATCGGTGAAATTCGAGTCGATAAAAATGTATTTATTCTGGCGAACAAAAATGCGGTTATCTCCAAATTCAGGATGTTTTTCACCGTGCTACATAGTTTATTTAGAACTGAAACAGGGATAAAAATGATCCGGACTATTAACTCTTTCCAAGGAGGCCTGAATCCTGAATTGAAATTAGAAAGCAATATTATACTAATTAAGATTAGAAAGGTAAAAAATTTGCCGAGTCATCTTGAACTGAGGATGAATTTTTGTTGAAAAATCTAACTGCATTGCTAGGCTTATAATGAGGCCTGCTTCACATAATTTTGATGAGAAAAATCCAAAATAGGTGGAAATTTTAGATGTTCTTATCGCAATGATGTTAGGACATTAAGGAATCAGCAGGTTGATACATCCAACATCATTTCTTGAAAGTATCAATTGCAGATGAACTATTTCTGTGAACAACAATTGCAGGTCCTTGAATGAGGTGATGCGCCAGTTTTTCTCAAACCCGGCGTTTTTCACAATATAGTTATTGTATCATTTCATACCATACTGATTCTCCGTAGGTTCCCAAGTATCCCTCAGAAGCTCTGTGAGTTTGTTCGAGTTCGGAGAACCAGTTGTGTTCTGTGCAGGTTTTGTTATTACTGTAATTGGAGGAAGGAGATTTAAGTGGACTGTATTCATTATATTTCAGATCAATACCTTCAAATCCTTCCCTTTGCCGGTTTTAACCTTATAGAACTGAATTTGTTGTCTTTACACAAGTTAAACTGGCTCCATTCAGGTTTTCTGGCCAGAGGTTCATGACCACTAGTATGCCATTGAAAAAAGGTCTTGAAAATGCAGAAAATATGAAAGCTTTGAGAGTTGCCACACTTTTCCTCGAAATTGAAAGAGGTGAAGTAAATTTTCACATGTCTCTTCAGAAGATATGTCTTTTTCGCACAGGGATGACATTCAGAAAAGGATTGGCAGAAAATAAGAGAGAAGAATGAATAAAAATGTTAAACAAAATTAAAAGGAGTGGAAATTGAAAACCGGACAATTTAGAGAACATAATAAATTTTTATTTTGAATCAATGAATTCTGTGAGGTCGCTTGAAAAGTCTCAGTGTTCTCTTTTCATCCTCATTGAATAATAAATTGCGTTCATTTTTCAGGTTCTCTTTACTTCATTGATGTTCAACAGTTCAAATGATTGTTTTCCTCTTTTATGGTTACATCATTTGGGTCTAGCTGAAAGATATTCAATATATCGTCTCATAGTTATAAAATGAAATCACTATTTTCTTTCTGTACCATTGTTTTTTTCGTAAATCAAAGACAGTTTCATATTCTTAATTTATTTATTATAATTAAGATACAAATTCATTATTTCTATATATAAATTCAATATTCAATTCTGAATTTTAGTCGAAGGAAATGGAAATAACTCGTTTTATCTGAAATTGTGTTATTCCTCAGAACATACATATTCAAAAATTATACTTCGTGGCTGATTTCACAAATGATTGGCATTTGACAACCTTCAAGATGAAGCAAGGATATCCTTTCTGATTTTAATTAATTCAACAAAATTGAAAAATGTACGAATGGTTGTATTATCTTCCTCAACAAAAAAGGTATCGAGTAGAAGTTTATCTTAATATCTATTTCGATTAGCCATCGATTGTATGTCTATTTAAATATAATAAGTGAACCGTATTTATTTACTTATCTCTATACATTCAGAAGGATGAAAATGGCAGTGCTAGTGAGATACATAATTAAAAGGTAAGTACGAGTTATATCCACACAATTTAGCTATTACTCTTTCTTTTAGCCCGAGCTACTGTTACTAGGTGATTCTGTATTATCGGAACTGTTTGGTTTCTGTGTCGTGTTGGAAATGGGTGCTGTTGATGGTCGGCCGTATAAGTAACTTGTGGCTCTGTACCCTTCATATGGGTCTCTGTATCTGTAACGGTCATCTGCGTATCTGAAAAAAAAGGGAGGTATTTGTATTCTCTCGAACCATGATTCAGTTGCAAAAATAACCGAAAAGGATTTTTTTCCATGTAGATGTGTTTTAGAAGGAAATCTGATACGTAGCATAAATTTGAAACGCCCTCGTTTCGATGTATAGACTTCGTCATAAGTTGAAGTACTATTATATTATCTATATTTATGTCTAATATAGTTTTTATGATATTCCGGGAGGAAAAGGCATTTTGTTCAAAGGAGGTTCATCCCCAAGGACAGAGCCGATCGTCAACTCCAGTGGTTACAATCGGTGGGTTTGAGCAAAGGGGACCACCTCTTTTCAGATGAAAGTGCATATATGGGATCTAATCTAATCCGAAAATGTAGTCAACAAATGAGACCGATGCTGATATTGATGGCAATAATAAAAATTCAAAAATTATATTTGTTCTCTGAAAGATACTCTGACTGTTGCCCGCTTTCAGAGGTCCATTAATCGGTAGTTTATCTATTATATAAACTTAATGGAGTGGTATCTAACTGGTAAATTCGGTTTTAGAGGATCCCTCAGTAATTTAATGTATATGCCAATAACCACCGGGCAGCAATGGCCACTTATCTGTTCAATAACTATATTACGTTCTGATTGTAGGAGCTTTTTAGGATTTTTAGGATTAGTAGGAAATATTCTATTGTTTGTGGTGATGATTTTTCATTGTAGAAAGGTTAACACAAATATCAAGTAGTACAAGTGATTCTTGCGAAACGTATACCGATAAGAAATTCAAAATGAGACGAAGATTGAATATAGACACAGAAATAAGGCTTTATTCTGTGTTACCACAAGCAACCCAGTTCTATCGTTTTGTCCAAATTAGTTTGTCAACAATGGCATCTATCGAGTAAACATCGAACTACTGAATATCCAAATATTCACCATTTATCGACCCGACAGTTGTCGAAACACTGATACAAGAGACGTCAGAAACTTGCAAAAAGTTAACTAGAGTTTATCTATTCATTAAAGTTATCTGATCAATAACTGACAGATGTTTAGTAAACGAACTCTGAAACCGGACATCTTTCAACTCACTCTGTATTGAAATACAAAAAATGTCAGCGTAACGTTCTCCACATCAAAGAATATTTGATACTCGTATATGCCTGAGAATTAGTTTTAAATTGACAGATAGCTTGGCTAAATAACGCATTGTGTACTGCCTGATGTGGCCCTTGATGACGTTGCTCGCAACATTGATAGATATTGAAAGTTTGGGAGAAATCCCTGAGGTATGCGTTTTTTCGAGAAGTGATTGGGAAAAGTAGACAAAGGGGCAGTTTTTTTAGAGATACTGAGCGAGCGTAATCAACAGATACGTCAGCCTAATAATTATACAATTTATTGTTGTAAAGTTTTATCAAACTGAATGCTTATTTGAGATTAGTAAAAATAACTATTCGTTATATACTCATAACATGAAACAAGAGGTTATCGAACCACCCGCCGATGTAATAAAATATGTCAATTAATTTCAGTCAAGACTGGGAAAGTTCATTCAGGTCAAATTGAATCCTCAATTCTCATAAGAGGACTCACATAGGATTATTCAAAATCAATCGAAAAGAACTTTATTCATCCGTGATATAGAATGCGAACGACAGATCCCTGAGACAATCATTGAAGAGGAGTATTCCCACAATACATAGATATTTCATCAATTCTCGAAATGGTAACATTTTGAGGTGAAAACTTCACTTCTCATCTTTGATAATGCTCTGCAAATCGAGCCTTAGTTTTCAATTCACATACAGAAGTTAAATATACAGTTTTCCACAGGACAATAGGAAAGTGGATACTCAATTTTCCTGTGAAAAACCAGAATATGACCTCACAAGCAGACAAGCAGACAAAAAGAATTCTTTTCTCTGAACAAAAGTATATTTTCCCTACCATTCAATAATTGGGTTTATGGAAGAATTTTCTACGAATAAGAAACGGTAGTTTCTAATGTTGCAATTTCTTTCCAACCAATACCTTTGCAAAAAAGAACAAAAAAAATATGAACATGAAAATAGTTGAAAACACTTTTTCCAACTGATTAAAAAAAAAAATTCCCAAGTCATTGAACATACAGATTCCAAAATACGGCCTGTCGCCAACCTTGATGAATCATCCCGGAGGATTCAAGTGTAAAGCGTAAAGCTTATCAGCCAAATAGTCCGGTTAGCTACAAACAAGATTGAGTACTGCTACTTATATTTTCCCAGAATTTGACATTTGGTATTTCGATGAAGAAGTTCGCGGCATAATTATTGTCTTCATTCTCTCCTTTTCCTCATTCAATTCCCTTGCAAATTATGAATAATAACAAGATGAAAGATAACCAACTCTACAGTTTTACCTCACACTCAAAATAGCATGTTCGTCTCGAATTTTGTCATCAGGAGTTTAGATTTTTAGATTCGCTAATAAGATTACGTTGAGACACAGTAGAAACAAATATATGTTCATTCGCGATTTCTCAACTGCTCAACAAAATGCTTTTCCGCTATTAAAAATATGTGAAATTAATACAATAAATGCATTGCATTAATAGTTTGATTATATTACTATTTCTTCACATTTTTGATTGCCGAAAATTTGCGCCCCTCAAGCCAATACTTTTCTTTCTTTCTATTAGCTTCTACATTTTTAGTCGATGGGCTGTGGTTATTCTTAAGTTTAGCCGGCTAAAGATAGGAGAAACTAACATAAGCAAATAACCGAGGCTAAACCTAAGTTTAACCGGTAAAGTTTATGTTTACACCTATCTTTGGCCGTAACATATATACAATTCAAAGATAAATATATAAACATATCATTTTCCCATGTTCAATATTCCAGGTTATTTTGTAGTTTGGAAATGAATCTTGTATCCTAGAATTTTCCGATATGGAAAAGTCAATACAGGAATTGGAGTTCGATGGACAAAATGAAAATAATATGGAAACTGGCGTTGCTGGAACAACATCCAGAAAATCGGAATTCATACGTAAATGGTGGCCCATTCGAGGGTTCGAGTGATTGATGTCGAGAGCTGCCGAGTGTTTGTGTGCTGGTACACATATATATCCGGCCGGAATCAAAATGACAGGAAGTTGGTGTCATGGATTTGTGCGAGGTGGAATTTTCCAATATCTCTTGATCAATGGAAGTAATCAATTATTTCATAATCAAGGTTGATGAATTTCGCGGCGTACTTGCTATTGAAAATATGATTGATATTTTCAGTAGCGAGAGCGCTTTCATTCCCCAAAAAAAAGGCTAACATTGGGACTATTGTTCGAGAAAATTAATAAATTCTCACTGAGAACCGCTCATAATGACAACATTCATGTGGGAATTTATAGTGGTCATAATAATCGTTGATCGTGAATGACATGAATGTCTTCAAGCTCTTCTAGATAAGCTGGCTCTTCAGGGTCTACCAGGCTCCTGGATATAATATTGCGTGTGCACAGGGAGTTCCATAAATGATGTGAGCATCAGTTCCGGCCAAATTAATTTGTATGCGGATGTCCTTCGAGGTTTATTATTGTAATACAAGCTTTCCTGATTCTCAAGAACGTGTTTTTGGTCTGTTCGAGAATCACTATTCTAGAGAATAACACTTCAATTCTTCCTTCAGCAGAAGGAATTAATAATGAAATTTCAGAGATATTTTCTTCTTTTCCCACGAAATTTTTCACGCAAGACTTCGTAATGGTACTTTTCCAATAGATACCTACTGAGTTAACTCAATTGAATCGGTATTTTTTTTAATAATTTTTCCTATCATCTAACACGAACGTGAGTTATTATACATCCAGGATCTCCAATGTGCCTTGAAAATCTCAAAAACAAAAACTATCGGTGCGATCAAACAGATCCTTCCACACTCCGGGCATGGATAGTCACCAACCACATCTGGCCGCCGCTGTATTCTTCTCGAGTCTCCATTATAATTGTGAATCAAAGACCTCAAATGTGATCTGTCTAACGCTAGTTGTTCCCAGTTATGATTGGCATTAACTGATTTTAGGGATTGATGCAGTATATCCTTAAACCGCTTTTACTGGCCTCCTGGTTTCCGGGCTCCCTCTGTGAATTCGCCATACAGAGCTATTTTGGGGAGTCTCGTGTCTTGCATCTTCAGAATGTGGCCGTACCATCTGAGGCGAACCCACGTTACTTGAGTCCCAATTGTTATACAACTCGCGCGCTGCAAGACTTCTGCATTTGAAACTTTGTGAAATCATCTGATGTGCATTATTTGTCTTAGATGACGTTGTTGCGTTTGTTCAAGATATTTCAGATGTCATCTGTAGGGCGTCCAGCTTTCGCTTCCGTAAAGAAGCGTTGGATCACTGCTTTGTGAACCGCTGTCTTAGTCTTCAGACTGAAGTCGTGATTTTTAAACACTCTGTCCGTTAGTTTTCAGAACGCCCATGATGCCGAATTGATAAGGTTATGTATTTCCGTGTCCAGGTTAGTCCTAGTATTTATGAAGCTTCCCATGCATTTGAACTGCTCGACCTGTTCTCGAGTTTCAGGCTGATATCTGTTTGAAGGCTTTCTGGCGGACTTACCAGGATTTTGGTTTTGCCAATATTGAATATAAGGCATAAAGCTTCGTATATATGTTTATAGGTGTCCAGCATTATCTGTAGATCCTCTTGGCTGCTAGCGATAAGTGTGCAGTGGTCTGCATATTGAAGTTCCTCGATAAACTTTGTACGGGTTCTTGCTCTGAGGCGCTTCAGGTCAAACAGGCCTCCATCAAATCTGAATCTTATTCCAACACCTCATGTCAGCAATTATCGAGACAGCTATGGCGAAAATATTGGATAGTAAAGGCGCTAATACGCGGCCTTGTTTTATTGCAGAGTTGGTTAAGAAATGGTCGGTTGTAAAGCTCTACTCTAGCGGTGTTGCTGTTATGGAAGGTTTTACACACTGCTAAGAATTTTTCGGTTACTCCAAGGCGTCCCATGATTTTCCATAGCGCTCTCCGATTCACCGAGTCGAAGGCCTCACTTAAATCGATGTAGGCTGTGTAGGTTATATACAAGGATTAACTCTGATTTATTCACACACACACTAATTTACTTTCACTATACTTTTACACTTGTTACTCTTCGAAATTCCTTATTCACTTGGATCTTTTGAGAACACCAACTGCTCTTCGATGCCCTTGCTCATCTTTCACATCTAGACCCCCCTGTTCGAAAACATTCCAGCATATACCATAGAATCGCGAAGTTTTCGAGCGGCGACAGGGACGTATTCAGGAAATTCGGACGTTAGAATACAGTCGCCTAGAGGAATTGATGAATAATAACAAGTGCGAAAAAAGTGTTATTCTTTTTTCGAATGTATCTACGAAGATAAAACACATCAGTATATATGCTGCTTCGAAGAAGAATTACTTCTGAGCCAGTTGTTTGGACGATACTAAACTCCCAAACAAAATTTCAATGTCAAAATATTCTATTACCCAACATATTCTCCTCTTAATTGGATACATTTATTACAGCGAACCGGCAACGTCTCTAGACCTTCCAAAAAAAATGTTTCTTCTTGCTCTGCAAACTAGTCATCCACAGCTTTAAAAATTTACGACCTTTTAAACTTTTTTTCAGTTGGGAAAAGAGATGATAGTCGGATGGAGCCAAATCTGGTGAATAAGGGGGGTGTTCTAGTAATTCAAACCATAAATCACGAATTTTTTGCTTGGCAACATGAGATTTGTGTGCCGGGGCATTGTCCTGCAAAAACATCAAAGACCTTTGGATAGCTTTCCGCGTCTTTTCTGTTCAATTTTTTCACGTGATTGGTCAGTAATGTCGAATACTAATCTCCGGTTATTGTTCTACCTTTATCCAAAAAAACAATCATGTTTACTCAATGGCAATCCCAAAAAAATTAAGCAAGAAATTTTCCTGCAGATTTTTGGACACGAAACTTCTTAGGTCTTGGAGAACCAGAGTGTCGCCATTCCATCGATTGTTGCTTTGTTTCTGGATCGTAGAAATTGTACAGAAGTCTCATCCATACTAACAATTCGTTTTAAGAATTCTACATAGTTTTCAAATCGAGCACAGATCGAACGCGATGCTTCTACCCTTGCACGCTTCTGGTCAACATTCAAACATTTGGGGATCCATTTTGCAGCAATTTTTTTCATGTCAAAATTGACGTGAACTATTAGATGAACGCGTTCGTATGAAATATTCAGACACAGAAACTGTCCTTCCCGATCGGTCATCATCTTCAATGGAAAATTTACCTCTTTTGAAGCTTGCAGTCCAATTTTTCACGGTCGCATACGAAGGACATTGATCACTAAGGGTATTAAGCATATCTTCGTAAATCTGCTTACCTCTTAACCCATTTAAATACAGGTACTTGATGATGGCGCTATACTCCAATTTTTCGATTTTCATAATTTCGGTGGACATCATCTTTCTTTCAATTTATTGCGTAACTCTGGTTTACTTTTTTGACCTCAAACTCCACACTGACACTTCTAATGAGTAATTGTTGGTTGCTATTGTAACGCAATATTTTTTTTTATGAATGGAACTCGTCTAGGCTAACTAGATATCAATACATCCTCGTACATATAGAATGAATGTACCTATATCATGGAGCTGGAACATGGAATTTACAAAATCTGGAGATAATTCAGAAACAGTACGGGCAGATCCAAGATATTGTATCTGATCAAGTATCGTTCTTCTCAGCACACCTGATGAAGTTGAAAATTTTCAATTCAAAGCTTTTTTCCTTGTATATTTTTTCTATTAATCATTCTCTTCTCAAACATCACGTTTAATGTTGTGGGAAATACTATAATTTCCCAGAATATTAAACGTGAAGCTTGGCTCTATATTATGTTTTCTCCTACGAGAAAACATACGAAAATATAGATAGCCTTCCTTCTTCATTCCCCTGGTCGCTAATAAATTCTGTCGTTTGTCCCGTCGGACAGACTGAACTGAAAAAACTCACCTATCCCTGTAATCATCCCTGCCTCCTCCGTAATTCCAATTACTAGCGTAGCCGCCGCCCCAGTATCCTCCACCACTGCCATAATAATACGGCTTCCTTTCGTAACCCCTGCTGGAGAAATCATCCCTGTCATCATAATATGACGGCCTGTAATAGTCCCTATCTCGATCCCTGTAGCCGCCGTCTCTGTAGTCCCTGAAATTTGAATTATGAAGATCTGTATTTATGACGAGAAAGAGCTGTCTTTGAAGCAGTATCAGCGAACTCAGAGCGCGAAATCATATATACGGAAATAAGTACAACACGAGAGTGCAATTCACTTAATCAAAGACATTTTTCTGTGTGGACAGGTTGATGAGTGTTTTAAATTGCGCTTTCTTTGATGTATGGAAATGTTATACAGCATGTCCTTATTTGAAATATGACCTCATCGAAAAAATTGTTGTGGCAATCTTATTTTTTAAGTCTATCCTGAAAGAGTAGGTATATCAATTTACACATGTATACTGATGATAATCAAGTTCTTAAGGAACTATTACACATGCTCCAAGTTGCATGAAAGGATTCGATTTTCGAGCACTTTAGCTACCTAGTTCTAGTAGCATGCGTATCGGTGCTTTTCTACTGAAATGCGACAAAAAAGCTGTATTCGGGTTCGGCTTTCGGACACTCCGAGAATGGTTTTAGAACTGCGCAGAGAATTCAATACTAGGGCGCAACAGTTTTGGGCAGTTTCAGAACAATTCTCGGATTGCCCGAAAGCCGAACATGAATACAGCCATAGACTGTCCTTTGATTTTGACGCATGCTACCTGAGGTGCGGGTAAGAGGGAAGCGCTAAACGCATGTGTATACTCCATTCACTTTTATTTTAGCACTAGGTTGGCCATGAAATTTTCTCAAGTTTTTGAACTAGAACGGAGTAAGGTTGGCACTCAAGAAATGTCGTTAATATCATAACGCCGTTGCCACAACTAATATATCAATTAATATTACAAAAATGCCGAAAGTACTACTTAAAATTCAGGTACGCTTAATAAAAGTAGGTAACCCTGATATTCTAATATCTACAATATATCAGACGGTAGCGAACATATTCAATGTAAGTAAATTTATTTAATGTTTCATCTGAATCTGAACCACTTATATTTTAGCTGAATGTTTTGAAGATTGTGAATAAGGAGGATGACAAAGAATTTCCTTCTTTTGGGAGACCCAAAGAAGTGGTAACATTTGAGGATTTTATTTTAGGATGAAGGAATGCGAAAAAGTACTTTTAAAGGTGAATATCGGCACAAGGAACATGAAATTAAAACAACTATTCTCTCAGCGACGTTTCGGAAATTTCATTTCCTTCATCAGGCTACAACAAAAGGTAATTGTTACCAAGCATTCAGGCTGAGACAATAGTTGTTTTAATTTCATGTTCCTTGTGCCGACATTCACCTTCAATATTATTGTTGGAACGACAAACATATTACTGATTCAATACTGCGAAACAGGATTTTCGATGAATGTTATCGTAGAATGAGTTCCAAAAAATCATTTTTCTATTTTTTATTTGACTTGTCCTATACATTGTGAAGGTCTTAAGGAATCAAAATCAATAAATATATAATTATTATTATTATTACATCAAAAAATTAAAAATAAGCAGCAATAAATACAAGCCAATTGTACTGTTATTATAATTATTGTTAATTCATGTGAAATTTCTGTTTAAAGGTGGAGTTCCTCTTTCCTTGAAACTTCCTTCATTTATTTTGACTTCCATTGATGCAAGCTGATTTTTGTTGAAAAATTTAACATTTTTTGTAGTCATCCATTAATTCCTTCGAGAGATACAAATTCCCTACCACTGCATCAGATATCAGATGCATTTCATCTTCGGGTTAATTTTTTTTTATATTAACAAGTGATGTACCGGCATCAACCTTTAGCCAAAGAAGATAACCCATATTAACTCCCCTCAAGCTACTGCATATTATGTGTCAATAATTCAATTTTCTTCCATAGCAAAAATAAAAATAATATATAAAATAAAATATGATCTCGAGTATTTTCCATGCAAATTATTAGATTTGGTATGCTGTCAATCATTTTGTATAGAAGTCAATTATGTTCGTCACATATTTTCGACTTCATATTTTTCGAAGTGATTTGTCATTGGGATAAAATACATAATTACTGAAACTCTTACGTAGAACGGACAACATAGCGCTGATTTTTACATTTAACCCTTTCGTTCCTAGCGGTTTCATTATGAAACCATCTCTTACAATATTTATTCTATGCGTCTCTATGGTTACATCTCAACAAAACAGCTGCAACAGTGGTACGTCAAAGGCGGCCTCTTATGAGAGGCCGCCTTTGAAAGAAATATTGCAACCTGCTAAGGCAGGTTGCAATATTTCTTCGGAAATTGTCTTACTTTGATTGAAATCGTTCATTACTCTTGAATATCAAAAAAAAACTTATTATTTTACCTGTATTATTACTTTAGTCCTGGTGTATTATTACTTTGAGTAGTAGAAACCACCATTTAAAAAAATTAAAAATAGATATTCAATGAACTCAGTGGAATATATCTATTGAATTTCATATATTTTTGACCTGAAAATATGAGTGAAGTTTATTTTGAATGAAATATTCTAATTTGAGTCTGAAAGGGTTAAAACCTAAAAATGTTTTGACAAGCTTCATAACCCCACGTTTTCGTACTGGACAGAGTAAAATGTGTCAAATTTCCATGGCCAACTGAGTGCTAAATTAAAAATGAATGGAATATAGTAGAGATGGGCATAAAACGTGTATCATGTTGGGTCACGACGTGTTCGGCCTAACGCACCATGACTAGACGTCAATTCACCTACGACTCAAGTGATTCTGCGTGAGTCGTGAGTGGGGCGAGTGGGCTAGGCGTGCGTGTGTCGTGAGTTTGGTAAACTATGTACGTGGGGTAGGGAATAAGTAAAATTTTCACTTCTAACCCGAATCATAATAGGTCTATCCGATAAACATCATAATTATAGCGTCGCGTAGAGTGGTTTGTTGTCTAGAACATGTAATCTGTGGTGGTTTAGAGTGTTGAGACTATTGGTCAATTCGTCAATAATATTCACATAAGTACGATTTTTGGGAGTTCATGGAAAATGATGAAATTGAAAGAACAGGCAATTTTAATCAATTAGATGGCAATAAAATTCCGATGACTAGCTGTATGAATATTCTTCCCTCCGCATGCGAAGGATATAGATTTGATTTTGAAAGCGTAACTATCCTAGATAAAGTACAGAATTGTTTTAAGCGGCCTACAGACGAGCAACCTAGTTGACAACTTGGTTGTCAACACGGCGTGTTGACAACCAAGTTGAACGTCTGTGGGCCGGTTGGTGGTTGATATTCCTTCAACCGCGTATGGTTTACAAGCTCGTTGACAACATAGTTGTCAACTAAGTTGCTCGTCTGTGGGCCGCTTTAGACACCTTCTGAGGGAAATGGTACATATAAGAAGAAACAACACATTGTATTACAGAGAAGATACAAACGATCTGAGTTTATGATTACATGATTTCCAGAATAAGAATACCTAACGGATAATAATTATAGGTTTGTCTCCGCGTAACTAATTCATTAAAAGCTATGTAAAAAAATTATCGATTGCGTCATATCTACAATTTGGGACACGATGTACAAGATTTTCTTACATTATAAAGGGAGCACTTCAAAATACTAAGCGATCTGACCGACCATTTTTACGACAAAAAAAACTGTATATTCGATTTACTACATTTATTCCAAGTTAGATATTGTACATTGAGGTTTTTTCGGTGAATGATGAATACAAAAACGTCGAAGTAATGGCGACTTCATGCATCAGAATAAAATGAATGACAAAATTTGATTATGAGTCCTCATTCGATTATCGAAACTTTATTATAAGATAGATGATCACATTTGATATTCATAGTATCATGAATATTGTTCTGCATCAAAATAAAAAACATGGATTATTATCGCTAATAATCATTTATTCGTTTTGATGAATCGTGTTGCTTATTGTTCAGTGGAATTGGATGACTGGCTACATGAAAAAAAATTCTGAAAGGAATTGATCATTAATGACCCAAATTGAGCTTATGATCCTATTTCAATTTGTTGGACTTCAAAGGGCGATACTCATAGGAAAACGGCGTGAATGGATTCATCAGAACCTTTTTAGTTTACACGAGTTTATTACTTTCAACATGTCCATCACCCTATTTGACGGAAAAATCTCTTCGTGGTAGCTATTTCACTTTCAATATGTACAATGAAAGTTCGAAATGATTGCTTCAATCGGTAGCATAAAAACCGCTGATAGATAATTTCTGTAGATTATTTTCAATTGATTTTTTTCGAATGAATTGATTTGTTTTAATTTTTTCCCATTCCTGAATTTTTTGATGATATAATTGCACAATAGCTGTGGTTTTGTCTCGCCAATGTTGTTCCAGAATCAATAATGGCAGATTTTTTCTGATAATCTTGAATATTCACGAAACTTTAAAGACAATAGAGCAATATTATGATTTTCATTATTAATTATTTCAGACTAGTCTCATTTAATGATTAGGTACGTGCTCTACAATTATAATGAGATGAAAAAAATTGCAATGAATATGGTCGAAAGTGTCATTCCAGCAAACAACCAAATTTAACTCATGGATGGACCCATATCTACAAGGTTCAATTGGCTTCTCGCAACAAATTATATTATGCATTTATTTATTGTGAAAACATTAAAACATGACCTTTATTGTTTCTTGCAGAAGTTGTTACTAAAACAACTTCAGTGCATTCAATCTGTAATTTTCAGAAATAAGGAAGAAAGTTTGAAAAAATATCCTTCAATATTCTATGTTGAACGATTAATTTTTATCTAAAACTATTGAATGAAGTGATCATCATCTATCTGTTTCCTTGAGCATAATGACATTCGAAAAACACTTGTGATTCATGAGCCATTATTCAGTGATGGTCTATCAAACTCACATAAATATGTGGTTAATGAGCTATTATTCACTAGTCTGTCATACTTTATGGTCACAACCACATAGGCACATAGAGAACAAACACTGGGAGCGACTAGAGCCTGAATTTAAGTAGGTTGAATAATACATTAATTCTTCATACTGGAAAAAGAAAATTCAATCCCAACTTCCGAAATTACTATCATTTATTCTGAATTTTTAGTTCGACTATTCCTTCTCAAGGATGGGACAAAATCGTCCTTCTAATGTCATATAGGAAGCTTCTGTCTGTCATCTTCCATTTTGTCCATAATATGGAACTTACCTATAATCATATCCCCTATTGTCATATCCTATTCCTCTATCATAGTACCTGTCTCTATCGTTGTAACGATCTCTATCGCCGGAACCATAACGATCTCTATCGCCAGAACCATAACGATCTCTATCACCAGCGCCATAGCGATCTCTTTCTCCATACCCTCTATCCCTGTCATAGTAGTCTCTTCGTTGATCGTATCTATCATATCTCTCATAGTAGCGATCGTAGGGATCGTATTTCTTGTCGTAGTATCGGTCTCTATAATAAGGGTAATACCTTGAAAAATGCATTATGAAATGAGAAAAAATATTGAAACACTTTACACTCATATATCTGAAACTGCTCGAACATAAAGAAAACTGAATAGAATACGTAGTTTATTCAACAATCTCTACAATATTCGTAGAATTATGAATTCTAACTGGCGATGAAGAAGAATTGTTGGAGAATAGTAACTACCGAGTAGCAATAGAGTTTATCTACTCCTATTAATTTATATATTCATTATTCAAATGCTTTTGAGCAATTAATAGTATTTGTAAACAAGCAACGTGAGTTATAATAACTCACTACTATAACTCACTATAATAAATCAGAAAAGATTTACGAACCGGCTCTGTGCTTTTTCTACAAGCCGGTTGGCCGAAAGGGAACAGTCCATTATTGATATTGAGGGGAGGAATGTCACTTGAATAATTTTGACGTTTTCAAATTAAGTTGATAACTAATTATTGTGAATATTTTGCTCGAAAGAATTAATTCAGATAATGAAGATGAAGTATTATGTACACCTCCAGAAGTAAGATGAGCTGCTAATATTACCATACAGAATTTATCGCCCGAAAATTTAAACTAAAATTTTTATAGTACTGTTGTAGGTCACTATTGAGACTTGTCAATAAAGTTCTTTCTCTGTACTTGTATCTTAGTATTTATTGTTAAAGTCGTAGATAAAGTATAGTATTCAACTTGCGGTAATGGTCATAACTCACTTGATGAATTACAGCACTCGCCTACGGCTCGCGCTGCAAACTTCATCTGCGTGAGTTATGACCTACATTACCGCTCGTTAAATAATATACTATTAACAGTACAATAATGACTGATCCAGAAAAAAAGACAATTTCTACATAGGATGCGGAAATGAGTAAAATCAGTGAAAATGAAAGTGCAGGGGAAAATTCCAATTTCTACAGATTTTCAGAAGAAACGTAACACACTAATCAGTTGGCTTGGTAGTTGAATTCCAAAATTTTGACGATAGGAAATGTTTCTGTGATGAAATATGATTATCCTTACAACTGATTATTGCCTATCGTATCACTAGAAATTATAGTATTCAGCAGGAAGTCAGGGGCGATTCGTCTGAGGAGGCAAGGTACCCCTACTTCTCATCAAAATTCATAAAAGCAGCTTATATTTTTAATCAATTATACTTTTCATGGTTGAATTTCAAAAAAAAAAAAAAAAATACAGAACTCCTGGACTAGATATTCGGTCAGCATCTAGCATTCCATCTAGCGATGGCAGTTATTTTCTGGAGGATGGTCAAAGCACTAACACTGGCCAACTTACTATCATCTTCTACTCGACGAGGTGGATCAAAAAAGGTTCGCTCTTTGATTGAGAGATGAGGCAAATGAGATACACATAGGGCATTGTCTTGTGAATTATCACCTGCGGAACATGGTAAAGGTTACCTGGCAGTTCTGTTAAGATGCTAATGAGGTAGCCGAATTGCGAATTGCCTGTGCATCAGAAATGGCTATGGTACCTCAGCTCGTGGTTCTTGAAACCAAAATAAAGTAATGGTTGTAGTACCGGGGAAAGTAATCAAGTTTATTGAGCCTTTCTTGCCAGACTAGTCAGCGCATGTTTGCACAATGCATCTATAGGTTGAGGTGTTTGCGACATATGCATGGCTATCCTTAATCTAACCTAATCTAGGTTAGGGCTATGATAGTAAACCTTGTATTTCGTGAAAAGTGTCTCCACATATATACGAACTAAACATTCCCGGCAGGCGTTTAAAGAAAAAGCTCATTCTAACTGTGCTTCATTTGTTTAGTTTAGATTTTTAATCCCTAGAATTTTATCCCAAATACAATCTCTTCTGAAAGGTATATTCATTCATGTATCATACAAACATTTTTGCAATGCAGAAAATTTGATGGTAAATTAATTTTTAGTGAAAAAAAGTGGTTTCACTGTCAATATTAGTTTGTGCCAAGCCAAGTTTGTCCATACTGGTTTCTTGACATTGAATGAAGATTCAATTGCAGCCTTTCAGTAAATATAAAATCTCAAGACACTCAAGGATATTTTTGTATAGCATAATTCTAAATAGATGTTATCAATTTCAATCCATTTCGATTTGCATTAATTGAAACTATCATATGTAATAAAAAAGGAACTGGAATCGGAATTTGTTCCAATGCATAATCACAACCGTACGAAAACACACGTGATTCGGAAGATCATGAATAAGTAAATAATAAGTGAATATCTTCATTATAACAAAATCTCTGATGATATGCACGATTAAGACAAACCTGAATAAATCGGAAGTTACTCCAACTTTAACGACGTAGAGAACTGTACAAAGATAATTCAATCTGAATATCTTATTCATGTGTTTTTGGCCAAGTTCAACTAATTTATTTCAAAAATATGTATTGTAAAGAAGTAGGTACTTGATATTTTAGAACATGGAAATATGTATTTTGAGTGATGATCATCTAAATCGATAAATTTCCGTCGCAGAAAGAAATGGAAAATTAAAAAACCTTTTCCGCCGACCTCTTAATAATAGCACTGTTTAACGTACACGAAATTAGCTGTTAATGAACCCTTCTATTGGTTAATTTCCTATTAATGCATTATTGTCATGGGTAATCGAACATAGAAGTATTTAGCAGCTTCCCAAATAATTATTTTATTTGTATGTCGTTGTATGATTTTCGTAGTACCTAGCGGGTGATTTGAGAAGAGATGAATTGTGGAGGTTGCAGAAAAGTTATGATGGTTAGAGAGTAATCAATATATCTATGTACTACAACTCCAGCTTCCACCAGCTCCACACATTCTTTAACAGATATTATAGGGAACGATATCAATGTGACATTACTCAAAATGTCACAACTCGAATATGCCATCTATCGACTTCTCGAATTGTTCGATCGGCCGCATAAATATCAACATTCCGATATGAACATAGAAAATTTGTAAGGTGTCAAATTTGACTAGGTATCGATAGAAAATTTTTGCAATCAAGAATTCACATTCAATTCAAAATGTGGTCGACGGAAAAATCTTGTGATCAAATCGTTTATTAATTGAGCGATTAATAATCTCGAACATTAACGTGCGAGCGAAGCGCTTTCATTAATAACTTAGTTGATTAAATAACTATTTTTTGCGTTTTTCTCTACGAATTTGGAGTTGGATTAGGAATTGATGAATAAAAACTGCAATTATCTACAACTATCACGTTTACATTTTTTCGATACTTGGTATAGGTCAGCCGGAAATCGTAAAAATCATTTCTCACCCCCAAAAACAACCATCTACCCCTGTACTGTTCATCAATATTCATTCTGTTATAATTTATATTGAACTTCCCGACTATCCGCATAGTGCTAGGAATTTTTTTTCTCTCTGTTACGTTTCGCTATTGGATATTTGACTATTATTACCAATTCCCAGTTGATTATGTCAACGATTGAATTGGGTAGGTACACCTAATTATCGCATAACTAGTTTGTTGATCAACATGTAGTGTTTGCATGATAAACTCACCTGGAATCATCATATCTGTCGTCATATCTATCCCTATAACCTCCTCTGTCATCATAAGAACCCCTCCTATCGTAGGGGTCAGGAGGATATCTTCCTCCTTCGCACCTAATACATCTCTTTCCCAAGTTCGTGCTGGAGGGATCTCGGGTATCCGAGGAGTCTTCAGGTTTAATAGTTCTTGTGTTCAACACAGACTCGCTGGCTACATTTCCCCCATATCTATCTAAATATGATTTATCCTCTCGTGGGACTCTGTTTAGTTTGCTGGTGTCTAAATGAAATACGTCTTTTAAGGAGGCAGTGTAACAGATATCGAATAAAACTGGCAGCACTATGTAGATAATAGTTGTAGGGCAGTTCTGCAAATAAACAACATAATTCACTTAGAAGCGGAATGGCAAGCTGTTATATGTGGAAATTCGATGCGGATTAAGTCAATAATAATTCTCCCAGAGCTTTGTTTCTCGGAAGGGCCATTGAACTACTCACGCGAAGTGTTGTTGCTTAAATATGTAAGTACTAAAATATGTGAGTGGTCTGGGATAATTTTGGCGAAGCTTCGATATCATTAATAAATAATGAATTAATTCGAGGATATTTGTACGCGTAATCGAAAATTTGAGGCTTGTACAATTGGAAGTAAAAAAATGTCAATTTATTTTTATTCAAACTCTAACAAAATTTAGACTGAATTCCTTTCTTGTTGCTTCGTTGATTTTGAGTGTGTGATCGAACTATTCAAGTTAAAACTCTAAATTCGATTGTGGCTGCACGCTACAATTGCAATTGCAAAAAGTGGTTTTCGTGACAGAAAAATTTTACCCAGAAATTTCAAAGCGTATTATATTACTTTGGGGGAACTTGCGCAAGAACTTTTAACAACAAATACCAGGCATTTCCGGAGAGCTTGTGTCAGTAGAGTGCTAGCAAGGCTTAAGAAAGATTTTCGAAGATGTAATAAAAAATCGTCAGATTGAAATACTGTATATGTCCTACGTATCTCTGATAATAAATTCATGTTAACCTGGCAGTTTGCGTGGTGGGGCTGGCAGTACGGAAGAGTTGGAAATGTTTTAGAAAAAAATTCGAGCGTGCCGGATTTTTAGAGGATATGTTAATTGGACCCAAATGAATCTACTTTTCAATATACTGACAATTCGGACCTGACGCAAGGTCACAGTGGTCCTATGAAAATGCACAAAAAAAAATCGTTAATTTCACATACTCGAGCTTTTCAGATTTTCATACTGATGGTTAATCTCGGTGTTGCAGACGTGTTGACCCATTAATCTCACACTAATCAGGGGGGTTTTCTTGATCTGACAGTTAGAAGATGATAAAAGTGCATTTTTTTCAAATATTTCCCTTCCTTTACCTCTAATCGTTTCTGTATTCATTATGAAAGTTGTAGATAATAAAATTCTATACAACTTTTGTCTGAAGCAATCATACATACTCTTAATCGTTTTCGAGCTAGAGGATGATGAGTTCGAGGAGCTCAACCATACATGCGAGAGGGTAGATCAAGGTAGAATCCCAGTCCAATTCACATTCATCGCTATATGTATTTCTAAACAACGTTTAAGCGTTGGAAAATTGCTTCGGACCAAATTTGTAGAGAATGTTATGCTCTACCACTTTTATAATGAATGCGAAAACTATTTGCAGCTCAGGAGAGAGGATGATTCAGAAAAACTGATTTTTGTGACCTTTATAGCCAATTTTTATTGGCTGAAACTGTCAGATTATGTATTTTCCGTTATTCTTGAATCATTAGCTTCGAAATAAAAAAAAAGCCACCGCGTTCGAGAATGTACATATGACGTTTTTTTTGGAGGTTTGGCGCCCTCCCACACATTTTCGTCAAGCTTAAATTGTCAGATTAAGAGAATGTGTACTTTTCAACATTAAATTAACCACATATATCTTAAGCTGACACGCTCGAGCATGTTTTTTTTTAATATTCCGACAGGCTCTCCTAGACAATTCCCCCTATATACAGGTCTAATTTTTGGTCGAGGTACTCTACAGGGTCAGACGTATCTCCCCTTATATTAATCGAGTAAATCCGGAATTTCCCTCTTGGGCACCCCAAATATAAGTATCCCCAAATAATTTTTGATATTAAGCTACTAACCGCTACATAAGGCAACTATTGTAATGACAAATATAGGCTCCTTTAAATGAAAGAACGCAAAATAAAGAAAGTAGGATATTTCTTATTATGTTGGCTGTAAAAAAGAACGAATATAGAGAAGGGAAAGAATTGAAGAGCTCCAAGAACTAGGTTCGAGGAAGTGAAAAATTAAAGCTTTTCAATAATCTCCATAATATCAAATTAAGATGGACAGAGTGAAAAAAACAGCCCTTATGTTCGTACCTGGAAATCTTATAATATTATCTGGACATCAAAAATGTTCGGGCTCCGAAATGAAATCAGAATTTAAATCAAAAGAGGATTATATGTACTAAGGGATGTAGTATTTCATGAATATAGGGTGAAAAGCGGAAGCAGGGCGGAAAATATAGTACCACTGAGAACATGATAACTAACGTGCGATGAAGAGATGTAAAGGACATTTTGCTATTAGCAAAACTAGACTCAAGAATCTAGCCAGCCTAAGTATTTTTAAGTTGGGTAAAAAATTTCAAAATAGTGAAGCATTCAGGAAAAGGGAGCAAACAAAGCATAAGTGGGATCGTGAATAATCATACTGAAAAATTATATTTTTCAAACAAAGCTCTCGTTTGTAGAACCAAATAGTGGTTCAGCTTTAATCCCGGTATAACGCAGTATCATTGACCGTTCATTTTCAATTGAAAATGTCCGCTTGTAATGAAAACTCTATGCAAAATACAAATTATATATCAACAAAATGCATTTTATGAAGTATTACGTACAGAATTATTCATGAACCAAGCAAATAATTCCGATCCCTGAATAAAATTGTTGGTTTCAATAGATACACTTGATAAATAAATTTAATGGAAAATTTGCCGGGCCATCGAAATTGTCCTCCACTAATTGTATAGACTATAGAACATTATCATTAATGAACGGATGCAGAAACTCTTGCCAACCTAGGAAATACTCGAGAACATCCACTCAACTCACTGAAAAAGTTCTTTTTTAAGTTATATGTATACCTCTCGGTTGATTCAGATGTGAAGCAACCAGTAACTTGCAGGTTAATATTTTGGGTTCCCTACTCGATAATTGAGTGAAACTTTGAGTAAGCTGCTCAGAAATTGACACTGTTCTTTGCAGGCACGAGGAAATATGTTCTGTCAATAACGATTCTGGATCAACATTCTACCTGCATAGCAGGCATAGAATGGCATTCCATACCATTCCATAACCAACAGTAATTGCCTGAATCTTCACATCAGCGGTGAAAAAAACCACGATATACATATTTGAAAATTTCATTTTCCAAATTAGTATATATCGTGACGAACTCTCTTCATCACGTTTGTCCAAGTTAAAAATCATCTCATAAAATTAACATTTTCTAATAGTTATTTGAAAACTAGAAACATATCCTAAATTAATCCATACTTGCAGTTGTATCAACTGAAATGTTCCATCAGATCATGAGTCGAAGTTGCTTCAGCTGAACAAACTGAACATACAGTAGCTACCTACCCAAACTTTGTAGCAATATAAAACTACCGTCAAATAGGGTGATGTTGATAGCTTTTCGGAATTTGAAATGATTTATATCGAAATTATTTTACTATCGATATAAGAAAAAAACGTCGAAAATACTCAGATTGGGGTGGCATTGTTAAGAACACCATTTTTGCATTTTATCAAGTGGCTTATGACTGAAATTTATCACAGTAATCCATACTCGCCATACTATCTCCTCTCCATTTATTTCTTAAGAATAAAGTACGCGGTTGACGAGGCTTCGATAGTCCCTCACATTTCAGATGGTTTATCAAAGTCTCCATTCTAGATCCAAATAAATACTTAGATTTTATGGAACTATCTTTGCCAGAGCTTCGATTGCTATCAAAAAACCTTATTTTTCAAAAAATAATAAAATAATGATAAAAAGAAATTATTTGAAATAATATAAATACAATCTTTCAATACCAATTTAATTGGTTCTACAAAATAAACATCGGGTATCGAAGTCCCCCAAAAAATCAATTTCACAGCTTTTGACCGGTATTTGTATTATCTGCAACTTTATATCTTCATCTATTTTTTTTTATTTTCGATATTTCCTTCATCTTTCTCTAGAGATTCATACATTTCAATATCACTTTGGAAAACATAATACATATCAAAAAACTCAAAATATGCGGAAAATAATAATCAATGCAACCCTAGCAAAAAACAACAGCGAAAAACTACTTGCAATCTACAACATCCATTATCCCCTCCAGCTCCAGTATAGTGAAATTAAAGTTAATTGGGGGTACCTTGACTCGAAGAACTGAAGATGATCATCTCAGGAAATTCAGGATTTTCAATTAAGCTAGCGCTCTTTCATACCTACACGTATCTAATGGATTTGAGCGAAAATGAAAAATACTTTTATAATGCTCACAGTAATTTTCTTGGCTTTTTTCATTGAAAAACATCAAGTAACCCATTAGTTTCTTATCAACGAAAATTTCCGATTTAATTTTCAATTCTAGTGCTGCAAGGTATACTTACTTGATTCGTTGTTCAGATTCAACCCAATTTCCTAACTAATTAAAAGAGGAAATATATTAAACATAAGAACGCGCTCCTCTGACGGATGAAAATAATAACGTTTTTTGGGTCATTTGGTGCTTCTGATTATTTTCGTTGCATTTGTTAACTTGCTAATTCATAATCATATAATAATAATGCATAATTAAATAATAATCAATAACAATCTGAAGATAAAATTTGAATTGAAATTAAATCCATATTTTTAAAATCTTCAGTCTTACTTTGTTACAAAAATTCATGATGGCGGAGTACGATTATACGTTATTACAAAATAAAAAAAATTCATATCCTCTAGAAACTTCATGATAACCCACTAATAATTGATGAATTTTGCGGATAGGTGATGTTATTCCCACGATATATCTAATTATCAAATAATTATCTGAACTGAGAATTTAATCCTCGAAAAGCAGTGTAAAAACAGCGTTAAAGTAACTGACAGTGGGTTTTAAGAATTTTGAGTGGAAAGCTTTCGATATACAGGGTATTAATGAAGTTGCAAAAAATTGAAACGGTGAATCCTTATCAAGAAAAGTGTGGCTATTTCATATAAATTTTTTCTTCAGCCCCTGCCTAGATATAGAAGACCCAAAAGATGGCACCTGAAAATAAATTCTTAATTTTTTCTTAGAAACCTAGACATTCTATGGCAGCCAGAATGCAATTAAAAGAAAATGTTGGTGGTGTTTCATTGTAATGTTGGCATTAGATCCGCTGACTAGGTTAATTTAATTTCAAAGATAATCCCAGCCAATACGACTCGCTGCACTTTTCTGTTGATAAAGATTTGTATTCAATAGTTGTCAATTTTAGCAAGTGATTACAGAATACCGTCATAATGAATCAATCTATTGAAAATTTATTTTTTCATGGTACAATATGAATAAAGAAAGAGGTTTCCTGCGAAACAAATTTCAGAGGTGGATTTTTCTACCCCTTTTATATTGATAGTATGACCGCTCAAACTATTTATTTTATACTCCGTTTTTTGTGGAATCTCAAAATTGACATTCATTCGAATCATTTTATAACCAATTTTCATTTAATTTTGTGACCTTGTTTCCAAAACTGTGAAAATGATCGTAAGATGCAACCTCTGCGATTTAACTATAATCGTTTATAAAAAATTCATTGAATTAAAAGACAAATCATTAAGAAGTGCAACAAAAAGTCTCTAAAGAACAACAACTTCATTTCCCCATTTATTAAATGTGTTCGATGTAAGAACAATGTTCTAAAGTCCAAATGATCTAAAATCTCCATTAAATTAAATTATGGACAATAGGAATGAAAAACCTGCTTTAATAGTATAGCCTGTATTTATGGAGAAACCTTCATAAGAGAAGCATCACAATTATGTATTTGAATTGAAATAATCAAAATTTTATTGATTGAGAAGGTGGGAGGCTGAAGAAAGGAAATAATTTTTCCAACTAATCGATATAAGAATAGATCATATTTGGCCAAAGGACCAAAAAAGGTGGAACTTGGAAATTTCCATGCATGAGAAGTAAATCTATGGGTCAGTATCTATGATTTTCAAATATGCCAATATGACAAAAGTACCGAAAAAGAAACTCTCAAGAGAGTTTTTAACATTCTTAAGATTTTTATTCATTGTCTGACTCGTTGTCTGATGATGAATTCAAACACAGGCTCTGAAACGATGAACTCATCTATATTGTTTCAATATTATTCGTTAGGTAATATTGATTGACAAATGCAAAATATCTACAACTAATTTTTATTCTCACTTCTTCAGATGTTTCGAGAAATACCCACTATGAAACAGAAACATAAATTTCATTGCATTCCTTACTTTATTCATTTACTTTTTTTCTAGTGATTCAACTACTACAGTCGGTTCTTAATAAAATATATAGGTACAATAAAATATTCCTAGCTTTATCTGATGAATCAAAAAATTTGCGTTAATTACAATATTTATTTTCTGGAATTGACCAACGCCATGACACAAATATGGGAACAACATACTGACCACTATTATTAAAAGGTGATGAATATTCATCAGCCAAATTTCACAATTGTGATTCAACTCTCCCCATAAAGGCCCACTTCGACTGGATCCCCAAACAAGTTGAATTGACAATAGCAAATAAGTGGAGCATGATATTCAAAGCAAACATTATCGTATGTATTTGTCAATTTGGTGGGAACTACGGTTCGAAGTTAACCGTGTGAAATTTGGAGGATAGCGCAAAACATTGAATGTATTCAAATTTTATAATTATCTCCAAAAAGAGCAGAAACTAATCAAGTAAACATTTCAACACAGATAGTAGAGAACTCTGTTGATTCGATTGTGATATTATGACTTGTTTCGATTGAACTTCACGGTTTAAACTCATATTTTCAGAGAATCATTTACCTGCGACTTTGAACTGCAGCAGCAGATTTACATATTCGAGAATTTTTAATCTATTTATCATCCAATTAGACATTATTATTATGCACACAGTATGCTACAACATTCGGCAAAAAATTAGTATGGTTTATACATAGTTTTGGTTGGATAAACATCTCCTCAATTTTATTTTTTGCTGGATTGCACTTTTAATTTTGAGAGCTTTACCAAGTCTGCTTTATAAGCATGCAATTTCAACAAAAGACGTATAATTCCATACCACTTCCCTAGACTTTTATTGAAAATTACTGAAAGAAGCGCAAAATATATGTGTACGAAAATGTACAATTTATCTGATACGAAAAAATTTAAAATTAAAGAACTAAAATTATTATAAATATCAAACGTCATACGGTTAAGGAATTATTGGAAAGTTTTAAATTTATGTTGAATTTCTGATGTTTTTGACGATTTCCTCTTTTCATTTGTATATTTGCATTAATTATGAGAATAAATAATGTTATATTATGTAATATTATATCGATTGAAATTCAATCTGGAAGGATTGTGCATCTTCTGGAACTCTTTAGAGTCTCTGAAACAAAATCAATTAAAAAATTGGAATAATTGATTTGCTCCTGCGTAAACTCTAGCACTTATCTCAAAGTTTCATTTTTCGTTCATTGTCAGGCAACAATTTCATTCTATCTGATTTGCTCCTGACAAATTAGTGCAAATTAGTTAGAATTTACGCAGAGGCAAATCAATTATTTCAATTTATTAATTGAGTTTGTTTGTTCAGTTCTATGTATTTCAAAGGATGGGAAAAGTTGACATATATAGATGACAGTTAGGTACATATTGGTGAATGGAAAAGCTAAGCCTTCAATTCCTCATTGGAGTAGGTATTCCTATAAAATTCTTTAGCTATATTCGTACCCAAGAACAAAGGTTTCGTTACTTACTCTTGTCGTTTATCACATAGGATCTTGAATTACCGTGAAGTTTTGGTATCTGGTAATGTTTTATATATTGTTTTTCAAGCTTCTTAGGTTGTATGTAATGAGATTATGAAAAAAAAAATTCACGATTTGAATATAATATTTCTCATAAAAGAACGAATAGTATAGAAGAGGACTAAAAGTGTGAAGGTAGTAAAAACAATGACTGATAGAGAGTTTTTTTTAAAAAAAATGGCTTTGACTATTATTAATGTCTCGCACTGGCAGTTAGTGGTTTCGAAACTTGTAAGCCTTACTTTTTAAGAAGAATTTTTTAGAATAAATTATAATATGAAGAAATTTATGTTAGTTGAAAATTCAAAGGACCGATATTGCAATGAAACTAATGATCGATCATGATTCGATGGGACTATAGGAGGGCAAAAATATTCTTCGCAACCTGAAACCGCCAGTGAGTTTTACTTTTTAGTTTTTTGTTACATAGATAATAATAATAGTTGAAACCGCATATAGTATTTGTTGCATCTATACTGGTGTTTGCAGCTTTTTACACCCTATTAATTGTAACTTTGATACGAACTTTCAAAATATAATTGTTGCAGAAGAACTGACTTGAGAATTTGAAAAAAATCATCAGAATCAAATGTGTGGTTCAAAAGATATGTGAAATTTTTGGAGGATGTTTTTTTCTACGGTCAATGTATATAAATTAGACAGAATTCATGGAATGGCCAGATTGACATGATTTTTCTCAATTACAGGTTAATTTCTTCTTGTTTTGGATGCTAAGATTAAATTATAATTTAATGGGCAAGTTTCCTAAAACTCCAAAATCGAATTTAAGATTATTTATGGAAACCCTTTTCCATTAGTTATCCAACACCTGAAAGATTCGCTTCAAAATTCAGAAATTTCAGAAATACACCCTTCGAAACTTTATTACTTTACTAATGGGAATTCAAAACAAGCGATACGCCCTCTGGTGGCTATTTTCGTAAATAAAAAGTTAAGGCACTTTTGTCATTTGTTTGTTTACATCATAGACCTAATAAAATAAAATGTATTATTAGGTCTATGGTTTACATCGAGGAACGTAGAACAATGACGTAAAGGCATTAACTTTTTACTTCGAACTGTCACCACTATGTCGCTGCAATCTAAATTTGAATTCCCAATAGTCTAGTAATTTTTGTTAATTCGACAACAGCGGAACCGATCAAGAAGATATCCACAGATTGCATAAAATTTTTTCTGTAATCCGTGTCTATACTTTCTTAAAACCGATGACATTTTGTGTCATTGTTTGTTTTTCTTGTCGAATTTGATCACAAAACTTGATATTTATTACGTCTATGTTGATCAGAAAACTTTCATGACCATTATTGACTCAAAGGGCGTTGCCGGATTGTGAAAATGACGTAGAATGTTCATAAGAGAGCACTTCCAAAATCAGAATTTTCGAAAGTGAATAAAGACAAAATGCAATATGATAAAATTCGAAAAAAATATAAAGATTTTAATAACATATATTTTGAAATTTAGGAAAATACCCCATTCTAATATGCAATCAGTGTTCCGTCCAAAAGGAATTGGGAAGCTTATTTACTAATTAATTGTGAAAAAACCAATTTGTTCGAAATAATCATTCCAATGAAGAATAACTGCATGTGTTCCCTAAAGGCTCTTTGTTGTTTCCCACAATGTATTAAGTCGAGCCAACAGGGTTCTGAATATTTCATAAATGTTTGCCACTGGGGTTACCGGTCTCGTACATTACGTATATGTAATTCTGAAGATTAATTTACCTGTTGAGAAACGAGACAACAATGCTCTCATCCCCGTTATTCATTAAACGAGAGTTCAAAACTAATTCGACACATTCAGTATGTACATTCATTCTTAACTATTTTCCAGATTATTGAATATTCATTTCATCAATATACAGAGTGTCTGCAAATAAATGCGAAGGACTTAGGGAGATGATTCCTCGATAAAAATAAGCAGGGGTAGTTCCTATAAATTTTTTTCGAAATCGACCTCCCTTCCAAGATACAGCCTCTGAAAGGCAATGGCGGATTGACAGTTTTCAATTTTTTTACTTGTTCTAAAAAACACTGAGTCATAAATCTATACATAATATGAAATTTTAAGTAGATGTTACTCACACAATTTTTTTAGATCTCATAACTTTATTATTAGGGGTTGAAAATTACAACCACTTACGATGTTTCCTCAAAGATTGTTTTCGTGGGATAAATTTTCGAAAAATAAAATTCGAAATTTTTCAAGACAAATTTTTCCTCCGAATTGAATGGGAAATCATAAGAGAATTATATTTTTCGAAAATCTATCCCACGAAAACAATCTTTGAGGGAACATCATGAATGGTTGTTATTTTCAACCCCTAATAATAAATTTATGAGATCTAAAAAAATTGTGTAACATCTACTTAGTGCTTCATATTTATTATTACGTACCTATAGTTTTATGACTCAGTGTTTTTTCGGAACCCGTAAAAAAAATTAAAAGCTGTCAATTCGTCATCGCCTTCCAAAGGCTGTATTTTGGAAGGGAGGTCCATTTCGAAAAAAATTTATAGGAACTACCCCTGCTCATTTTCATCGAGGAATCATCTCCCTGAGTCCTTTGCATTTGTTTACAGACAGCCTGTATAGGTAGGTACATGCCTTGGTCTGTAGCGATGTTAAAAAATGTTCGTTAAGGGAAAGTAATACCTAAAATATTATCTGCATTCAAAAATGGTATTCATTAGTTCTTAATTTAATGTTTCAATTTTCTATGTGAAGCTTTAATTTTTTTTTAAATTCAAATTGAAGGACGTCTAAATGTCAACCCGTCTCGTTTTTTCAATTTAGTTGGATTTTTTATGAGAAAAAAAAAGTTGAACTTTATTGTCTATAAAACTTGTTTTCACAATCATATTTTGACATATTTCGATAAAAATAGCGACGGGATGACATCAGCGATTCAGTTATATATTGCAAAAAATTATATAGTGATATATACCAAAATTACGGCTAGCAGTGGTTGTTTTTTAATATTTTAAGCCCGTTTGCAACAGCCGAGAATTGTCTGGAGAATTCTCTACAAAATTCTCGCAAGAAAACGGCAGAGATTATTTAGTACGCAACTCAACAGAGAATTCTACCGAAAGTGCGTATGTAACGGTACATAATTCACGGCGCATGAAATCTCGAGTAAATTTTCTAGAGAATTCTCGGTTGTTGCAAACGGGCTTAAAAGGCAAACCTATGGTCGCATTCAGCGGACGAAACAGTTGCGCAACTGTTAATTAAGGCATCGCATCGCATCGCATCCGACGGAATTGAGGAACGAGAATTAAATTCCGACCGATGATGCGTGCTGTGCAGGCCGATCCCTACATATGTGCGATACCAATCGGAGATTGCCGCGGCATCTGCGTCATTTTACAAGTCTCTACATGCAGCGGCTTGTACAGGTAGTCATACGAAATACGAATTCACGGCAGAAGTATGAGTTTTCAGGAGAACTTAATACTGCGCGTACAAAATTATAATGAATTGTACAATTTAAGTGACAGAAATTACAGCAACCATTTTTTTTTTCGTCCTTCATCAAGTCCGGAAATAAATATTCTCCAAAATCCTTCCTTTTTTACATATGTCATGTATCCACATTCGTCTACGATTCCTTCGCTTTTGAAACTCTTCTTCCTCCAGAACAAACGCTAGTTCCTCACCGCTTGAAGTCATATTCGCAACTAATCTATTCTATTCCTCCGGCGATTCCGATGTTATATGTGCGATACCTTTAATATAAAAATTCCGCCGCTGCCGTGCCGTTCCTTCCATGCCGTCCGTCCGATGCCGATGTATGTGCGCTTACCTTTACCAAACGCTAGCGGAAACGTTCGGTGAAATATGCGCTACATTCTCAACACGTTCTGGAGCGGACGCCACTTTTCGGAGCGGATTTGATTTGTGCTAGGTAGCGGTAGCGGAAAGGAGCGAAAGTTGTATTTGAGTTTGTTGATGAAAATGAAATGGAAATTGATGGTTAGAAATATAGAAGGATGTTGAATTTTCCATTTTTATATACAGGTAGGTAAGTAGATGAACCGCAATTGATACAGAGTACACCTAGTAAGTAATTTTTCACACAAAAAAACTGACTTAACCAGCACAAGGTTAACGAAACTTAAAAAATCCGTTTATTTACGTCTTTCCTACAGACTTCTCAACCAATCAGCTCATCCTGACAGCTTGTTGGACTGCCTTATATCCTATCTCGGCTTGCCAGCGGACGTTCAACATGTTCCCGACCGCTACCGCTACAGATGGGTAGCAGAAGCGCTTTGCGCTCCGTCCGCTGAATGCGACCATAGGTCTTGTCTCCTAGTTGGCAGCCCAAGTGGAAAGTAGCAGACAGTTTACTTCATCTTAAACTGCTGTAGATTATACTCCGAGAAGACACATCCGCTGGAAGCTTATTCCAAAATCTCTAATTCGGTGAAAGCAAGATTTCGGGTAAGCTGAGCAAAGAAATATAAAACTTTTTTTCGATGTTCAAACGGTCGCGCCTGTTAAAGTTGGGCAGCCAATCACTCGTACTTTTCTTTTCCGTATAGAACCTAAGAGTTTGAGTGCGGAGCTTCAAACATGCTAGCAGTATTCAAGTATTTAGGTACTCGAAAATTTAATTTCTGCTAATTCTGCTACAATGTTGAATCCTCTACTATATCAGAAAAAAAAATCATGAATCAATTCTAAGACTGGACCTGTATTCGATTGAAGGATATTTTTAATTGATTCTCTGAAGAAAGTACCCGGGTATATAATAGATCTGACAAATCACTGCTTGACAGATTCTTCCATCATAAACGTAGAGTAAAAATTTCTGGATGATGTAAACAATATTGAATCGACATTAATATGAAATCCGATGGTTTAAACTTTGTACATAATTTGGAATCACTCTAATTCGAATTATAAATGTTTGTAACATTGCAGTGGGCTTTGAATTATTCTTCCGCCGCTCCAAGCTAATGAAAATATCATTGAATATCGAAACTAACACACATTATATTCATTGAAATTTCATACACCGTCCGTTACAGAAACCGAAAAATTATTCAAATATCCGAATGAGACTATAGCGACGCCAAATATTTTATGCTACTTCTACGAATCTCGTTTCTTAACCCTCTAATACCCAAGTCCGCCTTGAGACTGGTTGCATATAAGTGGATACAAAATTATTCTGCCCATGTCCGCCTTCAGTGTAGGTTCATTTTGTGAGTATACAGGTGTTATGTAAATCAGTTAACTATTTGCGAAAAAAAGATGTAGATTACATAAGCTAATTTGAAACTATACGGAAATAATTTTAAAAAGGAAAAAAAACTTGGGCATTGGAGGGTTAAACACTTTTATAGACTCTTCAAGTCTCAAAGTGAAACTCTTTCTATTCTGCCTTGAGCTAAACACTGACAGTTTTTATAAATTTGTGTTTTTTTCTGTCTATAACCCAATATTTCTTGAAATATAATTTCATATTTGCTCGAGTATTCAAAAATTTGCGAAATAAGATCTACTCTTGACTAAACAAAATGTTTCAAGTGATCATGTAGAGAAAAATGCATCAATAATTGCTTTTCGGTGAATCCTTCATAGTTCTTGTTTTTAAATGTAAATTCCTCAATTGAATTATGGATTTTCAAAATGTTTTTATACTTTGACCTTCAGTTCAATCTTCTAGTTATGGAATCTTACGTTCCATTATTGAAATTACTCATTACTTTTTTATTTAGGTACGACCTGCCACTCTGCTCTCACCATAACATTATCGATCGTTGGGTGTTTAGTACCCCTTCCGCCAAACAGAAGTGCAGATTAAATTGAAACAATAAAATAACTTCAGCACTGAAAGTCGTGCATTCACCATTTTGTATAACTAACTTATAATGCACGCTGAAGTCTAATTATAGGCTCGCAAAATAACAAAATCCAGTATTTTCTGTGTGATGACCGAACAAATGTTTAACATTTTTTTGTTGAATAATTTTCAGTTTTTTTTTGACACTATAAATAGCGATATAAGAATTGAATTTCATGGTAATTATGACTTTCTCGCAAATCGTTCAGACTTTCCAGATTTCCGATATACATAGCTAGAAAAATGTTTTTTTATAAATCCATCCTCGTTAATCTAGCCTTTTACGAGTATAATGAAACAAATAACTACTTTCAAAATTATTTGGACGCAGTTAATTCAATTTTTTTCGGCATTATCGTCAGAAAATATGAATTTTACATGCTAGTATTTTGATAATACTCCCCACCATATTTCGAACACAATGATCGATTTTGTCAGTGAAAGACACAAATATTAATGATTTTATTATATTATTTAGCATATTTTGGAAAATAACTTGGACAACAACATGAATGTTAGACCACACACATGTCCTGCAGAACTCTTATGCAGCCACTTTGACATTACGATTAACAAGGATGAAAAGGACTTCATATACAGCAAATGAATAGGTGCATTTCAGATTCTTGTATAACGGCTGAAGGTGGTCACTTTCAGGATTTATTATGATATTTAATTTTCAAAAAGTTTTAAATGGTTTGCTTAGTTTTAATTATTTGATATTTTTACCAGTTCTTAATAAAAATGTCCATATAATATCCGCCTTCTAGGTAAATTAGAGTTCCAAGGTTATTGCAGCCTGTACGATTCACGCTACGTACCTGTCGATAAATTTTTTTCTTTAAAACCGTTCATTTTAGCAAGAATCAAGCTATCAATAATTGATTTTTTTCATGATATAATATGAATAAGGTGAGAAAATTCTTGCGAAAAATGTTTGGGATGGCATCTTTTACTCTTTGCAATTATAGGGAAACACAAACAAATTTATTTTCATTGCTTTCACGCTGTCATACAATGTCTACTCAATTCCATTAAAAATTGCATTTTTGGTTCAATCCTTCGGAAGGGGCTGCTCAAAAAAAAAATTTATTCGATAGACCCACAGTATTTTTAGAAAGAAATCACCCTTTAATTGTTCCGCAACAATTCATTCACTACATGATGTAAGATGTAAATAAATTTTATTCATTTCAAGTATGAAAAATTCGAAAGTACCTAAGTGGCTTTTGATGGGCCGTATACTTTGTATAAAAAACTATGACACACTAAACATATCACTCTTGAGTTGGGAGTATGATCAAGCATCGTATACCTAAGTTGTCAAATTATTTTCGAGAAAATACTAGGCTGAAGAATATTCAGAAACAGTAGAAAAATGCCCTAGAATTTCCAGAAAGAAGAAGCCAATGCCACGACAAATTGCATTATTCACACAATGATCATAGCCAAGAAAGACCTGAATGAACCGTCTCACAAATGATAATGTGTAGGAGAGATATTATAGATAAGAAAAAATAGATTTTTGCTATCCATAGATTAGAATAATTCGTGTAGATAAAAAAGATTCTTTATTTTATCAACTTTCAATGTTTGACTAGATACGATAAGTATAATTTTCTAAGAAATGGGGATGTTATTGAATATTAGCTTAGGGAATCCTGCAGAGAATTATCTAAATTACTGAGAATTTCTAGTCTATGGTCTTTACTTGTATGAATATATTCGTTGTAGCTTCATAGTAATAAGAATGTGTAACTTTTATTCAGGATAACACGAATTTTACGTGCAACCATTGAGTATTGAGTTAAGTATAATAACAGAACAGCAAATATGAGTGATCCTTTAAATAGATCGAGTCCCTCTCAAAATTGCCCATCTCAGAATACGTGCAAAAGGATTTTCAATGAACACTGCCCAATAGAATACCCGAAAAACAACATTTTACTTGGATTTAATTGAGTTTTGCTTGAATAATTAATTGTTTTTTTCAATGTATCATTTATAAACTATATAAGCGTTTATTTGTAATTATTTGGTAATTTTAAAATGGAAAAAAATTCTTATCTTTTTTATTTTTATTCTTATTTCACGATATAACAGAAATATAACTATTCTCAAATTCAGCGGAACAAAATGACCCAAAATTCAATATTAAATCCCATGTCTCAAAATTAATGATCCTTATAGCTATGAATGTACTTTATTGCGAGTGATTGAAAATAATTAGAACCAGAAAAAGAGTTTATTCAGAATCCGCTTTATCTCATTGGTCAATGTACTCACGCCAAAAGCTGTGGTGCCCAAAAAGATAGGTATCACGTTTATTCAAAATGAATAAATTTTTTCATTCTCGCTCGAATTCAATATTTATAATACCCGGACGACGTCAATTTCGAAGTAAATTGGAAATAATATTCAAATACGTACCTGACACCACCGCATTTTAAATCAGTAGGGTAGTAACCCTTATCGAGATCACTGGAACATAAAATTGCACTCTATGCACTATAAATATCTTACTGGTACACAGCAATGCTGAGCGTCAGACAACCATCCGATTCATATGAAAAATATAGCTGTGAGATCACGAATATAATATTGAAATTTGTGACTGTGGCCGACTGCTTTGTATGTGATTTATACACCGTATCGCCGGAATCGCAGGATGGGGCATCATCGGAAACCTTGTACCATGACGTTATGGAGGGACAAAATGCCAAATATCGGGTTTATTCACTCCCGCGAAACAACAGACGTTTAGACACGGTGAGTGCAGGAAACTGAAAAATGGACGTAATGTGAAGCAATGAGTCACGCCTTAATTACCCCTGTATAACTATCCAGAGAAAAATTTAATAGTGGAATAACGAGATTGAATACGCAAACAATGATCTTACTCGCTCTTTGGAATATAATTTATGAGATATAATTACGTTTTATGCTTCTTGAAGATTTTATCAATTCTGTTTGAAGGCTTGAGTATCGACATTCTTCTAGGACGGTGGTTATAACGCGTGCAAATTCTGATGCGATTTTTTTTCGGGTGGGAACTTTTCATCAGTATTTTACAATCCACCGAACACATTAGCTTCTATTGAAAATTATGGTATCTAATGAAGTTTTGCCTGCATTATATCATTACTACTAAGGTCCATTGTCCACAATTTCGAATTATTGTCATATATACATACAGGCTGTTCGAAAACAAAGATATAGACCAAAGTTACACTATTTCAAATGTAACACCCTATATTTAACCTCAAAAATGGAATGGCAAGCTCAAATTATAATGAGTTTCTTCAGATTACTTTATAGCTCAGAAGCACCCTTTACGAGATCATGGCTAAAAATCGAAAATATGTAGTTTTTTAAAATAGCAATTACTGAAGAAACTAGTTGCGCCAGCGATACAGACAGAATTTTTTCGAGAAGACAAGTTGTCTACTCTTACATATAAAAGAATTTCAACTTGGTAATATACAGAGTGATAATAATTAATTGTCAAACATCAACTGATCAACTACAAATAATCGTCGAAAAATTTCTTATTTCAAATGGCACATTCGGTATTTCTATATCTCGTGGAACGTAAAAATTAATTTCGAAACTATATTCATAAAATTTTCCTACATCTGAACATATGATAGTTTCTGAGCAATTCTCGATTTTTGATACAAAACTAGTAAACCATTTTCGCCATTAAATCATAAATGGTCCTTCTAAGGTATAAAGTCAGCTGAAGGAAATCATCATAATTTGAGCTTGCCATTCCATTTTTGAGGTCAAATACAGAGTGTTACATTCAAAAAAGTGCAACTTTGGTCTATACGTATTCGAGGACCCTGTATATATGACAATAATTTTAAATTGTGCTTTTGAACACCCTACACACACCACAAAAGAAATTCTCAAAATATCTTCATTTACTCCCTCAAAATGAGCGCCGGGACTGGTGTGGGCCACCCGGTGTAATTAATATAACCTGGAAGAGAATGTGAAAGGAGGAATATCCAAATTCAGAGCATATTGAAAAATTAAAATTCTCCTCGGTCGGTGCATAGATTATATATATAATAGTTTAAATATATAAAAGGTCGTATATATAATTGGTCTATATATATAAAGGTCTGTAATAGATCACTGATCTAGATTGGGCTATTAACAACTTGAATTCGATATTCCACCCAAGATGTCAATCATCCTTGAATGAACTATAAGTATCAGAATGACTCCCCCCACTTAAATCGTTTTTCATATAAATTCAATGATAATTAATTAAAATAATTTGTGGCTCTTGCAATTGGTAAGTAGGAGTTTCTTGGTAATTTACCAGCGACATTTTTTGTAGTGTATATGAAGTAATAATTGGTCTGTTTTGGTTCGCTTTCATGATGGTGATCTGAATAAAACAGTCACACATACACGTTATATATATACAAGGGACTTTAGAATGAAGTGATAATCCACTCCATAAAAGAGCAATTCGGAGCAATGAAAAATTGAAAATATATTGTTCTTTGTATTTTTTCAAAATAATAATTCCCTGTATACCACTTTGCATTCATGTGTACCACAGTTACAAATAAAGTCCAATTCTTCGATTTCTTTTCTTATATTGGTATATTCTTCATAGGAATACTATTGGACATGTAGAAAACCACTGGAACAATATTTTCTTGAAAAGCAAATTTAGAATTACATAATATAATGTGTAGCCCAATCCAATTGAAATTTCACCTAGGAATTAGACAAAAGAAGCTGGAAACTCGTATGCACACCTTCTTTTTGGCGTTCTTAAAGTGGTCCCAAAAGTCTCATAAAATCTCGTATCAGCGTCGTGAGCTATTCAAGGTCAAAGGTCGATGTTTCGCGATTATCTCGGTTCTATGGCTCCTACAATGTTAATGTCTATAAATCTATATATTTGTTAATATATAGATATAGAATTAGAACTTGTAGAGCATGAAATTTGAGAAAAACTAGATGAATTAAAATGGTTTCTTTTTTCATATCTCCAATAATGGACAATTTTTTTGTGGAAGAGATACACAGACCTTATGTTACTGAGAAATGATTTGGTAATTGAAAGGGTTTTTCATCAAACCTTCTTCTATTAATAAGATATATTTAGTTTTTTTGAGGTCAAATACAGAAGTGATTAATATTTTTAATTGTTATCGAAGACATGCCTCTGTCGTAGGTTAGTATTCAATCTGGTTCATCTTAATTTTAAATCAAATGAACATTTGATTGATACGTTCTTTATTCAGTGACTTAACTGTTGGTCTAATTGTTGAGCACCAATAGCGACTTGACAAGACGTTGATGTAGGTTAGAAACATTGCTGTCCCTTCTATGCTGCCCTGTTGTATTCCCAGCTGTATCCGTTGTTCTCGGGACCTTATCCTATCCATTTACGCGGATTTTCAAAAATTCATACCATATCCTCTGAAAATCTGACACATTGGAAAAAAAAATTGTTTTAATCATTTTCAACACTTCTGTACGGCCAGCCCCACCACGCAAACAACCAGATTAACATGAATGTATTATCAGAGACACGTAGGGCATATACAATATCTTACTCTGACACGCTCGAGTATGTACATCTGACGATCTTTATTTACATCTTTGAAAACCTGCGTACGCTTTCCCCATCGCAGAAACTGCATAGGTACATCATAGAAACTCCTTTTTTTGAAACAGATTATACGATTTTCACAAAATGAGTTTTTAAACCACGGCACTTGTTTCGCTATCACAATAGCATCTTCATCTAATCTTCTAAATCCCCTAGGTCTTCACGACGCTCGAGTAAATCCCAGTTTAGCGTCGTGGGCTTTCCAACTATTCAATGTCCATCAAGTATAAGAATAACAATTTTATCTTTTTCAGTTATGTAACCACATCAGTTTTTTCTACAAAATTCAGCTAACGAGAATACCTCAATACCTACTTCGAGCAACTGAACATCTATCGTTGTGCTCCTGTTTTGTAGAAAACGAATATTAGATTGCATATAGAAGGTGTGCAAATATGAGAATTGTTACATTTTCATTTGAATTTCAAAAACGTTTACTGCTCATAGAGTATAGGAACAATGAAAATGTTTTTAATGAAAATTTTACCTGAAAATTAAAATTCGAATTCAATGAGTCTAACTGTTTCAACCCTATAATATAATAGTTGGGGAGCCGAAGAGGGAAATTCAGGATTCACTCGAGCGTGTCAGATTAATATAAGGGGACATACCTCGGACCCTGTAGAGTACTTCTACCAAAAATTAGACCTGTATATAGGGGGAATTGTCTAGAACAGCTTGTCTGAATGGTATAAAAAAAAACGATCATTGTACATACTCGAGCGTGTCAGATTAAGAAATATGTGGTTAATTACATGTTGAAAAGTATATATTCTCTTAATCTGACAATTTAAGCGTGTCGAAAATGTGTGGGAGGGCGCCAAAGTTGCAAAAAAACGTCACGCGTACATTCTCGAACGCGGTGGCGTTTTTTTTATTTTGAAGCTAATGATTCAAGAATAACGGAAAACATATAACCTGACAGTTTTAGAAAGCCGAAACAATGAAAATGGGCCATAAAGGTTACAAAAATCAGTTTTTTTGCATTATCTCCTTCCCTGGGGTTCCAATCTTTTTCGCATTCATTATAAAAGTTGTAGAGAATAACATTTTCTACAAATTTTGTCCCAAGCAATTTTTTCTACGTTCAAACGTTTTGAGATATATGGCGATTAATGCGAGGTGTTTAGCGATACATGTTGAAGCGAAAATTCACTCGTTGGAAAATAGTACATTCTAAGGTTCAGCCTCAGACAGCACTAAAATTTTCGTGACTAATTTCGAAATTGTCATCATAGAAATTCCTTGTCATTTTGACAATTGTAGATTAGACTGGGATTCTACATTGACCTTGCCCTTTCGCATGTGTGGCTAAGCTCCTCGCCCTTATCGCCCTCTAACTCGAGAACGGTTAAGAGTACTTCTAGTAAACACGACAGAAGTATACTAAGTCCAACATTTCTACAATGTTTTTTTAAAGAAATACACATCTTTTACGATTCCTTCTTGACCACACGATAGAAGCTCAACTCGGCCAAGATATAGAAAATATTTTTCTCCACGCATAATGAAGAAATATGACCTTGTAACCATCAGAAGACCTACTTAATGCAGACATTTTGCAACCCTATTATTCAAGAAATCAGAAATAACCACACGCAATCGTGATTTCCTCATTAGGTTGGGCTGAATTCGGGGTTCATGTTGAGTACTGTCAGTTGAATTCGTCAACATCATGTTCCTAGAAAGGTCAAACGAGGAAACATGGTCGGAACTGAAAGGAAAAAGCGGACGTGATTGCTCGACCGTATCACGTCCGGTCCAAATATTGACCAAATTGGAAAAATATCTGAGAGTGAATCTGTGTTGGTTTCAAGGCACTGTTTTGTTGATGATTACAATCTGGAGATAATAGCATGGGCCATCTAAATTATTTCGGACACCTTTTATGCCATTATATTCAAATTAAGGAGGTGTATTACCAGTATTTTCGTCAGTGACAAGCAATCAAATCGGTAATAATGCAGGGACGTACTTTTTACTAGCTAGAATGAATAATAGTTTCCTGAAACTTTTTAGGGTTTTTCACTCCCAATCTCTGGAACAAAATCAATTGAAAAATTGAAATAAACGATTTGCTCCTGTGTAAATCAACTAGAAAAATTGTTGCCTGACAATGAACTGAAAATATAGAAGTTTGAAATTATAATTTCATATTGTAACGTTTCGGAGTCTATATCAGACGAAAATCAATTTTCGAAAATCTCCTGAATTGTATCTAAGATGTTTTTAGACATCTTAATTGTATCTTTTGTTTGACATTAATTGTCAATACATAGAAATAGACATTGCATAGAAACGTTTATTAATTCAATTTTGAAATTATCGGATGACAGTTCTTTCTTCAGTAAATTAATCCAAATATGATCTATTCCTTGCCAAATTATTATTTGGATCTAATAAAATCTTTCGTTTATAATGGTCCGGCTCCGTCATTAAAATGTTACTGTTATTCCAATCCATCATGTGGTCTCCTGTGTTAGAACAAACATAATCTACGATCTGTGATCTATTAATTTCTCTATTTTTATGTTGGCGTTTTCTTATTTCTAGAGGTTTAGACGTTTCACATGTAATTTTTACCGCAAATACAGGGAATATTTTAAATTCAATTTTTTGATTTCTGTTTTTCATTCAAAGGTTTAGTTTTTGTTAATACAGATCTTAAATCATTTCATGTTTTCAAAAGAGTTTCTATGTTGAATTTGGAATCAATTCTTTTTATTTTTTTCTGAAAGGCCATTAACATAAGGAATTACGTTCAATAAATTTGGTTGTTCTTGACGGTTTGTTGGTTGTTATGATTTTGGTTAGTCATTTTTCTCTCTAAATTTAATATTATTTTTTCAATAAAATTTTTCGGGTATTGATTATCCCTAAGAAAATTTTAAATGAAGTAAATTTCACACAGGAGACCAAATGATGAATTGGAATAACACTAAAATTTTAATGACGGAGCCGGCCATTATTTATTTATTTATTTATTTATTTAAACGGTACAACCATTTTACATGATAACGAGAAATAATGCACAATAATAAAACAACAAAAATAACACAGCTCAGCTGAAGGCCCAGAAAACACAAAAAAATGAACATTATTTTTTTTTTTTTTCAAGAATCATTGAAATATCTTTTGATAGCGAATAGGGACTCATTCAGCAAATCCAAACCCGATTCATTAGATGCTCTCATTGCCCTATCCACCGGGTTGTTATAAGAATAGTTCCTGGAATGAAACTCAGGTACGAAAAAATTTCTATGATGCAAATTAACATTTACTGCATTAATATTCAATCTTTCCAATAGATAGGGACAATCAATGAGGTCATTAAGGAGCTTATAAACAAACATTATCCCGAAATTTTTTCTTCGTTCGTGAAGAGGTTTCAAGGATAAGCCGGACATCAATAAACCATAGTCAATTTCACTCGACGGAATGCCCCGCTTATATCCTATCCACCTCAAAAACTTTTTCTGTACCCTCTCAATATTATCACTGTGGACCTGGTAGTATGGTGACCAAACGGTAGAGCAGTAATCCAAAATGCTCCTGACGTTAGCTACATATATGTTTTTTATAGCATCGATGTCATTAAAATCTTTTGTATTCCGTTTAACGAAACCCAGCATTCTGAAAGCTTTACGAATGGTTAAATTGATATGGGAAACAAAATCAAGCTTGGAATCGAAGTAGACACCCAGATCCCTTATAACCTCTACCCCATCCAAAAGTTGCCCCGAAATATAGTAACTGAACTCAATTGGGGACCAACCCCTGAAGAAACGCATAACTTTACACTTGGTTATGTTCAGTTTCATTTCGTTCTTAACACACCAACACATCAATGCATCCAAGTCGGCTTGTATCAGTGAGCAATCTGAATAGCTAATAATCTCCCGAAAAAGCTTCAGGTCATCGGCGAACAATAAAAAAGAGCAGTATGATAAAACCTCGTATACATCATTGATAAATAATAAAAACAACAGAGGAGACAGAGAAGAACCCTGAGGCAACCCAGATATTGCTTCAAACTCTCCAGAACAAACATCGAAAATCTTCACCCTCAATTTGTTGCCTTTAATTCTGTCAACCAACCAACTTAACAGCTGTCCTCTCACCCCAAGTGCTTCGATTTTCAAATGTTCGTCGGCTGGTTCCACTTTGATAGATTCCAATGATGTACAAATTATATCGAGTAAAACATTATTAGAATTGAATACTTCGTTGACCTGTCGCAAATTTAAAAAGACAAGAAATTCCACAAGAACATCTGTTTACTTGATAAACAAACAGATTCATACTTCGATTCTGAATAGTCCCAACACATGCCCGGCAGATTAAAGTCGCCACAACACAGCACGTCAAACTCGTCATATTTATCCAGCAAGTTTTCAATATCTTCCCCATATTTTTCATACGAAGTTAAATCACTACAGGGAGGAAAATAGACAACTGATAACAACAATGACAAATTACCATAATTAACTTTAACAATTACATGCTCCAAATCATCAAATTCGGGAAGTAAAATTCGGGAAGCTGCCCTTTTATGAACAGCCACCAGAACTCCACCCCCTGTCTTTTTATCGCTGGTGAATGAATCCCTATCCTTACGATATACTGAATAGCTATCATCAAATAACTCAGAATTGGCAATATTAGATGATAACCAAGTTTCTGTCAACAAAATAATATCGAAATTGTACAAAGATAAAGATTTATAGAAATTAATAGTTTTAGTTTTAAGTCCCCTAACATTTTGATAATAACATGAGATTACATTGCCTAAACTATCGCATGTAATCTCCAATTTGGAGTTAATACCAATACTGGGTAAATTTCTTTTATGATTGGATACTCCGAAATGGACGAACGCGTCCAGAAGTTCCTCCAAAGAGACCATTTTACTGCCAAATTTAAACGATTTCCTCCTGCTTTTAGACTTCAGGTCGAAACACAAGAACTCCTTATTTGGCCATTTTTCTTCGCCATAGGCCAAAACACTTAACTCGGTAGTAGCATCAGACAGTCCACCAATCCAGATCCAGTTTCTTCCTTCTGGGGCAGCCTGTAGAAGCGGGTTGGTTGTTCCCTTACCCTTGATTAATTCATTCTTAGAATTAGCGAATGAATGCGAAGCATTTATAGTGACCGGAATATTCTGAGTGTCGGCTGGCTTCTCAGCCATACCTTGTCCATCTTTTCGAAATTTGGACTTGTTAGCTTGTTTAGTCCTTTTGTCCTTCCATGCACTCGATGTAGCCTCCTCAGTTGGATCAGCGGTCTTCGTCCCATTTATCATTGAAACGCTTATAGATTTCTGAGTGGTAGCAGCGTTCTCAAGGCTGACAGCCGCCGCAGATGTTCTGACGGGCGGATTAATAGAAGTTAACAATCTTACGAGATCAACATTGCTGTCCCTTAAAACTTCGACATCTTTCCTCAAAGTATTCATATGGGATTCTAATTCTCCGACCAGGGTGGTTTTCATCAGGGTGATCATCTTGTCTAAGTTATCATCCGTATCTACATTATTGACAGCTGCCAACCTATCCCCTATCTCATTTTCATCGTCGAACTGGCTGAGACAGGCATCACAGAAAAAATGGAAATTCCTCACTTCCTGTACAGCTTTACAAAATGCATCTTTTACCCCTACACATGAACCATGAAAACGTCTCTTGCACATAGAGCAATGAATTGTTTTATTGTTCACCGTGACGACTTCATTGCAACAGGACAATCAGCAACATTATTCTGCGACATATTTAAATCTTGTCGTGTATGGACACCTCAACGAATTATTGCACTCGATGAACAGAATGAACATCCGAACTCTAAGACGGCAACATGAAGAATGAACATTATAAACGAAAGATTAAACAGTCTACGTGTATTTTATTAGATCAAAAAATAATTTGGTAAATTGTTCGGTAGGAATAGATCACATTTGGAATAATTTACTGAAGAAGGAACTGCCATCCGGTTATTTCAAAATTAAATGAATCAACGTTTCTATGCAGTCTCTGTTGCTATACATTGACAATTAATTTCAAACAAAAGATACAATTTCAAAGTTCTTTATTTTCAGTTCATTGTCAGGCAACAATTTTTTCTATTATAGTTGATTTGCTCCTGACAAATTAGTGCAAGAATTTCCGCAGGAGCAAATCGTTTATTTCAATTTTTTAATTGATTTTGTTTCAGAGAGTGGGAGTGAAAATCCTGAAAAGTTTCAGGAAATTCAGAATCCTCCCAGAATGAATTTTAATCGATATCTGAAATAATAGTTTGACGAAAATATATTCATAAGAATAGGCCTTATATCCATGATTAATGATATTTACAATGATCTTTTTTCAATTATTCACCCATTTCTTCATTTGAACCATCAATATTTTCAATATTTGAATTCAAACAGTTCTAGAAAAAAAAAATAAATACGAATATAATATGATGTGATGATTATTCACCATTGATGAAAAAATTCAATCTTCAATAATCCCAACGAAAAAAAAATGGAAATAGTTGTCGTATTTCGATATTTTCCATAGTGTTGGGAATATTTTAACATAAAATTGAAAAAACGACTTACAAATATTCCATGTCCACCATATGGAATGGACATGAATCAATTGTTGTGCCTCGGGTGAAGTTCAAATTGATTAGACTGTATTCTTACCTCTCCGCTAAGAAACCAGTGGTATTCTGAAATATGATATACCGTGATACAAATTTCTTTTATTTCAAACAGTAAGTAAATCAATAATAATTTCGTTTTCGAAAATATATGTCCATTTAAATTTCATCCCTCAATCTTCAACCCACTAAATAAAGATCAGAGTCAAGACGTCTATAGCTGGGAAGTCTTTTGTATTGTCGGATGTTGCTCGATATTAATATGAAACGTTGAATGACAAATGAAGAAGAGAGGATTGGGGTTTGAGAGAACCGTGAATATTTGTCAACGATATTTTGATATAAAACTCATTATACATTGAATGAAGAGCCTGGCCTGATTCACCGTCCATTAATGAATTCCAAGATGTCGTGATGAATTGTTTTTTCAGTTTCTCATTAAAAAAATTTCGCGATGTGCTTTCATTTGTACATTATGTGATTGTACAGTTCAAATCATAGTATAGCACTTGAGCGTTCTGAGTGAAATACAAGTAAGAAAAAATATTTAAAAAAAAAGGATTGAGACTATTCCAATTGCAGCATTTTCTTGTTTTCAAAATATCGATTTTTGCGATACCTACTATATATTCTAGGGCTATCTAGCCTTTCTGTATACCCAGGTTTCAAATGAAATAAATCGATTAGTTTGTCATGGTATAATATTCTCCCTGGAATATACGAATGAATAGGGTGCAGCAAATTGTTTGAGTAGCTGTAATTTTTTTAGAAAAGAATCTCAACTTCGAATTTATCATTGAACGTGATGAGTGTTCAATTTTGTGAAAAGTTTTTTTTATAGGATGATATATGAATTTCATCTGTGTAATTTCCTTTCCAGAAAGCCCTCCTTTTTTTTTTTTGTTTTTTCCCTTTTTTCGTCTTTTTGTAGATTCATTCCCGGCAACGGGATATAGCAATGAATGAAATAATGAATGAATGAATCATCAGGACAGAGGACAGTTCAAAAAAAATAATTATGGAATCTTCAATTTATTGTTATTTAGTGGAATCTACTCCTGCTGCACGCTAATAGTAAGAACATCCTATTTACATAAGCTGATATTCATTGTACACGTGAGCAGGTCACTGGATTTGGGGACTTATTCATTGGGCAAAATTAAAATAGAACTATCAACATTATAGTATTTTTCAAGGACCTTCCATGTCCATAGAAGTTAGATAGATTTTCCTATAGTAGGGGGAGTCCGGGAGACTTGCTCGGGTAGGAGACTTGAACCACCTCAAATATTTCAATTCAAATTTCGCGACATACTCGTAACAATGCATACCTAGTGGCGGCTCCATTTTGGCCGCCATCAGAACAGTTCGGGAGTGATAGGGTTGAACGTGATTTTGTTGTTAGGAAGTAAGAAATTGAATAATTTTCGTTCGTTACACTGTCTGCAAAGTTTGATAAGTGCGTGGTCTTATTTAGTTTTTTGCTTTCATTGATTGATATTTTTTTACAAACGATGAGCCTTCTAAATATTAGTTGTGAAAGTTTCAAGAAAACAATTGTTGAATAGAATGAAAGGGAATGCGTGAGACTTGACCTATGCTATGGTCGGGAGACATAATCAGTGGTTCAATTCAAGTTTTCCCGCAGCTTATATATAATAGTTTGCTTCAAAAAAAGAAAATTCAATAACAAAAATGAAAATGAAAATTTTTTTAGAAAGGTTCGAAAAAGTGAAAACATCTCGGAAATAAGTGAGAGTGACTCTGAAATAGAAAATATCTATTCCATACGCTGATACATCTGCCGATGGTTGGTCATTGGGAATTGTTTTCTTTCAATGTTTTTCCTGATGAACAAACTTATAGTCAAGTCTATCTCGCCCCTGTTCAACTATCCTATGGGTTAGGAAGACACAAGCCAATTTTCGGTTCCTAAGAAAAGAATTGCTCTGTACTCAAAATGTTCATCTCACCATCACTCTGCTATTATCTATTTGGGCATGATATCTTCAAGCAAAAAAATGAGTTGCTACCATACATATGCAGATACAATTTAAGTGCATTCAGAGAGTTCAACTCTCCCAGACTCCCCATATATTTGAAAAGCCCTTGTCAAATACTATCATACTGATGATGATTCATATACGTGAAACATACTACAACCATTTTGAAATCTATATCAAAGAATATTTTATTAGTTCTTCACTGATGCATTCACACAAATTTTGTCACCCGGTACTCCCAAAATGTGCGAGGTATATAGTGGGGATTTTTTCCAGGAAATGACAAAAGCTATTATATTTGTTGCTGAATTTTAAAATATTACACCACGGACAAACCGATGGATTTGAATTATTTGTTATTTATTAATGACAGAAATAGCTATTTCGAAAAAAATTACATTTCTGCAAGGAATTATCATTCAAAGATTCAAACCCAGAATTTTGATGAATCCCCTCAGGAGAAAAATTAGAGACGTTCGATTCTTTCCAAACCAAAATAATGAAAGGAATAAACAGAAAACCATTCCTTTGATTTTAATTGTAATGGAAATCAAATGAACTCATTTTTCTTAATTATTTTCAAACTGTTGTGTTGAAATCACCGGATAATTCATAAATTTTGTTGCATTTTGAATAATAGGAATCACAGCATTGGGGGTGCTGCAAAAAATATAGATGTTATTTCGCTTCATCCATAATCGAATAAAAATTGACAAGCAGACAGAAAATAATAAAACAGATAGATAGAAAATGATTTATTTCATCATAATTCGGATGGAAATGGAATAAACTCAATTCTCATAATTATTTTTACGCCAGATATTAAAAAAAAAACGATGCATCCATGAATTTTGTGGCTCTGGAAATTATAGAGATCACAAAACCGAATGTGCTGCAAAAAATATAGATGTCACTCATTCATAACCGATTAAAACTTGACAAGCAGACAGAACCGCAAACAGATCGATTTAATGGTAGCTGCGAAATTCTGTGGGGGTGGAATGAATCAAATTAAATTATCATCATAATATGTGTCCAGCACATTCGTTAATATATCGATGTCATTTGCTGCTGCTGTGACTGATTTCATCTGAAAGCATCAATAATATAGAAACATGCGATGCGGAAAGTTCAAATCATTTAAATTAATTTTATTTTATTCCTGATACAGAACGAATGGAACGGTACTTTATCATTGTTATTGATGAATCGTCGGAAATAGTAAATAGGTTAATACACTCAAATTTCAAGTCACTGTGGCATGATAATTCATTTTTTATAGCATGGGGCGACAGCTTTTATTGCACGTGATCAGAAAATTAAAGAGCAATGTATTGTGGAATATTTTGTGTTGACATTGTGGTATTTTGACGGATGCTCTTTTCCAGTTTCTTTCTGATATACTTACTGAATTCAAACTTTTAACAATAAGCCAATATTCAGAATTATCCTCTTCATTCAAAACACATTCAATACTTTTTACCTTCCGAAATGTTTACGAGTTGTTCTGATTGATGCATAATTATGTATTCAGATATTATACGAGATTTATTAACGCACAAAACTACTTACCTACTATTTTCAAATCATCAGAAAATCGATTAAAGTTTTCTGTCAACTTCCCCATATATTAATATATATACATAACTGCGAACGCTCAAATCTGAATGTATAAATTTTCAGTTATGTATAGTATAGTGAATCACTGACGTTTCGAAAGTAATTTTATGGGACTCGCAAGATTTGAGGTCTCGTTTTCTTGAATTTCATGGATTAGAACAACATAAAGAAAAGTGAGAACTAAATACACAATCGATGTGATCTGCTTTCTTCTATTGTGCTCAAGAATACGTGCCCAGGACTAGCCCATAAAACTTCACGTTACATCTGAACGGTTCAGGAAAAATTACTATTACAGAATGTGCTTTTAATATTGAACGACATCTGTCTTACTTTCCATTGTTGTAAAATTTCATTTTCCCATTTCCATCTAGATTAAACCTAAAAAAAAAAACCAAGATGGAATGTGATTTAGTGAATTTAAATCTTGCTTGTATATCAAATTTATGAACATTCAACTATAAAGCAAAGATTATAGAGTAGAAAGGAAGGAAACGCCCTAATATCTTCAGTACTTAAAACCGACTACATTTTATATTTTGGCCTGTGTTTGTGTTTGCCACATTTGACAATGAGATGGCACTGAAAACGTTCTGTCAGTATAGAAAAATTCTTTGATAACAGTTTTCTGTTTTATAATTGGAGGGCGCGCAATTCAAATTCCATTCCTTTTTTTTGCATTTCAATATCGACTTTGTTGAAAGCAACATGAAAACAAACATCCTGAGCGACAAAACAAAAGTATGGTTTTCTTTCGTGATTGGAATATTTTCATCTGAACATTGTTTGGAATCAATTGACATCAATGAAATACACTATCGGATGAGCTATATTGTTTTTGGACAACGAATAGAGCTTTGAACAGGATACAAATGTATATGGTGATCTGTTATACATCAAAGGTGTTGGTTCTGTGGAATATAATGTTTTAAACTGATGAACTTAAGGCGATCGGCCACCGAATGCGAAGTTGCGCGAAGCTGAGCATTTTCAGTACTAATATAATTGACAAGCTACGAATCGAGTGACGTAGCTCGTGATTTAGCACAGCTTCGCTCAACTTCGCATTCGGTGGCCGATCGCCCTTAGTTGAATTTGTACAATTTATATCAGAAATTAACATGAACCAATATTCATTATACCATCATACCATACACATTAACATTATTTATAGAATTTTCCGAACCACAATCAAACAACACCTTACAAAGGTAGGTATACAAGTCCTCGTCAGTATAGTTTCTTTTTTTTCTTTTTATGATTCCTTTGCGATATGGTCTCTTTATGACACAATTTAAAAATTAATTAATTAATGAACAAAAAAATTCGACAGTTAGTCGATTCCCAAAACGAAATCAATGAAACCTTTGCATTTCTGAATATATTGAAGGAGTGTAGCAATTGAGAATCATTGAATGGACGTATAGAGGTCATATAATTTCCGCTAAATGGGTCCTTCATGCCAGGGATGCTTCATGCTTCCTGCACACAACAATTTATGTATCCACAGTTCTCAATTGACTTGCAGTAAAATGTTCATTGCACATGGTGTGGTCAGTAGTGGTCATTTTATTTGATGCACAATTCTTCACCATGCAATAATTTTCGAAGGATATGTTGAGGTTTGCACCAAGAAATTAAACAAAAATATTTAATGACAGCAACTAGAGGGAGCTAGATAAAAAACGCTATACGAGAATCAAAATATTCAAAACCTCTTTGATCCAAATGGCCATCTGAAATCTTACAAAATTTCTATGTTTCTTCATATGGCCCTCAAATTGATAAATTATCCAGTCTTAGGTTCCTACTAACACAGTCGAAACACAAATGGAACTTCGTTTCCCATTTTTCCATACTTTATAATCTTTGATATAGAGCTTTTGTTCCAAATTCCAACTGTCATAATTCTGCCACTTCTGATTGTACCGGTAGATTCGGGTGACTTGGGACAGTCTTGTAACTTGGGACAACTACCCCCCTTGCAGATTTCTTTGATTTTACCATTTATGAGTGGAGGGACAAACTTATAACATTGTGTAGCGTCTTTTCGGTTAGTTTAACAATTAATTCCTGTTGAGTTTGCCGTGACCAGAGCGTTTGAATTGACAGGAAAAATTGACGAATTCAGGATAGTAAAAGCGCGTTTTTTATGGCACTTATACTTCCTAGTTACCTGTACATGTGTTTCACTTTGTGCCTGTGTGATTTTTTTTGCTGGATACTTGGGATATTAGATATCTCATGAAACAATGTTGTTTACAAATCAAACGTCAACAAGGATCTCATTCATTTATTTTTTTGTTTCATACTGGACAATGCCGAATAGAAACAAGCGGCGCATTGGCATCAGGAAATATGCCAATTTTTAGCAGGATATTATTATTTACGTAATTCCACTAAGAAATCACCTAAGAATGAAAGAAATCAAAGTTTCCTTGATTTGTTTAGTTTTTTTTACATTTGAGTTGCAATATATTCACTTGTAATAGGGATGTATCATTTAATTTCCTTGCCGAATTTCAACTATATAATCACAAATTCTAATTTTTCAAAACTATACACCGTCACAAGTCACCTATTTCATTTGAGAGTTGAGAAATCAATGGAATTTAACTTGTGTCCCAAGTCTCCCAACTCGGTGGGTGACTTGGGACAAGAATATTATTTTTTTTTTTTCATTTCTATCCGAATTCTGAAGCATGATATAGATTCTAATCAATAGTCTGAGTCATTTAGCATATTTGAACCTCTTTCTCACATGAAAAAAGGTCACCGATTTTGAAATATGACAAGTTGAATTTCAAAATCGTCCCAAGTCACCCGATTCTACGGTACTGAACATCGTTTAAGTCAGATTTCTTCTCGATTGATATCCTGGATAAAGGTGGAGGAGTCGAGATTTCAGAATTCACTCAAACTAGACATCTGAATTGAAACCTCATTGCAGGAATTCGAACCTCACTTCAAGATTACATGTCGAACATTAATTCGTTCAAATATTTTATTCCCCCGTATTTCACTGAAAGATTTGACATAATAACATTTGAAATTACATTTTTGTTCGCTGAAAGTGTCAGTCTATTTTAGTTCGATATAAACGAAATGAGCAGCAAAGAGAGGGGAATACCCTTTACTCGACACAAGTTCTGGAATGAAATGAGGAAAAAAGAGAACGTGATTAATTTGAAATCATTTTCTGAACATAAGGAGAAGTATGAAAATCTCGCTAATCGGGAATCAAAACCCCTCGTTACTCCAGAGATGATGGAAGAAGTACGAAAGAATAAACTTTCTCTAATTAAAAACATCGAAAGGTTTCCAGTTCCTAAATCTCACTATCCAATAATAATGCCGAATAACTGTGGTTCTCTACCAACTCCTTGGAAATACAGGACTTACAGATTTAAGTGAGGCTTCATCGAACTTTCAATCGCCTTGGAAATTATCAGTATTTTTGTGAGCCCGAAAGGGCAGAAATGTATTTTCAGAATGTATATTTCACGTGACATAAACTAACAATTCTTTTGAAATTTATGAGCGTTATTGTGGGTCTGAAAAGGCTAGGAAATGGTGTTTTTCACTTTAGAAGGGATTAATATTTTTAAGTATTATCGCATACCTCTCTCACATTTATAAATCAAATGAACATTTGATTGATATACGTTCTATTATTCAGCACCATTTCAGCACTAATTTGCTACTTGACATTGACCCACCCTAAAGTCGTTGATATAGATTAGAAATATGGTTCTCCCTGCTACGCTGCCCTGTGATATTCATACAGTATATTCAAAGATGTATCCGTTATTCTCTAGACCTAATATCCGATCCATTTATGCGGATTTTCACCAGTTCGGTACGTCCATATAAGTAGATAAGACTTGTATCTACTTGTTGTATGTATATAACGTTTCTCTGTATGACATAGAAATTTGGTTTTTCGTGGAGGATTTCTGTGTCAAGACAATCTTGGATAGGCCCAGAAATATTGTCAGTGCCAGTTTACTTTCTTCCGAGGCTTCTTTTAATTCTTTTTCTTTTTAATTCTTTCAATAAATTGAAACATTGCCTTTCGTATCCTTTTCCCTTTCTGGTATCCAAGTTCGATTGGATTCAGTAATTTTCTTGATATCAAGAATTCTGTTACGTGCTGGCAGAATGTTTTTTCAAACAAGCATAAATGATGTGATTACACTAATAGGTCTGTAGTTTCCATAGTCTTCAAATTCGTATTTGGTATTTGGATAATATTCCTGAAGTTTTGGGTATTGATGGGGAAGTTCCTTCGGTCAGCGAGTTAGTGATGATATAGCTTGAATTATTTCCTCTATGAAATGTTGGACCGATTTATTTGAAATTTCATCTATTCCACTTGAGGTTATATTTTGTAACCATTTGAAAATTTTGTATAGAAATATTATACATCCAAAAAGATAAGATTAACAATTTCATCTTTTTCAGTTTACCACGCACCATTTCTATCGGCAAATGTCAGCTAACGAGAATAAACTGAATATCTGAATACTTTAAGCAATACATAGTGCTTTTATTTTGAAGAAAGCGAAGGTAAGAGTTCAAAATTAACATTCCCTAATAGAAAATATTGAAAGGTTTCCAGTTCCTAAATCTATCTATCCAATCAAATGACTCCGGTCTACCAACTCCATGAAATATAGGGCTTACAAATATAGGTGGGGCTTTATCTTACAAGCAATCGTCTTTTTTAATTAATTAATTTTCATTATTTTTGTGAGGGCAGAAATATATTGTTTATCACGTTTCACGTGTTATGAACTATGAATTCTTCCGAAATTTATGAGTGTTATTGTGAATCTGAAAAGGTCAGAATGTGATTTCTTCAAACTGAACATTTCAGGTAAAATAAACACCTCTCCCGCATAATGAGCAATTCTTCAAGATTGAAAATCAATGGTTGTTTTCTGAAGAAGTGTGGAAAGTGATAGCTTTCCTGAACGAGACTACCATGCCAGCAATCGCCTGCTGAAAAGATAAATGAGTTTTGTGAGCATTATTTTTGCTAAGAACTCTTCTTCTCCAATTTCCTTCAGGCATTCTAATTTCTGTTCCTTTCCTTAACCAGTGCGTCAAAAAATCTCTTTTTGCCTATAGCTGGGGAAACATTCATATTCCTGCAATAGTCCATGAACTGAAATAGTACGAAGGCGTAGAAGGGCCACATAATATTTTAAAAATATTTTTCTTTAAATTCCGACTTTGAAGTCGGAATTTAGTTAAATTCCGAGTTCAAAGTCGGAATTTAACAAAATTCCGAGTTCAAAGTCGGAATTTAACAAAATTCCGAGTTCAAAGTCGGAATTAAGTAAAATTCCGACTTTGAAGTCGGAATTTTATTTACTTCGAAACTGATACAGGCTAGATGCACAGGGTGTTGTTCTACGACGACATAGATTATTTCTCCATATGTATGTACTGAGGGGGCCTGGGAGCTCGATGTTATTTTATGGTTACTATTTCAGTACTGGGGTGGGGAGAGGTTGTGCCCAACCTTACCTCTACCTGTCTACGACCATAATTTCATAATTATTCAAAAACATGGACCTAATGACAATTTTCTCCAATAAAATACATCAAGTTCAATATTTATTAAAGAACAACGCGTGTTTATTTTGTGAGATCTGAATCCTCTCGTGAATATCTCAGCATATTTGGAAATGAACCAATTCGTCATAGAGCTGCCTATATGAGGTTTTCTACCGTTGTAATGACCTCTTCATGTAAGAACCATCAAAGCACACCGGGTGTACCTCGGGGTGTACTGATTTCTTGTCCATTGAGCCTCACGAGTACATATGAGAAGGAAATTTATTCATAAAATATCCGGAATGTACCTAAAAACCTGTTATGTCTAAAAAAATATTCATGTCATGTCATGTCATGTCTGTAAAAGGTTGTCATATCATTGTTATGACCTCTCATAGAAGAAAACTCAAATAATAATGTACACCCTGTGTACATAATTATTCATTCATCATAAATTTGGGAACACCTTGTTACCTATATGAATTTGACTATTTGTAGAAACGCAAACTGTAACTCAGGAACAAATCTACGTCGTCGTAGAACACCCTGTAGAAGTTCGGAAGTGAATAAAATTCCGAGTTTGAAGTCGGAATTTAGTAAATTCCGACTTTGAACTCGGAATTTAACAAAATTCCGACTTTGAACTCGGAATTTAATTAAATTCCGACTTCAAAGTCGGAATTTAAGGAAAAATATTTTTAAAATATTATGTGGCCCTTCTACGCCTTCGTAAAATAGTCCGAGAAATATAGGTAAAAACGAACATGAGTAGAAAAAAATGAAGAACAAAACATTCGACTTGACAAAACATCTTTTTGTAGTTAAGTATTTTGTCAAGCATTCATTTCGCTTCATGATGAAACAATAAACAGGGCTTTCTATTGAAGTCTTCGATTGAAGGCTCACCGTTTTCCATATTTCATTATATGTCTAATTCATCTTACTTCATCTTCAGGAAGCATTCCCCTTACTGGGAAATGGAATAATTGAAGTACTTCAGGATCTATTTTCAGATTCACGTGTTGATCCTTCTCACTACTGACGAAAACGTTTGATGTCTAGGAATTCTTGGTTTGAATGGTAAAGTAGTAGGTAATAGTATTTTAATAAATTTGAAAAATCACTAGGTAGATTACTGGCGAAAGCTACAAATTAATGTTTTACAGTCAATATGTACTAAACAAGTGTCCTAATACATATGGTGAAAGTATGAACACTTACTAACAAAGTAGCCTGTATATCATTGAGAAGTATAGTAAAAATCAGTAACGCGTTTGAAAAATTCTTCTGAGGCAATCCTCTATAAGTGGTCAAAATAATTATGTTTAAATCTGGCGTCATCGGATTGTAGAAGTGATTGAAAAATTCAGGTCCTACCTCTCACTAACTTTTTTATTTGACTTTACCATAACAGTGATGTAAGTCATTCTCTCAATACAACTATATAGGTACTACCCTTAATGGATTTAACAGAACGGATGAATAATTAGTTACAATTTTCCAGGATGAATGTAAATATTCGAATGACTTCTGGGAGCCTCGAATTCGCTCTCGAACAAAAATGAACCTTTTCCGGCATTTTCCGGAAAAACTTCGAAACATTGAAATGAAGAAAATGAAAATTAACGAGTCTTGATGTTGGGAAAACTCATACCGAAATATCTGCAGTATACACTAGTATATGTACAAGTCAAAATCTTTTATTTATAGAGGTGTTCCCTGAAGACATGATAATATTCAAGGGGGTGGTTTTTTGCCCTATTTAAAGAATGAAACTTTCTATAAGCGTATGCACTAAAAGTCTTGACTTTGGAGATACAGGGTGATAAAATTTTGCGGTGATATAAAGCAATTTTAATTTCATTGTTTGAATCAAGTATAGAGCATCTGACAAGAGAACATATCTTTTAGAGTCTTATCATTTCTAAAATAAAATCTTAGCTCTTAATTTGTTTTCACTCGATGCAAAAATACACTGCGCGAAAAAATTAACGCACATTCTGAAAATCTCAATTTTAATGAAAATTAACTCTACATTGACTTTATAACTTATTTTTTATGTTCTCTCGGGAAGGTTTAGAACGGAACAAGACACATTAAATGGAAGAAAAATTCAGGATTCCATCGAATCTTATGCGAAAGAAGAGAAATGAACAATTTTCAAAATACTGAAATGCTGATAAGTGATTTAATACTGGGTATTTCCTTCCCTTGCGTTAATTACAGCTTGGCAACGACGGTTCATACTCAAAATGAGGGATCTTAAAATGTTCTGATCTAATCCTTCCCAGATTTCTCCGAGTTGGATTCCTAAGTCATAAAGAGTAGCTGGATGATTTTCTGAACTTCTCTGCCTTCTATTGAGGTTGTCCCAAACCTGCTCAATCGGATTGAGATCTGGACTTCTTGCTGGCCATTCCATTCGAGAGACTTCAATCTCTTCAAGGAACTCCTGAACGATGCGCGCACGATGGGGTCTGGCATTATCGTCCATAAAAATGAAATTTTCACCAATGTATGGGGCAAATCGCACTACATTCTTTTCAAGAATGTTCCTTATATACTTATCAGCATTCATAGCTCCATTATGAACGACCACTAGGTCTGTGCGAGCAGTCAAAGATATTCCACCTCATACCATAATCGATCCTCCCCCGAAACCAGTAGTATTCAGGAAATTGCATTGAGCAATTCATGTGGACGTCTGTATACAAGGGGTCGATCACAATGGTAGAGGCAGAATCTAGACTCATCTGTGAAGAGAACTCTTTCCCAATCGGCCTCTTCCCAATGGATATGCTCTCTCGCAAAATCCAAACGCGCCCTTCGATGGGCTGGGGTAAGAGCTGGGCCTCTTGCCGCGACGCGAGGCCTTAAATCATATTCTCTGAGGCGATTTCTTATTGTCTGAGTGCTAATTTGCACCTCATGAGTTTGCTCAAGCTGAATTTGAAGGAGGCGAGCGGTTGCAAACCGTTGTACAACGAAGAAACTCTCAAGTAACGTTCTTGAATGGCAGTTGTTACCCGTGGTCTACCCTGTCCTGGTCTTCGGACATTCATAAGTGTCTCCCTGAATCGCTGCAACATTCTGGACACACTTGTATGGGAAACTCCAAACCTTTCTGCAATTCTTGTGTATGTCCACCCTTCTTCTCGCAAAACTACCGCTTGGGCACATTCCTCATGGGTCAAATTGCGTGTTCCGCGTTGCATAGCGATCGAGTGTAGAAAATTAAACGAAAGAAAAACTATTGATCACTAAAATTGATCGAGAACATCCGATTTTAGAATGGAGCCAATACATTCAAAATCGGATAATATCATCTTTTGTTATTCCTGCTGGGAAAAAACATCTGTACTGAAGAAAACCGTTGAAAGTGGAAAACATATGCATGCATGATTCTGATAAAAATAATTATCATTGAGAACTCCTCCAGTTGTAGAATAAATTTGAGATTTCCATAATGTGCGTTAATTTTTTTGCGCAGTGTATTTCCGCACTGCATCTTTTTTTTTTGAGAAGAAGCGAAAACCAAGCGTCGCAATAATTTTTATCTCGAAAAAAGAAAGCAGTGGCGTACTATTTTCTTCTACAAAAATATTCAATGTAAAACCCGTAAGGACGTCAATGGTAAAGAAAATGAATTTTTTGTACATCACAAAATGCACCTTCCATGATGCATATAAGACATGTATCATATTTTATATAGACGTTTACAATATACTCATCAGGTAATATTGAAAAACTGTTTTTCTCTCCAAAATCTCATCACGCTGTTTGTCAAAAGTTAAGACATGGGAGGTTTTTTCTTAAAATGAGTCAAAGAATCACCCCCTCAAACATTAGCAATTCGTCAAGGAATACTGTACCTACACATATTTCATATTTAGTTTTGAAAAGAGGTCCTATTTCACTTTGTACCCAGACTTGCTGAAATAAAGTTCTGCACACTATTAGTTACCAACTACATTTTTTTTATAGACATCCAGGAAGTTCCCTCCAAAGTGAATACTAAGACAACCTTCTTTCCGAAAAGCAATCAGGCAGGCAGCGCCAATGATTTCCGGAAAGTTTCAGCTTAATTGAACCTAATTCCAGTTCACGGTTTCCACAAGTTCGAATTAAAACTCTTCCAAGTAATGCTGAGAGCAGTTCGCAAACTATTCGGCTGCAACTTACTACAAACTGTTTCCCCATTTCATATATCCTACCCATATACAGTATTGAGAAGTTTGGAAACAATGCAGTGTCTGGATGGGCACTAACGAAATAATGTAGTCTACTTCCAGGCTCACGATAGCTTGCTATGTAGGTATACCTACAGTTGTCACACAATTATCCAGAAGTTTCATATCCAGAATTCAACCGACATATTTGTGTCTATTCAGGTCTAATTATAATGTTCCAGACCGTTGTTGTTGGTTAGGTAACTGTGAAATTGATAGTTGGGGGAAGGGGTACGTTTTATGAATCATTGGTTTGAAACTAGATGATATCAAGTGAGCTTTCAACATCGGAAACTTCAGCAGCTCAAATGGAGATAAATTTTTTCATACCAGCCTTCATGAATAAGTACACCTATATCGGTAGGTACGATATGAGCTACATTGCTACTTTCATTTAATTCATAGTTCCGAGATTACCTTTACCCGCTCTTACAATAGGCCCACTTGGAAGTACGCCACCTTGGTTTTCATCATAGACATATTAAACACATGTTTATAGGTCTATGGTTTCCATACATTTATATTCAAACAGTTAAAAATAGAAACAACCAATTCTTCCACAGTCTATAAATCCGACTGTAGGTTATCAGTTGTGATCAAGAATTCATTAATGATGAACAATCCTGTTCACCCCCCTTATATGCATGTACAAATTTTATTAGTACATGCAGTTAGTATCTATGTATATGTATGCACCATTTCCTTGTAATTATTTTTATATTGATATTCTTTTCTCATTTTATTGTGCTCGTTATAGTTGGGGACCCCAAGAGGGAAATTCGGGATTTACTCGAGCGTGTCAGATTAAAATAAGGGGACATACCTTGGACCCTTCAGAGTACCTCTTCCAAAAATTAGATCTGTATATAGTTGGAATTGTCTACGACAGCCTGTCAGAATAGTAAAAAAAAAACAAGAAACGGTTACCGGCCCCAGGTGAAGTTGGCTTCGTTAAATCTCATGTTGAAAAATCTCGAATTTCTGAAGCTTTTTTCTCGTATTTTCTATCTGTTTTCCGAGTCGAGAGTAGTACCTACCTATGCTCCGGTTATTCGTCTTTCGTTTTGCATTTTTCACGGACATGGACGTGCGGCGGTTTTCGAAGAAACAGAGAATTCCCAAACCTCTAAATCAGCTGATTTTCCCCTCTTACCTCTCCCACTCGGTACTTACGAAATTAGTAGTACGAGACGATCATTGTACATACCTACTCGAGCATGTCAGATTAAGATAAATGTGGTTAATTTCATGTTGAAAAGCATATGTAGTCTCTCAATCTGACAATTTAAACGTAACAGAAATACTTGGGAGGGCGCCAAAGTTGCAAAAAAAAAGTCACGTGTACTTTTTCGAGCGCGGTGGCTTTTTTATGAATAACGAAAAAAATATAATCTGACAGTTTCAGCAAGCCAAAACAATAAAAATTGACCTTAAAGGTGACAAATAATATTTTTTTTTCAATTATCCCCTCCTTCTGGGCTTCAAATTGTTTACGCATTCATCATAAAAGTTGTATAGCATAACATTTTATACAAATTTTGTCCGAAGTAATTTTTTCTACCTTTAAACGTTTTTGAGATATATGGCCATGAATGTACATTAGACTGGGTTTCTACAATGACCTTGACCATTCGCATGTGTAGCTAAGCTCCTCGCCCTTATCGCTCTCTAACTCGAAAACGGTTAAGAGTATGTAAAATTGCTTCAGACAAAAGTTCTTTAGAATTGCATTATTAACTTTCCTAATAAATACAGAAACGGTAAGAGGTACAGGAAGGAAGATATTTTGATTATTCCCATATTAATGGGTCAACACGTCTGCAACACCGAGATTAACCATAGGTATGAAGATTTTGTTTGCATTTTCGAAGGACCTCTGTGACCTTGTGTCACTTCCTAATTGTCAGTCCTTTGAGAAGTAGCTTCTTTTGGGTCCAATTAAAATAACTTCTAAAAATCTAACACGCACGAAAAAACATTTTTTTTACCATTTTCAACTCTTCCGTACGTCCAGTCCCACCACGCAAACTTTCAGATTAACATGAATTTATTATCAGAGAGAAGTAGGTATCTTAATCTGGTACGCTCGAGTATGTACACCTGACGACTTTTTTTCACATCTTTGAAAACCTGCAGACGCTTTTACCTTTTCCCACTTTTCCAGACCGCTGAAAGTGCATACATAATAGAATCTTTTTCCATTCAACTTTCTAATCTTCAAAATCCACTAAGTCTCCAAGATGCTTGAGTAAATCCCGATTTAGCATCGTCGACTCCCTAACTATTACTTATGTGGCTCGTTTTGTGGATACTAGGAAATTCCATAACTTCCATATGGTCAACTGCTATTCTGGTGTCATCTAAGTAAACTGCAAGCATAGTTCTTTCATTAATTGGTCCGTCATAGATATGAAAATGGTTATGTGAAAGCCCTAATACTGATCTCTGGCGGGTACTCCCGCATCCAAAAATCTTGCGTTTGAGATTTCATCGTTTATTTTCAAGTGAGAGCTTTTGTACCTCGAATAGCTCCTACATAATACTCATAATTTCGTCTAATATCCAGCGCATTCCTTCTTTCTGTCAAATGTTTTAGAGACTACTAGTAAGATAAAGCCTGTTGCATACTTATTCGTAATCCATCTGTTGAATATTCCGTTGACCTCAATAATTATTGTTTTGCTGCGTGTTCTTTCACTCCAACATTCCTGTAGGTAAAATATTCAATTGTTCAGTTTCTTCTGTGAGCCTCTTGGCTATTAGTTTTTCAACTACTCTCCGAGGAGCAAATGGTAGACTTATTGGTCTGTAGTTTTGTGTGGAATATCGTATCTTTTCCAGCCCAGTTGAACTCAATGACATTTGTCATGCTCTTTAAGGATTTAATAGCTTTTTTTGACATTTTCTTCTGTAGGAGGTCCATTATTTTTTCTCCTCGTGGAACTTTTCTCTGTTTGAGCTTTTGAATTTCAATCTGATTTTCATTGGTGAAGCTGGATTCTAAATTTCAGATGAAGTCTTCATATCTTTTCATTTTCCTAAAACTCTTCCTCCAAATCCTTGATTGCCTTTTCGCTTCCATAGAATGTTTGCTGCTGGTGCCATCTTTGAGGACTGTATCTAAGCAGAAATTACTAAAAAATATCTGAAAGACGCGCTATTTTTCACAAATAACAACCCCTAAATTTTTTTCGATAATATTCATATACACCCTATGTATTATTTACCGCCTCACTGTTTTGTAGATATTCGATTCACATAGTCTTCGGTATTATTCTATGATGGAATAACAAAGCTAACGCCAGACCTTGCTTGGATCAGTATACAAAATAATATGCATGTTTGTGATGTTCGCCGTCATGAAATCAACAGAACATTTTTATGATGATATCGCGATCTTGTGGAGCCGTTGGTATACGCATAATCCAACAAATCCATGGTTTACACAACCAGCGTGTTCTCAGTGTACATTACTAATTATGTTATCGCATGTACCGTACAGAGATCACGTATGTACACATATTCTGTAATAATATCGAAATGGCTTATGCAGATTCAAATATTGATACCACATTTTGGATCCCTTTCCGGAATAACAATTTATTTTCGAATACGTTAGTCGATTACATGAATTCCATTACTGTTCGCTGCTATAGTCCTCGATAATAAGTAATAATGTCTCCCTATATTTGTAGGAAACGAACACTTTTATTGTGTTTGACTGAAATACCTTTAGATTCGAAAAAAGCATCAACAAAATGAGATGACATATTTTAACCCGAATGGGATTCATGATCTATATACAGGGTGAGTCTTTGACTCGTACAAATTTTCCAACTTTAGATTCTGGAGGTCAGAAGAAACATTTTTTTTTATACCATTCTTTCCGATTCGGCCCTGACAAAAAGATATAGCCATTTAAGTTTTCATAACGAGCTGTGCCACCCCTGGAAAAACAAAATTACCTTCAAAATAACTAGCTGAATCTGTGACACTACACATCTGTGGATCTTTTAAACAGAGTTGTATTCAGCCAAAGTACCCAATTTTCCAAATTTCATAGATACTTTTTGATTTTTGAACATCAAATTATTCGAAAGCTATTTTTATTGTACATAATGGTCATAATGAGAAAACTGGAAGACGTGGGTGATATCTAGTGTTTGAAAAAGATTAATCAAATAAATGAAAAACTATATTTCGAAATTCATTTCATTCTATAAAACGTTTCGTGACATAAAACTAAGAAAAATATTTTTTTATGGTTTTTCAACAGCCTGTATCTTTTAAACCTAGCCGGTTTGGAAAAAATGGTAAAGGAAAAAAGTGTTTCTTTGGACCTCAAGGATCTACTATTAAAAGCTTTGTACGAGTCCAAGACTCAACCTGTATACGTTGCTTTTACCGGGTGTATACCAACTGAAACACGCCATGTTTCAAAAAAGATATACACGTTCACAACTCTTCAGACTTCTGAATTTGAGATCACAGCAAAAATATCTTCTAGGTTTTTCAAATCTGAATATGGTCGTACATGTACTTCTATTGTTGGACAAAAATCATATAAGGCAATTATTGACGAATATTTCATTGAAATAATATCTGAATCCACTTTTGCTTCGCACTACTTCCACCCCCAAATGAGAACTCAATACTTAAAAAAAAACGAAAAAAACTCATTATCATACGCAGCTCAATATCATTTTTTTTTTCGCAAATTTACGCTCTCTGATACATTTTAATATTCGTTTATAGAGATAGCAAATAACTCTGTTATGCTGTTATGCCATTGTTTGGAACCCAATATATTCAAAGTATAATAATAGAGAGTCCAGAATAAATTTTTGAGATACTTGGCATATGAAACCGACACCCTCATTATCAACATACAACATCCTCAATTTGACAAAGCGTAGAAACAAAAAGGATTTTATATTTGTCTTCAAAATGATAAACGCACATAATATAGATTCACCTGAGCTACTGTCATTACTTAATTTGAATATTCGTAGACTTACAACAAGACGACCTGATGTTCAACATAGGTTTTAGAATAACTAACATAATAAGCATTGAATCGTCTTCAGTAAGATGTCAATAACTGTTCGATTATTATGCTCCATCCAAACTTAATTTTTGCGTTGCAGTAGTGAAAACTCTGTCTATTAACTTGGTGTAGTCACAAGTTAAAGATATACTCAAGATTTGATTTTGCCTTTCAATTTTAATAATTTAAACAAATACGTTGAGTATTTTTGAAGAATCTGAACTGTCTTTCACAAAGACCCTGGTAATGCAGAACGTTCTACATTTCTCTCCTATAATAATAATAATAATATCGCCAAGGATGATAGCTGTCGTTATAGCTGTGCGACACAAGAAACCATCTATCACATCGCTGGGGGATACCAAAAGCTCGTGGGCTCGGATCACAAGAATAGACATGTGTACTATTCAGAATAATTTTCTTTTGAAGAAACAATAAACTAAATTATTCAGAATTATTTTTTGTCTCAAATCAGTTAATTAAAATCTATTTATTTATTTTCTCTTGAGTAAACTATAGACTAAACGCTTCAGAAATATTTCTCATAAAAGAAACAATGAACTAAAATTTCCAGAATTATTTCATTCCAAATTCCAAGAAAATAACTTCATCCTATGTCTTTTTATCCCATACTTACGACACCACAAAATTTTGCTATTTATATCAGTGCACAAAAGATTATTCGCTTCGAAATGAGAAACAATTGACTTGCGCAAAGCTGCGAACTTCGTTTGAATGGAATTGTTCTACCAGATATTTTCACACGACTTCCACGGTTGGGCTACTCCACTCTTCATTAGACCCCAGGCAATTTTAGTTCAAATTGCTCTGTAATTGATTTCCTCATAGAATTGTTGAGAGCGAAAGTTGCAGGTTTTCATCAGAAAACCCTTCAGAGTGAATTGAATCGACATTATCGTTTTCTTTTGAACCCCTCTCAACTCCATTATTCCAATAAATTGAAAATTTTCAGACATTGCGAGTGAATTTGAAGTATTTTTAGTCCGTTTCACATTGTTCGAGTCAGCTATAGTTATGCAGTACAAAAAAACAAGTATTCTTAGAGAATTTGAAATATATATTGCTGGTATCACGAATTCTACATCAACACATTCGGATAAATGATTTTTTTAATTTCAAATTTCAGTTCCTAACTTCTCTCCTCTGAAATTTGAAATTGAAAAAATCATTTATCCTAATGTGTTGATGTAGAATTCGTGATACGTAGGACTTTATAGCCTTTTTTTTCAGAAACGGTTAGATTCAACTGGATGAAATTTGTACCATTCAAGAACAGTCCCTCCATCTGGTGATTCCGAATTTAAGGTTGAAAATTGAGCCATGAAAATATATTCCAGGAAGTATTTATGATGGACTTGAGAAACTCGAAATATACAGGATATTTCATAATGAGATGCAGTGTGAATCTTTCAGAGATTCTAGGAAGAAAAGTTCCAATGAACCTAAATCCTAAACATCTCAACTTTTGACCTAGATAGTGTTCAAGTTTGGAGTGTCAAATGGTCTTTCAAAAAAGGTTCAATACCCTTTCAGATGTAAATTCATACAAGGCACAACACCCAGTATAAGCGAATTTATTACAACAATTTTTTGTACATATATGTCTTGGGGTGAGGTATTTAATAGACCAAAATTGAGAAAAATTAAACTTTCGGAAAAAACAGATAATAACATAAAAAACACTGTGTAGATATGGTTGAAAAATTAATCATTTCCTATCACGACTTGAAAAAATATATTCCTAGAATTTCTTTTCAAAATATGCATCGATACTGAATGCTTTCTTTCTATGTCATTCAGAATAAGTATTCATGAAATCAATAGCCATTTCGATCAAATTTGATTTTTCGAGAGTGCAACACATAAATTTCGCGTCGAAATATACATGAATAACGTTTTTTTTTCTCAAATAACATCTAAATATGTATAATATGCAACGATTCCGATTCTTGTTTAAAAAATATTATTTCCATAATACTATTGAACATAAAACTTTTCAATACATAAGTTCCATACATAATAAACTTATTATGTTATTATTCCTGGTGAATGCAGTGTGATTGAACCAAAATAAATAAATACGTGCATCGTATCAAGAGTTTATCAGTGATGAACTTACATATGTGTATTTTCATTGTCTGGCTCATTGTGTTGAGAAGTCAATATTAAGCATCATTTTGATAAAAAATGTATTTTTAGAGGTTCTTTCCATATATTATATGATTTCTAAATAGCTGAAGGAATAAAAAAACTTTCAATGAAGAGGATAATCTGCTTCCATATGGAAAATATACTCGTCAGTGAACAAATAGCGAGGGAGGCAGGCTTTAATTCCCTCTATTCTATTGATCATCACTAATAATTATAAACAGATGTCCTGAATTATTATCAACAAAAAGGCGAATGCGCCTGTCACTGAAAAAAATCTGTATTTAGTCAATTAGTGTTGCAGATACTTGATGAAAAACTTCATCATAATACTTATAGGGGCAGAGAGAAAATTTTGCTGAGGCTTTTATATCTGTTCTCCTGTATAATACGAAGATATGTATGATAACCCGTTAACACTTTTTTCTGCTAGAATCTGCATCTTTGACGGACATAAAGCAAAATATTCCTCAGTTTCATTAATGACCTCAATGTCACAATGCCCAATAGAGTAAGAAGCACTCCGAATAGTTAGAGGAGGACCCTCCAGATATTTAACATATACTACAGTACCTATATATGCAAAATAATTTTTGACTTTGACTTTATAGAGGAAAAATTCAGGATATTAATCTCCGAGTTATTTGCAGTCGAAAAAGTTCTGTAGGTCTTTGTATGGAACTGCCCCGTTTCCAAACTACAGGGCGTTACGTGTTTTCCAAAACAGTTACAAATTCCTCCATCATCAGCAATCCATGGAGGAGAAGGACCATTTGTACCCTAACTGATGGCGGACATATTCAACAATTCTTGTTATTTGTAGAGATTTTTGATTTTATGAAATTTATTGTTCGACTGCTCCACTTTTTTGAATAACCAGTGGTTTTCAATTTTTCACTCAAAAATGGTGCGTAGTAGAGAAAAAACGCAGAAATTTTTTCCGTTAAAAATTCAATACGAATCGTGAATATTAATTTAATTTCAGAAGAAGGTGCTGGTTCACTATCAAAATTAAAGGAAGAAGAAATTTACGAAAATTCTAGAAAAGTTATTCTCCGAGACTTTCGAGTCGACCCCTTAAAATGTGATGGAATTACTTTACATAATATTTTGTCAAAAACTATTACTATTGCTATATCCAAGATTGAAGTAAAAATCAGTCTGCAAACATTATGGATAGGATTGCAATGAAGGACATCTTGATGAAATCTGTTTATAATTAAACAACGTTGCATATAACAAATTATTGGGTTATTTCCATCATTGTGGATCCTCCTCTCCAAATAGATGGATCAGTGATGGTGGACCTCAGTCATGGCCCGCCAAATTCACAAATTTTTATAAAGCAGATATTTATTTCTATAAGGAGGAGTTTGAAATCGCTAGTGAATACTGTAGACGGTCTGAGAAATCGTATAATGGACGCGTTTAAAATAAATAGGCATTTTCTGAGTCTGTACCATGGTCTATAGGAGAAGAACAAGCTTGCACTAAGATTGGAGTAGGGTATTTACATCACACAATTTACACAATTGATATTTTTGTATGTCTGCTTTTATTCGAGGTTTTCGTTTTCACATAATTTATCCCAAAAAAATGTATATTCCTTCTTTTCAGTCATTCGGTTGTTCACATTTTATTTATATTTTAGTTTTCATATTTTTGACCTCTTTTTTTATATTCTGGACCTTTTTGTTGTTTTTTGACTCAACCTGAATGCTTGGTAACCATTACCTTTTGTTGTAGCCTGATGAAGGAAATAAAATTTCCGAAACGTCGCTGAGAGAATAAGTGTTTTAATTTCATGTCCTTGTGCCGATATTCACCTTTAATATTATTGTTGGAACGAGAAACATATAACTGGTATTTACAGCATTTGATGCGATTCTGTTCCATTATTATGAAATTTCATTAGGTTTTCCGTTGATTTTGTAATGATTATTTTCCGCGTTTCGCTTTTTTATGTGGATACATGTAACAATTTAGTGATGGTTGATAGATTTTCCGAAAAAGGATTCGGTATTGCATGAATCGACTCAATAGTCCAAATCTGAATAACGAAAGAATGGTTTAAACAATTCTTTTCTCAATGATGGAAGATTGAATAACTTTTTCAATTAACAACAGAAGAATTCCTAAATACGATAGGCGAACTCTTGTCGAAACTTTGCAGTAAAATCCTCTACCACATTAGAGAACGACAATTCCGTAGAATTGTCGCTCGAATAATGCAAACTAGTCATGAACAAGCGTACAGAAGTTGAAAACATCTAAACACAACTGTAGATCGGTTTCTGGATCATTGTCCCTCATCAGCAAAGTGTAGTGATAGATATTTCAATCGGCGGCTTTGAGAAATATTTTCAAAATCTCATCACGATGTGCTCTGCAGACTCATACACACCCAATCATGGCTCCCAGATTTAACCGCTACCTGCAGTCGACGAATGTAACAATTCATAAGCGACTGCAGGTGAGCCAAGAGGGTTCACTCACTAGACTCTATTTGGCTAGAAAATAATATGGAAATTGTGTAGGTACACAGTACTACATATAGCATATTTGGATAGCCCTTAGAAAATATAGTTGTATTGATGGTTTACTTTTCAATTATTCTCAATGGATAGCAGGTCTCAAATGAAGGGGCCTGTTTTCTGCTTAGATGAAACATTGTTCCTTATTTAGTTCACAAATGTCACATACTGTAGAACCAAAACTGTAAGAAATATTCCCGAATTGCCAGCATAAAGTAACAAAATGTTCCAATTCCTCGAGTTGTTTCCATCAAGAAATACTCGTTTCTACAAGATGTTGATGGGATGTTAGCTTCCGGATCAAGGATCGGAGTGAACTTAATTTTCCTGAGAGTTATCTCAAACAGCCGTCGCAGGCTTTATTGCTGGTCGTTAGGACTTTTATAGAATTTGAGACCGTTATCCGCATTTTAAAATTCAACGGCACCAATTTCCTGCAGAGCTCTCGTATTTTGATGATACTCAATTTTCGCCGTACGAATATAAATTTCGCTACGCAGACTAGGGATAATCTCTGATACTTGATAAAGAGGTTTGGGTGGAGGTGCATTCACCCTACTTGCGAATCATTAAGCTCATTTTTGGTATGGAGGGTGGAATGGCGACATAAATCGCAAAAACGAGTTTTGTATATATAAACTGAGGGATCGAAAACCGAATTTATTCATAGTATTATTGTCTAATGACGAACAAGGATAAGCACTTCGAGTAATTTCAAAAGAGCAATTTTGAATAGGAATAAAAGAAGTTTATCCATCAACCATAAATATTAAGTGAAAGTACTCCAGGAGATTCACCTATTCGGGGTAAGTTTTCTTAGAAAATCATTTAATTCCATAAGACATAAGTCAAAAAGCACTCTTCTTTGCTCTGAGTCGAATTGGTACTACCCACCCCTGTCTGTGATGGGTCAATCTCAGTTTATGTACTTTTTGCGTGTTGCAGAAATGTGAATTTTCTCAAAATATTTCTGCTCGTTTCCCATAGATCTCCAGAGCCGATTTTCGTTTGGTTCCTTTCGCTCAGTGGTTTGAACAAATAAACCATTTTCCGAACACTCTAAATCCACCCATTTCCCTCCTATCCAATAGTAGGCCAGGAGATCCACCTTGCATATTTGAGGCATATTTGTCTCAAAAATAGGATTATTGGGAGTCCGGGAGAGTTGAACCCCTTTTCACTATGAAGCCACTCAAGTTGTATCTGTAAATGGTAGCAACTCATTTTTTTGCCTGAAGATATCATGCCCAAATAGGTAACGATAATAGTAGAGTAATGGTAATAGATAATAGTAGAGTAATGGTGAAATGAACACTTTGAGCACAGCCTTTCTTTTTTTAGGAACCGAAAGTTGGCTCATGTCTCCCTAACCCATGGGAGAGTTGAACAGGGGGCGACAGAGACTTGACCATAAGTTAGTTATCAGGAAAAACATTGAAAGAAAACAATTTCCAATGACCAACGATTGTCTATGTCATGGTTTTCATCATCAGATGTATCAGCGTATGAAATATATATTTTATATTTCAGAGTCACTCTCACTTATTAAAGAGATTGTTTTTACTTTTTTGAACCTTTGTATATTTTTTATATTTATTTCTATTATTCAGTTTTTTATTTTTGAAACTAACTATTATCTAAGCTCAGTGCGGCAAACATGGACCACTGATTATATCTCCCCATCATAGAATTGATCAAGTCTCCCGCACTCCTTTTTTGTACTTTCAACAAATGTTTTCTTGAAACTTTTACAACTATTATTAAAAAGGCTCATCGTTTGTGAAACAATATTAATCAATGAAAGCAATAAAGCTAAATAACACCACGCACCTATTAAACTCTTCAGACAGTGTAACAACCAAGAATTATTCAACTTCTTACTTCTTAACAGGCCCGGATCTACGATTTTTTCTGACCGGGGCAAAAATTCATGATGGCGCCCCCCCCCCTTCTAAGGTTCGTAGGAAAAATCTAATTGCATATTCGTCATCGCTTTCAACCCGAGTTATTTTTTTCACTAGTTCGAGGTCGTATAGATTATGCAATTCGATTTTTCCTAAGATGAGTACTTTGGGAAAAAAATCACTCTTATTTTTTTCCCATTGTTCCATCAGAAGATATTTTTTCTCATTATTCCTTTAAAAGTTATTCTTTTCCCAAAATACTCCCAAAAATTGCATATTCGTAATCTACGACCTCGAATTAGTAAAAAAAATGACTCGGGTTGCCATCGTTCGAAAAATAAAAAAGTTTGTATTTACAAGAATGTCGTTTGCAACCCGCCCTCGTCTATCGTTTTTACCCGCGCTTCATGAACGAAATTATTCCGAACAAAAATTTATTTTTTTAGCTATATATGTCGACCCGGATCATTTTACATATTAATTCAAGGTCGAAGATCACGAATATGCAATTAGATTTTTGGAGGATCTGTATTTTGAGAAATAAATCACTTTTAGTGCAAAATTTCGGAAATATTGGTCAACTTTGAGGAGCTGTAGCAGCTAGAAAAAAGGCACTAGTCATATGCTGTTTTTTTGGTGCTGAATTGGTTCTTTGCAAATATAAAAATCCACACTTCATTCATCTATCACGAACAGTTCAGATTTTATGAATTTTTCCGCGAAGGTCCAAAATTTCCGATTTTCCATCGACCATAACTTGAAAAATGATTTTTTTTTTAAATATCTGTTTGCATATTCGTGTTCTACGCCCTCGAATTAGTGTACAGAATGAAGTCGGTTTTGATCGGAGACCAAAAATATTTTTCAAAAAATCGCCAACTCTGTATATATTTCATTTTGTGACAAAATTTTAAAACACTCAATTTCGTGAAACTTTTATATGAGACATTTTTTTGTACCTCTCTTAGTAACAAAGTTAAAGGGGGGCTCATATTATGGTGAAAAACTCGGTACATCTATGGAAAATTTGAAAAAATTTCAATCTTACCGATTTCCACCAAAATTGATGTTTTTACTAAGGCATAGATTACGAATATGCAACCAGAATTATGCTGAAAGGATTAGTTTTCAAGTTATTGTCTATAGAAAATCGGAAATTTTGGCCCTTACTTCCAGATGAGAAGGCGATGAGTCGGCAGGCAAAGAAATTACTGCTTGCGACGCAGTGTGAACATATCAGATCTTTCAACCTATTTCACCCAAGTGTGGCGGTCGTAGATGACTGAATAATATGCAGTTAATTGATCCCTCATTGATTTTAGGCATAGTGATGATATATCATGTTTCCATTCTACACTTTCCATTTTAGAACTAGGAAATTAATTTTTTCCGAGAAAATCAAAAGTAAAAAAATTTTAACCTCTGGTTGATTTTGGCGCCCCCTTGAGCTGGCGCCCGGGGCAAGCGCCCCGCTTGCCCCCCCCTAGATCCGGGCCTGCTTCTTAACAACAAAATCACGTTCTACCCTCTCACTCCTGAACCGCCACTAGTTGTGCCTTGTTACGAGTATGTCGCAAGCTATTTACGACACCGGTAGCGCGAAATTTGAATTGAAATATTTGAAGTAGTTCAAGTCTCCTACCTGAGCAAGTCTCCCGGACTCCCCTATTATTTTTATTAATTATTAATAATTACGATCAGAGTTGAGGTCTAACCCTATAAACTCAAAAAATAAAAATGTAAACACACTGATTTCAAGGAAAAAAAATCAGGTTATCGTGAAGACAGTGGATGCCCAATTGTCACAGCGATTCCATTCAAATACACTGTTCGTCAGAAAATTCTGGCGAAGTGAAGTTTTAAATCTTTCTTTAGATAGTTTATATGAGCGTGTCCTGTCAAGTGAATTAGGTTTCGCTTGAACAGGGTCTGAAGGCCAACATGGGCTTTGCTATGAAGAGCTCGTTATGTTATGATTAGTCTGATTAGATCACCTCTTTCACGACGCCGCGCAATGCTGGGGATGCGGGAAAATCTAAGTCGAGTCGAGAATCTGGACGGTTTCGACCATATTGAATTCGAGTATACCAAGAGGTTGAATAGCCTTCAATGCTTCCATATCGCTCGTGATAGAAGACCACCCAGCTAGACCGGCAAATTCCAATATAGGTCGGACAAAAGTTTCGTACAATAACTTGCAAGTTTGCAAGCTACATCATCAGGTTACAATTTTGAGTAAAATTCAGAAGATACATCATAACAGAAGGTTTTGTATACATCGGCAAAGTACCTCGCAAGTACAGAAACCATTTAAATTTACTAACATTCTAAACGTGTTTTCTCGTTCTCATTATTAGGTACTGAACCTTTTCTATATAAATTAAATTAGGCTTCTCTAATTGATCAGGTTGGTTCGTTTTTTGCTGAAACAAATTTTCAGATCTAGGTTCAGAAATATATCGTAGCCAACTACATATAAACAACATTGTCATCGTAGGCGAATGCGGATAATTTCCAAAGTTCCCTATGAAACGCCTTGTTAATTATACAGGGTGTTTCATAACTATTGGGACATAGACTAAGGGCAGAATGTTTGGACCAAAATATGGCGATAGGAATAAATATACATCAATAAAATATTCCTGCGGAAAAAGATAGAGGGCGTTAAAGTTGAATTTATCATAAGGGGACAGAATAATATTTTCTTAGAAGTTCGAAAGTCCTTTATTAAATGAATTAGAAAAGGCCACCACTAGGAGGCCACGTAGAACATTTAATTCAAGTTTATTCTTTTTATGTTACATTATTTTTAATTATGCTTTATCGTCGAAATAAATAAATAAAATAAATAAATCGTTACTTCAAATCCCCTTCCGATGCCCTGAACTGTTCAATTGCGTTTTTTTTTAAACGGATGAAAAAATATACAGTGCAATTATCAGTAAAAAACGAAGAAAATAATTCAACTTCAACGCCCTCTATCTTTTTCCACCGCAATATTTTATTGAGGTCTATTTGGTCCTATCGCAATATTTTGGTCCAAACAATATGCTTTATTGTTTGATACCTAAAAATGTATTGCTGACATTCAAAAGAATATATATATATATATATATATATACAGGGTCTTTCACGAGGAACCTCACCCATATTTATACGGGAAACTACTGAACGTATTTTCATGAAATTCGGCACTCATAAGTATTTCACGATGCTGATGAAATCTAAAATATATTCAAGGCATGAGCACCTCCGGTTTTTCCGGAAATGACGTCAACTTCCGTTTTTCAAATTAGAACACCATTTTTTTATTGCAGAAATAGATTCCTTAGAAAATTTCAAGTTATTTTGATGTAACATTTTTCAGTTTTGGTTGGAAAATTCTCTTTGAGAGGGAAAATTCGAAAAAAAAATCGAAAATAGAGCTCCGCTGAAACAAGAATAACTTCGAGGTTTTTGGATGGAAAATTTTCATTTTTGGGATTTTTCAAGATGTAAGATTGATGTATCCACTTTAAAAATCGAAATCGCGATTCATGATACAGGGGGTGAAAAAATCGCTTTCAAAGTTAGGGATGACAAAATCGTGAAAAATCAATTTTTTCAAATTAGAACCCCATTTTTTTATGGCAGATATTGAATCTACGTTAAAAAATAATGTGAGTGTATGCATCACACCCTCGCCCTAAAATGGATATTTTCTGAGTTATTCACAGAAAACTGTTTTTTAAAAAAAAAGAATGTAAACCATGGTAAGTTTCTGCATATGGTTCATAAGGAATTATTTATTTATCACTGGAGAGAAAACCGATGGCCGATTAGTTGAAATAAAGAGGTTTCCGATACAAATTCGAATCAAAATTCGCCATCTATTTAGGAACAACCTGTAACTTTTTTCTCTTGCATATTAGGGTAGTAAAATCTAAAACATGGTTTAAGTAACAGTTCCTGAAAATTTCATCTTTTTGGCGTGAAGGGAAAAGAAATAGCTGAAAATTCAAGACGAAAAACAGTTTTTTGTGAATAACTCAGAAAATATCCACTTTAGGTCAAGGGTGTGATGCATACACTCACATTATTTTTTAACGTAGATTCAATATCTGCCATAAAAAAATGGGGTTCTGATTTGAAAAAATTGATTTTTCACGATTTTGTCATCCCTAATTTTGAAAGCGATTTTTTCACCCTCTGTATCATGAATCGCGATTTCGATTTTTAAAGCGGATACATCAATCTTACATCTTGAAAAATCCCAAAAATGAAAATTTTCCATCCAAAAACCTCGAAGTTATTCTTGTTTCAGCGGAGCTCTATTTTCGATTTTTTTTTCGAATTTTCCCGCTCAGAGTGAATTTTCCAACCAAAACTGAAAAATGTTACATCAAAATAACTTGAAATTTTCTGAGGAATCTATTTCTGCAATAAAAAAATGGTGTTCTAATTTGAAAAACGGAAGTTGACGTCATTTCCGGAAAAACCGGAGGTGCTCATGCCTTGAAAATATTTTAGATTTCATCAGCATCGTGAAATACTTATAAGTGCTGAATTTCATGAAAATACGTTCAGTAGTTTTCCGTATAAATATGGGTGAGGTTCCTCGTGAAAGACCCTGTATACCCTGTATATGTGGTATCTGATTCGAAATAATTGAATTCAAGAGGAGTTCATACCACGAGACTTTTTCGCCATCCGTATAAGTCGTAAGAGGGGAAAGACTACCAAAATGTGGGGTGTTGTCAGAACACTCGAACGATCAGTAGGAATTACGAATATTACAATAGTTTCCACTTTCGTCGAAAAGATGGCAGCACTCCACGAACGTCTTTTTTCAGTATCAGCAGGTTTCGAATTGTAGCGAATGTAGAGACTTTTCGAGAAATTTTTTTAGGTAGAAATTCATTGAAAAAATCGTTTCACCTCGGAAAGTGAATAACATGAATGAACATCTATTCTTCCCTGAAAAAATGTTTCCATTTAACGAGTAAAAATTTTCTGGCTTTCCGAACTGACGAGCTGAATGAATTGAATTTTTATGCAAACCCAATAATAATCAGTTGTTACTGACGTAAGATATACCTTTTCGCTTTTAGAGCTGACCACTGAAACGGTGTAGACCGGCCCCTCTTAACTTTTTGATTCTTGTCACTCAAATAAGATATGAACCAATCAAAAGCCACATCTGATATTTACAGTTATCTTAATTTTTTATCTAAAAACCCTCTATTGTCTCAGATGCCTCCTCAACAACTGTGAAAACCCCTCGAATGACCTTATTATTTTCTATCGATTTCAACCGCTCACGAAAAATATTCACCTCTGACAAAAATATTATTCTCGCACCAATATTTAATTAGTTAATCTCCATTTCTAAAAGAATGGGCAAGTTTCCTAAAACTACAAAATCGAATTTAAGATTATTTATGGAAACCCTTTTTCATTAGTTATCCAACACCTGAAAGATTCGCTTCAAAATTCAGAAATTTCAGTAATACACCCTTCGAAACTTAGTAATCATTCGAATATGTTAAAGCTTGTGACGTAGAATGCCTTCAGTAAGGTCTAGTAATTTTTGTTAATTTGACAACAGTGGAACCGATCAAGAAGATATGGACAGATTAAAAAAAATTGTTTCTGTAATCTGTATCTGTACCTTCTCAAAACCGATGACATTTTGTGTCATTATTTGTTTTTCTTGTGAAATGTGATCACAAAACTTGATATTTATTACGTCTATGTTGATCAGAAAACTTTCATGACCATTATTGACTCGATGGGCGTTGCCGGATATTGAAAATGACGTAGAATGTTCATAAGAGAGCACTTCTGAATTCGAAAAAAATATATTTCGATATATTTGAGGTATAAAGATTTTAATAACATATATTTTGAAATTTAGGAAAATACCCCATTCTCATTTTTGACACTTCATTTTTATTATAGAAACATTAATATTTTTGTACATAAATAAGTACACCCTACAATTGATATCAAAGAATTCAAATAATGCTCAACTTGGATATCCTAGCATCTGATATAATTGAAGGCTATTCCAGAAACTCCAAAAACTAAAGAAAAAATGGCTGAAATCCTTTTCGATAAATCAGCCCAATTTCGATTCGAATAAACGCCTTTCTTGTAAAAATTGCCTTACCCGAACAAGAAAAATAACATCCTGCGGTTACTTCCATGTTACTGAAATTCGATTACCTGTAGCAATTCCAGTTGATGTATATCGATGACCGATATATCCTACGGCTCGCAACTAACGCATCCGTTCGCACAGAATTCATCGGAAACGGCCCGATTTTTCGAGTTGACATTTGCATTTCCGCCTACCTCTGTCTGCCCCAAATATATTGTCGACAGGGGTTTCATTCTGGAAAATCGGTAGAGTGTTAATTCGTCGAATTTTTTCCGCTCAAAGGGGATCAGCCCTTTGTTACGCGAATTACCCCCTCTGGAAAAATGCGCAGGATTTTTTAAATAAAAGCTATTCGATTTCCATCTCATGTTGCCTTTAATTCCATATAATATCATGTTTCAGTCTGATGGAATTGTTTGGTGAGAAAATGAATCATTCTTCAAAGAGAATATAATTTCAATTGGTTATTTCATGTGTTGGAATGTTTTGAATTTTTAACACTATATCGGGGTAAATTTTTCATGATTATTCACTGCCATTCATTTATCAATACGGGGTCAGACATCCTTTGATTTTCTCTCTTTTTAATTGACAACAACCACTGATATGACTCTCCAAAACAAAAGGGACTTATCGAGCTCATCGAACACCTAAGGATCAAAAGCATCACTTGGGAGACCGGACTCAATCGTCAGTCAGATCAGGTCAACAAGGTTCGAATATTATAAATTTCAATATTCAAGGATTTCCGACGACTTAAATGTCTCTCTCAGAAGATTATGGTGCGAAAGTGATGCTCCTCACACTTGAACTGGAAACACCGTAAGAGAATTTTCAAAAAGATTTTCTCTTTGTAATCTGGATTTTCATATACAGATTGAGTAGTAACGTAAGGAAAAAAGGCTCAGTAGAAATAGAGAACCTCAAACTTAATGAGGATTAGGAGTTCAAATGTCGCTTTTGGGGATATTTTGATTTATGTAAAAATGCTGAAATGTATCTTCGTATGCTGAATTTTTCGCTGATATTTCACAGGATTGTTGATATACGCATTCCCAATCAACTCCCAAGGAGAAAATTCAATAATTGCAGGTCCTAGTTCAAAATTTTAATGTACGTTTCGGGTAGGGTGATATATTTTAAATTGCTATAACTAACAAATATAAACAATCTAACCTAATTGACGAACTTGATGCACTTTCTTTTTGCTTTATTCCCATCTTGTTTCCGTTAAATATATGTCTTCTCCTGGTAATATGTTTGTGTTTCGCACAATATTTTTTTTAAATTTTGAATAGGATGTAGCTATAAATTCAAATTAGAAGTACCAAAAACGTTTATTCAAGCTTTCCTCTCAGATTCTCTTCAAATCGTCTGGAGGCGAAAATATTTAATATTACACTCCGTTACTATGGGAGCAAGTATCTTTTCATCATGAGTTGCGAAATATTTTACTTTTCGTAACTGGTTACGAAGGGTGAAACGTTTCAAAACGTCAATTAGATTTTAGAAGTGTCAATTCATATGTCAAAATTAAAAAAATTATATTATCAATCCCTTCTTTTTACGTTTTCTACTAACTTTTGTTTTGCTCCAGATATAATTTCGAAATTGAATCAACTATTTATGTTCTTTACTCTTTCTTTCGTTATTCTTCTAATCTTCCTTTTGTTTGGGATATTAGGTATTTCGGTATAAGGCCGTCATGTTTAAACATATCGAACTATTCATTATATTTACTGTTTCTGTTCTTTCTAAATATTTCTCATCTTTTTCTTTGTTTCAAATTTAATTTCGAGATAGAGACATGAAAAAGCACATTTGAATCCAATGAAAAACATGACTTGCAATATGCGTGCTGATTTGGTGGACAAATTCGATATCATTGCACTCATACGAGTAAACTTTCTTTGGCGTTTTACTGCAATTTTATTTGATGTATCGAACAATAAATTAATCGCCGGTCACATAAATCATTCACAAGATATATCAAATGGAATTATAATTTTTGGCCGAATACCCTGCAATCTTGTAAAACCAATAGCTATTATAGATTGGCTGTAACAGGTATTATCAGTCGACTTTTCAGAGTATAGAATTCAATGTTTTTTTGCCAATTTAACGAGAAACAGAACAGCACAATAATGGTCAGCATTTACTCTTTCAAGATGGAAATGCTCCTTTTTTGGTTAATCTGCCAATTGGATACTTACCTTTGTTGATATTTATATAGACAACATCTCAAGTTTATTCCATGGGGATTCAAATCACGTTTGTGTAAGGAGACAGGGCTCAAAACTGACACCACTGTAGGTATTTTCGCTTAAATAAAATAGTTTCATTTGTGCATGATTATTCACTATTCTCGGGCTCAAGGCAGTTGTCTCATGACCGGTAGAAACTTCCGGAAATATTGAATAGAAAAAAGGTGAAAAAATTAAGTGACCAAGAATATAAAAGGTTTCAGATTTCAGAATATATCTGGCAGAGTTAAAATACCTATCTTATGATATGGCCTTGTCCATCTCGTTATTAATATTCAGCAATGCTGTAAAATAATTATGATTCTCTACCAAGCCACAAAACAAGCCTGATGGTTTGATACTTCGATCATTCAAGCAATTCTCTCATCTCGACTAAAAATGAATTGTTCAAGGTAAATTTTTTTCTAGAAAAACCACAATTTACATCAACAATAATTTATTGAGGAATTCAAAATTTACATAAACTCTTAACACAGAGAAGTCAAGCTTTGGTTTCAACAAATTCTTAAAACTTCTGTACAAAATATTTCATAAAATAAAGACAACAGCAGATAATAATGAGGAGGGAATAAATATTTCGATGTGAAAACTTATGACTTACTCTTTCTGTCATATCTACTGAAATGAAAATATTCAAGAGACTCATTATCACATATATATCAATTGAATTCGGAGTTTTCCACAGGTGTGTTAGAATATAAATAACAATTCTTCAGATGCAGCAAAATACTAATTAATGGCTGTGGAACTTTCTTTTAATTTGATTCCACGTCATCAATATTGAAGCATTCATGATATATGAATAGTTCTTCTTTTGGAAATATAAAATTATTATAAATTTTTTATTTCCATGACATTCAGCTTAAAAAATCTTTCATTATCTCCTGTGCTCTACGCATTTTCTACTGTATAAAAATCCGCTCGATTGATCTCCCAATAAGATATTAATATTTTTCAGAAGAAAGCTGTCAAACTCAAGTCAAGGTCATCCAATGTTTTCCAAATTCTTGTTTGCGTAAGCATCTTTCGAAGGAAAATATGCAATTATTTTTTTTTGGAATAAAATAAATTCCATAAATTTTTCGCACTTTTTGAAAAATTTGTTTGCTGAAAAGTCATAATAAAATTGACTTCCCTAAAAGCCTGTGTGCACGTGACCAAACCTCGTTGGATATTGGGATTAATAAAGAAGTTTTCGTTGAACCAGGATTTCAACTCCATTTGGAAGATGTGTTTGTTGAGGTACAAAAGAAGCTTTTTTATCTGCGTAATGAATATCATTTGTGTTCGTGAGCATTTGGCAATTTATATAAAAATGTATTTCATCTACTCTGTTTTCATGTTGCATGCAAGGAACAGATAGAACAGATCTCCCTCATTTAAAATCTCAGATCTCAACTCACGTATTTCACTGAAACTGGGTACCTGAGTGGAAATGTCAATATTGCACATCAAAATGAATGATATGAAGTCCTCTGATCCCGAGATTAAGCTGCAACGGATACCTATGTTCAGGTTTTAGTATCATTTCGACCAGATTAAACCTTTCCGAGAAAATCGTAAAACGATTATCGAGGAAAATGCATGTTTTTGATCCCCGTGAAAGGGGATCTTCCGAAAATCCTCTTAATGATTCAACAAAGAGACTTTCAATGTGACTTGACATATTTCCGCTAGAAGGATCGACCCTGTTTTAAGTTTGAACGTAAATAAAAAGATTTAATTCGCATATATGTGCGCTCATACGACTACTCCAGTCAGAAAAAAGAATATGGTATATGTGAAGCAGATTCGCCTGATAAATATTATCACATACGTACGATATTTCGTGCGTTAGTTTCATGCAAGATCTTGAATTTGCCGAAAAAATTAATTACTTGCATTGGGAGATCCTAAGAGCTTTACTCTAATATAGAGGAAAATATATGGATCGTTCGAAAAAATTCTTCGTTAAGCAGAATATGAAATTTGAAAGTCGATGTTCTGTACCTATTTGAATTGTTGTTTAGTAAATATTGTTTGACAGTCAAACAAATAAGTGTATTGATTTTTTCCGAAAGAATAAATTAGGTATCTTTACTTTTGCAGACAATTTTGCAGATCATAATAGTTGTTTTTTTTTTCGATGAATTGTGTCCACAATTCTTTGTTGATAACGAATGTTTTCGAAGCAATTTTTTGCGATTCTTCAGTGTTTAATGAAATGCAATCATGAATAAGACAACGTTTCATACATTGAGGTAGATAAATAATGAACGAAATTAATTTAGATAGGTAACATGAATTGATATAAAATTTAAAACGAATGTCACCAAATCGAACTAGCCTACCACCATAACTTAAAGTATTGACAGAAATACGTCGAGGTAGATTAGATGCTGACTATGGTTTTAGTCTGTGCTTTACCCTGTACTTCATCATAATCATCTCAAGCATGAAACACTTCATACCTCCAGAGAAATTCATTCCATGGAAAAACGAAGGAGTAAAATTTATTCACTTTTTCACGAAGGTTAAAATTCTGCACACAAAAATAAATTTCTCCGTCAAAAAATATACTTGACCTTGAAATCAGACTTGAAATTGAATATTTTGTCTCCCTGAAGACTAAGAAACTTTCATTTGAATTATCTTTCATCCGGGTTCTTGTCAATCAGTTATTTCAGTGGATATTTGAAATGTTCACTCTAATATATACTTTATGAGCAATATTATTCGAAACAGCAAAGTCATAAGAGTGGACCGGCAACCTGAGACACCCTGTATATTCATTCTTTAGTTCATTTTCATGAATAACTGAGACCATGACCTGTAAGATTCGAAAATGTTTGAATTAAGCATAGGTCATTAAATCAATTCAAAAAGTATTTCCGAGTTGAATGTGCACGAATATATCTAGATTCAAGAATCTTTCCCATTAGTTACTCCGGTTACTCGAACATTTATTAGAAAAAAAATTGAAATAGACTCACCGGCAAGATAAACGATCCACTCAATAAATCGATGAAGTTTGTTTATTCATAAATGTTTTGTTTTGAGCACGATTTGATTGAATTTTTTTAACTGTAGGTAAATTTATATGAAATCGATCACAAGTTCTGATTCCCAAGAAAATTAGGCGTATGTCATTTTATACAGGGGGAAACGTAATTTGTTTCTTCATTATAACTTGTGGATTGTTCAATTGTCTCACCTTGTAATTTTTTATTTCATCATCAAGACACATCTTTTCGTTACTATTTCATATTTAATCATAACAATATCTCCATTTCTGTGGAAGATACAGGGTTTTCAGGAAAGTATCACATTTTTACAATTTCGTTTACAAATTCAACTCAAAATCCGAACATAAAGGAAAAAAAATGAAAAGTAAGTGAAAAACATAAAAGACTGAATAAGCAGTGTTTTTCCCCGTATACACGGATAACAGCTGCATTCATCTTAGTATGCCCTCAAAAATGGTTGAATAAACGCCTGGTCGATTTGATTCTATTCTTAACGTCTCTAAGCTGCTGCAAATTTGCGAGATCGTATTTTCGTATCAAGAGCATCCCTCTTTTGGAGTTCAGATCTGGGCTAAGAGCAGGCTAATTCTATGCTTGGATATCAACATCTGCCAAATACTCTCAAATACAATCCTAACAACATGCGGTCGGGCATTACCATGCGTAATCATGAAATCTTTTCCTATTAACGATAAGTCTATAAGTAACAATATGTTGCTTCGAAACTTCTCTTATGTACCTATCGGCTTGTGATAGAGAGATTTCATATAAACTTACTCACAATTAAGTGGAGTTTATACTACGAGACTTTCTCGCCATTCGTTTTAGATGTAAGGGGGTAAAGACTCATTCATCATCATTGCTGTATCCCGTTATCGGGAATAAATCTACAGAAAGACATAAAAAAAAAATTAATTTTTTAGGGCTAATTGCGACTGTGTGTCCTCCTGTGACTGAAAAGACTACTAGAATGTTGGATGTTACCAGAACACTTGAACTATCAGTAGAAGTCGAAAAGATGGCAGCATTCAATTTCTGCAGGTTTCGAATTGTACCCAATGGCGAGACTTTTCGAAAAATTTTGTATTTGGAAATTCCCTGAAAATTTCACCTCGGAAAGTGAGTGACATGAATGAAAATTTTTCTTCCAATGAAAAAATATTCATATTCTTTTTTCTGTTTGAAATATAAAAATATTTCTGACTTTGAAAGATTACGAACTGAAAGAAATGAATTAAAATGAAAACCCCATATATATTAGAAGTTTCTTACGTCAGATATACCTTTTTGCTTTTTGAACTGGCCACTGAAACGGTGTATACCCCTCTCAAAGATCAAATTGATCAAATCGGACGCGCAATAACAGATCCATCAATGAACAAACTTAATCAATTTATTGAGTGGATAGAAAATTTTTCCGATGAGTATATTTGTGATCCATTTCAAAGGATTTTGTACTTTATTTTATCGGAGAATATCGAAAAGTACGCCAAAGTTTGAGATCATTGAATATTCCAATATTATTTGCAATTTAGCTAAACGCCAAACTTTCATCAATAGGTTCATCAACTTTCAAATTTTGAACACATACGTCCAGTTGCAGAAAAGTCCGTTAAAATTTAATACTTCATCAAAATGTTAATCCTCCATTTTTCCCTTCGAAAATAACAGTTTTAAATTTTGATAGGGCGTCAAATCTTAATGCAACTGGGCGATAGACTACTTAAAGACGAATTTTTCGATCGTTCGATATTTAGTATCAACTTAAAACATTTCCCGATGCAAGATCAGTCTCCTAACTCTTTCTCACTTCATAACAAGCTCAATTAAACATCCTCACTAACCGATGTGTACCTAGAACTCGGTGAACCGGCCTCAGGTGAGGGCCTTGCCCCTTCTCAAGGAGGTGGATTTGAGCGGTCTTGGAGGGTGAAGCGGGTATTTGTCTGGACTGCTGTTAGCGGCAATATCGTCACGAAAGGCCAAGAAGCCCAGCTGAGCATGTGAGGCCTCATTCATTGCCCTGGAACGGATGCAGGCCATGTACTGATCCGTCGATAGGGGCTGACCTCCCGTACTTCCGCTACAGACCTGAAAAAAGAGAATCGCTTTTATTAAAGTTCCAGAACGAAAAGTTCGTCTTATAATTGAAATTGGTCCGGTCCCATTTTCTTTCCGTCCGCTGTAATTCACCGAAGGATGAAGGAACGAAATTATTTTCTCACTCAGTTTTTGTTAGGTTCGTGTCCAGCCATTTCGCTCTTTTATTAAATCTCGGCATGAAGATTTTATGGGATTGCTGTTAGCAATAATAATAAATATTTCAACCGTGCATTCTCCAGGTGAAGCGAGATATATATCTCCCTTTCTGAATTCAACCTATGAGCGCCAGTAAATGTTCAATTTGGATCACGACCTGGAGATTTAAAAATTCTAGAGTGGCCATGTTCTGCTCCTACATTTTTTTAAATTTCATACCTACTTGTTTTTGAAGTTTTCGAAGACTTTTTTGTGTCGGTGTTAATATGATTCCATATTTTCGTTAGAGTTACCAATTCCAGTTTTATTAATTTCCAAATGCTTGTTTTCGTTTTTTTTTTGAGTCTTGAACTAAGCAAAATGGGATGCGAAGTACAAAATACAGCTCGTGCTCCTCCCTTTGACAGCGACACTTGTGGAATTGACGTTTTTAACCTTGTTACTGATTTATTTGAAGTTGTAACTATTTTTGCGCGCCTAATTTTAGGAATAAATGTGTGATCATTATGCACAAATGTCTGTAATTTTCAGCAGCAAATGGTCTCAAGCGATTCAGTTAGGATGGTGTTACTTGACTATTCTGAATGGTATCCCTAACTTTTTTACCATAAATGGATAAAAGATGATTTGTTCAATGATTTTTTTATCAACCCATTTTTGTTATAGGAAAGGAATGGTTAAACTTAACGAAAATGAATCTTATCTCTTTTTGTATTTCAGAGACAACTACATACACTATGAGAGGTAGTTTTTTGTAGGGTAATAATTGATGAGTTATTACTAAGTAAAATTAGAATTCAATGGTTTTACCATCTTATCCCATTTATATAAAAAGGGGATAAAAAACCAAATCACAGTCAATAACAGAAGGTTCCCGACATGACAAGCCATTCAACCAACTGAACTTCTCTCTTACCCTTGTAGATACACTCCCAAATTAAACATAATATAATAGATTGCGGTATATGTAATTTTCGAATATCGGACTCTTTACGGTTTATTCGTACATTAACAAATCTTTTAATTTTTTTTGTTTATCTGTCTGTTTTTTCGATATGATCTCTGGATTGGCCAACCGATTTTGACTGTTGAAATAACGTTTCTCCTAATTTCACGTTTTCGTCGTGACTTTTACAACATTACAACTTCGTCAACTTGATTGTTTTGTAATGGTTATTTTTTGTGGAACGATTCATTTTGGCGACTTCTACCGCTTCTTCAGAAAAAAAGATCACTGTTGGAAAAACCCTGTATTGATTTTTCCATTCGGATGATCTATATTCTTTCTTAACCTCACCCAAAATTATAAGGAGAACTGAAAACAATATTCTCATATAAATCATTTTTAGTATGTTTTCCGGAATGCCGAGAAACGTTTTCGGAATTCTGTCGCCAGTTGTAATGGAATTTAGGGATATTTTCCTAATTCGGATGATCACAATTATAATCCTAGTGACTCGCCTTTAAACCTTAGAACGATTGGATCTTCAGGAACTATTACTGAAGAATGTTTTTCATTGTGTCTCAAGTGGTGCGATTGTTGTTTGACCCAATAATTACTTTTATGCCCATTGAATGTACCACTCTCAGTAATATTCGATTCGTTACTCCAAAAGAAACAGTCCAAAAAATTTATCTTCTTGAATTTGAATCAGGATTCTTTCAAATATTGGCTTGAATTAAATTTATAAGGACGCATCGACTTTTTTTCGGAATACTTCTGACGCTAAATTAGCTAATCCTAGATCTTTTTCACCGGTTTAGAGAAGGAATAACACCTTAAATTTTTCCGCAACTATACACTCACAACCTGTATATGATGACGAACTGTGAACACGAAACTAACAAGCATGCAACCTACTCATAACAATACGCGTTTGGGAATCATTCTGCATTGATAAAAGCCTCTCCAAAGTCATATTATGAGAGGAATCACCAGACTTACATACCCCAACCCTGTTAAACTTTGTTGCATGGGGATTACGGGAATTCTTAGAGAGCTCCAGAACATCACTGTTCCCAGTCGAGCAACTTGAGGTATGGCTTGTCTTTAACTGCTTCGCAAATACGAATTAGTCGGTTAACAGCCTCTAGATTGATCCTGGTTTCGCTCGAAAATAAGATATTTTGCAATTTTTCAACGTGCAGTGCAACTTATCGAGTTCAACCATTTTGTTATCAATTCTAGACTTTTCCATTCATTTCGTATTTTTTCAATGATGCAATTTTTGCTGAATAAATTACGTACTTTTATTCTACTTTACTTTTTCCGATAATATGATAGTAACCTGTACCCGATTTTTAAATTTTATAATTGCTAAATGAAATTAGTGGATAGATAAGATAATAAGTACTTCAACACAAAGAGGAAATTTTTTAGACTGCATGTACAGGATAATCCCATATTAGAGCGAATAGAAAAATTTTTTCATAGTAGCAGTACAGTACAATTTGAAAAAATATTTAATTGAATACTGTAGAAAAGAGTGCCACCACCGCAAAATTTAAAATCAAACCTTAGATGAGTTGAAGATCACCTTTAAATTTTCAGTCAATATCAAAATATCCCCCTGTATATCATGAAGCAAGACCGTCAGGCCCTTTACCTTTATGCCCTCAGTTTATGGTTTCCGTTTATCGATTCCTTCCAGGAAACATTTTATAAAACATTTAGGATGGCAGAGCCAACATACTCCAAAGTTGATTGCGATTCGGTGGCAATTCTCCTCAATTTGGGTTATTACAGCATATGCAAGTTTAAACTGAATAATTATGAGTTTCATTCATGAATTTTTCGAATGCACCGCGGAAAATATTCAAAATCATTCTTCAAATATGAGGTTTTAAAATTTAAATAGCTTCGTTTCTAGTTTACGATTTGGCAACAGCGCCTACTGTTATAAGATAACAGCTGTTGATTTACAGCCATCATGAGGCGCGTACTCACTGGCGAGCCTCAACAGCAACAGGCCATAAAAAATCCCATAAAATTTTACGACCTTCCTCGTTCGTCGCAGACTTCATAGACAGACATCTTTGTCTATATCATCAAGAAAGTGTATTTGTTGTCCTTTATTATCAACGCATATTTCAGTCAATGTTGCCAATTTGTACAATAGAAACGAATCGCTTTAAATTTTAAATACCCATTTTTATTTTTCATTTTTGTACTTAAAATATTTTTTTTTGGGAATCGGTTGAAATGGTTATTTCAATGTCCAATTAACTTTTAAGTGAGCAAATGTTTATGAGCTGAAAAACTGAATTACATGATTTTCCCTAATGGTACTTCTCCATCTATGACAAGAGTCCACAGACTGGAGTCACAAAGTGCCAAAGAGCACTCTCATATACAAGTAATTACGAATCTACGAGACTACACGTCTCTGAAGTGAAAATGCTCATTTCTGTACTCGAGATCGTTTAATTCAGTGTTTTAATTCAGTTGTGAATTTTCGGCTACATCAATTCAACAAATATTTGAGCGGAATACTGGGTCATGGCGCATAAGATGTCAATGTAATATAGAAATATGAAAAATTCACAGACAGAATAGCCAGTGTCAGAGAATAACCATTGACTAATCGCTAAACTAATAGTGGGGTCGTTTTGTATCCCACAATTGAATTTTACATAACTACATAACGAGTGTGGCAATATAACTTATCGGATCTTCGTGTCATGACTCTCCCATTGTGCAAGTAATTTTCATCCATCATTCCCAAATTAGTCTACGATATTTCATTGTTCACCATCCAGGCAAACCCTTTAATTTTGATGAAGACTAGCTCCCAGTCATAGGCCGATGAGTAAGTTATTATAAATTCATTGAAATTCCAAAAAAAGTGTATTGAGTACTGTTTAAAAAATTGATTCTTGCATTGTCGCTTCACTATACGATGTACGATCTTAGCATCAGCATCAACAGAAAGTCTATTTGATGCTCCGGGTTACTTATCGACGGATTTTATGTATCTGAATTAATTTCGATTATTATTACCTTAATATGAAGGCATCATTGGATAATTATTTCAATCCTCGATTAATTTTTTCGTCAGCCGAGAAAAATTTCCCAGTATAAACATTCTGGTTTTGCAAATGAAGTGGAACTGATGGTGACAATAAGAAAGAATGAACATTTATCATCAATAGTTTCGGCATATTGCACACATACCTTTGGATGCCATATATGAAAAATCCCCGGATCTGTAGCTCGTATTACTTTTATGGAGCTCTTCACATACTTCCGGTATAGCATCACGTCCTCTCCGCCCCAACCTACGATGTCCTCATCGAACCCCTTGACTTTCAGGAAATCGGACCTATAAATACAAAAAATAATATGCGTTTCGATTGTATGGAAAACTATACAGTGAAATTGCAAATAATTTTCCCATATTTTCAAAGGAAAGAAAATAGACGAATGAAATCGAAACAAGTTGAAATTTATGCCACAAGGTTCACTTTGTCAAATTTTTAATTTTCAAACTTGTTTCAACTAAAAAAGATTAATCTCACGAATTGCATTCGAGATTATTTTCATAGTTCAATAGTCCGTACGAAAATAACTTTCATTCGTTTTTGAGGGTGAATGAACTACAGGGTCCTCCAGAAAGGATGGTTTTTTAAATATCATCAAATCGATCATTTTCACTCCAAAGCAACTTTATTGACGGATTCAAGTTAGCAATGGAATAGTATTAGTGGAGAATTATGTGTGGAAGATCACATCAATCATGTGGTGGCCGTTTTTGACGATGCCTTGCTGTAGGCGTGCTGGAGGCGTTCTTGGAATTTCGCGTAGACTCTTTCCAACTTGCTCTCTCACAACTTGGACAACTTCCACGCGAATCCTTCAAATCGTCCATATTTCGAGTTTATGCTCGTTTATGAGATACTGTCTGTCCTATCTGCCGGGCCCTGTATGTTAAAATAAACATGTATTCATACCTAGCGAAAAATCTGCCGATGAAATATTATTAATGGCCTTCAAAGATTAATTTTCAACTGTTTTGCCTTACTTGAATGAGAAGTAGTAAAAAACTAATGAAAAGCAAGTTCACAGCGCAATATTTCTGTGGAAATTCATATTTTGCGATTCATAGTTAAAAAACTTAGCGGCGATAAATTAGTGGCTGTGTGAAAATTTTTCGAAGACAAAAAAAAATATTTAAGAATGTTGCCTGAGATTGAATTTGATTGAGTTGCTTTGAATTGATTTAGGTAAATCATTTGTTGATAGAAGTGAGAGGGTGATTCAAAACAACAGGAAAATCAAGAAACTGGAGGTACTGTACGTATCTACCCTTGACGAACTTGACTCCTTTCTCACATTTATCAACTCCCTATCCAGAACTAAATTCACATTAGAGATTTCCAATAACAACAACATCAACTTCTTGAACCTGAACATTACTCTGAACAATTCGTTTAGTTATGATATTTACCGAAAGCCCACACAAACTGACATTCTTATCCCTAAGTTCTCCTTCCATTCACCTCAGATCAAAAGGACAGCCTTCTATTTTCTTCTAAACCGCCTGCTTACTATTCCCCTTACTGAAACAAACTACAACAAAGAACTGGTAACATCTACAAGATAACCACCAACAATGGCTACTCAATACAATTTGTTAACAACATCTTGGCCTCTATCAAAGAAAAACGCACCTACAAGAAAGTATACCCTCACACTCCTATCAAGAAAACTTATGTGGTGGTTCCATACTTCCATGGATACAACTGCAGACTAAAATCTCTGCTTACTGATCAAGACCTGAGCCTTATTAACAACTCACATAGAACTTTAGAAAGACTACTGGTTAACGCTGCGTGTTCCATTCAGAATGAGCTAGCGCGTGTATCTGTATGTCTTGTCTGATTTCTGATTTTTAATTTCGAAGATACTCAATATAAATTTACATATTTCCGATCATATTTCTCTCGACGCTGACCTGATGATGGCCCCATGGCCGAAATCGATCGTCTAAGTTTATAAGTATCGATAAAGCGTGTTTTACCGATCTACCCCTGATTATTCTTATACAAATGTAGATATTTAACGAAAAATTGTCATAATTCTGAAAAATTCATATTGAAACTTAAATAAAGAAAGGATTAATAAAAAAAAAACCTTATCGGTGACCAAATCACCCTCAACAACAAAAGGTTAATTTCGATAACAAGATGTTATGGTTGCCATTTTAAAAAACACAACTACCCTACGTCCCTTGTAGAGGGGGCACGATAAACTCAATTATACATAGAAAGTTGCGAAATTTTAAATAGAAATTGATTGTTCTGGCATTTTTCTACAAAATAGTAAATAGGGTATATCAATTTTGTACTTTAATTTTACTCATTCTATTCATTCAAGTATCCAAATAACGTTTATATATTATCAAAACGAATTCCTCCAGATCGACTCTCGCATTGTGGACAATCTAATCTTGTCAGTAATGAATGTTGTGATCGATGCTCTAAATACTGCGTTTAAACGAGACGAAAATAACTGAATCATTATATATGTACGTGCCAAAATTAGCAAATTCTCTAGAACATTCTATCTCAACAGAAATTAAATCATAATGCCTTCAACGAACTAATTATATCTACTGTTTGTGCCCTTCTTTCATGCCCAACATTTCTTTTGGTGAGCTTTTCCCCCGAAACTGATTCCTCTGGAACCATTATCTGGTGATGGGTTTCCAGAATAAACCGTCAGTCACGATATCGTTTCTGACGCCTTACTCCCGAAGAAAACGGGGTTAACGGGCTGGCCCTGCCCCCCTTCTAATGAATTTCCTGCGAACGTGTGTTTTAGATGTGATACTTCAGTTCGGAAACGACAAAAGGGATGTTTTTGTGCCATTAGCCGCTTCCAAATTGGGACATTACTCCAGAAGATGGGGAGGTTTTCTGTTGGAGTTGGAGTGGCTATCGTTTCGTACGAGGAATTTCTATGAGGCCGAAGGGAGAAAGGAATTTTTGCATCTTTTGATTGAAAACTGGATTTGTTTCGTAACTTAACCCCCTTGATTCAAACAATTGATGATAATTTATATCATGATATAGTACAGGAAGGAATCCATATTGGTTGAATATTCTGAGGAGAATATGATTAAAAGAATAAACAAAAATAAAAATTCTAAAGATATAAATGAAAAGATGTCAGATATTTTTATAAATTTGAAACAATTTGAAAAATGCGAATTATGAGAAAAACTGATCTGAGTTAACATAAATTGAAAAACTCCATCAACGCCTTATATTTGTTACTCAATGATAGTACACTTCCTCTAATAGGGCCAGTATATTCGAAATCGAATAAATGAACCAATGAACGAATCAACAGCAGCTGTAAACCAATATCTGACACATGAAAAAAGTGTTTTTTTCAGATTTGAATATTTCAGTGGTTCTCAACCACTTCTTACGGAAATTATAAAAGAATAATCGAATATAATCATATCACTATAGTGACAGTCGGCGAAGAGATAGGATCCATGTGAAATCAGATAAGTAGCTTCAAAATTGAAGATGCAGACTACATATTTTTGACATATTTAATTCATGGACGAAAACTTGTCCTTTCCATAGTTTATAAGGCGACTGATTGTGGAATAAGGAATAACTGCAAATATTTTTCAATCAACTAAATACTCAAATTTGCGATAGATCGTATACAATCTGATGACTACAAAACGTTTATTACAGCTGATCATAGATATGTTGGAGAACATGTCAGGCATAGGTGGCAACTTGGAGTCCCGTGATATTTTTTCACTTAGGCGAAATGATCAGATGCCGCGAGTGTATGAAACGCACCGTTCATATGCTTTAGAGTCGGTATCCTATTTCATTATGGTAATACGGTTATTACTTTTCCCTCCAGATGAATAATCTTCTTATAGGTAAATATACATTTTATCCTTAATTGTAAAGAAGAAATTTGCCGAAATGAAACAGTAAGGGATGAAATATAGATGTTGATGACGATTGATTATTAACTCCTGCCAGATATTGCCTTGTACCCAAATTCATCCCTTACCATTTTATCCTTATATACATTTATTTCTCATACCTTGCCCTATTAATTTCACTATTTTTTTAGGAGCAATAATCCCTTAAACCTAACTTCTCGCATAGTTAGTTTTATGTAGCCTTTTTCCGTGTCTTCAGACCAGTGTCCCCAAAAACTTTAATTGCTTACCCCCCAGACAACAAAACAAAAATGTTTTCTTTACAAACTGCAATAGAAAAAATTAATTTTCACCTTGAATGAAACATGTACCTAGATAGTATCAAATATAAATAATATACTTCAATTGTTTACTCCCCAGACAACAAAACAAAAATGTTCTTTTTCAAACTGCAATGAAAGAAATTAATGTTCACTTTGAATAGAACATGTAGGGGAGACTAGGGAGCATTGATACATGGGGAGGCTTGATACAGGCTTATATCCGCGATCTGTAGCCGTTTTCAAAAGTATTATACTAGTGAACACTATTCTTTGGCAGAGGGCATTGCGTGACGTTAATCTGTAAGGCTAACAGTAGTTTGTTTGTGAAATATTCAACGAAGAGTGTTTCGAGGTGAGAAATTGTAAGTTTTTACTCAAATTACCTAAGGGTTTTATGATCATGCATTAATTCTTCGGCATAAACAAACATTTCACTGGGAAATATGCATAAAACTACTCAATTTACAGTTTTATTCGCTTTTCAAAATATATGAGTTTAAGATGAAAACATAAATCCCTTTAAAAATTGCTTTCAGGGAGGTTTGAGACATTTGTCGTGGGGAGGCCTGATACATGTATCATCTTCAAAAAATATTCCGTAGCTAGTTGGATAGGCCTACATGAAGGCGTCTTCACCATCCAACATATCAAAGGGATTTTTAAAAACCGTACAATCCCCATGTATTTAACGAGGCCGACTTTTCTTGTGTGGAAGTGACTAACTGACAATTTCCTGATTTTTCTACACCTATAGGACCAAAGCAAGCCAGTATCATTGCTGACCTACCTACTGAGCTGAATAATCCTCTCGATTACTCTCACAGTACATCGAATCAATCCTCCCATATGTGGGGAGGCTTGAGACAGTTTGCATGTTTTTGTGTTCAACGTTCTGTACAGAATAAGATGTTTATGTTTTGCGACTTCTATATTTATTTTGTTGAACGATTAATTGAAGAATTATATAATATAAGAAAAGTCCTGCTTCTTCATATAATTCAGTTTCCAGAATAAAAATTCCAAAAAACGTATCAACCCTCCCCAGTCTCCCCTACCTAGATAGTTTTGAATATATATATAAAAATACATTTTTTTTCAATTGGACAATTCAAAATGAAAACTTCCACTATGGCAGAACAACGTCTACTAGGTCAGCTAGTAAATTATATAAATAGTAAGGCTTTCTGAAAGATTCGTGCAAAATTCGATTGTTGCGTAGAGGATATTTTCTGAGGTGTGAAATTGTTTTTCTTGTTATAATATCGACATGAAGTTTTTCATAAGTCTTCGTATCTCTCCACTCCAACTATACGCTAAATTGGATCAGTATTTTTTTGAATATTGGGAATCAAGTCCATAAATGAACTACCGCGTCTTCAAACTATTGAGTATTTATATCAGCACTCAATCTCTTGATCAAACCTGAAAATTTCGAATGCATAGCTCTCTTCTTATGGAAGTTAGATAGTTTACGGACGAACATATTGAATTTGACTGTGAAGAAGGTAGACGCTATACACTCGTTTGAGATCATTTTCCAAAATTAGAAAATTGTATTAAAACAATAGTTCAAAAAATTGCGGTTTGTTGTTTGTCACAAAACAACACAAATAACTACGAACTTGGCGTGCTATATGTACTGGCCAGCTATCATTTTGCAGCCACGTTACATGACGTGTGGAAGCGTACTTTTTCTAGAAATACAAATAAATGCCAGTGTTTAAAGCTCGGCTCTTTTCATAGGGGACAATAATTCTCCGTCTCAAATCACCGCCCCTATGAAATAAGCGGAGATTTAAAAGATAACACTCATCTGGATTTTTTATTAAATCATCTGCCGAATCTTTTAAAGAAGAACCCCTAACCACACGTCGCTGCAAATTAATGGCTGCTTGGCACACTAAGCACGCCAAGGAAGTTTTATTTCGATGAAAATCAACCACTGAGATTAGTTGGATGTCTTGTTCCCATTCTGTGGCTTCCTAGGTCGCCCGATTCAAATCCATTAAGCTTGTTCGTAGGGTGGTTCACAACAGTTGTGAACTGTACAGAGCAAGCGCAAATGGATTTTCGCTACCCTAAAATGGAATTGCGCTGTACAGAGCACTGTACAGTTCACAACCGTTGCAAACCACTCTACGAACCATTATATTTTTTCTACCGAGTCTACATAAAAGAGAACGCATACTTTATATCGATAATGAAATGAAATTTAGGAAGCGCACGACTAATAGAACGATCACTTTTGAAAAGATGTCATGTTCGAATTCCAGGCCGGAGTTTATTAATTTGAATATTTGAAATTTTGAAAAAATTTTCAATTGGTGTAGGCGATATTTGATGAAACCCCATAATTAAAGTTCAAACAGATTATATGATTTTCACAAAAATGAGTTTTTAAACTACGCACGTGTTTCTTGAGTTTTCCTTCAACTACCTGTAGATGCTGTTGTGATAGCGACTCATTTTGTTTAAATCATATAATCTGTATTTAGTTCGGGAATAATTTAATTTTGTTTTTGTGTGCATACAAAAGTGTAGGTACCATTTCAAAAATGGTTTTCCTGCTATTTCTTTAATCTCTATGTCTCTCTATAGTTTTGTCCATAGCATATTTGGAAAGCCCTTACTATAATACACTCACTTTCAAAAGTGTTGCACCCCCCCTGTAGTGGAGATAAAATAATCAAGATTCACAACAAATTGTTACTGACAACAACAGAAACTTGTTGACCACCAAATAAAACGATAACATTACGAACCAAAAAATTTTCTTGTGTTTAAATATCGATTTTGTCAAATGTGTGCCTTTCTGCGGACCAGTAGTTTTTCGTTTTAAGTACCGGTTAGTTCAAAAACTGTGTAATATGCCCAGAAACGAGTTGTCTGAGTTTGACAGAACTAGAATTATTGCTCTCTGGCAAGAAGGGCTCTCACGCCATCAGATAGCCAATAGACTAAACATTATTCGAAGCACGGTTAGCAGAACGATTAGGCGCTATGAGGAAACTGGTGGAGTGCATAGTAGACCTCGAAATGGTCGTCCTCGTGTTACCACGATTCGAGAAGATCGGTATATTGCCCAATCAGCCCGTAGAAATAGGTCAGTGACGGTACCAACACTCAGGTCGGAATTCCAAAAAGCCCACAACCGTGTAATTTCATGTGCTACAATTCGTAGAAGAATTTTAACATCAGGATTGCGGTCCAAAAGGCCTCTAAGAGTTCGTTTATTAACAGTTCGTCACCGAACCGCTCGTCTACAGTGGTCGCGAGCTCATCAAAACTGGCATTTAGAAGAATGGAGGAATGTGCTATTTACAGATGAGTCACGGTTTGGGTTAGTAAGTGATGACTACCGCTTAAGAGTTTGGAGGGAACCAGGATGTCGAAATAGACCTGAGAGAGCTATTCAAGTTGCTCCTTTTCGCGGTGGCACTGAAATGTTTTGGGGAGGCATAATGTTTGGAAGAAGAACGCCACTAATTCACATATCCGATGACGATGACTGGTGCATATTGCCTCGAAAATATCATAAATCCTGTAATTATACCCATGGGTAATGAATTAGGGGCTCAATTTATCTTTATGGACGATAATGCCAGGCCACATCGCACTAGAGGTGTTCAAGAAGCCCTGGAAAACCAAAACATTATCAGATTAGAATGGCCCGAGATGTCTCCTGACATAAATCCTATAAAGCATATACGGGATCATGTCTCCAGAGCCGTTTTCCGTCGAAATAATCCACCACGAAATTCACAAGAACTTATTGTAGCTGTTACCGAGGAATGCATCAATATTCCGCAGGAAATAATCAATAATTTAATTTTTGGAATGCCTAGACGAGTGAATGCATTGCTAAGCAACAGAGGCTTAAATACTGCATATTATTTTGCTCTTTTATTGATTAACTTTTAATTTTCCGTTTAAATTTAATTTTTGTTTTTGCAATTTTTGATTCCTAATTTGTATTTGTTGTTTCAACTTCATAATTCTATGAAATAAAATTGATTTCATTTCGTTTCTGTAAAAGCCTTTCATTATCCTTGAATCCGAGGGTATCATTTTTTTTTCAAAGTTTGAGATAGCCTTAATAATTAGGGGGTGCAGGACTTTTGAAAGTGAGTGTATATGTAAAGGATCAACTTTCTAATTTTGGTAATAAGTAGCAAAATTCAGTGACCTGTTTACGTGAAGCACACTGTACAAAAAGTTCAATGAAGAGGAAATAAGCAGTTTCAATCATGATTTTTATTTAAGGTAATATAAGTAGCAATAATCGCTTTGGGAAGTTATCAAGAGTTCAATACAATACATTTCCTCGTACCGGAAATCCTATCGATTATTCGGGGTAGTACAAGAAATCTGAGAAAGCGCCTTTTACCCTACAGACAATTTCGAACAAATACATTTTCCGCTTCGAAACTTTATGAATAGAGCAACCCAATCTCGTGGGCAGACTGCTAATCTCTTACGAAACTTACCTATACTGGCAAGTCATGCCATATCCGAAATCCCTCCAGAAGCCAGTGTCCCTAGAGATCACGAGCTGCTCGTTCTCATGTGGCACCTCCTTCCCCTGCAACGTGTACACTACATGGGGATTGTACAGGCTGAACACAACGGGGTAATAAACTTTTTTTCCGGGCTTTGTGTTCCACCGGCACCGATCTAAGAAACGCGCACTGAAAACCACATCCACGTCACACATGAAAAGGAGAACGTCATTTTTGTCATTATTTTTCGCACCCCAAGCACGTTCGGCACCCACGCGCAAACCTTTAGCCCGCGAGAATGTCTCGTTGAGAGCAAGGAGTCGAAGATTGTTCGTGTTACCACCACTGTTTTTAGTCATTAATACCCTAGACATAATAGCCCTTGCCTCTGACAAACCTTCTTCCCCGAAATAAACAACTGTCAAACACACCCTTCTGTCATTTTTCAGACCAATTTTCACAAACTTGTCCATGAAACTTTGAAAAGTAGAAGTTCGCCCAGATAAGGGTAGAATTATATGGATGAGTTCTTTCTCCTTCATATTGCCGCTTATAGTTTCACTAAAAATGGCTTGAATTGGGGCGAAAGGTCTCATGAGGGTAACTTTGGTGAAACCACTTTTCACACTTTTAGTTCGGAAATAAAGTTCGTATTGAGTTCCTGTTGTCTGCTCGTTACGATAGAGCCCCTCGATGAAGTCGTCCAATCCATACTTGCTTTTCCGTTTGTCAGTCATGTTTTTATTGATAACTTCCACAGCCTTTGTGAGGGTCTCTAACAGGTCCTTGCGCTTGTACCCTATTGGTTTTTCTACAACTCGTTTGCCCAGACCTGAAACATCAGTTTCGCTCAAGAATCTGTTGTTTGAAGGGGTGGAGACGAAATTGCCTTATGTAAAGGAAAATGGATATCATTATAGTGCGAATTTCAGGAAATAACATCATTCAGATTCGAAAAGTCATTTCCTGGAATGTTACCTAGATTTTTAACTATATCTTCATGATTCGGAAATTTCGAAATTGATAAAGAATATCATATTTCAAAATACAGCGTGTTCCTAAATTGAACGTACAAACGAAAAGGGGAGATTCCTTAAGTGAGTTTAAGAAAAAAAAGTCCCATAAACATGGGGTCGCAAACGTTTCGTTTTCAAGATACAGAGTGTTGAAGTTTGAATTTTTTTCAAGTTTTTTTCTCATAGTATCTACACTTCACAAGATATTCAACTGAAATTTGGCATAGATATTACATTTTAGAGTTCTCACCACGTGACATGGCAATTTCGATAGAAGATCTACAGGGTGATATTTTTTCGAGAAAAAAAAATTTGAACGATTCTCTCGAAATTTTATGGAAATTTTCCTGATCTATGCCAAATTTCAGTTGCATATCTTGTGAAGTGTAGATACTATGAGAAAAAAACTTGAAAAAAAATCAAACTTCAACACTCTGTATCTCGAAAACGAAACGTTTGCGACCCCATGTTTATGGGACTTTTTTTTCTTAAACTCACTTAAGGAATCTCCCCTTTTCGTTTGTACGTTCAATTTAGGAACACCCTGTATATAAAGGGAAATGACATAAGCTCTCCAGATTAATTCATAAGCCATGAGGATATGCAGCATAAATATCTCTTAAAACAAATGAAGAATTTCTAAAATTTTCGCATGTTTTTATTTCTGGCCTCATATGGCATTAATTTGAAGAGACCACAAGTATTTCCAAGAAACTATAATAATATCATTGCTCATGCAAGTTGGAATTCAAAATACTAATTATTTATTAATGAAATTATTATAATGAATATTCAGAAGATGCATTTTCGAAGTACCATCATTTTATCACTATGAGTTTGATAGTGATAGTGATTGTTCGATCAGGATATCAAAATCTTTCATATTTCCAAGAAACCATAATAATATCATTTTTATAAGAGTAGAAATACAAAAAGCCAATTATTCATTAATGAAATTATTATAATGAATATTCAGAAGATCCATTTTCGAAGTACCATCATTTTATCACTATGAGTTTGATAGGGATTGAGTTGCAGTTTGATAAGAATATCAAAATCTTTCATATTTATACATAAGAATGTTTTTGCCTTATTCCAAAAACCTCTAATTTATTAAGGAATTCAAATCTACTCTTCCTTTCCCATTTCCTTCATATGCATTTTCAAGTGATTTGCAGGAGCAAACCATCGATTTCATTTTTAATTGATTTTGTTTCAGAGATTGGGAGTGAAAACCCTAAAAAGTTTATTAAGAAATGCAGAATCCTCCCAGAATAAATTTTAATCGATATCCGAAAAAAGAGAACCAACTACTACCACGTTCTTGTGCAAAAGAATAGCGTTTGGTGTAGACTATTCATTTCTATTAGGTACAATTACTATAGATTGACTTTTTGTATTTTACTTCTTGAAAATTTCCTGGTTTTGAAATCATTTGTGACTATAATATTGTGATTGAATATAACGGACATGTTTTGTGTGTGAGGACATAATGAAGGAAGACGATGAGGATGTGACTGTGAAATCAAGAAGGCTCTCAACAATGCTTGACTGCAGTAAGAAGAGGAGTAATGGAAAACTTGATATTCATATCATAAAATGAATTAGGATATTCGTATTTGGACATATCTGAAGCCATTCCAGCAATAAGTTCTCTGGTTGCAATTTTTCATCATTAAAGGCTTATTCTATTGTTCTAAAATGATATATGGTGTTTCTTGTTTGAGGCAGGTATAAGAGCATAGTTGCTGTATAGCTGTTCTGTATTTGTGTTCTGAATGCTATATTTATGTGACAAGCCAAGAAAAACCGAATATATGGTAACCTATACTCCATTCACATTTATTTTAGCAGTCGGTTGGCCATGAAATAATTTTTTCAAGTTTTTGTAACTAGAACGGAGTAAGGTTGGCACTTATGAAATGTCGTTAATGTCATAACGTCGTTGCCACAACTGATATCAATTGTTATTACGAAAATTCAGAAAGTGGTTGAAAAAAGAGACAGGGTTCAGGGCGTCAGACGGTAGCGAACATATTCAATGTAAGAGAATTTATACAGGGTGTGGTCTAGATCGTAACCACGAAATTTTAACCACGTATTCTACATCAAAAATAAGCCCTAGTTTGTTATATAAAAATATGTCGAGAAATGTTTCCTATCCGAGATACGGGGTGTTAAAATTATAGAAATAAAAATGTTTTTTATTAATAACTTTCACACTGCTTGAAATATTTTTATGAAATTTGAGAGCGGTTTTGAGCGTCAAGGAGCACGTTTTGCATAATATCATTTCTTTTCTATTCTACCAGTGGCGTCCGTACTGCAGCGAGACTGAATATTTTCAGATAAAAAAATGATACGCCACTGGTTTCTCCGACAATAAAAATTACTATTTAAATCCTTATTTAATTTGGAGCAAATTCGGGCTAATGACTTTTTGCTGTACGAGGCACCGTTTCCGGCTAAAAAAATAAAACACAGTTAGGTTAGACTTCTTAGGGTTGTTTTATTATGTTGTTTTGAGTGAAGGTAGTTTTCTACTTTCTGCACATATTATAACTTTTATACATATTTCAAACAACTAACAAAACTAGTCTTGAGAAAGTCGAAATATATCGACGAAACGTCGACTTTGTTTTAAAGTGTTGTTATTGTTCAGTCCTAAACCTGTGAATATCCCCTGAACGTTATAATGGAAGGACGTGAAATACAAGTGGAAGATTTTAAACAATGTTGAGCTCTAAGTCATCAATGAAGTCAAAAAGGTTGTGCTCCAAAAACTTTTATATAAATCTGCATTCAAACGATCGGGTGACTTGGGGCGATTTTGAAATTCAACTCGTCATATTTAAAAAACGGTGACCTATTTTCATGTGAGAAAGAGATTCAAATATGCTAAACGACTCAGACTATTAATTATTATATATACCATGCTTCAGAATTTCAGAAGTTTGTCACTTCACTCATAAATGGTAAGAAACAAAGAAATCTGCAAGGGGGGTAATTGTCCCAAGTTGCAGGAATGTCCCAAGTCACCCGAATCTACCGGTATATTTCAAAACAGTTCTCTTGTATTTTCCATGCATATAACTGGATTTGCTACGCCTTCAATCAGTTCAATATGTTCGTCACATATTTTCGACTTCATATTTTCCGAAGTGATTCGACATTGTGATAAACTACGTAATTATTGAGACTTTTACGTAGAACGGACAACATAGCGCTTATTTAAAACCCAAAAATGTTTTGACAAGCGTCATAACCCCACATTTTCTTACTATACAGAGTTGAATGTGTCAAATTTCCATGGCCAACCGAGTGCTGAAATAAAAGTGAATGGAGTATAGAGGTAGAACTAATCGAAATAATGAATCTTCTCATAGAAGATTGAATAAGTTATGGGATAATTCATAATTTTTATTTCAATTTTCAGTCTTAAAACAAACATGTCAATACTCCAAATCTCACCGTATGGTTGATGCAAAATCACGGAATGAAATTTTTCTTTCACGGTATCAACGTGCTTTTGCACGTTGGTGTAGGAGTGAATTTGGATACAGTTCATCAATGATTTTTAATGCTGAAAGTTTCAGTTTTCAGTTCTACGTTCTGCTAGAAAAAAGACTCAACTTCAAAATAGACAATGTTGAGTACAAATTTCTAATAATAGTGTAAGTAATGAAAATACTTGTGGTCGACACCATTTCTCACTTTAAAAAGTGATCAACCAACTTTTATAATCAATGAACTATTCAAATCGGTAAACAATGTTTTCTAATTCAACCCAATCAATTCCAGAATTTCTTATTAGGTTTGTCAATGAAAAACAACTTTGGAACTGTTCGATCTACATTCCAGAAGTAATTGCTGACCCGAAGTCAATTCGATATTCACCGTTGATTACTAAACCCCCATACCGACCTAATTCAATGGGATACACCCTGCTGAAAGTGAAATGGTTGAAGGGAATCAATTCGTATTCGTTATTGAGGGGCGCGCCGTGCAGAACCTCGGCGGAGATGATTTGTTTCCTGATGAAGTTGGCGCACTCTGAAAAGCCGGGCGATGCCTGGCCAGGTTGCGATCGGGCCGTGGTGCTGGAAATATTACTTGTAGACGGCTGACTGCCCGTGACTCTGGGGTTATTTCGGGTGGGCAATTCTGTAACAGAAAACACTATATTTGGAGATATTGTGACCTCGTAATTCCATAGACTCGCTATGTTATTACGTTTTATATTTCTCTAGAACGAGGAGGGAAAATTTCGATTTCAGCACGACAACAGCGTTAAGCGAGTTTTCTTTCAGAGAAAAATATCATGTTATGCTATGAAGTATAGAGTTAGAGAAGACTTTTTTGTCCTTCTTTTTTGATTACTCCAATCGAGGAGACTCCAATTGAAGGATGCGGTTATAGAGAAGGAAATATAGAGAGTTCGCCATTGAAAACGAAACAACGGCTCTTTAGGTAGGTAGAACCTTATTATACAGGGTGTCCCAGGATAAATGGGAATGAATTTGGATATAGGTTCAGTACCTAAAAATAAGACGAACAGTTCCTAAATTCGGGATTTACTCGAGCGTGTCAGGGGAGATTCCTTGGACTCTCTAGAGTACCTCTACCAAAAATTAGACCTGTATATAGGGGCAATTGTCTAGGACAGCCTGTCAGAATAGTGAAAAAGAAACGATCATTGTACAAACTCGAGAGTGTCAGATATAATATGTGGTTAATTATATGTTGAAAAGAATATATTCTTTCAATCTGACAATTTAAGCGTGACGAAAATGTTTAGGAGGGCGCCAAACTGCCAAACTTGCAAAAAAAAACGTCACGTGTGCATTCTAGAGCGCGGTGGCTTTTTTTCTTATTTTGAAGCTAATGATTCATGAATAACGGAAAAAATATAATCTGACAGTTTCAGCAAGCTGAAACAATAAAAATTGACCCGAAAGGTCACAAAAATCAACTCCCCTGGGCTTCAAATTATTTTCGCATTCATTATAAAAGTTGTAAGGCATAATATTTTCTACAAATTTTGTCCGAAACAATTTTTTTTACGTTTGAAGGTTTTCGAGATATATGGCGATTAATGTACTTTGGACTGTTTCTACATTGACCTTGGCCTTTAGCATGTGTGGCTAACCTCCTCGTCCTTATCACACTCTAACTCGAATACCGTTGAGGGTAGGCAAAATTGCTTCAGACAAAAGTTTTATAGAATTTTATTATCTACGACTTTCATAATGAATACAGAAACGATTAGAGGTACACAGTAAGGGAGATATTTGAAAAAAATGCCTTGTTATCATCTTCAAACTGTCAGATTAAGAAAACCCACCAGAATTAGTGCCAGATTAATGGCTCGAGTATGTACAAGTAACGATTTTTTTTGCACTTTCAAAGGACCTGTGACCTTGCGTCACGTCCGAATTGTCAGTCCCTTGAAAAGTAGCTTCCTTTGAGTCAAATTCACATATCTTTTAAAAATCTGAAATTTTTTTTTAACCATTTTCAACTCTTTCGTACGGCCAGCCCTACCACGCAAACTGCCAGAGATTAACATGAATTTATTATCAGAGACACGTAGGGCATATACAGTTTATATAATTGACACGCTCGAGTATGTACACCTGACGATTTTTTTTTTACATCTTTGTGAACCTGCAGAAGCCAATTGTGCATACTTCATAGATCCTTTTTTCTTTCTACCATCTATACTATACTCTACTATAATAATCTTCAAAATCCACTAGGTCTCCACGACGCTCGAGTAAATCCCGATTTAGCATCGTCGCCTCCCCAACTATATGGTGTAATGCGCGGAAACGTTTCGTTGAAGGGTTACGTTACTTCAAAGATAACAAATTGATTATGGCTTTATTCAGTTTTTCCAGAGGAACAGAGATAAATTATCGGAATTTTGCAGTGGTTTTTCACAAAAGGAGATGCACCTAGAACTCAATTTTCACTCATTTCTATAGCTACAGACGGGTAAAATCAGCAACCCTGTTTTATTTTCCACCCTATAACTTTCCATTCATGGTCAACAAAAAATATGAATTGAAATGACGGGTTTTTTCTCTAAACTTTATTGCCTTATATTTGTGTCCGCAAAGGAATAAATTAGATCCTTTGGTCTGTTCTTGACTTCACATCGGCTCTTTCCCCATTTAAATTTTTTTTTGACATAATTTGTGCCAAAATCAAGTACCTACACACAACTAACTTAATCGCTTATAATATGCTGGTGGTCAAACTGCCATTCGAATTTACAAAAAGTCGATCGTAATAAGCCACGAAGATCATGACGGTTATTGTTATCGTTTGATTGTTCAAAAACAGAACAAGGAACAACAACTCCGGAATCAATAAAGTTTTCACATTAAATTGTCTTTTCAATGCTTAATTTTTCATGATGATATTCGAAGCCTGTGAAAAGTTATGGTGGAAAATCCAAAGAGTCGTCGATGTTACCCCTATCTAGCTCGGAGGGATGAGTGAGAAAATTAGTTACATGTGCATTTGAATAATACCTCTGCAAAATTTCATTTGTTCATCTTGATTCTACTTCGAAAAAATTGAATGAGTCCTTATGGATTCATTCAATTTTTTCCCATTAAAACTGTGATACCGTGTATAAAAACGCTCGGACATATCAATGTAAGATTCCTGGGGGACAACTTCTGAGATCAAATTCAAAATCATATCGCTTCAAACCCAACCCCTATATTTTGATTAGGGAAAATAGCATAAATGATACTTTGTTTGAAATGTGTTTTTATTCTGAGTTCAATATATTATTTTTTTCACACAATGCATTCGTTTTTGAGATATTCAAATTTGAATTTTGTACAAAATTATTTAATTTACTTACAACAGGCTGTGTAAATCAATTATTTTCACCAATTTATTTTATCGATTCCACGATAATGGTTAACTGCCTTACATAAACATCAAAATATTCTAGTTCGTTTCTTCAATTGACAATTAAGGTAAAAATAGAAAGAATTGAAAAAATTTCTTTATCTTTCAAATATAACCAGTGTGGGAACCATACAGCAAATTTATCATCGAAATTGTAGAATTAGTCAGTGAAAATTCGATTGACAATAAAATATTTACACATATAAATTCTGTTTCTCCAAATGGCAACCCACATTTTTGGATTCACGACTTAATTGTCGATACAATGCACCCCAGTTTCATAGACTCATTTGCCTCAGTTTTTGGATTTCAGATGATATTTCAAAATAGTATCGCGCATGGACCCACAGAAAAATTCATAACGTCAGAACCATTCGTCTAAACTCAACCGGTCCATTTCCTGAAATACTACTAGTGTTCTATAAGGGTTCTTCAATTCCAATCGTTTTCCATCGGAAAAAGAGTTGTGTTGGTCTGACGAGGTCAAATGAGACCAAAACCGTGGTCAGCATTTACTCTTCTTCGGTGGACGTTCTCCCTTTCGTTGTCCTGACGATAACAAATTGGCTAGTTCGATTAATATCGTAAGAGATATTTATATTCATATCAGCGGGTGGTATACATCTAAATTAATTCTTATTATTTATAAACTATTTTCACCATGCTCGAGTGATCCATTCTATGGAAATACTAAAAATTTTAAAAGCAATTCCGACCAGAAATACACATAGAACTTGAGAAAATTCGATACGTTTCCGGATGACGCCACTTATGCTGCCCATTTCTTATCTCAAATACAATGGGAGCTTGTACATACACTCATTAAACAACTTTCTGATAGTATAATACGTGTACAACTTGACAGTCATCCAAACAATCCAATATAATAATAGAATTGCTGTGAATTGCCCGAGAGAATTTTCCTCAAACAATATAGTGTACGCTAGAAAAATTATTTTAATTTCCGAATCTACAGGTAACACAATTTCAGAATCTCAGAAACGGCCTATCTAAGGAAACGTTTTCCGGGGGAATACTTTTTCCATGAATATTGCAAGCCTTATTCTATTGAAAACCTCTTCTTTCGATGCTGTCCAAACATGTCTCCTTCACCTCCCCTTCTTGGTGAAATACTCCTTCGAATAGACTTCGGATATAAAAATACTTACGGCCAGTTTCATAATCGAATTTAAACTCCCTTTCACTTCAAAATTTCCTTAAGCCCTACTAAAAATGATACTGAGTGAAGCTTTAAGCTTAAGGGGACTTTCAATTTGATTATGAAACTGGCAATTATCGAGACAATTTATGGAATCATAGTTTCACAAGCCATAGCACTGATAAAAAGCTTACAATATTCATGAAAACATATTTTGATATTCATTCATAAAAATCACTATTTACTCTGAGACGGAGCATTTTTTCGATGTTGCACCGGTATAGCTGTTTTTGCAGAACTAGCGATAAAATTCTGACCATTGAGCGCTAGGGTCAGCCCATTCCTGGAAGTCATGAAAACTTATGGGGACGGTGTTGGAAACAAATCATTACTGATATTTGTATTGAACCAAATTCAAGAAATGAACAGACGGTTGATCGGTAGATATCACAAAGAAACTGAATTAGGAGAGGAAAAAAAATTTAAGCAGTCCTGAATCGTTTTTATAGAATATATTCACACCTACGAAAGAGTCACATGGTGTCGGGACACCCTGTGAAAGTATCAACCTAACCATACATAATAAACTGTAGATTCACGACTCAACTATAATAATACCAACTCATTTCATAGACACTGAGCTTATGCCAAAAATACCCTTCAACCATCAGTTTGAAGTATACCTACAGATAACTTTCCAATTTTGAGTGATATTTTCAGAATGCGTGATATTTTGAATGTCGACGTTGATTCCGCTACACTTGGGTTAATCTATAGGTCTATAGCACCGGAGTGTATTTTCCCAATATCTTCAGAAATCATAGGGAATATCACACTGTATAAGGAATAGTTCTGCATTCTATACCCTTCAATATGGAGCCATAATCTCATGGCACAACCAGGGTCACCACCAGACGTCTTTTCAATTGGTTTAAGGAACATTGAATGAAAAGCGAGATTTATTTATACCGGGTGGCCCACCCCAGACGCTGCGCTCATTTTGAGAGAGTTGACCGTGTTTCCATGAGTGCACATGCTTAAGTGAATCGGGAGTTATTTTCAAGTTAATGTGTATTTGGAGAAATCAAAGAAATAGTGAATTAAAGACAACCAGTGGAAAAAGACCCTACAAAAACTTTCATAAGGAATAAATTCCTTCATTACTAATATTTCCGCGAATTTCGCGGAAAAATTATTACGAATCAACAATAAATCAAAACAATTAGTTACGATCTTTATCATATTAAGCATATGGATCAGTGATAACGACTCACAAGTGTTTTTAAATTATCGGACCCAATAATGCTGCCAGCTGGGAATACCCCACAGATTAACACGAATGAAACAAGTACTGAACAACAGGGTGGTCCACAATCACCAACGTATTACAGAATGTCGTCTACGAGCGATGAAGAATTTCGAGGTTTCAGCAACGATCCTGAGGGCTGCAATTGTCACTCCTGGCAAAATGTAAAACGAACAACAAAAAAACGGAAAATAAGTAACGCTAACAAAAATGAAATTGTAACAGCCAACAGGTACAGCCACTTAAGTGAAGAGAAAGATGAAAGCCTCGAAAAAACAGCCGACGCCGCTGTCAAAACCCTGAAACCGCCACCAATTTTTGTATACGGAGTGATAAATTACAAAGAAATGATCACCAACTTGAACCAGGTCATAAAGACAGACCAATTCACAACAAAAACGCTAACAGACAATACAATAAAAATAAATAGCCACACACCAGAAGATTATCGCAAATTAATCCACCACATGAGAAACACAAATATAATTCATCATACATATCAACCAAAGGAGAACCGAGCATTCAGAGTAGTGATTAAGAACCTACACCATTCAACACCTGTTATAGATATAAAGGAGGATCTCACCAAATTAGGACACACTGTAAGAAACATTCATAATGGAAGAAGTCGACTGACAAAAGAGCCACTCAACCTTTTTTTCGTCGACCTTGAACCAGCAGATAACAATAAGGAGATATACAAGTTGCGTGGTATACAAAACAGAGTGGTGATTGTCGAACCTCCGAAAAAAATAAAAGGTCTTTCCCAATGCATGAGATGCCAGCAGTATGGACACACTAAGGCCTACTGTAATAGGCCATATGTCTGCGTCAAATGTGGAGAATCACATAAAACAGAAGATTGCAAAAAAAGCGCTAACACGCCAGCAAAGTGTGCACTATGTAATGGCCCCCATCCTGCTAACTATAGGGGCTGTGAATTCTACCACACCCTGCTAAAGAAACCCAACAACGCGAATAACAGGCTGAATCTACAACAAAGAACAGTACCTAGCACTCACAATCAGAACATTAGACCTCAGATTCCAGAACAAGAACCACATACGCGAAGATACTCAGATATACTACGAGGAACAAACAACGTGCCTACACAACACAATGAAGACAGCCCAACTACCCTGAGTGCATTCTTGCAGGAGTTTAAAGGAATGTTTCAACAATTAGTACAACAGAACAACATGATACTAAACATGCTATCCACGCTAATCACCAAAATTCACTAAATGCATCAGAATAGCCGAATGGAACGCCAATGGCCTCCTGCAGCACAAAAATGAAGTAGAAATTTTCCTTCGCCACAACGCAATAGACATCTTATTGGTAAGTGAAACGCACTTCACTGACAAATCCTATTTTAAAATCCCAGATTACATAACTTATTGCACCAACCATCCAGATAACACTGCACATGCCGGAACTGCTGTACTCATCAAAAAAACGATAATCCACTCTGAAATGCACCAATATAAAGAAAAACACCTTCAGGCCACTACTCTGAAGGTAAAAATGGCCTCATACGATCTGACAATTTCAGCAGTGTACTGTCCGCCTAAACATAATCTAAAAATGGATCAATACAAAGATTTCTTCGAAACATTGGGATGCAAATTTGTAGTGGGAGGAGACTTTAACAGCAAAAACACACTTTGGGGCTCCCGCTTAACAACTACTAAGGGTAAAGAATTGGCTAAACTTCTGCAAGAAAAAAATTACATGCCTCTATCCACTGGAAGTCCAACATACTGGCCCACTGATCCCAACAAAACACCTGACCTATTAGACTTCTTCATTACAAATGGGATATCAGGCACATATATGGATGTGACACCGAGCTATGACCTGTCTTCAGACCACTCCCCTATAATAGCAACAATAAGCACATACGCAATAAACAGAAAAATCCCACAAAAACTTCATAACAGCAGAACCAATTGGGACGAGTATCGCAGACTATTGGACCAACAAATAAATCTGTCGATGAGATTGAAAGAACCGAGAGAAGTCGATGAAGCAGTAGAAACTTTTGCTAATATCTTGAAGCAGGCAGCCATTCAAAGTACCCCACCGATTAGGAAAGAAGAAGACAAATCTAGATCTATACCCATAGAGATCAAACAGTTGATAGCCGCAAAACGAAAAGCTAAATCCAGATGGCAACTGACACATGCACCTTCTGACAAAACTGACTTGAACTACCATAGCAATAGGCTCAAGAGTAGACTTAGAGAACTACAAGACAAATCATTTGAACAATACATAACTGGGTTGAAAAGATCTGATTATTCTATATGGAGACCTATAAAATCCAAGAGTAAACCGAAAGAACACATCCCACCAATCAAAAACCCAGTATTACCCAATGCTGAATGGGCCAGAAGCGAACAGGAAAAGGCAAACTTATTTGCAGAATACCTTGCTGATGTATTCACTCCAAACGACGTAATGGTAGATGACGACATAGAGGCCAGCATTTCAAACACACCACAAGATATACCAAACATAAAATACTTAACACCAAAAGAGATATATGCGGAAATTAAACTGCTGAACACTAAAAAAGCTTCTGGATTTGATGGTATAACTCCAAGAATGGTAAAAGAACTATCCAGAAAAGGAGTAGTCCTCTTAACCAACATATTCAACGCCATACTAAGATTGAAGCACTGGCCCGAAGCACTAAAAACAGCAGAGATCCTCATGATACTAAAACCAGGAAAAAATCCCAACGATACATCATCATACCGACCAATAAGCCTGCTTCCCATAACCTCCAAAGTACTTGAAAGACTTATCCTGAAAAGAATCAACACCGACATCCCCAACAACCAATGGATTCCAAATCACCAGTTCGGATTCAGACAAGGACACTCAACAATCCAGCAAACTCACAGAATCACACAAGCCATCAACCAAGCCTTCGAAGAGAAGAAATACTGTACTTCAGTCTTTCTCGATGTAAGTCAAGCTTTTGACAAAGTTTGGCACGCAGGACTACTACACAAAATAAAAAGTATCCTCCCCCTAAAGTACTTCCATCTTCTGAAATCCTATCTGACGAATAGAATATTTAGAATCAGAGTTGGACAAGAAATCTCTGGAAATTACCCCATCCGTGCTGGAGTTCCTCAAGGTAGCGTCCTGAGCCCTGTACTATACCTATTATACACATCAGATCTGCCCACATCCACCAAAACTGTACTAGGAACATTTGCTGACGATACAACTATTCTGGCCATAGATGAAGATCCATCAATTGCCGCAGACCTCGCACAGAAGCACCTAGACGAAGTACAACTCTGGATGAACAAATGGAAGATCAAGATAAACGAGACCAAATCCAAGCAAGTTGACTTCACACTAAGGAAAGAACGTTGTCCACAAATTCGACTTAACAACACAAAAATACCCCAAACTACAAGCGCAAAATACCTTGGATTCCACTTGGACTCCAAGCTTACCTGGAAAGAACACATATTAAAAAAGAGGAAGCAAATGGAATTGAAAACCAGAGAACTACTGTGGCTGATAGGTAGAAAGTCTAAATTATCTATGGAAAACAAAATTCTCCTTTACAAAACAATTATCACTCCGATATGGACATATGGTATAGAAATTTGGGGTTGTGCAAGCAAATCCAATATTGCCCTGTTACAAAGATGTCAGTCCAAAATATTGAGGATGATAGCCAGCGCACCATGGTATGTCACCAACCAAACCCTACATGATGATCTCTCAGTCCCATACATTATGGATGTAATAAAGCGGAGAACCCAACAACATCATACAAAACTGGAAGGGCATCCAAATGATCTGCTACAGCCGCTGCTAGAAAAGCACGAACCAAGAAGACTACGAAGGCAGTGGCCTGCTGATTTAATATAATATGATTTTTTCTTTTTTACGAGAGCTCCTCAATGGAGGAAGCCTTCTCAAGCTGTATATGTATAACCCACTCAACTTATAGACAACAAATTGGCCCATAGAATTGAAATTTCTGATTGCTGATGAATAAAGAGGAAAAAAAAAAAAAAAAAAAATTTTGAGAGAGTTAATTAAGATATTTTGGAAATATTGTCTTGTAGTGTGTGTAGGATGTCTCAAAGCACAATCTAAAATTATTGTCATATATACAGGGTGTTCGAAAACAAAGATATAGACCAAAGTTTCACTTCTTTAAATTTAACACCCTATATTTGACCTCAAAAATGGAATGGCAAGCTCAAGTTATGATGAGTTTCTTCAGATTACTTTATAGCTCTGAAGCACCCTTTAAGAGATAATGGCGAAAATATGGCGTTTTTTTAAATAGCAATTAATGAAGAAACTAGTTACGCCAGCTATACAGACAGAGTTTTTTCGAGTAGATGGTATAAAAAAGTGATCTGAAGAAAATCATCATAATTTGAGCTTGCCATTCCATTTTTGAGGTCAAATACACAGTGTTACATTTAAAAAAGTGTAACTTTGGTCTATATTTTGACCCTGTATATATGACAATAATTTTAAATTGTGCTTTTGAACATCCTACACACACCACAAGAAAAAAATTTCAAAATACATATCTTTATTCACTCCCTCAAAATGAGCGCCGCGTCTGGGGTGGGCCACCCGGTATAAAAGAAACAACAGTATCTTTTATAGATAATACGACATGTAATTATTATTTTACAGTTTTTCCATTCCATCTGAGCAACTGACATTTTTGACAAGTTCATGTTCAATAATTAGCATAAGTTTTTTTTCGCACATGGTTGATCTAAGCCCATTTTAGATTAGGATTCAAAAAATTTGAATGTTGGCAATCGCAGAATGAATTTTATTGATGGATTTTCAATTGGATTGATTTTTTTTTATTTTATTTCATCAGTAAAACTCTATGTATGAAATGTTACACAATGTGGGGTAAAATCAGTTCGAATCCTTTCAATTTGTAAAATATTTCTATACCAAGAGACTGACTCTTATTTCAGATTGATCTTAGTCATTGAAACTCTTCATGACAGGTTTAATTCCACAATGAAATAAACGGTAAAAAACGAAAAATTGCATCCTCAAAATGAATCCACAATTTTTTTCCAATCATTAGTGAAATAGTAAAAACTGGAAAATATTGATATTGTTCTTTCTAAAGTTGCGCAGTGAATTTATTTATGTCCAACGAAGAAGTTGAAACCTAGAAAACATTATGAATTTGAACCTTTTCATCTCGAAGGCTATAAAAAATTTGATCCCTTCACCACCAACCAACACCCAAATTAAAAATTGAATACTTGAGTTGAGAACCTTTTCCTTCAAATTTGTAATGGCTCACTTCAAGTCTGTTGATATAAAATTTCTACAGTGATCTGATTGGCCTTCCATCAATACGGACAACAAAAGTTATTCGCTGTTTATGAAAGATCCAATAATTACCAAATAAATTCATTGGATTGCTGAGCAATTCATCATAAGATTTCTAATGTGAGTATTGAATACAGTATTCCAATGTATCATCAATAATGATTTGATGATTGAAAATGATAATTCGAAATATCATAAATAAATTCATTTGTCTAGAAACGTCACATGGAAAATCCTTCAGGAATGAATTATTACTTCACACCTACAGAAAAATAATGAAATATAACATGAGCCGAGATAAATCCTTATGATAGTAAAGAATGATCAACAGATTTTTATTTATTTTACAAATCTTTCTTAATAATAGCAAGTTGTTCTTAGCTCCGTTCCGATTGTTTGAATATCGATAAGAAATATAATTAAACAAGAAATCCCACATTTTATAATGACTATTCAATGTTGGTAGCTGCAGTGTTGTGTGTGTTCAGAAAAGATAGACTTTTTGATTCAAGTATTTCACATAATTATACACGTTGAAAATCTTAACATAGCAGAAAAATAGGGAAAAAATGTCCCTGCCAAATTTGACTAATGCATATAGTGTGGAATTCCTTGCAAAGAAACTTGATAATGAAGAAAATAAGACTTTCTGTCAAAAATTCAGATACATCATAAATAACATTACAGTGGAACCATTGTTGTTCCTCCTGTTGATACCTTCGGTGATGAATAATTTGACAACTTTGAATCTCAATCTGGAAAAAGCCTGCAGAGTAAACTTGCAATATAACAGTTCAGTATGTGACGCTATGGTGAGGAGGGATCCTACCGGATATGAACCCTTCCAAGAGAGAGAAGCTCAAAAGCTGGTATCGACCATGACAGCTATAAAAATGATTATTGTGGGTTCGTATCCAACTATTTTGATGTTATTCGTTGGTTCTTGGAGCGACAGACACGGTCGTAGAAAGCCTTTGATCCTTATGCCCATTCTGGGTGATCTTGTAGGAACAATTTGCCTCTATTTCTGCGCCTACTTTTTCTTAGAATTGTCAGTTGAATGGTCAATGATGGCAGAAACAATACCCTTTGCATTATGTGGCACATGGACTTGTGAGTTCTTAGGATTATATACATATGTCAGTGGTTTATGTAAGGACGAAGAAAGAACCATAAGAATTGGAGCTGTAACTATGTGCCAAATTATTTCCATGACTCTTGGTATGATGTTGAGTGGGATTATGATAAAACTGTTAGGTTTTAAAGGTGTTTATCTCCTATCGTCCGTACTTCTTATATGCTCTTTCTTGTACGGGGTGATCATAGTGAAAGAATGTAACATAAAAACAGCGAAGGAAAAATCTGAAGTGAACAATTCTATAAAAGAGTTTTTTTCCCTGAAGCACATCCAGAGTACATTCAAGATATGCTTCAAAAATGGAGCTAACAATAGAAGATCTAAGATGATAGTATTGATGTTACTGTCTTTCATGGTAATGGGACCTTTGTATGGTGAGTTCATATGGATCTAATAAGAAAATAGCAAAACGAATTGTTCCTTTATATATTTTATTATTTATTTATAATATTTCTTCAGGTGAATATTCCGTAACCTATTTATATACCAGATTGCAGTACAATTGGAATGAAGTAGACTTCAGCATTTACAATACCATCCATTCTGTTGTACAAGTTGTAGGTGAGTACCATAGTACCAAAACTTCCTTCTGTGAACATTCATGTGTATTCCCTTAATTCGATGTAGTCTCAACCGAACAAATATACATTAGAAAACGGGAAGTTTTCAGTCATCAATCATGTCGAGTTCAACAAAGTGTAAACAACCTCGAATTGAATCCAATGTTTCTATTGTTAAGAGTAGTACAAACAACGCTATTCACAAAAGTCTTTCATGGTATCATTGTAGTTATTGAGATATTAAAAATATATTTTTTGATTCATCTTACTACTCAATCGTGTATTTTATTTCATTAGTGAAGATTAGGTACACTATAGTGGTCACATGAAATTTTCGATATTACGATGCACTAAACATTTTCGTGAATGCTACAAGCACCACTACCTAACCATTAATTTGCCATGTGTACAAAACAGCTTCTATGAAGATCTACATAAAATAAGCGTCACTTTTTTCCAGGTGGTTCCTTCGCCCTGTCATTTTTCTCGAAGTATTTGGGCATAGACGATGCAGCCTTGGGAATGATTGCAACAGTTACCAAGATCTGCGCATGTGTGGTTTACGCTTTCGCTCCAACTACATATATATTTTATATAGGTAATTTTTTTTCTCACTTGATGAATATCTTTCAACAATCTTATTATTTCTAGGTGCATTTGTTGAAGTATTCCATAGCACATGTCATATAGCCATGCGATCAATAATGGCAAAACTAGTGCCGCCTCAAGAGTTGGGACAGTCTAATTCAGTTTTTGCCATTTTCGAGTCCATTACACCCCTGTTGTTTGGACCAATCTATACTAATGTGTACAATAAAACGATCAATATTTTTCCTGGCTCCATTTATATGGTTACGTCGATTTTGTATTTGATCACCTTGTACCTGTTCTTGTAAGTATAATTCATGTGTGCAATATATTTTTTATTTCATGGTTATTTCCAAACAGTTGGATGTACAGAACAAATAAAAAGGACAAAGAAGAAAACATGGAGCAATACAAGAAAGTAAAGCAAGAAGATGGTCCACATGAGAAGGATTAACGAAATTACCTTCTGAATAGCGAAAAGAAGATTAAAGCTTCGATGAAGTGACTAGAAATTTTTCACATCTGATACTCATTTTGTAAATATTCCATCCCTTCACATATTTTTTGAATAAAGTGATCAAGTGGATTTTCGAAAAGAATTTGTTTTATATAATAGTTTTGAGAATACTTGGAGTCTTCTCAAAATTCTGATTCATATAGGATAACCATGTATACAGGTACTTTTAAAGCAATAATATTCTCAAATTCACTTCAAATGAATGTATAATGATGAACAGCACTTTACAACATATGGAAAATGTTCCATATCACAATATTTTCAATTCAATTGGTTTGGGACTTAATGTGCTCATCAATAATAATATGATGCCCTAAGATTTAGCATAAGTCAAAACAGAAATTACAGAAAGTTGTAATGAATATGAAGTGTGACTCATTATTTTCAGAATTGAATTGAATTGAAGCATACATTTCTTTATATCTATAAGATATTCTGTAACTACGTTATGAACTCATTTTTGACAACTCAATTCTACCCAAAATGAAAGAAATTGTTTCCATTTCCGGAAAATAATTATTCTAGGACCTCGATGAAAAACTATGTTATACTTGATACACTTTATTACCTTGTTAAAAATATCCAATAAATTCGAGATTTCAAAAACTAGTACAAAATCAAAACTGCAGTGAGTAGAAGATATCTTTTACACCAGCACTGAACATAAAGTATTTTTGAGAAATTCCATGAGATGAGAAGAAAGAGAATGAGCAAAGTTGCATATCTAGGCCCATGAAGTGTGAAGGAAACTCTATATCGAATAAAAATAACTGTTTTGAAATTGTAAATTTAATTTACAGATGTTTTCCAAAGCTGCTATTGAAACTCCATAATCGCCAATAAAACAGGGTTCAAACAGGGTTTGAAACATAAATTTCACCATATTTTTCTTTGCATTTGAAGTAAATATCGAAGGTTTGGATACATGTTTACTGAACACCCAGTATATTTGCGAGTTTTCTCATCGTGAACCTTTTTTCAAAATAATGAAATACTTTTTATGTCATATTTTCATGTACAGGATGCACCTGAAAGCAGAGGCCTATCAACGCTATATATATATATATATATATAAGTGACGTATGTCACTTTTGAGAATGTAAGAATGTTGTGCTTAAAATTTGTGGCATTCCACACATAATAAAATTAAGACTGTGACTAGGGTCCCGACTCGGGATCCTTGTCCAGTCCCGACATTGTAAAAGGGATTTGAGGTTATGTTCGCGAAACGTATAATATTATTTATGAACAGACAAAATTCAAGGAGTGATTCCTTATCAAAAAATAGTGTGGGCTTTTTCTCAATCAAGATTGAAAAGACAAGAGAAAATGCTATCGTGGAATTTGAGAATGGAAGGAGCAGCAAAGTATGCAATTCTAACTGCTGAGAAAGTTGAGAATTGCTTAGTGTAAATTGATCCAGAAGAATTGCCACACTTAATTTTTTATTCAGGAATGAACCTCTTCCTTGCGACCTTTCTTGACTGAAAAAATGTGATCGGGAAAGGAAGCCGCCAAATATATTTGTGAAATGTATGATATTTGATACGAAATAACGATACAATGCTGCAGCACCTCGATAAAATGTATTTTTATTTGAAGTGTATCAAAATTTAGCCAAAAAGGTAAAGGTAGTGCTTCTGTTTAAAATGTTCACCTTAGATGTTTCATTTCAAGATTGCTCTTTTTTCTCTTTATGAATGTTGATTTAAAAATAAATATACTTTAACAACATAATTATCTTTAACAACTCATACCTACATGCCCGATTGAAATATGATTTGTACTGAAAATTGAAATTTTCGCTACACTGCTTAATAATTTCAAAGCACCAGTTCAGTGCATCGTTGAATTCGGAACCGACTATCAATCCAGAAATCATTGATGTCACTCAATGTCCAGTCCCGAGTCGGGACTCTAGTCACAGCCTAAAAGGCATGCTTCAATCTCAACAAGAGCATAAAAATTCTGAATGATCTAGGACACTCTTCATATTGGGACAGTTATGACATCGAAGGCTACGAAACCATATTGCTCGCGGGTTCTGAGATCTTTTGATAACCATTATTTAGTTATTAGTTCGATAACTTTTACGGAAGGATAAACTGTCGTTAATTTCGGGTGAGTTTCTGAGGTAATTTTAAATGTTTAGACAACTGTCAATATGATAACTCGTGGATTTCTAGAGATTAATTCATCCAATGTCCTTCCACATTAGTCGAACTTCCATCACTACTAAAAATCTCACACACTAGTATGGTATCTACCAAAGTCAGGTTAAATGCCTAAACAAGAACGTCAAATATTATGTCATGGTTAATTTAATCCAAGGTTATTGGGGATTTTTCTTTCCAAGCGGGTCTTAGCGACTCAAATTACCAGTTATCGGTTCAATAAGTTTATGGAAAAGATTAACTTCTGACAAATGGGTCTCAGAATCCGAGCATACATATTATATTGTCATTACTGTTCTAATATGAACAATTTTGAAACTGTACCAATTTATATGGGAGATTTATATGAGAAGTATTTTATTATTCATAAAATAAACAGGGTGTGAATGATTCCTTATTGTCGAAAAATTATGGATTAAATGGCCAGCTTTATAGAGGTTAGGTTTGATTGGAGAAGCACTTTCGAGAAGTGCAGCCACCTGAGTATCAGGTAGAGAAGCATCGACGGAATGACAGATGCAGATAGTGGTGACGTAACATGGGACTTCTTTAAGGAGATCGATGAAGAAACAGTCAATTCCAGGTAAGTGTAGACTGGAGAGCTGGAGTGAGAAAGAGTTTAGAATTTTGCCTACTACATAAGTACATATACCACCATGGCCTATGGTAGTTATGCTGCCATGTCTGCAGATGGAATAGCCAAGTAATGACACCAGAGTATCCGAAGTTTCAGGATTCAGCCAAGACTCAGCAGCCAGGATGAAGATGAACCCGACGATATGTCATCAGTTCGAGATAATTTGAAAACAAATACTGAGTTTAATGGACCACTCGCAATCACCAATCAGTTTTTTGAAGTTTTGGCAGCAGGAAATTTAGTTCTGATTGGGATGCCGGTTCTTGAATAAAGGAATCATGACTTACAGAAAGTGACCCTTCTTTCTTTTTATACAAGCTAGATAATGCAGAAAGAAAACTCGTTCATACAAAAGTTACTTTACCGATCCAATTGAAATATTTCTAAAATCGAATACGCAGATGCATTAGGCAGTCATCATTTCCGTTTTACGATTTGTTATTCGACTTTCCGAATCTCCCAACATGTCAATACCAAAAGATTCTGAGGTTAATGGAGCAACACATAATAAACTCATATTTCATTCAAACCGTTAAGCTCAGTCAATAATGAGTAGGCACAAGAAAGTTCTTGAATTATTTCAATCAAACACAATTTTTGCCGACCTCATCCATCTTCCTTGTTAAGTTTACCAGCCTGCGAGTACAGCACAATTTATAGAACGCTGTCTGAATAGCAAATTCTGAATCTCCATTCGTAGGGGTTACTTGATTTCCACTTTCACGTTATTCCTGATTGTGAGTAAGAGTAACACGAACTGTCGCTTTAATACTAATGAGTTGGATATCTGCATTCGAAATGAAAAAAGTTCTAATGGAATGTGAATATTTAAGTGTATTTGAAGAGTGATCCGTGACCCTTGCGCTTTGCTTGAAATCGATACCAAAATTTAAATTAAAATACATCACCCCATCATTGAATGAAAAAGGATTGCTAAATATTCATATCAAAAACAACGATCAAAAATTTTTCGTAGTGCTTCTAATGCAATATTTTATTCTTGACGCAGGTTAGTCTACAAAAAACATTAAAATTTCTGGCCACCATGAGCTCTAGTACATGCTGTACACCTTCTAGTGAATGAATGTTTTATTGTGCTCGCATTTCCCATTTGGGTTTGTAAAAATTTTTAAGAGTTTTATATTAAACTAGGCCTCAACTGATTGTAATAGGAAATAATTTCGTATTGCATGCTGGGAACACAGTGATTTGAACCATTTCGGAATCTCAATTAAACAGGCATATTCTCTCTTATTTTGGCACCCAACTAATCATATTTTTTTCAAGCCACATAAGGTTAATCTTATGAGAAAAATTACACAGGCAATTTGAGTGAGATCTTTGTTTAGAAAAAAACTATGCATGAGCCCCAAGAATAATAAATTACTTTCAAAATGACAAAGTTGAAAAAAAATTGAAAATGATTGCTGAAATAGATCCTAATACGACCCTATACCGTTTGTTAGCTAAATTATCGCAAAGCAGTGGAAAAAAATATCTCTCCTCATTTGAACATGTGGTTTTGTTTAAGATATTGGCTCGTTCCATATTTACATGGAAATGAAGATAGAAACTTAGGATTACCTACTCATTATTTTTTAGTAACTTACACGATTTTATGAAATGGCTCATTTCGATACCAACTGACAGAAGAGACTTAGGACACAAATTTAAGAAATAGAATATACTTCAAAATCTCACCAGTAAAATTCGTCTAAATTATTCAGGAATTTTTTCAATAATGGGCATTACAAACTTCTTATTCACCATTCCAACAATCGTAAAAATGGGATGAAATAGCGAAACATTATAGCAGTTTTTCAACAAAACTTATCCAGCGAAAACTTAAAACCTCAACTGCATTCATTGACCTTTCAGCAGCATATAATACCTTGTGGAAGGAGGGTATGCAATCGGATAACCCAGATTATATCGAACATATTTGGTGATCTGACGTTTCAGGTTGTAATGGGCACCGACATCAGTTCACTAAGGAAACTTAACAACGGCCTGCCACAAAGATCAGTGCTCGCTCCGCTCCTCTTGAATTTATATATAGCGGATATGCCCGAAAAAAAGTTCAAAAAATAAGTTTGGTTACGCCGACGACTGGGTGCTTGCAACAAGATGTAACTCAATCAAATTATCTGAGGAAATCCTAACAGCAGACCAGGAGACAATCGGTAAATACTTTCGCAAATGCCTCCAAAACAGAGGTTAGCTGCTTCTACCTCAACAACAAACTAGCCAGAGAAGAGCATAACATACGATTTGATGGGACCAAACTAACCCACAAAAAAAACACCGAAATACCTAGGATTGACTCTGGACAGAACACTATCATTTAAAGAACACCTAACTAAAATCGCCGAGAAGCTGAAAACCAGAAACAACATAATCCAGAAGCTATGTGGTATCACTTGGGGAGCATCGGCTTCCACACTACGCTGCTCCGCTCTGGGACTTGTCTTCTCTACAGCTGAATACTGCGCCCCAGTTTGGCTTAATAATTTTGGCACACGTAAATAAGGTGGACGCCCAACTGAATAATACCATGAGGATGCAGAAACTGGTCCACACTTAATAGAATTAGAAGGCAACATGGCAGATGCGCATACCTTTTGCACAAATGGGGCAAACAACCATCACCATACTGAGACTGTGGAGAATATCAAACACAAGATCCTACAACGGTAGACCTGAAGACTTTCCGCTGGCAACTGCCGGGTCGATAGATTATATTAACCGACTTGACATTTGTTTGTGAAATCCTAAAGTTTGTTTTATTAGCTTATATGTGTGAATTAATTTTTAAGTTCACTGTGTCTAAATTGACATGCGATAAATAAATTCAACATAACTAACATAAGCACTTTCAACAAGCTACTTTTTTTTTCACCCTACATTGCACGATACAACAATTATGATTCTCTCAAAAGTGACCTGATGCATCTAATCCGATGAACTCGGTACTAAATCATTCATTGCCCAGCCATATGATTATGTTTTGTTTCCTTTTTGCGATGCCGGAGTCACCTTCTACAATCCCGTACTTGAAATTCAATGAAATTTTTCTCAGCCATCTTGGATATTTTACATAGACAATTTTTGGTCAAACGACTTACTTTGATAAGTTCTACCTTCTATCAAAGAAAGACTCACCTTTGAAAACACCCTGTATATGTACATATATTCGAATTTTCCTCATTTATGGGAAATAATCGATAGTGAACTCCAAACGACAATCAGCCTGCATCGAGTAACTTTTTATTGTTTAACCAATGAACAAAGAACGAATGTGAATTCTCATTTGACTGCCTAACTTTCCATTGTTCCCTTCATATTGGGGACAGAATAGCTACGAATATATAGACTGACAGAAAACGGAAATACCGTTTCCATACAATTCTTACTTTTGAGAGTACTTATTCGATCGAATGAAAATGAGGAATGTGGAATAATAATTCAAAGTTTCAGCATAAATCAAAAAACGCGCTTTGAAACTCAATACGTCACAATTTCCCCGACGATGGAGCGCATTTGGTGGAGATTTATTTCCTTCAATTCGCCTGTTCGAGCCTGAAAGTTTGCCTCCTCGATTTTGCTCTTCCATTATGCTGTTTTCATAGTGGAAAGTATTCTGGCTTTGAGCTCAAAGGAAGTTTTAGTCCAATACTAGAGCTTGATGAAAACTAATCCTCTCGGGATGTCTGTAAGAATTGTTTAAATAGAATTCCTCTTATATTGAATTTTCTTACATTTCGTTAATTTTTTATGAAACTCGACAATGGTTAGTTTCGAAATGAACTGAGCATCGAAAGAAGTGGGACAACTGCAAAGCAAGGATTTCCGTTTGTCCGGTAAGAATTTTGAAATTGGAACCTTATAAAGTGTTTTTTTTAATGGGTTGATTTTTCGTAAAATATACAGGGTGTATTTGAAGATGAGGCTTGTTTTTTTCAACAGAAGGTGGAACTGGTCAAAAATCACCTATACAAAGCTTTTCACATTACCGTTTGTTAGCTGAATTATCGCAAAACAGTGGGAAAAAACTCATTTCCTGATTCGACCATGTTGTTTCGTTTAGGATATTGGCTCGTTCGATAGTTACATGGTGATGAAAATGGAAACTTAGGATTGCCGAATTGCTCTCATTATTTTTTAGTGACTTACAACATTTTATGAAATAGCTCTTTTCGATACCAACTGACAGAAGAGACTTAGAACACAAGTATAAAAAATCGAATAACACTTCAAAATCTCTCCAATAAAATTCGTCTAAATTATTCACGAATTTCTTGACAATAAGCATCAAAATCTTATTTTCGAACTTTCCAACAATCGTCGTAAAAATGGTATGAAATGGGGAAACATCATAGCACTTTCTCAGCATAACTAACATAAGCATTTTCAAGAAACTGCCTCGATTTTCTACATTTTTCTTCACCCTAAATTCCACGATACAACAATTATGATTGTCTCAAAAGTCACCTGATGCATCTAATCCGATGAAATTGGTACTGAACCGTTCATTGTCCAGCCATATGCGTATGATTTGTTTCGTTTTTGCGATGTCGGAGTCAGTTTCCAGTCCCGTACTTGAAATTCAATGAAATGTTATCGAACTTCTAGGGGTTGTATCTCAGCCATCTTGGATATTTTATATAGACAGTTTTTTGTTCTGTCAGAAAAAAGCCTGTACTTCGAGGTGTCTTCTCGAATTTTTCCATACCTACATTGCTTTGCTATGAAAATATCGCCATTTCATGAAATTTCGTTTTTTTCTGAATTTCTGGATATGTAGCTATAACTTTGACATTTCTTCTCCAAACTTCATCCTTGCTAATTGCTTTGGCAAGGTAATTTTTTTCATTCACTATTCATTGTACATATCGGGTGGATTGTTAAGTCAATATCTTAGGATGATTTTTTTAGTCTCAGTTGCCGAGGTCCGTCAATTCCAAGCGTTCTACATCGAAGAAAGAGTTGGGTTGCTCTGACGAGGTCGAATGGGACCGAAACCATTATCAACATCTACTATTCTTCGGTGGAAATTTTTCCGTTTCGTTGTCCTGAAGATGATATATAGGCCAGTTTCAGATCGTGATAACACTTGTAAATATTTATATAAGCAGGTGGTATGCATCTGAATTAATTTTTATAACAATTATATTCTTTTAAGAAGTCTTGGTTATTTTTTCTTGACTCTAACAATCTGATCAACACCGCTGGTTCGGTTATTTTGGAAATGATATACAGGGTGAGACCTTGACTCGTTCGAATATTTCAGAAGTAGATTTATTCTTGAGGTCGAAATTAACACTTTTTTCATATACTATTTTTTCCGATGCGGTCCTGATAAAAAGATATACGGCCGTTTCCAATAAACCTATCTATCCATCTATTCAATGGTTAACAATCGTCAGTAAGTGAAACGATGGATAGATAGGTTTATTGAAAACGGCCGATAGCCATTTTAAGTTTTCATTATGAGCTGTGAAAACATGAGCCATAAAAAAACAAAGTCAACTAGCTGCACTACAAATCTGTGAATCTTTTAAAAAGGGTTGCATTCGGTTAAAGTACCCAATTTTTCGAATTTCACAGATATCAAATGACTCGAGAATGGCTCATTATACGAAAAAATATGAAGAATACTTTCATTTCACAAAACGTTCAGCTATTCATTAGATAGTGTCCAACTTAGATTCAAACGTTGGGTTCTTCGAATTTTTTATATTTTTATGGTATATAATTCGGAAACAATTATTAAGGAAAAAAGTGTTTCTTTTGACCTGAAGAATCTAATGTCATCAAAATGAATGAATTTTATTGTTCTGTTTCACTGGAACTGAGAACTTCAACCTGAAGATGGATTTTTAGTTGAATCAATTGAGAAATTCAGAAGTTATAGCCAAACGAAAAATGTAAAGAAACTTCCTGTATACTGGAAAAGTAGTACCTAAGGCACCCATATGGGGTGTTTTTAAACTCAGCTCAAAGCCCTCTATTCACAGTTTTTATTTGACCGTTCACCTTGTATATTACATTATATTCACTAAACTATATATTATTTTCAATGATCGTTGCCTATAGAATAGAATAGACAACTTCAATCTAAAACCTTATCTTCTCAAACTCGATGCTTCGCTCTAATATTATCGTTAAACAGTAGTGTATTTTGCGTATTCCTCTAATTTTACTAACTCTCTGCGGAACTAGGGCAGAAATTCTTATTTCTTGCATGAATTTGAAATTTTAAATTGTCCTAACGTTTCGGAATCTACATCAGAAAATAAACTCAAAGTTTTCGAAAATATTCTCTTGAATCATCAGGCATCCTTCTCAGAAATTTTTCGACCCTAATCAACATTCTTGAAAATCATGTTCATGCATCAGATGAAACACAGATTCACTTCACGTGGAGATGTCGAAATAATTTTATAACGACAATTCTCATTCTTTCTAAACGTTGGGAGAGAAAACCCTTCAAAAGTTTCAAGATAAATCAAATTGAGTTCCCAAAGATTATATCTTTACGTCTAAGTATAGACGATTTTGAGGAAAAGATTATAATATTATTCTGAATCAATTCATTACAAGTATGAATCCGAGTCCACATTCCTCAATTTCCAAATAACTGAGATGAAAATTTATTGGTCGAGATGTACCAAAAACTTTCGGAAAACTCCATTATGATGTTGAATCGCTTTTTCCGCGTACATGGATATCAATCCGAAGGACTTTCAAACAACATCTACCACCCATCGCTTGCTCCCTCATGATAAGGCCTTTCTTTAAGTTCTGCCATCTCAAGATATATCAATACCATAACCTTCAAGTCAATAACACACTTACCGTTTGAGAGTTGAAAAAGTTGTAATTTGAGGAATTTAATTTCGGACGTCAATCTCTCCACTTCCTGGCGATACTCCTCCTCTCTCTGCTCTAATAGACTTTGATAAGAGACGCTGGCGGCATCAGCCGAATGTCTCGTATTATCTTGAGGAATTAGGGGTTCGCTTGCTGTGGAACCTGCAAGAATAATAGATTATGCCCCGAGCTGCTTAGGATATTTACGAAGAGGATAAGTTCAGGAGGAGACAACTTGCAGAGTTTATATAAATGCGACAATTTAAACGAATGAACGGACTGGGATGAATGTTGAAACTTTGTTTAATTGTAAGAGGACAAGAATAGTCACGGAACAAGTAATTATCATCAGAAACACATTTTATGTTAACTCATCATAGGTTCTAGTTAGTTGATAGTTATAAAAAGGTATTATGGTGAGTTTATGCAGAGTTACTGAGAACTAATAGCTAAGAAAGGGACCAATCTTATGGCAGATGGCGTTCACGTGTTTGCCATCTGCCTATGAGATTTGATCCTTTCTTAGGTTTTAGTTCTTACTATCTCTGCATAGATGTAGTTCCGCTATTCCCAAACAGAACTTGGAATATGGCCAATAGCACCAGCAGCAACGGATCTCGCAGATAAACTCATCATTAGTAGGTACACCGCGACCCCAAGAGTATATCAATTGTTTTCCTTTTTTCATACGACTATACAGTTTGTAAATGTCTAAAAGGATCAATGAACTAAACTGAGGTCTATTGTACTCCCCACCAGGGCTGTTCTCACTACAGTTGAATGACTGAAAAGAACATACATTAATTTAAACAAATGAAACCATTTGTAAAACTACTCAACAGAAGAAAATAAAATATTCTGAAAAGCCATGCATAACAGAATAAATAATACCATCTTTAGAGAAAAACTACCTATTCTCTTAAGCCCGTTTGCAACAGCCGAGAATTCTCTAGAAAATTTACTCGAGATTTCATGCGCCGTGAATTATGTACCGTTACATACGCACTTTCGGTAGAATTCTCTGTTCAGTTGCGTACAAAATAATCTCTGCCGTTTTCTTGCGAGAATTTTGTAGAGAATTCTCGGCTGTTGCAAACGAGCTTTAGAGAAAAATTTATATTAAAATATTATCTCAATGAAATGAGAAATCGAAATATTGACAAGATCGAGATTTATCTTTCAACTATCAAAATCTATATTTTCTGGATCATCAGTTGAAAAACTTTTGTTTTCAGAATTGAAAAAAAAGGAAATTTTTGTCAATCTGATTCAATTTTCACTTCGCATTGCACACTTGTCACAAAAGATAAACGGAAGAAGGAAATCATAATGCATGTTCATTTTTGAGAATACGGTCCTGTTTTCAATTATTTAGTTATAATTTTAATATATAGCTATACCTGACGATATTTCGGATAGCATAAGCTTTCCCTTAAATTATTTTTCATTCTGAGACATCAACACACCGAGTGTTTGAGCAGGTTGCCAAAAAAATATACTTATGTATTTGAAAAATTAGATATTAGATAGAATGACTGAAAATACGATCTAGAAAATATTGTTTCGTGAGTATGTTTGCTCTGCAATTTGAAGAAGTTCGTATAGCTCAGAAAATATGGATTTTTTGTACATTCAATATTCATTATGTGAACTGATATCGAAAAAATATATCACCCGTCTTCTGCCTGAGGTTTGATAATTTTGAAAGAATTAATAGTTCAATAATACATTTTTCAAATTTAATTTTTAGGCAGCGTACTTGAACACTTAGTGTGTGTTGATGATTCAAAATGATAAATAATGGAAAGGAGGGCTTTTATTCTTCAAAGCTCCTCAGGCGGCATTGAAAATTATAACTAAATAATTGGAGACAGAAATGTTTTCTCAAAAATGAACCTGAAATATGCAATCCTCCATTCGTTTCTCTTTTGGAACAACTGTGCCATGCGAAATGAAAATTGAATTTGATTCTTCAATTGATCCAGGTTTTGATATTTGGAAAATAAATCTCAATATTTTGAGTTCTATCTTGATAATCTGCTTGTTGCCTGTGCAATCTAGAAGAGCTATTGGGCATAAATGAGGCCACAAATTTTCATCAAAATCGGACTACTATTTTTCAAGTTATGGATATCGAAAATTTAATCCCAAATCCATAAATTACCGATATTTCCAAAACTAATGGTCTTTGGATATAAAAGAAGCAACTTTTCTAGAAGTCCTACATACACGACCGTCATTTACCATTAGGCTATGGCCAACCACTCGTGAAACACCCTATATAGCTACCTACTGAAAAAAAAATTATTCATATAGGAACTTTTCCTGCTTTAGCTGTTGAAAATTTGTCTCAGAATCATAATTTATTTTTTCTGCTTATTCTATTTCAATGAACAGAATTGACAAGTCATTCATATTTGTCTCAAACTATACCCTGAAAAATGAAATTTTTTTTTTTTTTTTGAGAACATGAATTTTTGCTCCATTCTGTATATTATACAGGAGTCGTACAATTATTTTAAAAGTAATTTCTCGAGGTCAAAAGAAACACTTTTTTGCCAAACCATTTTTTCCGAATCAGCCCTGATAAAAATATATAGTCATTTTAAGTTTTTATAATGAGCTGTGCCACACCTGAAAAAACGAAATTACCTTAAAAAAAAAACTAGCAAAATCAGTAATACTACACATCTGTGGATCTTTGAATAATAGTTGTATTCAGCCAAAGTACTCAAATTGCACAGATACATTTTAATTTTTGAACATCAAATTACTCGAAAACGGCGCATTATACGAGAAAATATGAAGAAACTTTTTATTTCACAAAACGTTCAAATATTCATTAGATAGCGTCCAACTTAGTTTCAAGGGTTGGGTTCTGTGAATTTTTGATACTTTTATGGTACGTAATGGTCATAATGGAAAAACTGGAAGACGTGGGTGATATCTTGTGTTCGAAAAACATTCATTAAATGAATGAAAAACTATATTCAGAAATTCATTTCATTCGAAAAAACCGTTCGTGAGAACTAAAAATAACATTTTTTCAAGGTTTTTAAACAGCATGTATCCTTTAAACCGAACCGATTCGGCAAAATGATAAGGAAAAAAGTGTTTCTTTCGACCTCAAGAAGCAACTGTTGAAATATTTGTACGAGTCCAAGACTCACCCTTTATAGTGCCTGTTTGTATGATTTCTGAGAGAATCATATTCTTTGAATATTATTCAACACTGGCCATAAATGTCATAAATAGTTTATGTGTTCCTCAACGTGAAGTCAATCCGAAATTCTCTACATATTCTCTCTCTCTCTCTCTATTATGTGCCGAACTTGAATTAGGTAACTAACGTAAATATTTTTCACACATACCATTTACACAAAACAAACCCTCATCTCGAATTATGACGGATATTTCTATCAATTTAAACCACTATCCATCAATAGGTAGGTACATGAAGCCATTTGCTGACTATTTCGAACTACATACATAAATTGAATAAAAAAAAAGTATGTCATTTTTTTTTCATATTTAAACGGGTAATCGTTCCAACTTTTCAGTGAAAATTATTCGAGTAATACCTCGACTGAAACTATATTAATAATTTGACTCTACTATCTCCGTTCGCTGATAGCACTATCTTGCGATGTTTCAAAACGAAAAGGCCGTAATTATTGACGGACAAACGTATGTCGATTTGTCCAGAATTAACCGCTTGCTCTATTTAGAAATATTTTCCAAATATTCATAAAATGACCGGAAAATATTTCCTTGTGATTATTGTTTCTCTATTTTTCTCACAGGTGAGTTTGCATCCTTCATATCCATGAAGTCTTTGATTTTTACCCTCTTATTCCAATAATCTTGCTGGTTTTCGTTATACAAACGTTATTTTTGTTAATAGGCTCTATTATGTATACCGTTAAGGGAAAGTAATACCTCAAGAATCTCCATTCAAAAACGGCATTTAGTAGTTCTTAATTTACGCTGTCAATTTTGTACGTAAAGCATTGATTTCTTTTTTAAATTGAAGTTGAAGGACGTCTTGATGTCACCCCGTCTATATTTTTTCCAATTTAGTTGATTTTTTATGAGACAAAAGAAGTTGAACCCTAGTGTCTATAAAACTTGTCTTCACAATCATTTCTCTATGTTTTTTCAACATATTTCGATGAAAATAGCGGCAGGGTGACATCGGCGATAAAATTTTTTATACATTGCAAAAATCTTAATAGTGATATATACCAAAATTACGCTGAAATTCAGAAATAACTGAAAATTATTCAATATCCCTAATTTTACTATATCAGTCCGTAATTCTGGATATTGCTCAAAGAGATGGCACATTTCCGTATTTAGGGTAGCATCCGTAAAGCAATCAATGTCGATTGTCTTGATCCCGTATCGTATGTACTACTTCCTCTAAAGTTGGCAGCACCAAAACCGTTAATTGAATAGTCAAGAATCTGATCACACCATAAAATTGAGCTGATTATTACCTGATTTCTTACACTCAAGAAAAATTTTTTGCTGAATAATCATTGAGAATATGGGCACTATTTGTATTCGTAGAATTCCACACTACTCACATTGGAAACAATTGATACCTTACATTCCAAGGCTAATGATAATTTAAAGAAAAAAAAATCAAAGCAGTATTTGGTTAGTCGGAAAATTTAAAATTTCAAGTGAATTGATATAAATGGAGAGAACTCCCTGAATGTTCTGGAACAGGGGTAGCTGTCACCCTAGAAAGGGGTGAAAAATGATTTTTTTCATTTCCTACTTAACTGTTCCTCTCAACGAAAATGTCAGAATTGTAGACAATTGCAATTTTTACAACTTTCTCATGTAGCAATTTTTAACATAATCTCAAATTCATAGATAAAATCCCAAAAACACGATTTTTCGTTTTTAATTTTTTTCTGCAACAAAAATGTATTGATTTCGATGAGTGAAAATATATAGCCGAGTGTTCAGATCAATAAATTTGTTCAGCGAAATTTCAAAGTTTCAATTTTACGGATGCTCATTTTCTTCCTAGGAACCTCAACTTCATGATGGAATAAAGAATAAATTGTATGAAAAAATAATGTTCAAAACGAGAACAACCAAAAAATTTATTCTGTCGAAATCACTTTTTGAATTAATGTACAATGAAATGAAAAAACTTTTGTGTGAAAAAATATTGTTCTGAACGAGAAAAACCAAAAAACTTATTTTATTTTTCCAAAATCAATTTTTGTATGAATATATGTATCTTACATAATATGATGCTTTCAATTAATGCAAAGGAGAAAATTAGAACACAATTTAAAACCTACAATTTTACTGTTTTGGAAATATCTGAATTTCTGTTTAAAATCAGCTCATAAAAACGTTTCAAAATCTTTCCACATTTTTTATAAAATTATTTCACTTGATGACAATACATTTCGAGATTAGTTGCACGTGGTCAACAGTAAATAAAAAAAATTTGAGAGATCATTAAATCGAATTTTCTTCAAGGGTTTCTTCATGTCATGAAGTTGCAGAATCCTGAAAATATTTCAGAAAGAAAGATCATCGTCATGCCCCCCCAACATGCAAATTTTCATTAGAAATTGTGATCAGTTTTCCCATAAACGTCTAATTGGTCATCACCCTGTGTAGCCTTCGGGCATCTTGTACTTATATATTATCAACCATTTGCAAATGTCAAATTTGGCAATTTTTGTAATAAATTATGCATAAAAAAAATTGATTAATTCAATTGTCAATCCTTTTGTAGCCAAGTTTAGAATAAATGGGCAGAAAAAAGTGCCTTCATTTTAAATTAATCTGTCATTTTTTTCTGCTCAACGATGAAAAATTCAACAATATTTCAGTTGAAAAAATACAAAAATACAAATATTATCCATATTTCAAAACCAAGGGGAACCTTCAGAATGCGACAGCATTCTATCCTGGTAGTGGTTCAGGAGGTTCTCAATTCAAATTATCAGCTTGAAGACAAAATTTTGTGAGAAGATCTAAATCAAAATTTGCTCTTGAAACTTTGAAGAGAAAAAGTGTGGAAGCCTATGATTCTCAGCATTCTCTGTATCTCAGAAGAGGAGTAAACGTGTCATAAGTTTGGCCCCTGCCTTTTCCATTGACGAAACCTCATCAGAAAAATCGAAAATGGGACACAATTATAGTACCTATATTAAAAAATTAGTACCTATATTAAACTAACCAAATTTTCAGTTTTTAGAATGCGAAGCACAGCAGGGAGCTATCGAAAAGTTGTTCACCTTGAGTGTGAAGGCAGTAAATCTGACAAATACAAAGTTCCACTCAGGATTCAATTCAATCGTGGATGGCATGTTCAAACCTTTGGAAGTAATAGGCACCACGGCTGAGGATGGCGTTGTGGCCGGCACCAAATATTTCGGGAAAATGGTTAATTTCGTAGGCAAACAAGTCAAGACTGTGGCCAAGAAATTGCAAACTGGAGAGGAAAAATTCGTGGGATGCGTAAAGAGCGAGCAGTTCGATCCTGTGAAGAAGATTTTTCTGGACGTCTCCTCATGCGTCACTGGAAAATCTGATACTGTTAGTAAAATTGTACAAAATAGTTTGGTTCAAGTGAATTCGACTTATGGAATTGTCAAATCGCTCACAGCTCTACCCCAATGTCAGGGAGCCAAATGTTTTGCTGACTACACATCAGGTAAAGATTGATTAATTAATGAGTAGATGTTTATAAATTGATTTCTAAGGGAGCTTTTCTACGACAGAAGACCAATAAAATTGTTTTATTTTTGTTCCTAACTACAAGTAAATGTTTTTTTGTGAATATATTTGTTAAAAACGAACACAATGAGATTCAATAATTTTAATCTTTTCATGAAATAAATTACATTTACGAGGTAGTGCTTGAAAAATTAGTGCGAATATAAATACGAGGTTATATTTTTTGCGTTTTGCTGCTAAAATTTCAAACTGATCAGTATCTAACTTAGCCAACAGATGCCAGCTCTTATTCTACAGCATTTTTTATAATAAAACGGATTTCGCCAAAAATGTTAGTTACGAGGTACTGCGTTTTGACCCTCGATAAATTCTCTTTTAGGATAGTGGAATAAACTTGAATAGAAAAAATTTTCATCGGCTACAACTGGTGCCATTCAATAGAAATCCGAATGACAAATTGTTACAAGACTTTTTATTACTCAGCACAAAACATAGCAGACCATTTGATGGTCTATTCAATAATAATAATCTTCATTCACTTGTCTCTATTCAAACATCTACCTCGACATTTCATAGTGGATCATTTTTTTTCGCCATTCGTCTTTGGATAATAGCTAACTACGCCTCTGGAAATTCTGGAACGGATCTGATTAGTCCAGTAGATGACTTGTAATAATTTGAAGGAACCACACGATTTCATTTCAATCTACTGAAGAGTGATTAACATCAATTCATTTGTAAAACTCTACAACCTCTTCATCTTTTGCTCGTCCTATTCGCCTTTGTTACTCTATATTACCATATTCAGTGAAAAAAGTAAAGCATGTTAATTTTCAGGCATTATGGGGAAATTTGGAAGTATTGCACTAGGTTTAGGGTCAATTGGAAAAGATTTGACTACAGGAGTCGTCTCGATACCAATTACACTACCAACTTGTCTGATATCAAAACCAGCTATGAGTCCTGTGAAAATATTTGGACTACTTGGGGTGAATATCATGAAATGTTTTCAATCCGGTTGAATAAATAGAATAAATACCAAAACCTGCTCCAATTTACACTTATAATACACTATTACATAAATACAAAAAAGTCTTGTAATATTTCTTACCCCCGAAAAATAAAATCCTTCAATTCCATACACAACCTAGGCATTTCCTAGAAATAAATATTTATGCCTAGTGATTATCTTTCAAAAAATTCTCGACCCTGCATACAAAACTTGAAACATAGATACAAAGAATGGAAAATAAACATTTGATGTTGTCCACAGACTAGAGTGAGATAGTTGCTTAGTGTCGCCAATCACAATTGAAATTTTTGACTCTGACATCATTGTCACCTCAATTGTAATTGGAAAGGTAGGAGCTATATAAATTTATTTATTTTACGCCACTGCCTTAGTGTCGCGCTAGACAGAGAAGCATCGAATGTTTGTACAACAAGAAATATACTCCATTCACATTTATTTTATCAATCGGTTGGCCATGAAATAATTTTGCCAAGTCTTTGTAACTAGAACGGAGTAAGGTTGGCACTCATCAAATGTCGTTAATGTCATAACGCCGTTGCCACAACTAATAACATCAATTTATTTTAGGATTCAAGTCCGTTCATTCAAATAGTTATATACCCTAATATTCTAAAATCCATAATACGTCAGACGGTAGCGAACATATTCAATGTAAGAGAATTTATATAATGTTTCATCTGAATCTAAACGACTTATATTTCAGCTGAATATTTCCACAATGAGAAAGATTGTGAATGAAGAGGATGACAAAGAATTTCCTTCTATTGGGAGACCCAAAAAAGTGGTGGCATTTGAGAATTTTATGTCTGAGTGAATTTATGCGAAAAGTTTACTACAGGATTTTCGATGAATGCCATCGTAGAATAAGTTCCTGAAAATTGATTTTTCTATTTTTCATTTGACTTGTCCTATACATTGTAAATGTCTTAAGGTACCAATAAATACCCAATTATTATTATTATTATAATATATAATTGTATTACGATGAACAGCTACAAATACGCGCCAGTTGTCCTGCTAATTGTATTCATGTGAACTTTTTGTTCAAAGGTGAAGTTCATTTTGACTTGATTTTTGTTGAAGAATTTAACATTCTTGTAATTATCTGTTAATTCCTTCGGAAGATACCCATTCCCAACCACTGCATCATATGCAATTCATCTTCGGGTTAATATTTTTGAAATCTACAACTGATGTAACGTATTAAAACTTTTGCCAAAGAAGATAACGAACATTAACTCTCCTCAAGCTAGTGCATATTATGATATTATACTGATCTCATGTATTTTCCATGCAAACAACTGGAATTGGTATGCCTTCGGTTTGTATAAACTTCAATTATGTTCGTCACATATTTTCCGAAGAGATTCGACATTGTGATAAAATACGTAATAACAGAAACTTTTACGTAGAACGGGCAACATAGCATTGATTTAAAACCCAAAAATGTTTTGACAAGCAACCGAGTGCTAAAATAAAAGTGAATGGAGTATACATTCATAGCACGTCAATGTCCATTCCATGTATTTATGTTCCAAGATAAAAAAAAGTTAGGAAGGATAAGTATCCATAATATGAGAACATTTTCGAAATGCGGGGTATTTGATAACCACACGGCAAAAATGTAAATGGTTATTCCTTGGACTGGAGACTGGAGTTTTTAAACCACGACAAGTGTTCACACTATCACAATACTATCTTCTGGTGGGTGGAGATTCCCCCACCTGATGTTTTTTGATGATTTCTGATAAACCACTTCATTTCAAAGATCCCAGGAAACACACCTTGGTTTAGTATACGTCTAATATTCATCCTGATGGTATATTATTCGTTTTGGTCTATCACAGTACGAGTATTTTACGTCTATATTATACCATTTTTCTGTAGTAGGTTTATAAAACGTCTTTTAGCGTTAGCTATATATACCACAATATATGTTTTTTGCTTATCAATAGTTTTTTCAAGAACTGAAGATTATTTTTTGTTTATATACTTCAATTATTTTAAACTCTTCGTCATATTCATCAGTTATTAACGAAGTCTACAAGATCTCCGAATTATACGTCGAATATATTGTACTTTTCGACGTACTTCCTACACCTATATTAAACGAATATGTGATATAGGTTTTTGAAATGTCTATAAGTGGAAGTCATATATACATAATGAGATCTATTTTGTCTCCCAGTTGTGTTTTTACGATTGGAACAATATGCATCCTACAATATATATCGCTTATTTCCCAGCTTTAATAATTTTTCATAATTTATAAACTAGGTCTATAAAGTTCCACAAATTATACGACTATAAGTCGTACATATTTCAACCTACCTTCCTACTCCATGAACTTAGGTATATTAAACGGATATATGGTAGGTTTTCAATCTGTGTATTAGCGAATTTTTTTAACACTCATCATTGAGGTCTACACTGGACAAATATATGAAAGGTTTCAAATATGACTATTATTATAAGCCATATGTAGATACCTACTACATTACTTCTAGTTATCAGGGAGAAAAAACAAAATACTGGTCCTTTATTCATTATTGTCATATCGATATTTCTGAGTTTTATACACCTAGTACATATAGTTCCAAACATTCAAGTTTTTTGAAGTTGAAAAAGCGATTCAGATATAAGTGATATTACACATATAATATCTTTGATTAAAAAAGTCCCCCAATTCGACAATTCACAGCGTTGTCACATGAAATGAAATAATGTCCTGTCCACACACTGATTGCTTCAACCATCAAAGATTCTGCTGTCTATACTTGTGATCTGGAAAACTGAATGAGCCCTCTTCAATAACTATTCGCTTGATATAATTGTGGTCTACTAGTTCTAATTCAAACAAGCCTAGCAGATTTATGAGAATGTTCAAGATCTACTACATTTTCAATAGCCTGGCAACGTTGGTGCCATGTTTACGTAGGCAGAGGATTGAGGATCTACGCAGGCCCGACCGGCCAATAGGCAATTAGTTATCGTTACAATACACGCATGTGGCAGTCACGGCCGTGTTTCTATGCTATGCGGCATGCGCTGTTCGTAGTTAGAACGAACTAATATACGACAAGGAGAACGCCTTGTCGTCCATCTTGAAATAGTTTCGTAAGCTGTGTGTGTTTACTGTGTTTGTTTTGTCTGGAGGAAATTAATTGTACTTTGTCATGAGTGATTGAAATGGATTCTGATTCAACATAGCGATGGACATGTTTAAACATCTGGTAAAAAATAAAATGACATAACCGATTTCGAAGAAAGCTCTCCACTTTCAAGTCTACTAATATGATGAAAAAGATATTTGGTATGTTTAGTTCGACATGTTTTTTTCTCCTAAAACTAACTGAAATAATATTTTACAGAGGCCGTAGTGCTGATGTGGGTACATCTGATTGAAGCAATCTAAAAATATAGGAATAGACCTTTATATTTATTTAAAGAGGTGTGCTCAATGTATATACCTAAATTTTGAAAACTACTATTTTATTATTTTCTGAATAAATTGGTTTGAGACCCAAATAGTTTAAAATTTAGTTTTCCTAAAATCCGATTGACACTACGTTATGTCTTATTCGAAGCTATGAAAAGGATAAGTATGGAAGATGGTAAGATTGTTATAATAAATGTTGAAGATTGACTATATTCAGAACAGTAATATCTAACAACAAATAAGCCTAATGTTCATTTATACGATATTCGACAATATAAGCGATGATCCGAAAGTGCATTTATTGTTCTTTTAATTTATTATATTCGAAATCATCGATCAAAACATATTAATGCAATTTCGGATCATCGTATCGTCGGATATCGTATACATGAACAGTAGGTCTAACGTTGTTCAGAGACGTCTATTACTGATACTTAATTGTAGTACAAAATACGATTATTAAACATCTATTTTTGGTACATTGAAGTCGTTGAAATATAGTCTATAATATATAAGTTGTGAACGTTTATAGACGACTGGTTTTCGACGTAATTTCTGAATTACTTAAGTAGTCTAATAGACGTATATGAAATACGAGTATCAGACGTATATTAAATACGAATAGGAGACGTATATCCAGGATTGATTTTATACGTCTACCACGCGGACATTTGTCCTTCTGATTTTGGTCTAATGAAACCGTATTTATACGTCGGAATAAGTTGACTTATATATGTTTAATAAACGAAAGGTGGTTTCCTGGGATACGGGGTGAAAAAGAATTGCTTCATCCTTTTTCAATATTTTAGTATGATCGCTGAATTGGTGCACACTCGAGGTGGACCATACATATGGTTCGCTCGATACCAGGACTCAAACCTTTTGGATTATTTCTTGTGGGCTCATCCATGGTCATAAGGTTTCGATAATACAGTGGGGTTTAACGCATTTAGAAACAAATCTGGTGTATTTGAATGAGTTCGGCAGTCAAGGATGAGAAGATTGAATGCTTGTATTCAAGGTGGTTTAAGTCAGTTCGAAAATTTATTGTAGATTGAGTAAATTTCTATGTACCTCTTGATGATAAAATGTAAGTCTCGTAAATATTGTTCGCCCTGTACCTTCGAAATCAAGCGGTTTTAAAAAAAAAAATCTTAGAATAGTCTAGAGAATAACCTTTCGAATATTTACGCTATATATTCATATAGTGATACCTATATGGTATAGTGATATAGTGGTAACTTTCCCCTATGTTATTTTAACATATTCAAGTCCCATATTTTTTTCTGATTCAGAATATATAATATGCTTGGTGTCTCTAATTGTTTTTTCAATAAAAAAAGACTCAAAAACTAGTTTGGTCAAGTTGGCAGCCCATTTTCATTGATAATATGATAATGAACTTCATGCTTCAATATTGTGTCAGATTATTAAATGTCTCCACACACAGTCTTTGCCTTTAGTGGATTTCCTCAATTTTATTATTCAGATATTGATATTGCTAGTAGATAGTCTGAGTACCTATTAGTACCATATCCTTTTTAGGAACCTTCTCAAATTAAGACAGTTGTGGTAGTACTAGTATACCGGTGTGAAACTAGCAACGGAATATTCATCCACACTTCTACCGCAGCTATAGGTATATATGAATAAGTAGTGATGAAAATTCTCATAATTTCCTCATTTTTCGAGCATCTTCTCGAATATCCCGAATGAAAATGATTTTCAAAGTCTCTCATAACCTGAACTAACATAGAAGCATAAAGTTCATTTTCATATTATAAATGAACATAACCTGCCAAATTGACCGAACTAGTATTTTGACTTTTTTTATTGGAAGAACGATTTGAAACACGACTGATAGTATTCATTCTTAATCAGAAAACAAATGGACTGGAATATGTATAAATAATATAGGGTTTATTTTAAAAAAAATGACCACCGTATCACTAAAGTGGCGGACTGAAAAAAAATTTACGAATACGCCACTGCATTCTACATGGAAAAGTGTCTCTACAATGCAATATTTGTTTTTCGATATCACTGAAACTTTACGAAACAGAGGCACCAATTCGAAGAGACGAAAAATGAGTTTTCACTTATATCTTGAAAACAAAAGAAGATATAGAGGGATGCGGTTTTTGCCATTATCCATCTTTTGAAAATCGAGGTTGGCAATGTTCCATTCACTTTTTTCTAGCTCTTACGGTTACAGAGCTACCATTTAATACCATCGAATTTTGCTCACCCTGTACCTATCGAATATAGTACATAAGGATCAGATTTTTAATAGGTCTTTGCCCAACAGATTTCGCACAAAATGAGTCAATTGATACAAATTTCCAATAATGTATGTAGGTGGAAAATTTATCGTAAACTTTTTGTGGTACTACTAAACGAATTTCTGCGAAGTTTCGCGAAAGTTAACAAATAAACATACTTGATAGAGGATTAAGGTCTCAAGTGCAGATTATCTCCGAATAATACACATTGTAATTTGGGGGATATACGTTTTATGACATCAATTTAGAAATTCTGCAGACGCTTATGACCAGATAACGAAATAAAGTATCTATAAAACCATTGGCCCCGAGCCAAATTGCGCTATTTGTTTCCTAAAATCACGCGGTCCCTACAATGGCCATATTACACGTTTTGTGCTTTTTATTACTCCTGAATTACGTGGTGAGTACGAAGGAGCTTTCGATACAACTGCCCGCTAAAATTTATGACTACGATTTCGTTCGAATCCAGAATCGATTGGAACATAAGCGGAAACAGAAAACGTTTCTTTTCTTCAATTTTTTGGAAAGAATATACAGTTTCCAGATTGTATCTGTTATTAGTTAGGAAAAATTTTGATGAAAATGAGTTATACATGAATATACATGTCCTACTCATTCCTAAATTTCCATGTAATTATTCACTCAAAATTTCTTAATGTTCCTATAATTGTAATTCTTCAGTCACTTTCTTCATAATATTATAATTTCTTTCATCGGAAAACTGCATGGAAAATATGAACGATTTAATGATTTTCTCTTCTTGTGTCTCTTCAGATCAATGCTCCATAAATGGTTATATTTTCGGCCAATAACTAATTATGATGTAAAAGAAAATCAGAAGAATGAAATATTTACATTTCGATAGTGAGATTTCACTTGAAATGTTAGAAACAATATTTACAATACCTTAGTGAAAGACTGTAGGATGAATTCGAAAACCATACCACTATTCTCTATTCTCTGTATGGTAATCCGTATTAATCTGGGCCTCCATAATTATAAAGTTCACTACTGAAAATAACGTAGCGTGAGCGCAAAGCGCAGACGCAGCACCAAAAAAGTGGGTCTAGACAGCTCTCAAAGACAGAAACAAATGATATTATTTTTATTTTAAATTGTGCTTCTTTCAAGGATAACTGAGCCATGCCTTCCACACGAGGGCTGATACTTCTTTCAGTTCTTTTAAATGGCAAACCTAACTTTTTGTGCCAAAAATAGACATAATATTTTTTGTTGAAGTTGACTTGGTCATTAATGGGTTTTTTTATCAGCCTTTATCATTATCGCAGCGTACTTGTTAAACATAATGAATTTGAATGTTTACTTCTTTATGTAGTGTGAGGTCAAGGACATATACTTCAGGAGTCACCTCAATTCTGACCCCTAGAAGAGGGTGCATGACAAACTCCTCGATTATATAGGTATGCGTTTTTTGTGGAGTAGAATTCGATAAAAGATGAAAGAACTTTCGGTATGTACATTCAAAGACGAGAAAATGATGTTAGCAATTTTCAAATCCAATTTCATTCAGTGCGATTCGTTAATTTTTAAGCGATAATGCATTCAGAGAACAGATTACACTCAAAAGCGTATCGCTTCAACCCTTAGTGGTACAACCCCAAACCCTATTTTTGAATAGAGAACCTCGATTTTCGACTTATTCACATTTGGATTTTGAACAACATTTTTTTTTCCCTTGGAGCATGCTCTATAAATCCATCGAATTCTAACTCATTTATTCTGCAATTCGGATGATGAATGTGTTTTAGGTACGATTCCCACACTGATTATTTTTGAAGAATACGAGGATATATTGAAATATTCTTAGCCTACTATAGAAACAAAAAAAATTTTAATGTCAAAATATTTTATTACTCAACATGTTCTCCTCTTGATTGGATACATTTATTACAGCGAACCTGCAACGTCTCGAGACCTTTCAAAAAAAAATGTTTCTTCTTGCTCTGCAAACCAGACCTCCACAGCTCCTATGACCTCCTCGTTGGAAGAAAATTTACGACCTTTTGAACTTTTTTTCAATTGAGGAAAGAGATGATAGTCGGATTGAGCCAAATCTGGAGAATGAGGGGCGTGTTTTAGTAATTCAAAGCCTAAATCGCGAATTTTTTGCATGGAAACATGAGATTTGTGTGCAGGGGCGTTATCCTGCAAAAGTGCAAAAACACAACACCTTTGGATAGCTTTCCGCGTCTTTTCCCTTCAATTTTTTTCCGTAGCGTGGTCAGTAATGTCGAATAGTAATCTTCGGTTATCTTTCCACCCTTATCCAAAAAATCAATCATGATTACTCCATGGCAATCCCAAAAAACTGAAGCAAGAACTTCTCCAGCAGATTTTTTGACACGAAACTTCTTAGGTCTTGGAGAACCAATGTGTCGCCATTCCATCGATTGTTGCTCTGTTTCTGGATCGTAGAAATGTACTCAAGTAACAATTCGGTTTAAGAAATCTACATCGTTTTCAAATCGAGCACAGATCGAACGCGATGCTTCTATCCTTGCACGATTTTGGTCAACATTCAAACATTTGGGGATCCATTTTGTAGCAATTTTTCTCATGTCCAAATTGGATTACCGACAAACAAATAATCTAGTGGTCCTGCAACGCCAAATTCGAGAATATTCCACTGAATTAACTCCCCATATAAATTTAACGAAATTAGGCAACTCTTATTGGGTTTTGTTGAGTAAATAAGTGTGTATGCCGGTTACTTGCTCTTATAGAATTTTATTATTTCTAGATACCTGAGGGTGATTTCACACCTGAGGAAAATTTGATAGCTGACAAAGTGGTCTCAAGTCTACATCTTCTACAATCTGTGATCGACACCGCTAACACAACTCTTCTCTCCATGAAAAGTATCCAGTCTAACCTCATCATATCCACACAAACTGTTATAGAAAAAAACGAGAAAGATATAAGCTTACAAATATCTGCTTTGAGGAAAAATGTCAGCAGCTTGAGATCTAAGAGAAGTAAAACCATTTTGGACAGATGTATAGATGATGAACAGCCTATAGACATTTTAGTGGAGGCGATTTCGGATGAGATAAAACAATGCATAACAGTGGCTCTTGCAGAAAACGTGAATATTATCAGTAACTGCATAGTGGAGGCCCAAACCTTCATGGATTTACCGACGAAAGTAGCTGCAGATTTACAGACTTGCGGAGGTTCAAAGCAGTGCCTCTTAGCTTTATCCATTGATGCCGTGAATGAAAGTATGGAAATTCCATCTAAAGTTTTGGTTCTCACAGCCAGGGTTCAACAGCTTGCGTATCACGCGTTGTCCAACATAAATGGTTGTGCTGTGAATGGTTTGATAAATGTGGTCAAGCAAGGAATAGCTGTCGTTGAAGATATAGTAGCATGTATCAAAATGAACTATTGAAATTTACTATTGCATTATCATTATCGATATTTTTTCGAATAACTCTTGAATGTTTTGTATTGAAGTTTATATAACTCTTTATGACTCTATCACGAGATTAATTTGTTAGAAAGACTGAAACATTGAATATTTCAGTTGGATAACTATAAAAAAAAGTTTTTCATTTCATACCTGAAATACTGGCCGTATCCCCTCCAAAATGAAAAAATGAATGTATAAAGCATTTGTTGAGTTCATATAATCCATAACTTCAAAACGGTTCATCCGAATCATCGCCATTCATACCAGAAAAATCTGAAATTTCTTGTTATAAAGAATATGAAAAGTAACTGATATGAATTGGGTACTCAAATTGTAAATGAATGAGTGATGCTAGCATAGATACACAGTTTGTTCCATAAACATAATGTCAAATTCAGAATATTGATCTCTGATTTATAGACGGAAAGGTCCTGTAAGCTTTTCCTTTGTCCGGAAATGCTTGCGGGTTCCAAGATACAGGGCGTTTCATGTTTTCCAACTAAATATCAATTTCCTCGATATTTTCGATATAGACTCTTGTATCCTAGCTGGAGGTGGCCATTTTCAAAAATTAATGTGAAGCTTTTTGATGTAATTAATCATTGTTCGATTCCTCTTCTTCTTCTACGTGCGGTGCCTCACTGGGCTGAACTGAGGCCTAGTGACCCACCGTCCGCTTATAGTTGGAGAGGCTCAAACCCTGAGACACGCTGACAAAAACGCCACAAGTCGACAGAGAGGACTCTCATTATAGGAATTGTAGGTGTTGTGTTTCCCAGGTGTGTCATCCTTAACTCTTCAAGGTTGCTGCAGATGAACAGAATATGTTCAATCGTTTCATCAGTGCTCCTGCACCAGCAGCAGAGGGAACAGCCAGTCAGTCCCATTCTGTTTGCTGTTTAAAACAAATGGCCAGTCATTGCTCCAGTCACTAGATTCAGTTGTTTCCTCTCAAGAGCCAAGAGTTTTTTGACCTCAGGTACAGAGGACGGTCTTTCAATGAGAAGCCTCGACTGCCTTACCACCACCTCTCCTGTTCCATTCAGAGGAAAGTTTCCTGTCTAGCCATCTATTGAAGAATTTCTTGACAGATGTACGACAGATAGGCAGCGCCAACAAAAGCTGAGCTGGCTTCTCGCTTAGCAAGTATGTCTGCCTTCTCGTTTCCCGGAAGTCCTGCGTACGCCGGACACCAGATAACTGTCCCAATATGACCAGAACCCAGTTCTCGCAGAGCCTCCCTGCATTCCTCTACTAGGTGTGAGATAACCCTTTCCTCAGAAAGGGATTTTAGGGTTTCCTGACTGTAACAACAAATATAGATATGTTAAACGGAGTACCCTCTGCGGAGATTCTCCAGTTTGCAGGCCAGAGTAGTAAAGGCTGAACTGTATGCTGTTCAGCCTTCACTATGGAGCAATCCTTTCCTAGGGGGATGGACAGATTGAAACGAGGTCCCACTATTCTCCCTTCAGTTAATAACAAACGGTTTTCAATTTTCTACGGATTCTGAAGAAAAAATTCTTTTTGTTCTAAATCGAATAGAAATTGTAGAAATGAATTTGATTTTCGAAAAATCCACTGGCGTATCACCTTTTTCTTCAAACTCATCTACCCTCCACCACTCATTGAGGGTGCATGACAAAGCTCTCGCGTAATTTTAAATAAAAAATTTACCTGTAAGATCATTTCTGTTGAAAATAGTGAACATCGAAGATGAACATTTCACCATTTTTTTTAAATTCTAATAATTCTCGAAATCCTTGCTTATGTAAACGTAAACTGTGGATATTTCAGGTCGTTTTTGAATATTTTCCTGCTTTGATCCAAGAATTCACAACAAAAAATTTAAACTAATCAAATAATAAATTAAAGCCAAGATTTACGACGTAAAAATTAATCTTCTAGGATTAATCGTGAATTTTGCTCTGGCATCGGTCAGCTACGGGCCTGTGTGTTTGTTTCAATTCGAGGGCCAAGAGTGTCATCTGTTTAAACCTACCATTAGCCTGAGCTGGACTGTAAATTATCCCTACCCCCCTTGCATATTCGTTTACATTGTGGTCCTGAACCCAAAATGGCGGCTAATAGCCCACTAATCGCCTTTCGTCCATGACGCAACGAGACGTTCTTTTTTACGTGCAACCTGCGGCATTGTTGGAGTTGTTATTTATGTTGGAAACATTTGTTTTTCCCCTCGACGCTTTCCTGCATCTAGTAGGTCAGGTAAGTAACATTGTTTCGGGGCACTTGGCGGAATCCGCCATTCATGAATATGTAAGAGGAAGATTGTTATTTGTGTAGCTCTGGCTTCTAGCGTAATATATTGCAGGATGGATTCGGATTTATCGTTCTGGTGAACACTGGGTTATTGGAAAATGTCACGCCCTCTGAGTCAGAATATCAAAGTTCTACATGCCCTCTCTGATGTTGGAACTACGAGGAAAATCATAACTGAATTGTTTTGCGTCAAAAATGACATGCACAAAAGGAGGGATTCGAGCCCTAGGCACTTATTATGACAGATACCCTCCAGGGATGCGGAAGTGATTTGAATCTGTTCATGAAGGGAGTTACTGCAATAACAAAAACATTTAGAGAAATTGATGAATTACTGTTTATGGAATAACGAAATAGCTATACTGACTTTCTGGTATTTCTGTTGGTATGTTCGTTAAAATTATAGTTATCCATTATTATACATTTACAGTACTTAATGAGAATCAATTCAGACACAAATAGCACCCATCGATATAAATATCAACAAACCCAAAACGAAATAACCACTCATCATCATTTAGGATGTCGATGGAAAGACCATTTCATGAGAAGAATAGATGCTGACCATGTTTTTGGTCTTATTCGTCAGTGCAGTACTTGATTAATTTTAATCTCGAAAGAGAACGGTATGGAACTGACTGAGCGGTATTTAGTAGGTAAGGAAATTCAACTCAATTACAACTCCTTGATGAGGTGGACTCTCCGTCGGCCTCCTGAACGATGCCGGGGGGCACGTTCGATTCAATTCTTATATTCGGAGTTCAAGTTGATATTCGAATATGTTGAATACTATTGAGGATGATTTTGTCATTGATGCGTTTTTTCGTCAACCCTTTTCTCATTGTAGCACTGAAATAAAAGCCTGTTGAGTCTTGGACTCAAACAAATATTTTAACGGTAGATTCTTGAGGTCAATAGAAACACTATTTTCCTATACCATTTTTTCCGATTCAGTCCTGATAAAAAAATGTAGCCATTTCACGTCTTCATAATGAATAGTGCCCCCCCTAGGAAAACTAAATAACCTTCAGAATAACTAGATAAATCTGTGACACTGCACATCTGTGGAAATTTCAAACAGATTTGTATTCAGCCAAAGTGTCCAATTTTTCAAATTTCACACATACTTTTTAATATATAAGTTGTGTTTTAATGGGTTTAAGGTCCGAAGGTGACAAAAACCAATTATTTAATTGCCGACAGTTTCGATAACTTTTATTATCATCATCAGGGCTAACTAAGTTTTGGTTTTTCTAGTCTAATTAATAAAATATTCGGAAAAGAACGAACATGGAACCCCTGAATGCACATTCCCAAACGATAAACTGTTTATCGTTCGTGAATTTGCGGACCTTAAACCCATTAAAACACAACTTACATATTGAAACAACAGGGCATCATAACCCAAAATCACGTATACTTTTTAATTTTTGAACATCAAATTACTCGAAAACGGCGCATTATACGAGAAAATATGAAGGATACTTTTATTTCACAAAACGTTCAAATATTCATAAGATAGCGACCAACTTAGTTTCAAGAGTTGGCTTTCTCGAATTTTTGGTATTTTTATGGTACGTAATGGTCATAATGAGAAAACTGGAAGACGTGGGTGATATCTGGTGTTCGAAAAGGATTAATCAAATAAATGAAAAACTATATTCCGAATTTCATTTCATTCGATAAAACCGTTTGTGAAATAAAACTGAAAATAACATTTTTTTATGGTTTTTTAACAGCCTGTATATATTAAACAGAGCCGATTCGGAAAAAATGGGAAAAAGTGTTTCTTTTGACCTCAAGAATCAACTGTGGAAATATTTGTACGAGTCAAAGACTCACCCTGTATATAGGGTTGAATTCATTGAATTAAAATTTTTACTTTTGTGTTACTAAAAACATGCCCTTTTAGTATTATAGTAGTATATGCATTGAAAATGGCAATTAGAAATGAAAATATAAATGTAATTCTTAATATGAAATACAGTATGTTGAAAGAGTTTCCCTTCTCAGCAATATTTCGGCTTACAATTTTTCGAGCATTCATCAGGATTCTATGAAAAATATAATAATTGACAGTAGGACAGTGGCATACTGGACTTCGGTAAGAATGTGAAAGAAGGAAAATTCTTGTCCGAAAATTTGTATTTTCAATTATAATATTTTCCACAAAATCCTGATAGAGAATGAAAAGAGGACAGTTTTCCAACATAATGTACATAGTTTCTGTTACATCTTTTAAACGTTCCAGTATTATTAATCATTCATGTATTCGAAAATTGATGCGTTCTACATCTTAAATCAAATAAAATAAAGATTTCGTTGGCCCAATTTGTACGAACTTTTAGATGAGCCCAACTCACAACCATAATTTTAAATTAAATTACAGAAGAAAATCTTCAAAAGTTCCATATGAAGATCATATATTTCAAAACTGTTTGTGTGTGCCCAACTTTATTATGAAAAGCCTTAATTATCGATGATGTTGGTACAGTCCAGTCGTTTAAAAAAATGGAAAAGTTGGCGCCTCCATTTAACATAGTTTTTGTTGAATCGAAAGCTGTGTGGAGGAATACTAAGAATTCTGATTTATGGAAAAAAATAGAGGATTAGGATTAGGGGAAGGAAAAACACAATATGGTTGTAGCTCTTGTCAGGAGCTATCTATGTAAGGACTTTGAAGTGAGCAAAGTTTTTGAGTCTGAAAGGATGATTTGTATAGCTGATTACATATAACTACTTTCAAAATAGTTCTATGAATAACTTATTCGAAATTCAAGCGTCAGATGAGATCATAAATGATGTTCCATTATCTTTGGAAGACTTGAAGTCTCTGACAGAAGAAATCCACGCAAGTTTCTGGAAGTGTTAGTGTTGAATATTATTTTGCTATTGTACATAGAAGAATACTCGAATGATTATCAAGAACATGCTGTGAACCTAATCATCAATTCATCAAATTTGAGAACAACAAAATATCATATGAATATTCTTTAAAAACAGCCTTTATTTCGGGAAATGAACTACGTCGTCATAGAACACCTTGTATAAGTTCAGAATTTCACTAAATTTCGACTTCAAAGTTGGAATTTTACTGAACTGTAGGAATTTCTACCACTTAAGCAGAAGCATTTAGCGAAAAATATTTTTTATAAGTAAAAGTATTATGTGACACTTCAACGCCTTCCTAGAACTTCAAAACAAACAAAAACACGACATTTTAACGGAGGCGATAATATTAATGCAGACCAGTGTTATCTACGTGATGAAATTTTACTCAAGTAGCTGATGCAAGCACAATGGACATCGGAGCACCACCCCAAGTCGACAAATCTCCCCAAATGAGGAAAATGTGAAAGAACGGAAGCTACTCCCAGAAAAAATATACCACATAGCCGGAAAGAACAGTTATATTGATGAACGGATTAGGCACGTGACAACGTGAGTCATCGCTGGGATCGCGGTAAGAATGTTTGCGGATCCTTTTCACGGAAAAGACGCAGATAAATATCCTTGATCCCCTAGAGATATAATGTCACGTCAAAATTCGCTCCACTACATTTATGTTTTAGACGGTTCGGCACAAACCTTATACGGACAGTCGGGCTCACAATTTGATTTGTGAAAGATGAGGACTGGACCTATAGGAGGGTAATTCACAAGGGCGCTCTAAGAACCAGAGATTTTTTACTTTTAAAACAATTTTACTGAACTTTCGGTTGAATATTCTTTATTTAATGAAAAACAATGGTCGCGGTGCACTAATAATGCAAAAATAGTATGTATTCGAAATTGAGCGGGTGTTTACTGTTTACCTGGAGGTTACAAAATGGCGTATGCGTCGGGATATCAAATTCAAAAATACTTGACACCTATGAGTGAATTCTCAATGAAGGATGCTCAATATGCAATCAATTCAAATCGCCATCGATGAAGAGATAAGAAGAAATAAGCAGCAAATGAAGTGGGACACCTAAAAAATTGTCTTAGTATGACAAGCTTTAACTGATGGTGGTGATAATCTGATGCCTCAGCCAGCATGATTAGTGCACAAGTATCGTCAAAAACGAAAGCTTCAACAGTATTGAATTCCTCCTAGATCACCAGACATCAACCCTATTGGATGAAGTTGGTGTTTTTCCTGAAGGAACGTTTGCGGCTAGAAACTCTCACGGGATCTTTTTACCAAATCCCAAATTGAAGGCCAATGAATGGAACTCATTTCATTTGAAGCTTCCTCCGAAGTGTTGTTCAACAAAACTGTAAAAAATTTCAAATGAAATCAAGGTTTTTTCTCGTTTCTTTAGCTCATATAACTCATATGCACGCCACTGCTTTTTATTAGTTTCATTACACATTTTTCCTTCATGCAGTTCACACTTAATATATGATATTGTTTCTCAACAAAGGCGAATTTCACAAAATGTAATGTCAAAAAATACATCATTTCTGAATTGCCAGCCAAAAAATTTTTAATTTTCGCTTCACTCTATTCACACCTTCTACAAAAGGGTGAGCTTGAAAAAAATTACCTTTGGCCAGTTTCGTGAAGACTGAAGGCGGAAACAGACAACCATTACGTCACGTGATATCATGGCTGCCCATGTCACGTCAAAAAATGTGGTTCAAAGTTAGTCCATGTATTTTAAATAGCTATCAACTGTCTAGAGCCATACTGATGATGTACTTCAACGCATGATATCACATAAGCTCATGTGACGTTATAGCAATCATGAAAGATTAATGATATATTATACACTACAGTTCATTCTTTCAAAGTGAAAATTTTATTAGAAAAATGCATAAAATGATCATTTTAATGATTTATTTTCTGCACCAGACTGAAGGAAAGCACGGTTATAGCTGATCTATACCACAAAGATGAACACACAACAAATAGAAAATACCCCACACAAACCCTATTGAAGGCACTAGAGAAAATTTAGTTTTTTTTTCTTTTTTTTTATTGATAAATATCATACGTACATATCCATTCAATAAGTTATAACATATTATAGCATTAACTCAAATTTGTAATCACTGTAAATTATGGGCTGAAGGACCTCAGGTCAATGGCTATTAAAATAAACTTTTTCTCTCTCTCTATTTTCTGATGAAGAATAACTTCGCTGTGTTGTTTCTTTGAATTGTCAAATCCTGATTGATTATTTATGTTTCTTAAAAATGCCTCACCTATTTCACTTGATTTTATTGCTTTCTCTGGAAACTTTTTCAGTAGGAAAGTGAGATGTTATTTTATGGTGATTTAAATCTTAAATCTTAAATGTTATTGACAAAAATAAGTACAACCAGAACTCAATCAACGTTTTTCAGCGATTAAATTTCAAGTTTTGGATTGCTAAACTTTCATATTTTCAAGAGAACTTTGTGCTTCTTCTGTAAACATAAAATAAAAAAAAAGATCATAGTGGTATATCGTTCAGGTTATAATCACAGGTTTAGGACTGAACAATAACAACCCTTTAAAACAAAGTCGACGTTTCGTCGATATATTTCGACTTTCTCAAAACTAAAAAAAAATATTGAAACAGGAATAATAGAACAAGAACACAAACAAATCATTAAAGTTGTATCTTACCTAGTTTTGTTAGTTGTTTAAAATATGTATAAAAGTCATAATATGTGCAGAAAGTAGAAGTGAACTACCTTTATTCAAAACAACAGTCAAATAATAAAACAATCCTAAGAACTCTGCCACATAGCATCTAGGATAACACAGCGAAAGAAAACAATAACACATAGATGACGAATAGATACAATGTCGCGCATCTGACGCACACACGATCAAACAAAACAACTACTAAACAGTAGTTCATCTCAACGATTAATGATTTGTTCGTGTTCTTGTTCTATTATTCCTGTTTCAATATTTTTTTTAGTCTTGAGAAAGTCGAAATATTTAAAAGTTTTGATATTTTTGATGACCTTGGTATCAATATGTATTAGTGATTAGAGGTTTCTTTTAGGTCGAAATTTCAGAAACTCAATTAGACAAAATGCCGACGTTTCGATTTTATTTTAAATCATCTTCAGGGCTCTAAAACAAATGACAAACTTTATAGTAAAAACAAGTAAAATTCAAAGGAATAGAGAATAGAAGTCTCGAAACAGGAACATATAACAACTACTGAATAAGAACATTAATCAGACTAACAAAGTAATAAATATGATGAAAAGTATCTTTGAAATTATCACATATATACAAATAACAATTAGAAGCTACTCACATTGCCAGTTGGTCTCTATTGTCAATTCGAAAATTAAAAACAACGAGGATGAAACAATAAAAGACATTATATGGTTGACTAACTTGTACGAAATAAAATACGTCAAGGAAAACGAGTCGGACGGATGACATTCAGTGTTAATCATCTGATAATTATCAAATAAGAAAAACGAAATAATGTGTAGGTAAATTCAAGCGAACACGAACAATACAAATCTGTGGATGTTATAAATCTCGTATTCTCTGTATGAGATCAAAATAGGCCGTATTCAAGTTGTCAATGTCGCTTCTCTTGTTAACAGAATTCGCATCTTTTTTAATTTCAAGCATTTCACAGAACAATCTTTTTTTCAAGTTGGTTTGAGTATCTAAAATAGTGACACCTTCAAAATCAAAGGAGTGTAACGTATTCAAAGTATGTTCAGCTAATGCTGTGTTATTATCTTTATTTTTAATGGGATTGCGAATATTAACACAGTCTCTTTTGTGTTCAGTTATCCTCGTTTTAAGGTATCTATTCGTTTGACCTATTTATACCTTGTTGCAATCACGGCAAGGTATTCTATAAACAACATTTGATCTTGAGTCTAGTGCAGTTTTTGACTTCAATCTGGAATAAAATGCCTTAACTGTATTGACCGGTTTGTACGCTATTTCTACTATTTCATCTCTTAGGAGATGACCGACCCTCTCAGATAGCCCTTTAATATAGGGAACCTTGAAAAATCTTTTCGCCGTGGAGTGTGTTCTGGGGTGATGCGTATCATTTTTATTTAAAATTCTCTTAATCAGTGTTACAGGATAATTGTTTTTTATCAAGAGACTTCTGATTTTATTCAAATTATCACAACGAAACTCCGTGCTAGCTAAACGGGCAGATCTGAATTTGAGATTTTCTATAAGGTTTATTTTTTGTGTGAAAGGATGTTGAGAATTAAAATTCAAAAATCTTCCAGAAAAGGTTGGCTTATGATACCAGTCCGTCTTTAATCCGTCTGATGACCTAATGACAAGTACATCCAGAAAAGGTAATCTGTTGTTATTCTCGATCTCTGAGGTGAATTTTAAGCGTTGATGAAAAGAATTGAACGCATTAAGAACAATATCAATGCTGTCGGCTGGTATTGAGGTGAAAATATCGTCAACATATCTTTTAAAAATTGGAACCTCGAAAGGTAACTGCGACAAAGCGAAATTCTCTTATTTAAAAGAGTTGTTATTGTTCAGTCCTAAACCTGCGAATATCCCTGAACGTTATAATGGAAGGACGTGAAATACAAGTTGAAGAATAGTGGTATATGTTTCCATTTGAAAAACGGAAGTTTGATGGGGTTGTGACTGAGGTGTTGAAGTTTTACTGCCAAAGAATGAGAGTATTTGAAAATCAATTCACGGTTTCAGCGTTTCAATTTCAAGTTATTAGTCGAAGAAGAATGGATCTTATTCCAGACATATGCCCAACCCTGTATATTATTATAAGTATCTATTCAAGGACATCTTCTTCATCGAAACACTATTTATTCACTCTTCCTTTTCCATGCATGCGTGGAAATTATATCTGAAGTAAACAGAAGTTTTTCCTATAAATGTCAAAATTGACTTCATGACTTCCTATAGAGGTCGAAACATGTAGCCTTTTTATTATTGAAAATTTTTTTGAGTTGACATAGAGCTCATTCATTTTCATCCGTTTTATGTAATAAACTGCGATACGAGCAGAATGGATCACGTTTGTATAAAAAATGACTTGTTTTCATAATAGGTTGTTGTTCAGTAGAAAAAAACAGAAAGCCTCTTCCTTCGTGAATCTCATCGTATACCCCTCGAATGAACTCTAGATTCTAGAATGTTGATCCTCTCCTCTCATTCATAACTCCATATCCGAAGTAGAGTTTTTAGATTCTGTAACATGGTGTTCCATTTTTGGGAATGAAAGTTCGACCCGCAAATAAAACAAAAAACAAGCATCCGCCTAAAATGGTTGTGCTTGTTAGTGAAACGCATCGAAAGGATGCTCCGGAAGTGCAGTGGATTAAACTAAAAAAAGCATTCCGAATGTTGATACAATACGACTGGAATATGATACAATGTTGGATGCAAAATGTGGAACATTCGGATGTGTAAATCGCTTTCGTTTGTTGGAGTAGGTTAGAATTCTGCTGATAGATCAGGAAATGGTGGAACTCTATTGCTGTAATGTATAAAGTCGGGAAATGATGTTTCACGAGTTTGGGATTCCACATGAATTCGCAGGAAGTTCGAATTGACTGAAGCTTTTTCCACGGATTGAAGAGGAACCGGATGATACTCATCAGCAATAACGCGCTGCTCGGTTTTATGACTTCCAATTCCCTACAATTCTGATGAGTAATCAACCCTTAGTCTCCAATTATCTTCTGCAGATATTTCGCATTTTTTAAACTCTTTCCATTTTCGAACATTCTCAAAACAAACAATGAATTGTTGATTCATTTATAAACATTTTTCCCCCTTTTTGCGGGGTTGCTCTTTATATATTGAAAGCTGGCCATACTGGTATTGCCAGGTGAAATCTGCATTCTTGAACTGTGGCATTTTTTTCCCAGCAATATTCGTGTTGCTGATAGGAAATTGAAAATTTTATTTCAGCCAAGAAATGAATTGAATTACAAAAATTCTCGAGATATTTATTTTTACTTTCGATATGGTATTATGCAAGAATATGGTGATGCCGTTGAAATAAATTTGAATTATTTACCTACTTTACTCCTCATTCACTCACTCGTGAAAGACTCTTCAAGTGACTCATTCATAAGATAAACAACATTTTCACACAAAAGTTGAAGTTATTTAAAATTATCTTCTCTATAACTTCACCTACTGCCTATGCTACGCCACTGCTAATGGACTCAGTTCTGTCAATTGGTCTTGACCTTGCTACTTGCTACCCAATACTTCATCGCCCTTCCAATAGGATTTGAACTGAATTTCTCATCCTTCCTTAACCTCTACAAAAAATGACTTTCTGATCATTCAACTCGGGAGGCTATCTAGCTGTGTTTCGGATTGTAGGTATATAGATGTAGAGACAGTCAAATCGATTGGACCATCGAATACTCACAAAATACGAAACCATATAACACATCTGCTGAACAGTTCCTGGTCTAGCAATGAAAACAAATTTTTTTTTCGACAAAAACATATTTTTACCATTCTTGTGAAACGAGTTATCTTTTGCCTCAAAAAGGGTTCAGTTTTGGCCAAATCTTTTTCCGTTGAGCATTTTTTTCAAGTTTGCGAACAGGTAGCGGTCGCTGAGAGCTAAATCTGGGGAATAGGGTGGATGCAGGACCAATTTAAAGCTCACTTCGTGGAATTTGGCCATGGTAGCCAACGATTTGTGACGAGGTGCATTGTCCTGGTGAAAAGGCACTCTTTCTTTTTCATTTGTGGTCGTTTTTAAGTGATTTCTTGCTTCAACCGCACCAATAGCGATATAATATAATAATTGTAGTCGATGAACGGATTTCCGTGCTTATCCCAAAATACGGACGCCATAACCTTGACAGCCAACTGTTGCGCTTTTGGCTGCTTTGGACCTTGTTCGCATTCAGCTGACTGCTGATTTGACTCTGCTATGTAGTAGTGGATCCGTACTTCATTCACCTACCGGCAGAAACATCGTTTTATTCCGATAAAACAAATGCAAAAAACTCCCGGAATCGTCGACACGTTTTCTTTTTCGTGCATTGTGAGCAAACGCGGCACCCAAATGCACAACAGCTTTCTCATGGGCAAATTCTCATTCAAAACAAATCCCACTCATTCCATTGATATCTTCAAAGTGTCAGCTATTTCCTCCAACTTCACTTTATGATTGGCCAATAGGATTTTGTGGACTTTTTATGTTTTCCAGTGTAACAACCTCTTCTGGATTTCCACACCGTGGTGCATCTTCGGTGGTTGTAAAACCACGTTTAAACTCTGCATACCAGTTAATGATGATTTTTCCCGAAAAGCAATGTGGAACCAACACACGAAAGTAGCATCACTCCAAGTGCTATAACTTGTAAAGAAATATTTGAAGTGACATGAAATATTGACATAAAAAAAGATGTTACCTACTTCCTAAAAATAATAAGGATTTTGTATCTGACTGGCTACCTTAGGTCAGACCAGTAACTTTTCAGCCGATGTGATACATGTAGTGGATTTATCCATATCAGCCGGATAATAAACCATTCGGCAGTTTCGATGTTTCAATGTAAAGAAAAGCTTAAAAAAGTTACCTAATAAATATTGAATTTTTACTGTTCTTTTTCACATTATTGGAAACAGGAACTTGAGCCCATTAAAAACATTGAATAATTGTATCATTTGATACGTAGTGCTGAAAAGTAATTCTAGGTACTTGGATTCTCGAATGTAAACGAACGAAATTAATTCAAATGCATAACACCCCCTGATATTGAAGCAACAAATGTTGCAATCTGAATCGAACTAAAAAACCATCACCATCACTCAAAGTATTAGCAGGAATACCATCTCGTAGAGAGAACGTAGATGCTGACCATGGTTTCGGTCTCAACTGACCTCGTCAGAGCAACACACCTCCTACCTCGACGACAATGGAATGAACTTATTCGTGCCAGTAGCGGTTATGATGTAGAAATACGCCCTAGCAAAATCTGGCAAGAAACAATCCACTCCCCTAACTTTCAGAATGCAGATGGCAGATGGTATGTATCATATCAAAATCTCACATAACAGAAATCGTATATTACGATAATTAAGCAGGGAGCTAGCGTTGAAAGGTTCGAAATCATGACAGTAACCGTTCTTCCCTGGACAAGAAAATAATAAATAGTCAAGGCCGTCAGGAGTACGCAGCTGAATGATGAACGAAATTAATCTAGATGCATAACACATAAAATCCGCTGATACTTAATTAACACATGTTAAAAATTCACTCGAGCCAAGGTTTCGGTCTCATTTGACCTCATCAGAGCAGCACGACTCCTACCTATCGACGAAAATAGAAATTGATTGATGGCCCCCCTCAGTCGACGGCTAGCTAGCTAGCACCAACTCGATTCACTTGCAGTATGTATCCTATCCTATTGCTCGAACTATCAGAGTGCAGAAATCGTATATTACGCAGGAAGGGAGAGCGCGGAAAGGTTTGAAGTCATGGCAGCCTATGTATACTTTTGAGATACCTGAAGAATTCAATCTTTCTGAAAGAATTCATGAAATGAATACGATAGGAGTAGGTCTCTATTGCCATGAAAAAGTTGATATGGAGTTATACATTCGATCGTTAGAGTCTTGAAACAGAAATCTATATGAATACATGGCATTCATTGCAGAAACCAATCGGCAATTTCAGTCAAACAACTTCAATTTCACATTTTTGGAAATAAACTCAATTCATTTCTTCTCCCAAATGAATCATCGTTTTGAACGAAAATAAAAACCAACAAATGAAATTTATTACCTCATCCTTACAAGGTAAGAAATCCTTAGTGTGTCTCTTCATTATCTGGATTCTTATAACGATAAAGAAGGAATGAAATTATCGATTTCCAATCACTTAAGGACAACTGATCATTTTCGAAAATATTTTTAATTCAAATTTCAACTTCCTCTTATTGAAACATTTGAGGATGGTAATTTTTTTAATTTTTTAGAATTGAGTAAGTGACTGGAAAATACATAGCGTATTGAAACAATTCAATCATAAAAGGGAATCAATTTCATTATTGTTCCTACTTCATTTATAGAACTATTTTAGTACGGTTCCAAATACACATGAAATATAGGGGGAGTCCGGGAGACTTGCTCAGGTAGGAGACTTGAACCACCTCAAATATTTCAATTCAAATTTCGCGCTACCGGTATCGTAAATAGCTTGCGACCATGGACTAATAAATTATTTATTTGTCTATGCTTGCGACATACTCGTAACAAGGAACAACTAGTGGCTCCTCCATTTTGACCGCCATCAGAACAGTTCGGGAATCGGGAGTGAGATGGTTGAAGGTGATTTTGTTGTTACACAGGAAGTAGGAAATTGAATAATTTTATTTTGTTACACTGTCTGAAAAGTATGATAGATGTGTGGTGTTATTTAGTTAAATTGCTTTCTTTGATTGATGTTTTTTTACAAACGATGAGCCTTTTTAATAATAGTTTTAAAGTTTCAAGAAAACATCTGTTGAATAGACTTAAAGGGAGTACGGGAGACTTGACTCATGCTATGGTCGGGAGACATAATCAGTAGTGCAAGTTTACCGCTTAGCTAATGGTTTATTTCAAAAAAAAAATTGAATAATAGAAATATACAAAGGTTCAAAAAAAAAAGAAAAATATCTCGGAAATAAGGGGGAGTTGCTCTGAAATAGAAAATATAATATGTATTTCATACGCATGATGAAAACCTTGACATAGACAATCGTTGGTCATTGAAAATTGTTTTCTTTCAATGTTTTTTCTGATGAACAAACTTATGGTCTCTTATATCTCGCGCCCTGTTCAACTCTCCCATAGGTTAGGGAGACATGAGCCAATTTTCGGTTCCTAAAAAAAAATAGCTGTACTCAAAATGTTCATATCACCATCTCTATACTATTATATATCGTTACCTATTTCGGCATTATATCTTCACACAAAAAAATGAGTGGCTACCATTTACAGATACAACTCAAGTGAATGTGATGCAGAGTGAAAAGGGGTTCAACACTCCGGACCTGATTTGTTCGAACTGTTTTAACCTTTTTTGTTTTTAATTCAATATCGAAATTCCAAAAACCGTTTTCAACAGTAAAAAATATGTTCTTATGGAATTTCAATTAATTCGAATCCCTTTTATAAACGTATCGTTGAAAATTTTCTTGTTTTTTAACCACAGATTGCAGAGGGAAGCTCTCTCAGTAATTAATTTATTAGCGATTTCTTCCATTGCTGCTCGCAAGCGTAATGAAATAAAGTCCGAAACTCCTGGATCATTAACTCCTTCGATTGAAAATTGGTAAGCTAAGATCACCCTGGAATTTCTCAAGCCCCTTCATTCTTACAATCAATGGAATACTTTTATCTTGAAGTAACGACCGAAAAATTTGCAATTTAATTCCGAAATAGGTTTTTCGATAAAGGAATTTTCATGGAAATTAATCGGCGCTCGAGAACATCCTCCTTAATTCCTAGAATACCGCAATCTTCGGTTATTTATAAAACACAAAGGGATAACTCTAGCCTGGAATCTCCGATAAGGGTACAAAAAAGCCCATAGATTCGAGATTAATGAAACCGGGATCCCTAAACCGTTAAAATAGACGTCATAAATTTTTCATTACTGAATCTCCAAGTACTGTTAGTTTGAATATTATTATTTTCTATGGCTGAAGGCTCAACGATTGGTTTTTGTTCCATATGGAAATAGGACATTTTACATAAAGGGTTCATTATTTCCAACACAGCACAAAAATATCACGAACTTCTCGTTAAAAAGTCGATGAAGCTTATGAACTGCGAATCCCTGAAAGCATTCAACCCCTAAGCTGATTATGCCAAACAGTAGTTGAAAGTATAAGCTACAAAGTGACCCAAACGAAAGTTCATATTTATTTGGCCAACTACGTGAATACACGCTGGTTGGAAGTGAATTGAAGCAAGCCAGGCGACGAACCTGAAGAGCATGTATGTACCCATCATTCCATTGATCTACTTGCTGAGATGTTGGCACGAGTCACGATATACATTGCAAACGTACATACGAGTACTTAGTTTTGAAAAGTGAGGCATGTGAAAAAAGTTGCTTTTTCAGAAATTCCAAAAACCTTTTTTTCAATACTAGCAGGTACTACGGGGTGAGTCTACATCTCGTTCAAATATTTTAACGTTATATTCTTAAGGACAAAAGAAACACTTTTTCCTTTACCATTTTTCCGAATCGGCTCGGTTCAAAAGATACAGGATGTGGAAAAACCATAAAAAACTGTTATTTTTAGTTCTATCTCACGAACGGTTTTATCGAATGAAATGAATTTCGGAATATAGTTTCTCATTTATTCGATTAATCATTTTCAAACACAAGATATCACCCACGTCTTCAAGTTTTCTCATTATAACCAGTAGGTACTTACCATAAAAATATCAAAAATTCAAAGAACCAACTCTAAGTTTGAAGCTATCTAATGAATATTTGAACGTTTTGTAAAATAAAAGTATCCTTCATATTTTCTCGTATAATGGGCCGTTTTCGAGTATTTTGATGTTCAAAACTTGAAATTCGAAAAATTGGGTATTTTGGCTGAATACAACTCTGTTTGAAAGGTTCACAGATATATAGTGTCACAGATTCAGCTAGTTATTCTGAAGATAATTTTTATTTTCTAGGGGTGACACAGCTCATTATGAAAACTTAAAATGGCTATATCTTCTTACCAGGGCCAAATCGGAAAAAATGCTATAGGAAAAAATTGTTTATTTTGACCTTAAACATTTACTATTAAAATATTTGTACGAGTCAAAGACCCGTACATCCGTACACCCTGTATATCAACTCCTTGTTCAATGAAACAAAAAGCGTGTTTTGAAGGTTGCTAGGTAGCGAAACGAAGTCCAGATTTTTCATTTAGATGTCAAGTTAGTCACATTGAAAACATCAACCTACATTTCGTAATTTTGTATGGAAAGTCACATTAACAGAAAAAGTTACTAGCAATAATGAACCAAGCAACGTTAATTTTCAATGAAAATTGTTCTAGCGTACTTGATAATCTTCATTCTATTTTGAAAAAACAAGAATAACAACTAAACATACTCAGGTATCTGATCAAAATAAACATCCTGAAGCGAATATTGCTTGAATAATTTGATAAAAGGTAAGCAATCCATATTAATTGTTGGGCAGTGTATTTCAGCTAGAACTCGGGTTTCCATGTGGCCTGTGTGTTACCTTCATCTACAATAACTTTGCATCAGTCTATATGAGTGCAGAGTAACTAGTAGGTAAGTACCCAAATATATTTTTGGCGCAAGGAATAATAATTCTTCTCTTGCTATGTATTCATCATATACAAACACAATATACGTTTGTCCATGCTTTATTATGCTGCTATTATTCAGAACAAACCTCCTGAACATGAAAAGAAAATGATGCGCATGATGGAATATTGTGCCATGAGTATTTTTATATTCGGATGCATTATTCATCTATTCAAATTTCCTTTTTTTTTCGAAGAGGATCCTCCAGGATGTATAACACTGAACAGCTTCCTTGCTTATTCTGCATATAATATATTTGTTGGGTATCGATCTGGCAAATGGAATTTATAATGAAAACGATTTCATATTTATTTTAGAAACATTCAGCGTTCGTCTGAAAGGTCGGAATAAAGGGTCTCAAAAACTGAAATCTATAGGTTCACGCCTTGGGTGAACATGCTGAAGTTGGCGATGAAAACAACTAAATAACAAACTTTATGTATAGTTCGTTGTGGCATGATTTCCGATTATTCAGCAAAGTGTGATATGGATATGATATGGACAAAACGTCCATATTTTGTAGCTTCATTTCTACAAAATCCTATTCCTGTAAAACAAACTTCAGCAGGTCTTAAAAAATCCTTATTTGATTTTCCATAAAAAAATGTGATTCGCCTTTCAAAGCAGTTTAATGTTTAATGTAAATCTAGAGAAAATAGCATATTTTATTCATTTCTTTTATTTAATTTAGGAATATGATTTAGGGTCTATTCCGTTTCTCCAAACACTTTGAGGAAATCTATGAAAAATCGCATATTTTATTTAATTAGCTTATAGGAGTTGACATATGATGCCCCTCTCCTTACTCATTCTCATTTAAATTTTTTGTTTCACAAAAAATGATGAACAGGCTTATTATTTGACTTATAAACTGCCTGAAATATTTTTTCAAAGAGAAAGAATAAGAATTGGATGTGTGACATTGTCCATGTTACCCTAAAAACGAGAATTGACAGTTTCAAAGAAATCAGTTGAGTGGCGAGTGTTTTTAAGGAGACATTATGTATGAAAACTAGTAATCACAGGTACAATTGGAACCTCGTAAAGACAGAATAATTTATTTCGACAAATAAATGAAAACTGGCATAGGAAGGCGGAAAAATTAGCTTCGCGACCAGCATAAATCATTGAATTCGATTCAGCAATGCAATTAAATGTTTCACGTACTGTCCAGATTGATAGTCTCTGAAATATGTTCGCGTGAATACGAGTTGGAATTGAAATTCCTCGCTTTCCATAAATAATGTGTTTTGGTTTGGGCTAGGTGGAAAATATTGCATTCTGAGTTTATAGTAACGAATAGGACTAAAATAATTAATGTTCATTTTGATTGAACTCA